>NC_046622.1:21448089-22053353 GCF_900324465.2 Anabas testudineus | reverse complement strand
GGGTGGTGATACATATTTAGAAATCATTATTACCAATGTACACGAGAAGTTAAAGGACAGGTTCACAATTTTTACCTTTTTTAAAAAAATCATCTGTCAGGTGCCCTCGTGAACGCTGAAGCAGATTTTTCTTGCTGTTATCCTTCTCCCTGTAAACACAGATCACTCCAAAAGATGCTTGTGTGTGTTTGGGTGTGTTGGGGGGCCAAAATCCGCAGTCGTCAATCTGTGCACAAACGTAATAAAAATGTTAATGTGAACACAATATAAGGCAAAAAATATTTATAAATGTATATATTTCAAAGTTACAGCCTATAATTTCCTTTCACTGCAAAAAAAGGGGGATTTCACACAAATAAGACTTTAACTTGGCAGATGAAGACTCATATTAGTCTGGACAGACTGTTTGTGGCTCTAGTGCTATGTATACTATGTATGTGCTAAACTAGTAAACACGATTGTGTGACATCCATCTCAATATCTGTAAGACTTTTATGAAGTGGTTCCATACTGTTTGTACTATTTTGTGTTGTTCAGTCTAATGCAACAAACGACAGCGTACATTATCATGTTGTTTCTACAGGCCAGAGTTTGTATGGAACATGTCTGTGTATGTCCCCAAATGTCGAAAAGTGAGTCTATGTAAGCTTTTCTAAACCGAGGTCACAGCGGTGGAAAGAGCTGCAGGTTGAAATGGATTCACCTCTAAAGATATTGTTACTTTGAACAATATCGTGACTGTCAACCGACTCAGGATTCAAAAGTGATCAGATTTAAGTTGCCCGTTGAGCTTCTGCTTGTTAGCGGCTCACTTAACAGAATTTTAAACTCTGTGAGTGGATGTTTCTCACTGAAAAGCTGTTAACTCCACACTGTACCTTCATCTTTTGCACTAATGATTCAGCGGTAGTGAAGAACTCAGACTGAGGGTCATGTAGCAAATTATAAAGTAAAAAAATGACCAAGGAACATGAACAAGAACATGAAATAGTTCCATCCAGTTTGCAGCATGTAATTTCCTGAGATTTATGTGAGTTGACATCCACACCAACCAAATCTCAGCAATGCTGTGTGCCGAGCTGATTGGTCAATGTCGTGATCGACCGTGAGCTGGTTGTGTTTGTGAGATTAAATAGTTGTGAAAGTTTCCACGATGGTAGAAAAAAAACAAGTCAGCTCTTCAACTTGTCCGGAGTTTATGAGAAATGCTAAATTCAGCTGACTCGGAGGATATAGATCTTATTTACAGCAGCTGGTGGAACTGAGTCATTGTTAATGTTGAGGATGATACAACTGTTACAACGTTTATGTGGGACGTTCTTAATTATGTTTCAGTGGAAAAGTCACAAAGTCAGCAAAGTCAGACTCCGAAATATCCAGCACCATCACCTAAATATAGCCCCCACAAACTACCCGTACCCCTGTTCTCTTTTCTTTCTACTAGCTCATAGTCACACCTTGAGGAAAAAGAACTAGAGATGAACAGTGTACAGGTTCACTGTTTGTGTCGCTACAGACTGGGGCTGTGAAGTTTCATGGGGCTTGTGTGTCAGGAGAAAATAGTTAAGATGAAAAGTTCACAGCGAGGTCTGCAGAATAACCAGAATAACCCAGGCATTGTTTTCAAACAACACATTCCTGCTGATTTCTGTTTTTTTTTTTTTTTTTTTGGAATTTCATTATCAGTGTTTTGAACACCACAAACACCACAAACACCATTCACCCCCATTATTCTGGAGGTGAGGCATTAATCGGGGCAGAGGATATATTAAACCTTGGCAAATGAAAGGAAAACAATCTGCTTGGCTGGAAAACACAAGGAGTGAGTGGGAAATATAGCGATTAGGTGAATTGACCCTTTAAGCACCAATTATTGCATATGCGGAGATGAAAAGGAAAAATCAGAAATGCAGAAATAAGTCATTGGGGGGAGATATTATTGAAACACCGTGAATGAAATATTAAACACATACCCTTAGACTACTATTGTAGTCAAACACAACACCAACAGAGAATAGCCTCAACAATTACGTATGTATGTAAAAATAAAAAAGCTTTATAGTTAATATGGTCTGCTGTAGAAATAATGAATATGATTTGACCAATGTGAAGTAACATTTTTCCTTTTCTAAACAGCTGCCACTGAAGATTTGTCTTTTGGGGCTGATGTTGCTTCTTTCAGGATGAATGGAAACGCCTCACGCCACTGTGAATGGCCTCACAAATATTGACTCACCTGTCAGCTCGTCTAATCCTTAATGATGGCTTTCTGAGTCCGCGGGGGCGTCGTTCCTTCTCACAACAACATGTTAGCTTCTTCTTGAAAATGCACCCAGAGAGAGGAGGGTGGTGCGGACTGGGAAGGTTGACACATTTTTTTTTATCCAACCATACTGCTGTCAGTAAAATGTTCCTCAGCACTGAGTGACAAATGAGGTATGACCTCTTAATGCATCAATTATTAATGATTAGTTCCTGAATAAATCAGAGTTGAGGGCTGTATAGCAGATAATGATGTGTTATCAGGGATTTCCTTATGAGCTCATGATGATCTGACCATTGGTTATTCTTTTTGTGCCCCCTTCTAGTGACACGTCATGATGTGTAGTTACATGTAGCTTTTTTTCTAATCTATCCTCACCTCATGCACCCGCTGGCCTCGACTCTTCTCGCCCGTATTTGGTTTCCTATTAGGCAGAAGTTGTTCTTAATACCTTAAACTTTTTGGTTTCATCTGCATCAAAGCTGACGTGATACCAAAAGGTGATGTGAAAACACTGCAGACTAAAGTAAATAATCCAAAAATTAAAATAATAAAAGTAAAAGACTGAATTAACATCTGATGCTATGTCGTCTCATCTGTTAACATTAAAAATGCTCACGAAGACGTTACCACCTTCAGTACAGTTGAGACTTTTGCTTAAACAACGTGTATAAAGTTTTGTGGTTGAAGATGAAGAAGTGTTTGTGTGTTCATCTCTGCAAAAAACCCACCAGAGGCTGTGTACATTCGCTATCTTATAAAACGAGTATTAGATTAGTTCCTTTTTCCTCCCAGAAGCTTCATGCATATGCAGGCAAAAGCAATTATTTCTGTGAGGCACTCACAGCCTCCATTAACTCATACATCACGCTGGCCAAAATCCACATTATCTGTCACTGAAATACTGCAGCGGAAAATACGATAAACAAACAGCCTTCCTGCAAATATCAAAATTGTTTAATGACACAATTTCAATTATCTTCAGCTGTTTTCCCTGCCCGCCAGTCGCAGTGTCAGGAACAAATGAAACGAGAAGCTAAACCTCTAGCTGTAAGGCTACGCTGCTCAATGAGAGTCAAAAGCAAATACACTTCGTATTTGCCGTGCTAATGCGATCGGAACAACAAATGTCAACATGTGCAGATGGGATTAAATCATTTTAAACACTTTTCTTTGTTTTTCCTTCCTTTTTTTTTTTTATTGGGGGCATGTTGATTTTGCTAAAGAGTATCTTGTGTGCAGTGGAGCTGTGAGGTGAGAGTTAATAAAACGCGGGGCAGAATTGGAGGTGGCGCGTAATTAAAAGCAGCAGTGTTCAGGGAGATTTAGGCTCAGGAAGGCCTGAGCCTGAGTTCTGTGCTGACATCATTGTGCGTTTTGCTTGCTCGCCCGTGCTCGTGCGCGTGCGGGTGCGTGTGCGTACTTGTCGTCTAGATAACATCGAGCCGCAGCAGACAATAGAGCTGAGGCAGATAACAGACAGCGGAGACAGATAGAGTAAACTGCCTGAATGACAACTGAGAGGGAGCACAGTCCCCGTGTTCCCTCTTCGAGCGGGAGTTATTGATTCAGCTCAAATTGATTATGACTTGAAATGGCTTTTCAGCGGACTATGAGCTAAGTAGAAATGGAGTGATTGGGTTAAGATGTATTATGGGCCTTTAGTTTGAATAAAGAGATGTTCCTGCCAAGACAGCGAGCAAGCAAAGGCCACTCTAGCCATCCCAAGCAGCGGCTGAATGATGAGGGCAAGACAAAACCCGACAGAGATTGTTCATTACAAGCACAGATAACTTTCTTTTTACACTGGGCTGAAACCAAAGAGAACCCTTTCGAGGACACCACCGCACATGCAGGCTACTGTAATTTAACTGTGCACCCCTACAGTGCTCTGTAATCCTTCCAGCTGGGTGCTCGCTCTAATCGCCCTCCCTCCTCTGCTGTCTCTTTGATGAGAAATAAAAGCCAGTGGAAAAGGGCACCTCTTGTTACGATGGGGCTCACACACAGCGACCCCGACCAACTCTACTAATCAATGGGCAACTGGGCGCCAGGCTGCGCTCACTGGGTGCCTGGACTGGCCTGGCTGCATCTGCATTGTTACTGTAAACACTTCCTCATTAACCAAAATCATTTATGCACAGGATTAGAGAAGCTCTGCCAAAGCTGGCCCTTAATAATTAGAGCCATTGATGACTTTGTGCCGTTCTTCAGTAACTTTAATGTTTGTGTGAGTGTTGGGGAGAAGAAATTCATTGAGAAACAGTGAGATGTTCTTTCTAGACCTGTAGGTAATTGGAATTAAAAACAATGAATAATGAAGACTAATAAAAGTCGTGTGCGTTAACCTGCAGCAGAGAGTCTCTGCAGAGTCTCCCACCAGCATCAGTCACAGGTCATTCTGCAGCCACAGGCCAACATCTGCTGTGACTCTGGTACATGAGCAGATCTGGCAACGCTCCAAGTGATCTCTGGTGATCTTCAGCGTATGGACTGCAGTTCTGCATGTATGGGAAATGTCAAGGCCAGTGAGTATGTATGAGATCTGGTACTATCAGGTCCTTAGTCAAAGGCTGGAGCTTGTAGAGGTTTGTAGTACTGAATGGTGTCAGCAGTGTGAGTGCATACAGCTGCAGTAAGCCCCGAGGGGAAAACCTGATTCAGTCAGTCAGTCATCACCTGCACCGCTTAAAGTGAGCTTTAAACTTTGTCACAGCACTCAAGCAAGAATTTAACACCATTAGAGGTTGTATGTGCTTCAATTCCTACATCTGGGAGGCAGTTTGGTAATATATAGAAGCTGGGTGGGCTGAATACCTTTGTCGTGTCAGACAATAGCATGTAAGCATGTGGCTAATTTCTGGAGGCAGATTGATAATAAGTATAAACTCAAGTTGTAATGTACCATGAAAATAAACACAGCTTTTACTTTATGCCACTACACGTTGCAAGTATTGTAGCTCGTTTCAGACTGATGACGACGTTTCCTGGTGGACGTGTTTTGCAGTAAGGTTTGCAATTCACAATTACAATCTTAGCACTGCTCAGTGTTAGATCACAGACAAATTAATCAGCTAAATGAAATGGTGAGCAACAGGCTTAAAAAATGTCCCACGGAAAATATCAGACACTTATTTTTCTGTCACAGGAAACTGAGCAGGGACTGTGTTTTTGTTTATTTTTTATTGAAATTCCCCATTGCTTGGATATATAAAAAAAAAAGAAAAGTTAATCCTTTTATTTCTGATGTCAAGAATCCATGAAATAGGTAGAGGAGGGTTGGGCGCCTCTGAAGTCAGCTCAAACTGTCATCACGCTGATAGTGTTTTTTCTCAAAAGCCCGCGAGGAGAACTGAGGACTCTCACTTTTGCACTGCGGGAACACAGGAGAGCTCTTCACTCACTGTTTACATTGTTGCCCCTTCTGAGAGACGAATATTAAGTAAGATGTCACATCACAATATAATGCAACGTTAAAGCGCAGAGCCTCCAGAGGGCTTTTCAAGTTTCATTTTTCATCATTTTCAAGTGGCGAAGGTATGATTACAATTAGCATCCTAGTTAGTGCATATAATGCCCTCCTGACCCCATACATCTTAAATAGAGCACATTTAGAATTGTGAGTGACAAAGAGACAACCTCTCCCCTCTGGGTTGGAGGCCTCTGTCATGTTAAATGTATGTATTTTTGACACTTGCTGACAAAACGCTTAGTGCTGCACGAGGCCGCAGAAAGACATTTGACCTGATCTCTGCCAGTATGGGCTGACTGTGGCTGTAAAATGTCTCCTTGTCCTCCAGGTGTGTCATGCTTTCAATTTGTAAGATTGTGCAACGAAAGCTTATTGCTTCTTCTTGATGATAAACAATTTTACTTTTCATTGGATAAATAAGCAGCAGCACGGTGGCCTGGTGGTGGGCACTGTGGCCTCACACCTAGAAGGACCTGGATTTGAATACTCCAGCTTCCTCCCACAGTCCAAAGACTCGGTGACTCTAAATTAGCTAATTCAATAAGGCCCTGCATAATAGACAGTTGCTGTCCTTGAATCACAGCTGACATACAGTAGATTTAGCAGAGGAATTTTAAGCAAACATGCTTTTATTAAACTTCAGCTGCCAGCCTTATCAAGATAACAGACGAATCATTATGTACAACTATCTCATTTCACCGCTGTCGTCATTTATATTCCTCTGAGGTACAGAAATCCCCCTCAGTAAATTGACCTTGACTGTTTCTAGTCCAGTATTGACAGTTTTTAGATGCATTAAGCTCAGAGGAACAGGTTGATCTCTGGTCAGGTCAAATCAGAGTCATTCACACACTGTCAGCACATCAAGTACTAAATAGAGAAAACACACGTCTGCTGGATGACACCTCTGACCTCTTGAACTGCCAGTGACTTCACAATTCCACTATTGCCATTGTTATTTTTATTTAACACAAGAAGACAGAGTTAAAAGTAGAACACCTGATTTACATAGTTCTCAAGATTTCAAGATTTGAATCTCTCTGCCGTGGTTTATTCTCAATTCTTTATTTTTATTTTAACATTAGCTGGGAAATGTATTTCTAATACAGAAATCATACAAATAGATGCTAAGAATTATTAATTATGGACAGAAAGTTTCATTTTTTGATGGTTTATAACTATATTCAAATGAATTTGGGTAGTTAAGGTGTAAATGTGATGATGATTTAAATATACACAAACTGCTTTGAATGTATGGTGAATAGTTTGCTGTTTTATTATGTTGTGAATCTGTATTTTTTTTTACCTTAAAAAGAACAGCAAGACATTTCACCATCTTCTGCTGAATTAAAAGATTAGAAAACACGGTGTATAACTTATACCATGAGTATTTATGTGATGCTCCACACTGAAAGCATCATTACCACCTTTTTAGTGCAGCAGCGTGTGAGCATTGTGTTCTTGCATGGTGGGTGTATGTACCGCACAGTGTGTGTGGGTGTAACACAATAAATATAACTGTTGAGCCATGTCCGCAGCATATATAAAAGCAGATCAAAGGCTCTCACAGAGCCAGTTGTTAATTGAGTGCACTGGACAGTGTGCAAGTGCGTCATGGCATCTGTGGGCAGAACTAAGGCTCGGCCGCAAATGTCAGCTTTCTTCTCCTCACCGGTGAATTAAAGGAAGCGCCTCTTTTCTCTGTGTACTTGTCGGCAGGTTGTTGTGTGTATGTGTGAGGCGGAAAGGCAGAGTAAGCCCGTTTGATCTGACGAGCTTCAATTTAATTGACTGTGATGGGGGGGCTTAGAGGACACAGGAGAGAAGAACGACGGACAAGAAGCAGAGGTGGTTTCCATTTCTGCTCATCCTGGGGTGGCGCTTCTCGCTTGAGCTGAACCACAAACAGTCTGTGGAGCAAAAATCTGGGTTATTAAAGTTTGGAATTGACTTCATCTTGGTTACATCTGTAACCACAGAGCCTGTAGGTGTAGGCCCTGAGATGTTTTGTTACCAATCAGAAACAGCTCAGACTGTTTTTTCTTCGCAGGCATTTCTGCATCCTTTCTGGTTCGGATTTACAAATTCACGGCTTCACAGCCATCCTGAAGTATTTGGAATACTTCACCAGAAGCCTACCTTCATGAAAAGAACTTGAAAAGGTGTGTCTTCTGCACGCCACCTTCCACAATGACTGATGTGAAGCTTTACACATGGTAATAATTTCAATGTGGAGCATATCTTTTTTAGATTCTGTCAGTCGCCTCCCTCGCGTTTGTGGGATTGAGAAGAGTTGCACCAGAGCTGATGGGATAGATGGAATCTCTTACAGTCTCCCTGTTGAGACGACTTAGCAAACGAAGTGAGATGGGAGGCAGGCTTTTCGAAGGGTTTAACATCTTATTTTTAGCGGCGAGGAGGGAACGGCGTGCTGACACGAGTAGCGGTACCACTAGTCCCCTGTGACAGAGTGGTACTCACATCAGCGCCTCACCGTTTGCTGTCAGGGCTGTGGGGGATGTGACGTGGGAGTTTGATTCTGCCTCTCCTACCCCCTGAGACACGGCAAAGGACACTGTTGGGTAGATTTTTACATTTTTATAGCATGCTCCACAAATGTTATTACAAAAGATGGCAGGGTACTTCTTGCCATTGAATTAAAATGAAAATGAAAATCCTTAACATGTTTCATCTTCTTTGTGCTCTGTTTATCTATTCATCTATCTTCCCATTCATCACAGCTGTCACTAAGACTACTTTTTTTATATTTTCCATCCAGCCATTTAACCACCTGTAGGTGCAAGCCAACATAAATATAGACATTTTAGTGGACACCAAAATGAAAGGTGCAATAGAAGGCTTTTTATTAATTTCAACTTTAGGTGGAGGATGGGCATGACCTGTGCCCCAGGTGTCTTGGGGTGGGTCACATGAGGGAGGCACTCTGACCCGTGCTTTAATGCAGTATCCTGCCACCCTCTGTGAGGCAAGGACAGGAGGCGTAAGCCTTAAGAGCTGAAATAGAATTGTTCAAGGCATTGATGTAGGGTCCTCCTCCCCTACCTGTTTCTGGGGAGGGCACCTGGAGGAGAATGATGATGATGCTCTGTCTACTCGGGCCTCCAATCCCTTGTTCCAGTATCAGGAGTTTGTTGTGTTTAACCCCAGATCAGACCTATGTCCTGAGCTCTTAAGCCAGGCAGCAGAGCCAGCTAGTGTAGAATCTAAGGGTTGGTCAGAAATGTCCCTTAGGAGCTCTGTCAGCACAGAGCTTGGAGAGACCTGGCACAACGGTCCTGGCAATATGGCCCGGCTGCAGCAGCCCTGAAGGGCACAACAGCCACCACCTAGTCAGTCGCAGCATTGTAATGGGTTAAGTTTCCACTCAGCAGTCTCCAAACAGAGGCTCTCCCACAGGGTGATCAAGCCCCTAATAAGGCAGCAGTTAAAGCTGTCCCTGTGAATGTTGTCTGTCACGTCCACATTGGCATCAGAAATCTTTCCTTTGGGTTCCACAGCTGGTCAGTGGGTGGGTGTCCGTTCTTTGACAGTAGATCCCAACCTGCACGGAGCATGAGGAGACATATCCACATTGTTTACTGCCACTGGCAGTCATCCAGGAATTCACAGAACCATGGTTACCTGCATAACTTCCATTATACAGTTTCTCCATAGAGATAACACATGAGCAAGATCAGTAAGCGGAGCGGGTCTAAGGTAGGAGTAAAGACAGAGGTTTTTCAGCCACACTGTGTGACGTGGATCTATTAAACTTTGAGGTATGCAGCTTGTACTATGATTAACTCGTATTGAGTTCTGGCCTGCGACACATGTTAATGTGCAGCGCTGCAGTTCAGCACGCCACTTCCTGCTTCACTCCAATTGGTTGCTGTTGTAGTTGGAGCAGTCATCCTAAATTTCAAACTGAATTATGTCTCAGACAATCTTTGCTCACAACAAGCAACAAGTCTTTGAACCTCTCTGCACCTTTGCACCTCGCAGTGCGACGTGTGACCACTGTTTTGAAGCGTACACGTGCCTCGAAACACAAAAGAAATCCACATCCAGACTTAACTAACCAAACAACAAAATGCAATTATTCAGCAACAAATACCACACAGTTACAGCAGCTTATCTTTGCCTTATTTAAGGAGCTTGTTGCAAGCCAGATGTCTCCGCCCGTGTTTCTGTAGTCTTTTTCCTACTGGATTGCTCCAGGTGAATCCAGATAACAGTGCAGCTCAGCCACTGTGTTGGGTTTTGTCTCTGGTGGGGCCATACGGGTGGAGAGTTAACCCATTACAACAACTGATTATGGGCAGGACAGCTTTGTCTTACAATAAAAACCAGAGCATGCAGACAGAGTGGGGGGTGCCTTTGTTTTTTGGACCGTTCTCTAGGGAGAGTGTTTCTCCTTAAGCTGGCACCAGACCAAGCATGACAGAAGAAGGCTTGGTCTTATATTATGGCTGCGTGCGTATCACAATACAGATGTTATGATACTACATGTTGTCATCCAAGATGATTCATTTTGATTTTTTAAAATCTAAATTTAAGAAAATTTCACAGTATAAAGAACGTGCTGCCATATGCAGGATGAGTTTCTATCCTATACAGTCATTTTGAGAAGTGACACAATATCACAAAACGTATGTCATTGCTAATATTTTTTTACACCCCTAGTTTTAGTCTGACTACAGGTTTTACTGGGAAGATGGCTGGTTCGGGTGGAAGGTAGAAGAGAATTGAATTGTGGGAAGTCTTCAGGAGGAATACCCTAATCGCTTTTCCTTATTGCAGTTAATAGCTCAGTGTCACACTTATATTCAGATCTCTTGTGGGACACCTTCAGCTCATGACAGATCCCAGCAATAAGTTTGGACTGGAAGTTAACAGAGAGCTGTGCTGTTCAAAAGTAATGCCTATTAAATATATCACACCCCTTTATGTTGTACACATTCACCATGTAACCATGTCAGGTAGTAAACACAGTCAACCTGAGTGATAAAAACACAGAGAGGTGTTGGCGTTCCTGTCCTGTACTAACATCACATAGTGAATAAGATAATTGACATTAGTGAGCAGAGACAACTCCCGTGCATGTTAGCTCCACATCTGTGAGAGCCAGCTGTGTCTCCTAAAACCAAATAAATCATGATGGGCAAAGTTGGTATAGGGGTTGGATTGTGCGAGGGAAAGCTGCGGTCCAAATCTACACACCTGGTGGGGGAGACTTAATGTGTGGAGTTAATGACGCTTTGGAACAATGTTTCAGTGAGTGGCTCTGTGTTTTGTATGTATGCTCTGCTACCACCTGCACAAGGACACAGACTCAGTCAAACGCTGCCAACAGATTCATAGCACTCAACACATCAACAGTTGCTGGCAGTAATACTCTAAAAAAAGTACCAGCAAAAGGCAGTGAATAAAGTACTGCTGGCTAGCAAACAAAGATGGAAATAAAAAAAGTTTAAAAACACTTAAAAAGATCAGCTTTGCAGCAGTATTTAACTTATTTGAAACACTATGAAGTGTTTATGGTTGTTCTGTATAGAGTTCTCAAAAATGTCCCATTATATTTGTTGATATTCACTTTATATCTTAACTTATACCCTGAATGGATGGGTCATATAAGTCCCACCCCTTTCTAAGACCTTTCCTCCCCCCTCTGTATGGGGGGTGAATAAATCATCTTGCAGCATCTTAGTCACTTATTTTTAGTTTGCTGCTTAAAAAGTTGTAGCTAAGAAGACAGATATTCACATAGTTTACATGAAAAATGTACGAGCAAAAAGTCACAGCCCAACGTTTTTTCCTGCTGGGGTAGATTTTTTAGTTTTTAGAGTTTTTGTGCAGGATGGATATTAAGCAATGTGGTGTCAATCATATGGTTTAGTTATGAATGGTAAAATGGTTAATTCAAATTTGTGCTTAGGAAGCTAAAAATGATAATTTATGATGTAAACAGCGATAAAACATTGAGAATTTGAATGAGAATTTGAATGTAACAATCACTGTGGCCACAGGCGATGATGAAAATCTTCTCCCTCTGCATAACTAGAGTTTTGTTGTCTTACAGGCTTTGAGGTCTTCTGAAAACACCTGGAGGTTGTATCCACTCCTTGATGAAGAAGATGGCGAGCTGCTGTGTAAAAGTAAACCTGCAGCTTGTTACATACATCAGACGCATGTAACGTTTATTTTAACGCGCCTCATAGATACTGGTCCTGTGAAGCGGTTACACGTGCACATACACAACAAACAAAGAAAAGCTTTTCTCACTGTTGCTATTTTTCAGAGTCGCCATCACGTTTTGTAGTGTAGAACGTGTCTACAGCCACAAATGTAGCATGAATAGAAGCACGTGTAGCAGCCAAGCTCTTTTAATAGTATGGAATTAGGCTTTGTAGTGCATCCAGAGTACTGCTATAGTAAATTAAACATATATTCATCATTTTATGTACAGCCACATATTGCAACATTAGTGGTGAAATCACAGCACCCTACACGTGCCATCATTTAACACAAACACCAAGCTGCCATATTAATGCTGACCCAGTTTGGCTCATGTACCTGTGTATTTTTAACTGAGTGGTTAAAATCTTTATGTTTGAAGGGGCTGCATCCTCCAGAGGCCGGTCGGCTGTGCGCTCAGACAAAGATTAAATCTTCTTGTGCTCTATATTCTTGTAAACATTCTGGGAAACACCTTGAAGTCCTTGTGTCTAAATGTAAGCGTGTGTTGCCAAGGTGATGTTCTTGTATTTTCCTCACCTCTAGCCATTCCCAACAGCGATGATGGGGTGTACTGAAAGACCCTGGAGTACAATTATACATCACTGCAGCTAGGTGGACTGTTTCCTTCTTACAGTATCATAGTACATGTATTATATCATTTCTGTTTTTTCTACCCTAAAGCTCAGCTCCTGCCACAGTTGGCTCACTGCCACCTGCAGCTGCCTGCTACTTACTCTAACAAGGATGTTTTTCTGACTTCACACATCAGCTATTGACCAAAACACTTGCCTCCCTGGATGATATTGGCGTTACAATGTTGTCACACCAGAGACACATCAGTGATAAAACAGGCCCGGTCCTCTGCCACTGACCTGGAGTGATTATTCTTTGCTGAGCTGCAAACTGACGTTGGCTGCTTTAGAACCAAGGAGAGACTGTATCACGCTGTTCCAGTCCGTCTTGAGCTGCCACGGCCTTGCGCAATTAGCCCGGTGGACTGCAAATGCACACATCCAATTAAAACCGAGCCTGATTCGCTTGTCACATAATCAATGACGATCTGGGCCCTAATGCGACAGATAGCGGCGCCCGAAATTGTTGTGAACACCGTGACATTTTTTCCTGCCTTCACCACACTTTTCCTTCCCTCTGCTCAGTGAGTGCGATCCAACAGCCTGGTAGTATTGAAGTACTGTCAGACAGCAGCAAATGAATTGCTGTAGCAACTGCAGTGGATCACAGACAAGTATTTTGTTTTTCATATCCTTTATTGTTTTTGTGGAGATGGGTGCACTTTGTAAAACTAAAAAAGAAAAAAACTGAAAAGATATTCTGCTGTTAATGCAGCCTGCCGTATCCCTTTTTTGCACAACTCTGGCACATTTCAAGACTAATGAAAAGGAACTGACAAGCATCTCAAAGGAATATTTCTCTTTGATACCACATTTTGTTTTAACTGCATGCTTACTTAACTTTTGGCATTCGTTGCCCCGTAAGCATATTCAGCTTATTCTGTTTTCTTAGCAAAAGCCTTTATTGATAATAAACTAAATATAGCTTTTTTTTATCCTTAAGCATAATGAAAAGCATCATTAAAAATCAACACTAACTAACAGAAGAAAACGACACTCTGAGACGTCATTTAAAAGGGTTTTCCTCAACTGTTTTGTTGTCTAACCTTCAGCAAAGTTTGTGCTTTATCTGACCAGTTGAATAAACTGTATTTTTACCTTATTTGGAGCTGTAGCTTTTTTAGGGAGACTTATTTTTTTCTGAATGAAGCTCTGCATCAAGGGTAGTGGAGCTGCAAGTGTATGGTTAGGGTGGACATTTAAAATGCAATATTGACACCCCACAGAACCATAGTCTTGTTTGTGGTTGGGTTTGGGTACTTTTACTAGGATTTGATGTAGTCGGGATGTATTTGTGACTGCAGGCTAGTTATATTTTATTTTTCAGGAGACAGCACTTTCTGTTTGAATCACAGCATCACTTACGTTACATATAGAGTCTATTTATTTGTCTTGATTGTCTTGATAGGGGGACATGTCTAACACACCACTGTCTCTCAGACAAATCCTGTGATAAACAAATGGATGCAGACTCAAACTTCACTGGGTGTTGATGTGGGTTTAGGTATAAGCCATAGTCACTTATGATATCTTGCGGTTTACACTTCCTGTGGGTTTGATATATTCCTTCTCAAATCACTACACTTGTATATTATGAAGCATTCTGTACAGTGTATACAGTATACTGTTAATTTAGATAGGGCTTTAGCCTACACAGAAATTTGGCATTTGGCCACAGTCTCTGAGTTCATCAGGAGGGTTTGTTTTCACTGAGCACAGCTGGGTCCTGGTGCTCGTGTGGGTGGTACAATCGTACTTGGACTGCCATACAGGCGCATCCATACACCCGTGTGTGCTGGTGCATGTGTGTATGTGTCTCATAGAGAAATGGACGATAAGCATCACATGTTAAAAAGATAGAAAATACATACGTGTGTGTGTGAGTGTGTGAGTAGTGCTGTAATGTGCACCGCTGTGTGTCAGTGTGGGTGTGTGTTTATCTGAGTGAAGCCTGTGCTGCAGGGCAAAAGCATGGAGCGAGGGAGTGAGACAAGCTTGAACTCGACCTTAGACACCCCACAGCTTCTCGCTGAGTGGGAGGGGACACACTGAGGCGGTGATGTCTTCTTTTGTTGAGGCGGCAAAACTTTTAGGGACAGTGTGATTTGGAAAAGGGCCTCTACAAACACTCGTCCTGCACTTCCCCCCTTCCAGTATATTATTTTTTAAAATGAGGCCTGGCTGACACACTGTGTTTGTCTCTATTATATTCTGATGCAATTCTCTCAACAGTGTCACATTCAGTGGTGTTTAGAAAGGCAAGTAAAAAAAAAACACACATTGATCATTAAACTCTATTTTATTGTTGTGCAGCTTCAAAGTATTGGGAGTTTTGCCAATGCAGCATTGAAATGTGTGCAGTATATGACATGATAATTAGCCCCTTCTCGTCTAGTGTTCAAGTCCATCAGCTGCAGCTGACAGCCTTTGTTACATTTCAAACAGCTCCATGCTGGAGCACCAGGGAGCGCCTCGACTGCTCCCGTAAGTCTCTGTTCTTTCTTCGTACTTAGAAAGGCAGAGAGGATTAAGGGGGCTTGGGAGGGTCTGTCACTGGCTCGCCTGAAGGTGAGTGACAAAATCACTACAGCATCAGCATATTTCATTCTCTTTGTACCCCAGTGGTAAGAGAGCCACTTTGTCAGAGGATCAGAAACAGAGTTTTATTCAAATTAAAAACTGAAAGATGTCATGGACAAAAATGTCCTGTGAAAAAAAAAAAAGCTCTTCTTTTCTCCAGTGCTCAAGGACAGCACCTGTCCTGTGTGTCGTCCTACATCCTCCTCAGGATGGGTTTAAATTTGGATCCAAACAAAGTCTTTATCTCAGCGGAGAAACAATGTGGTCATGCAAAACTCAAACCAACAGGATGTCAGTGCTTCCACTTCTGTTCACTACAGTTCTGTAAACATAGTGTGCTAAAAGCTAGTACTGTGGAGGACTGGGATATAAACACCTATGAAGAGACGAGCTGAGCATGTGGCGATTATCAGAGTAGTTTCCTTTGAATATTCTTTATTTGAGAGAAATAATTTGAATTTCTGCTTGTTGCTGAGGAACTGGTCCCAGCAGAGAAATAATCCCCTGGAGAATAATAATTGATTTTTGCATAGGCTCCACTTTAGAGTTTCTAATTTAATCTTGTTCAGCTTTTTGTGTCACACCATTAATGCCACCTGTCAATTTTTGTCTTGAGTGTACAATGTGATTATTGATGTCTCTGATTCTAGGTAATTAATTGCTGTGAGTCTTTCAATAGTCGATGCGGATCTTCAGAGAGCGGCGGGGCTGATGGCTGATATCCAGTATATAATGTAATGAGAATGTAAATGGTCATCTTCATGTCAGTCCTGTGATAGACCGTTAACCTGGCCTGAGTGTACAGGGTGTATCAGCTTTTCTTTTTTTGGATTTGGGGTTGTATTTTAAAATAAGAGTTTTGAAAATACTAATGACCTACACTCCTTACTGCAGTGAACGCCTCTCCAGCGCTGCTGTAGGAAGACGTGATGCACGGTAGACTCACTTACAGCAAGAAGAGAGGAAATATCTTGTGTTTAGAAGGTTTTATATAGTTTGCTGCAGTCAGGGAGCTGCTGTTAAACTGTTGTTGTTTGGATAAACTATTTTTATTCTCATTTTTGTTGTTTAATTTACTTTTCTTGTGTGTACAGTAACAAGTCCAGTGTAACAGCATGCAGCTGTAATTAGTGAAGTCTCGGCTCACCTGCTGTCCGCTCTGTGTGGAGCAGTGTGAGCTCTGGCCTCAGTCGCAGAGGAGAGGCTGCAGCATTGACACCATATCATGTATTTTCCGATCTGCTAATAACATGCATCCCAGTGACTCACTCACACTGGTGCACCCAAATCATTTTTCACATGAATATGCTGTAATTTTCTGTCACATATTTGTGTGAAACGCTCGCAGTGTGAGCTGTAGATGTGTTTCCAGACAGTTTGTATTCATCAGCCGACATGAATGCAGACATTAGCTGATGACGATCTATTAGAAATGTTTAGAAATCAGCCCAATCAGTGTGTCAACCGCTAATTCTAATTGTGTTACTGTTCTTTATTGTGCTGAGGAGCAGGTGTTGCTGACTTTCACCTGCAGTTAAAACTCAAAAGTATTTGGACCCCATTGCAGATAAGGTTTATTGACAAAATGCAGTCATTTTCAGTTGTTTGCAGTAAACTAATTAATCAATTTAAATGAACTTTTAGTGGCTACTTCAGACTCTAAATGATTCAACCCCCTGAATCCCTCACAACACACACATTTGCAAATCAGGTACTGTCTTAAACACACCTGATGCAGTGAAGTCAAAGGGGAGTGTTACCAGACTAACTCACAACAGAACAAATGACATCAAAAGATGAAATTTAGTTTTGTACTCATTTCTTATAGTGGCGCTCTTCATTTTATGTGTGGCTGTAGATAGAATGGTGTTCAACAAACCTGTGCTTTTACTAAACAGCTACATTATGATAGCAGTAATTGGACACCTGATTCAAAGACTTAAGTGCACATTGATTTGCCAGTAATTAGTCGTGAATTGCAAGGATCACTCCAGGAACGTTTCAGTAAATAATACAAAATATATATTACAAAGAACCTACGGAACTGAAGCGTTAAACAGTATTGTCATAAACAGGATTTTATTTATTTTAATACTAATGATGTGATTTATTTCCAAGTCCCAAAAGGAAGTTTTCTTGAATGTCTTCCATTGTACTGCAATCAAAATGCAGCAAGTCTCTAGTTATAGCGCACAGGTACCAATTTTACATTATTTATAGACACTTCACCTTATAGTATTTCTAATGACTGAATTATGATGACTAGAGAACCATAATTCAGTTCTTGTTGTTTGTCTTCTGGAGGTCACAGTGTCCTTTTGACTTTTCTATTGTACTGGACATTTTGACGTCAGTGCTACAATATCTGCATACATTTGGTGCGTAACACACAAAATCACATCTAATCAGCAGCCCTGAACAAGACAGAATAAAATGCTGCTGCGGAGAGATTCCTTCCTGTCAGATCTGCCAGAGGAGTGATTAATTGTGGGGAAGGGGGGGAGAAAGTGCTGTGTATGTCATTAGCCTCTTGACTGGAGCGTGGACCCCTCAAGGAGTGATGGCCTCCGCGGCTGCTTCACACTCCGGAGTACAATGTCTCTCTGTTTCTCCGGCCTCCTCGATTGATTGCATGTGTTGATTGGAGGCACTGATCAGAACAAAAGCAGCTCTAAAGAGCCCTTTCAAGAGTTGAAAGGGAAAAATAACTTAAAAAGTGTGTTGCTGTGTTCAGGGGGAATTTTTATAAAATTTTCTCTTCTCATCACTTTGCCTACCAAGTTTTGCTGGGGTATGGGAATACAATGACATCTTGAGAAAAAAAAAACTGCTGGAGATTACTTTTTGCTACACTGACCAGCATGTCCACTGCATGAGTCACCAGAGCACCTCCCCTGCAGCTCATGTGTGGCTCCTCTCTCCGCTGCGCTGGCTCACATCTCGCCGGCATCGACTTCAATTTTAAATGCCGATACCTAAACGCCTGGATTTCTTCACTGGCTCCATTAGTTTTGTCTTTGTTTTTTGCTTCGCCTTATTTGTTTATGTCACTTCTTATCTGGAGTCTGTGAGGCAGGAGAGGTAATGTGGATATATTGTGTTCAATATGTAAAACACAAAACCACGCTTCGCTTCGCTTCACCTCTGAAACTGTAATAGAGACGTGGTGTAGCTGGAAACACTCACATTCAAGGTGACTTTCAGTTTTACCTCCAATTAAAATGGTCGCAGTAGTTTGGGTTTTAATGGAGCTGGTCTTATTATATTGTTGATATCCTTACATATCTGTCAAAATAGGTCTTAGCTATTACAATGTACTGTATATAAAGAGTGTTAGGGATAAAGAAAATTATATCAATACAGACTTGGTACTAGAGGAGCTCATGGGATAAAGTGCAGGTAAGCTCCATGTTGTCTGACTTCAATGCAACACAAACATGCATGGGCACAATGCGAGTGCATCTGTAATCGAGATTCACCGGTTGTTGTCAATCAAATCTGATATATTTGATTTATTTTATCAATGTATTTAGAAGTGTGATCGACCCAAAAATTTGATATTTTGATTATTTTGATATCAAACATTTTCATATAGTGTACCCACATTCTGGGTAAAATCTAAAACCTTGTTATTTATGAGTCAGCTGAAGAAGAGCCACTATGACTGATACAAAGATGAAGCTAATAAGATCTGCTGCAATTGTTCATAGGCTAAACCAAGTGTTTATTTTATTTTTTTATTTGCTTTGTAATACCAGCACAATAATCTCATGTGCCTTGTTGGTCTTTGTTCTATCAGTTCTTAACAGCTATTGTGACGTTTTAATACACCTGAATATTCCTTTGAGGCCCTTTCCACAAGCTCAACGTTCCTAGTAAATCAAACCACGGTTGGTACAGGACACGTAACAGTCAGCATCCTGCACTGTGAAATGTGATTCACCAAATGGAACTGCTCTAAAGAGCCCCTCCCTCCTTCATCTACCAAATAACTATATGTATTGTTATGGAGCAACATTCAACGGTGAGCGGCACAATCAGTCACTTTTCTGCATATACATGTGGTCAAACACAAAAGGATTAGCAAGCCTCTAATCCATGCAGGTAATGCTGTGGCCCCAGGCTGCTCAAGTCCTCTGCATTTAGTATGCAGCCTGGCTGGTTTGGAGAATTGGAGAACACGCTTTGGTGGGGAGGGGGGTTAAGCTAAATAAACAGACAAAATAAAAGAGCTGGAATAAGAAAGGGTTTTATAGAGAAAGAGGTGATATTAGCTTTGTGATTGAGCGGGGAGAGTGGGACTCGGAGACGGAAAGGGAATGGAGAGTCACACTAGGTGCAAGTGTTGTGGCATTTTGTGGTGTTTCTGCTCTTAATTATCGTGTCCCCCCAGTGAGCCGTCTCCTTTCCCGGCTCCCCCACTTTCCTCATCTGCTTTTCAATTTTCTAATTGCTTGGTTTTAATTAAAGCCACACAGCAGCGACTGTGAGTCAATTACAAACCAAGAAATGGGCACAGATAGTCAAAGGCTTCAGTTCTTTTCTTTTTTGGGCAGAAGGGTATTGCTGTCAGAGACGGTTGTATCCCGAACACTGTCGTGCCTCAGGTTGAATCAACAAGCCCCCCTCACTCCTGCATGTATAGGTGATGTGAAATCACACATGCTCGCACTGTGTTGTGGAATCCGTCGCGTGATGGGTGATGGTAGCTTTGGCGTTCCACACAGTATGTTTACTGGAAAACTCCTGAAGTGTTGTGAAGTAGCTCCTGCATCTCTTTCATTCCTCTTCTCACAGTTTCTGTAATTGTTTCCCTCACTGACTTTCTTGTCTCTATCATTACTGTGATATCACATGTCTGGTTGTGTTCCCTCTGTGTGTTACTTCCTCCCCCATGAATCCCTGCCAATTCCCTTCCCTCTAACTGCTCAATTACTGATATTCTGTAGCCTCCCGCTCTTTCTCCCTATGCTTCTCTCATTTTCTTAATGATACCACATTCCACTTATTTCTCCTCATCCTATCTTTTAATTATGCAGCAGCATTTTGGCTCCATCTTCTAACGACGCAGTCCGCCTCCTACCTGGGTTTTTCCAGCTGAGCTGGGTCCTGACTGTACATTGATCGCTCCTAGATTTTCCCTGCAATGACACAATTACGATTATGTCCCTGCCTTTGATGTGATTTCCAACTAAGTGGGTCAAGCCAGATGAGAGTATCTCTGAGTCTCAAACCTCAAAGTTGGGAAAAATCAAACAACTCTGTGTTAAAACTTTCCAACAAGATAACGCTGGAAATGATCACCACAATACCTGAGTTTGCAGTGATTTATTTCCAGGTTTTTGTCTGCATTTACTCCAAGGTCATTAGTCCAGCATCCTTACATACCAAACTATTGGGTCATATTTTACTTGTTCTGAAAAAGCTTCTTGAAATTGCCAATTTTTATATAACCCGTTCACTATTATAAATGGAAATCCCAGTAAAATGTATTTAAGGATTTCAAAGAATTTGCAGAGACCGTTTGATAAATAAGGACGGCCCAAACTCTAATCCTGGCCTTGTAATATTTCTTATGTTGCAAATTGCAGCATGCACATGAACACACATCCCAAGGTGAAACATCTATTTGCAGATTGAACATTTATTATTCTAGTAATTCCGAGGTCCACTCTTAATTTGTTTTATTTTTAATTTTTTTTTAGTACGTCTAACCACATGGCCTTCAGAAAATGAAACTGTGTGGGAGAGCGTGGAGTGTTGTCACATAATAATATGCTGTCTTTCTCTGGTGTCCACTGTCTCTGATTTTGTCTCCTTGTCAGTGGATGATGTGACCAGTTTTAGTCTAACTTTCACAGACTGCTTATAACTTATATATACAATATAAAAAATATTTAAAATCTAAATAAAATCTGCACCTTTAACCACCGTTGCAAACACTGCAAATAGGGAATTTTCATTTAGATTTATGAAATTCTTTGCACGTCACTTTGGTGATGGATGTTTATGTACATGTGAACAAGCTTATTAGAGAATTTACACCCCATCAGCTCCTGCAAATAGTTACAAATGGATACAGGGATGCCTCGGTTTTTCCTGTTTAGCATTTTACATCTCATTCAGCATTCATACATGAACATGGGAAACAGAAAATAAGCCTCTGCTGACTTTGGAGTCGATCGTTATGGATAAAGTTGACTTGGAGTTCTAAAAACAAAACAAAAAAGAACTACATATACACTGTATATTTGAATGTGCTTGTTTCCATTAAAATTAAAACCATTTTTCACATGAGAAGTACTTTTCTCACCATCATAAAAATCAGAGCATTGGCAAGATTTGTAATGTGGGTACCGTCAGTATGCCACTGTGTCAATATTTAGTGTAATAAAACTGGATGAAGGTTTATTAATTTCATTTAATTGTTTTATTTTCACAGCTTTTGCACAGTGCCAGCAGTAAAATGTTTAAGCAACCAACAAGACGGGGTTTAAGTGAGTAGTGTGAAGGAAAGCGGAAAAGTAAAAAAAAACGAGGAGTTGCAGAGTATGGGGTGTCTGTTTGCATGAGCTGGAGGGAGGGGTGGGATAATAACTGGCATTGGTGAGTAGTTGAGCATCAACCACCAGATGCCAGACGTGCTATCAATTTGAATACAATTACACAGCACTCTCATTCATGCATGTAACCACCTCTTCGGTGCTCATTTATCATTAAACAGAATTGAATCCTTTTTGGGGGAAAAAAGTTAAATTGAATACTTGCTTGCTGATCAATTTCTATCATGGTGAGGTGAGTTTAGAGAAAAGGAAATAAAATTTATGTTCTAAAGACCCATTAATAATAATAATAGCCAGGGATATCCACAGATTCCATGTGACACTTTCATTAATATCCTTAGTGCTTCTAAAAGATTTATTGAACTGCAGTGTATAATGCTACAGTCTGAATGTGGCATGATTTTCAATTTACAATGCAATTTGACCACCTGGAGTTTTCCAGGTGGTCAGGAGTTTCTCCTCATGTTTAATGTGTGTCGTTGATAAAACGGGCTTTTAAAAAATTCCCCTTGCAGCTAAAATTCCCCTGTTTATATTGTGTGTGCATTAATCCTGGATGTGCACAGGATGAGCGTCTCTGTTTGTAGGACACAGCTATTGTTTAGGTAAGGTCTGATCAGGGGAGACAGATTGCAAAGTAGAGCAAAGACAAAAAAAGAAACAGGGAGGGAAAAAAGTTTGCTGACAGAATTATTTTTCTGGTTTAAGTGAATTAGAAGGAAGGAAAGGTAATGCCTTTTACTTTCTCCACAGAAGCCTATAAGATCTCTAACGCGGCAATAAACAGACTCAGACGGCAACGGTAGACATAAGAAGATATAGATTTTAATATCTTTATAAACATTTTTGTACTGTTGTTCTCAGATGATAACTTACTGAACAATTGAATTATGGCAAAAAAAAAAAAAGGATGATGATGAATAGGTTTACAGTAGAACAAGAAAGAGGGAGGTGACGAATTGTGCATTAACAAATAAGAGGTTCTAAAAATATACCATGAAAAATACGTAAATAAACAAATCACCAGAAAATCAAAACTTGAAAAGCTCCCCCCCCGACAGGAGGAGCACAAAACCCTGTTATCATCATCGATGTCACTGATAATGTTTTTCTCATAGTAATACAGTAAATGATTAATATCAGCACTGCAAGAAGTCCTCTCGTCGCCATTGTCACTGTTACAATTCACGTCATTGATACAACACCATCTTATCAGCAGATTTAAGAGAGGCACAAAAGCTCCAGAAGCACAGCAAGATGTCCAGTAATTACGCATCTGTCAGTCCGCATTGTACTGCATCCCTTTGATACTTCAGAAGCGATTGTCTTGGTCTCACATTCTTTCACAATCACATCAGTTAAGAGGCATAATTCTCTCTGCGTGGTCCCTGTTTTGCCATGCTCCCTTCAGTGTTTTGTAAAATCTTTTTATTGATCACAAGTCATTTAAGGTACACACACAATTTTTTTTTTTCTTGAGTCTTGTTCTTGTGTTCCTTTGACGGTAAGTCATTATCAAAAAAACGAATGTGTTCCTCATGTTCTCAACGAGGAAGGTGTGCCCTCGCAGTAGAGGGGTAAGTTCAGCGCAACCTCATCGGGAAACTGAGAAAGCCTCATTTGACCCACGACCTCTAAGGCTCCTGTGGTCCCTGCAGCAGGGATCCATCTCTAGGTCCATTTTGTGTCTTAGGAAAAAAATCAAATCAAATGAACAACATCTGACACAAGATATAGACAGACTTTTCAATATTCACAGCTTGATCTCCCAGAGACACACGTAGTTTACCAAGCAAATGAAAAGAGCGCATGGCAGTCGTCATTATCTCAAACCAATTAGCAGCTTAATATTCAGTTGCACAGAAGGAGAGAAGTGGTGTAAATGAAGAAGAATTTTGTGTAGACATGTAATACCAATGAGAAAGAATGTTAATTAGGCAGAAGGTTGGTACAGTACCTGAAAAAAGCCAGCATTATGTAGAGAGTAGGTGTTAATTGGTTACAAGTTCATACAATGTATGAGCTAACTGGTTGCTGTTTTTATGGCCTTAAAACGTGTGGCTATAGATTTCCATTCTGTAATAAGAACAGCACATTCGTATGTCTGATGCGGACTGACTTTGCCATGCTCAAACCTCAAGTCGTTTAAGAGAAACGCATACACTCGATCGCTAGAACCTGCTTTTAGCAAAAGATACAACAAAAAAAAAACATTTGGCAGAAAGGATGAGAACAAGATACGGTAGTACCTTCTTGAACTGAACAGAAAATTAAAGCTGGATGGAGCACTTGGCACACTAACACTAGCTAATGAGCATTACCTCATTCGATCTGCCATGTCTTTATCCAAATAACATTTGGTAGACCGAGCTCAGTTGAGTGAAAACAAAAGTTTAAAAAAATATCTAAAATGCTAAGACATGACATGACAAGATGAAATCATACTGGCTTAAGTGGCAGTGCAAGCTTGGTCTCGATTCCCCATCGTCAGTCCGTCCACATTTTGTGCTGCTAGTCTTTTCTGCAGTAGATGTTTGATGATTTGATGCCTGTTTAAGTCTAAACAGTAAAGCTCCCTACACAACATTTACACATATAATCAAACCCACACACACATACATAAAAGACACACAGGCCTTGTAGTGCAGGAGCAAGAGGGGGTCTGAGGGCTGTGTTTTTTTATGTGGTAGTGTTTGCCAAACCCTGTGCGGGTCAACGGAGAATGTAGTCAATATTTGTTGTTATCAAGGCCACAAAGAGGGCGTAGACATGGAGGAAGGGCCGAGAAAAAGGTGCCCTATTGTTGGCTTGCTGAACCCCACTAGGGGGGCGAACAGTGGTCCGGGGAGTACACTTGTGCTTCCTCCGTGTAATGGTGCCATCTGGGGATGTGTGGTCATGTTTTCCCCCATCTGTGAAATCTGGGGAGGAATCTTCCTTGTCTACCATGACCTCCTTTGAGTGGTGAACCTCATTGTCACCCTTCCCCTTGCTCACCCTGTCGCGAGACTTTGTGCAGTTCCGAGAGCGGCCTGGCCTCGAGGTGTGCACTATATGGGTCTGCCCTCCCGAGCCCACCGCTACGCCACGATTCATAGATGGATTCACCGTGCCAGATAAATTGTTAGTCTGAGCTCTGGACTCAGAGCTGGGAACAGTTGGTGAACAGTTAGGGAAGTCCTCCTTACGCAGCTCCTTGAGGTCTTTCCCAACCATGTCAGGTGGAGCAACACATCCTACTGAAGACGTTGAACCTCGGAAACGTTTCAACCATTCCCACAATGATAGGGCTTTGCAGTCACAGGACCATGGGTTGTCATTTAGGCGCAGGTATTCCAGGGAGGGCAGCATGTCCAGGCACTGTCCGGATAGCTGTAGCAAGGTGTTGTTGAACAAGTAGAGGGTGGTGAGACGTTTCAGGTCATGGAACGCCAGGCGGTCAACCCACTCAATCTGGTTTTGGTGCAAAAGCAGTCGGTCCAAAGCTCGAAGGCCTCTGAAGGTGTTCTGGTTTAGGCTCCACAGGCGGTTTCCATGCAGGAACAGGTGGCTCAGGTTGTGGAGGTCCATAAATGTGTCATCCTGCAGGAACTTCAGATGATTATCCTGAGGAGAATCAAATGATTACATATTATGTTTTGACTCCAATATTATGCTGCTTTAAATTTTGTCTACCTTTCATGAATACATTTTATGAATCAGCATACTATGCATATAGGAATAAAATAGACTAATAAAATATTACTCTAAGTTTACCCGTTATATTTAAAAAATATCTCTGTCCTGCAAATCAATGGGTGGCATTCATGAAATAAACGCTCCATGACAGTCAATGTACACCCTTCTACCCTCAAACTAAGCCATTGTTGTTATGTGTCTGTGCTAATGCTAACAGAGAGCACTAACAACATTTACCATGTAATACAATCTGAGTAATGTGTCATCATCATAGATGGATGGACTTGATTTGGTCTGAAGATGATCAGAAAGGAAGTATACCTGCAAGTAAAGATACTGTAGGTTTCTGAGGCCTTGGAAGATCTTATTAGGAAGTGAACTGAGTCCACAGCGATACAAGTGTAGTGCATTGAGCCGACTCAGCCCATCAAACGTGTCTTCAGCCAAAGAGCGCAGGTGGCGGTTGTCTCCCAGATCAAGCTCCTCCAGCAGAGTGAAGCCGTGAAAGGTGGAGGGTTCGATGTACGTGATGTTGTTGGAGTAGATCCAGAGAGTTACTGTGTTGGAACTGAAGTGGCCCCGAAGTAAGCGATGGATCTTATTGTTCTGTAAGAAGATGCGCTCGCTGTCGGGGGGAATGCCTTCAGGGACCGACAGGAAATTGTGGGCTTGGCAGGAAACGGTGCTCGGTGCAGTGTAGCAGATACAGTGACGAGGGCAGGACCAGGAAAACTCAAGCCCACAGAGAACCAGCAGGAACTCCAGCCCACAGCCTGCAGTGAACACACACACACACACACACACACACACACACAGGTTAAGTGAATGAAAGATACCTACATACACAGAAAGGACAGGAAAGCAAAAGCACAATGTAGGTTCATATTAACGTCAAATATAAGTTAAATACATGATAGTATAACTCCCTCACCCCCACCAAAGTTGCTGCCAGCCTGTTGGAGACATGCCATACGAAACTAGACATGCAAACTGGGAGCACCCTAAAATACCTGCTGTTTTGGAGACTCTCACATCATCTCAACAGTGATAACCATTGTTATTCATTTGACCTGTTTATATGTATAGCAAAAAGAAAGCCAGTCCATTCATCGGTGATTTCACTCTGAACAACAACCTCTTTTTTGAACAGGATTCGCCTACAAACCTCCATTGCAAAGCAACAAATACTTGTTCAAATGCTGGATGCTTCAGTCAAACTGTCGGACAAATTGACAGACTGATACTGGGACTCCTAGAGCCACGCTGCTAGTGCGGATAAGAATTATCATTCAGTTTTGAAGTCATGCGACACTGAACATGTCAGGAAACAAGAACACTAATCCACAAGTGAATGAGTCACCATTTGAAAATAAATTCCCTATCTTACTTTGTGTTTTAACTGGAGGCGTGTGTTGCTCATACATTTTGTGTTTTGTTTTCACAAAGCAGTGATATTGTTGTCTCTCTGATCAGTTCAACCCATATGGACCTCTCTCTGTCACAGTTTAGAGCCCAGATACACTGAGTGTGTTTAGGCCCGCAAAGAGGAGTCTATTGGAGAGAGCAAACAATAACACCTGCTCAAGTGAGTCACAGGATGTCTCAGTGAAGCTGATTGGTTCCCTGGTGCAAGGCTCTTATCTGATTCAACACATATGCAGCTATTTCAGAAATGATCCTTTCCAATATTCTGCCACCTTAGGGAGATGTGCTATTAAGAGTCCAATCCCCTCCCCAGGTCCATTGGCACGTCTTTGCAGCAAGTGCAGGCAATGATCAGTCCGTTTTTGTTGTTAAATGTGGCGTGCAATGCTTATTTAAACTCGTAGTAAGCTACTTTGGGGCGCTTTCTGATCAGTAGCATGTTTCCCCAGATCCTTCAGACGGGCGATGTGACTTACTCGAGGCCTCATCTAAAATGAGCACAGCTCACGGTCCATCATGAAACTTCCATCTGACAACCCCTGGCTGACTTCTCCTCAGTTTATTATTCACAGCATAGCAGAGGCCTGCTGATTCACTGCCTCTAATCGATATGCCTCTGTTACCTCACCCTATAATCCTGGCTCTTTTATGCTGGAAATTCAGGAGCTGGAGAATTACTCACCACCGAGACACCGGCGTATTTATGTGAATGTATTTTCTCGCCAAACTGCGGCTAAGCTGTGACATTCAGCGCCTGACTCTACTGACCTTTAACAGTAATTCTCTGTGTCTAGTTGCAGAGCTGGAGCACGGAGTGGCGTGTCACCTGAACAGAAGTGTGCTCTCTCAGGCACGGATCTAATCCTATTTGTTAAGCCCTGCCACTGGGCAACAGTGGAAATGCGTGCATCCTCCTAAACCAGAAACGTACCCACTAAATGAGGTGATTTTTCACGGTTGAACACTGTCAGAAGGTTGGATGGGACCGCGTGTTATGTGTCGGTGTGCAGGTGAACATGTTGTTTTGGAGACCATGATATGCCATGAGAGCACTACAAGAGACCTTGGCTTTATTGAGACTTTTCATTTTAATTTCGTGACCTGCATCCACACATGGATCCTTCAGTACTGGCTATATTGAGATTTGTCACAGTGTCAAGACCAAACAAGAAAGGCATTTCAATATTTTGTCATTCAGTCGCTGGTCTTATCTCAATTTTTCCCACTCTCTCTACTTACCATTTCCTTGAATCTGCATCAAACATGGCACCCACTGACTGAGTAAATAGGTGAAAACGTTTTACATTACTCTTGGGAAATAAACGGCAGCGTTATTTATCAGAAGAATAAGCGAGACAACACAGTACATTCTCCAGCTGTTCTTTGAGGAACATTTGCATCAAACAGCCAGCCACCAGGTACATGAAATGCTACTTTCCAGGTATTTAATTTGGCATTTGTTCACGCTGCATTACACTATTGACCCGAGCACACAGAATAAAACAAATGCAATCTATTTTGTGCAGTTACATTCATTTGATGATATGATACTTGTTTCAATCAGCTGCCTCAGCAGGAACTCATCCAAGAGATTCCATTATTCATAAAGCCGAACTTCCTCTCTCTCCAGTAATACATTTTTTTTAAAGCCTTAAACTATTTCCATTAACACTTTACTTCATGCATGTCTTCAATGGAATTAGATACCTCATTTGTTACAGGAAAATGATCTGAGCAGGCGAGAGACAGGCAGTGATAAGAGCGATGCACGTGCAAAGCTGAGGGATTGAGAATGTAGATGCTGCCTAGATAGCGACGTGCTAATCATGTGGGACACATAAGGAATGCGCCGCCTCCCTTCTCACTTTCCCTCAGGACAAAGTAAAAACTTCTATAGCCTGCTTAATTTGTTCTAAGATGGCCGTTTCATTTGTTTGCCAGTAACTGAGAAAAGCACAGGAGATAAATGTGGTAGATATAGGTCGTCCTTCCCTATGAACCAAATCTTTTATCTTCATCAGATGAGGCTTCAGAAGATGTAAACGTATGATGTAGATGCTCGTTAGATGCTGGAAGAATTTCATACACCCTTTCCTGCATGCAGATTGAGTGACAGGGGAGAAGCGTACACCCTTCGCCTTGTTTCCGCCACACTGAGGGTATGTGTGCTCTCGTTTGCAGCTGCCATACCATTCCAGTTCCCTTGGAGACTTTAACACCTGCCAGCTCACTGATCTCAGCACCCCATATATTCACACCGCCAAAACGCTACTTTAAATACAGCTGTTTAATCAATGCGCACGTGCAATCGCACAATGCCGCAGAGGTACCACGTGTTTGACTATATGTACAGCATGTGTGCGCTTTTCTGTGGATACACAAAGACATACATTCTCAAACATTTGCACATGGTGTCAGGTTTGCTAATGAGCGGGGAAGATCATGTCAGCGTGACAAGCAGAACGGGCTGAATAACGCCTGTTTGCAGACCTTTGAATAGGGAGGCTGGATTTCAGCACAGAGGAAAAATAAACAGTGTGCGAATGCTTTAAATGAAAATGTAAGACATTACCGTGTGTCATAACAGCATTGTGAGCTCACACAATAAGCCATTCAGCTCAGATTGTACTATGAAAATAGCTCTGGACACTACAGAGCATGTATATGCCAATCGCGCCTATTGGAATTTGGCAGAATAAAGGAGATGCTGTAAAAGAGATAATGTGTTTTAGAAAAGGAAAAAAAAAAGGTGCCGCTATTTCTGGTAGGAGTCTGGGCTGTCGATTAACACTCCTGTCATGAGTCTTTCACCTCCAAAGTCTCTCCTCATGCAGCTTCCCATCAACTCCCTTTCCCGCCTACTGGTTACTGATGACAGATGCTATTGATAGCTTTTCGCAGTGAGAATCACAGTTGACACTGTGACCCCAGCATCACCAAGTTCCCTTATTTCTTTAGGGTCGTAGAAACAGAAAAGGCATAAATAAATGAGTAAAACCAAAATGGTGCAGGTCCCCTGACAGACAATGAGAAGGGACTGTGTAGAATATCAATGAAACACAGTTCACACTGGATTTGCCCTCATGAATAACACATCTCTGCTAATAGGAGGGAAATGGTACGTCTGTAGAGCTGCGTGACTCTGCCCATCATTAGACTGGACAAACTCAATTTCCTGTGTCTCTCCAAAGACCCTGATAAGCACCGAGGTGTTTTCACTGCTATTGGCTGCTTCTAAATAACGCCTCGACTCTCTCCACACTCTAAACGTGTTTACTGTCGTGTCCTTGCACACGGTGGTTAATAATGGTAAAGCAATATGTTAGGTTATTAACTGAATGGGCCTATTCTCATGACGAGCATGGCTTAAAGCCTGCCTGACAAAATGTGTGGAGTTCTTCTATTACTCTGTGGAGCTAAATGAGGTTTCACTGTACTATACGTTAAATAATAAAGGCTCTGTAATATTATGCTCTGCAATCCTGCCGTGCATTCATTATTGATACCGCTTATCCTGTAGAGGGTCACAGGGGGCTAGAGCTGATCCCAGGTTACATTAGGCAAGAGGTGGGGTGCACCCTGGACAGTATGTCATTCTATCACAGGGCTGACTGTGCTCTGCATTATATGATTCTAGTATTCTATTATGCAACTAAATGTATCTGTATCAGTGCAAACAGATCAAACATTGAAATGATAATAATGAATGTTTGATTACAACAGTTTGGATGAGCTAAGGCACAAAGTAGGTTAGGGTGAGGCAAGTGAAAATAAAATACATGCATGGAATAAATACAATGAAGGATAGAATAAGCACTTCCTACTGTACTGTCATTGTTAGGGTGTGGGAGAGTCCTGCATGTCGGCTTAATAAACTATGTCATCGCTCTAAATGTCAAATATTGATGAGTCTGGTTTATTCCTGTAGTCGACTGACAATAGATCCCCTTCCTAAAGCCCTTACTGTCCCCTGTCCTTATTTAATACTAGAATGTATGTATAAATGTGTTTTAAAGGAAATATGAGCCTTCAGCAGTCCAGGCTAATCAAATCAAGGATAGCTTCCAAAGTTCAAGTGTTTTTAGTATAAAACTCTTTATGTGTGCAGAGTTACAATGGAAAGAAAACAAAAAAACACTCTGCAAGATAAACATTCAAGAGAGATTGGATTAATTATTAACTAGCAGAATTCTGCAGACCTATGTTGTAATCAGATAAATTGTTTAAGACATTTCATATCATATACGTAACATCTACAACAAATACATTTTCACATAAAATCGCTTTCTCTTTCTATTGGTTAAAAGAAGCCCTGATTTTACAGCACGCTGAACAGTGTCTCGAACAGAACATCAGCCTGTGACGTTTCCAGTTTGGATAAATAATTGCATAATTATTTTAATTAGCAAAGTTGGAACAAAAACACAAATGCTTCCTAAGGAAAAAGAAACAGCGGTAATGGCACAAAACGATGTATTCACTCAAACTGTTTCTCATTACCATGTTTAAAGGATGTCTCTGTTGACTTGTTTAAACCACTGATTACTGCCATTATTTGCTGACTGAAGAGCAAACTCACACACGAACGACCGTGCCAACAGCTGCGAGCAGCGACACTTCTGCCTGGGAATATTTGTTTGGGTTTTATTTTACACCCTGCTGCAGAAAGTTATAGATTCTGTCTCATTTGCCATTCTCCGGCCCCACCGCAGGCAATATTGCCTTATAAAGTTGCCTGACTATTCTTCTAGAGAATGAAAGGAAAATAAGAGCGAACAATCACGATGCAGAGATCTCGGAGAAATGCGGCACAATAGAAATATTTCAGAAATATAAGGCTTTGTGATATTGTTCTTGTGCAGACGCATCAGCAGGCTGAGAGATTGCCAACAAGTGCGTGCGTGCGTGCGTTTGTGTGTGTCTGTTGTACTAGAGTGCCATGTCTTATCTCATGGTGGCACGCTACAAATAAATTAGGTCATGCAGAGATGATAGTGTAATTATTATATAGAGCGAGTTTACAAAATATCAAGGCTATATTTCTTATAATGAGTTCAATCCTCACTAGAGTTTCTTTTTCTCCATCTTTTTGTGATTAATCTGCTGCAGATACCATAATAGAGATCAACCAACTCTTTATCTCATCACTCTTCCCCCTGTGAGTTATTGTGGAAATGTCCAGAGCACCCAAATTATAATGAACATCCGGTTGTTCTATTCCAAGTTTAATTCCTTTGATTTTAACCGTGTGTGCTGGCGGCATGTGCTCCTCAGCTATGAATTAGCAACAGTGTCACCACATCCTGCACTTGAATTATGATTTGATCTGTCTTCTGTCTGTCTTCGTGTCTCTCAGTGCATCCCGGCCGTGCCAGAAGGATGTTAAAAAGTAAAGAGTGCAGGGGAGAGCTGGAGCCCAGTCATGTAAGCAGGTTGGCGTACAGAGTGCCAAGTTACATCAGGCCTAATGGACCAGCGTGTTTCCCACATTATTGATGTTTATGTCTGCTAAGTGCTATTTGATGGCTGTTTGATATTGCGAGCAGCAGTGGCTGGTCAATGAGCAGCCCCGTCGATAAATCTCTTTAGATTCTGAATAGAAAAAGTGAGAGAAGAAGAAAGTTAAGATGACAACCTCCAAAAAAAAAAAAAAAACTGCAGTCAGAGAGGGAATAATGCATTTGTTTAGGAAATTGCGACAGCTGAGGCTACAGAGAGGATTTACCATTTAATACAATTAGTTCTGAGCTTAAGCCCAGAAAGAATGACGCAAGTCAATATGGAAAACAGAAATATTTTACTAATCAAACTTTAAAGAATGGAATCTCATTAGTGAGATTTAATAGCATGCTCCCCTATGTGTCATTTTTGATGACACATTCAATCCTGGGCCTGGACGCTACCAGCACAAATCAGCTCTTTGCTGGATGCCACTGTAGCTTCAGCTTTAAAATACTCCAAATGTGTTCTATTGGATTCAGGTCAAACAACGGGCTGGTTTTCATATTTTCCTTCTATTAAAATTAGAATTTTTTTAAAATCAGTGTTGTGCAAGTTTCAAGCTTCACTAGAGCTAGTTCAAGGTTCAGTTCAGTCATTAGTCAACAAATTTGGAATTTTAGCTTTCAGTCTCAAAAGATGAATTAGTTCATTTCTCGGACGCCACATCCCTGAAAACTTCATTTTTCTGCGAGTTACTGTATGTTTCATTAGTGATGTGGGAGGCAGGGGTTAGCCATTTTTGTAACTGATACAGACAGTTTGACTCTCAGCGCTCCTAAATTGAAACTGACATACGCTCCGTGCGGTCCCTGAACACCTCCCACACCTGATACGCATCAAGTGAACATTGGTACATGCTGTAGGTGTGTAGGTGTGGTGAGGGTGACTAGAGTGTTGGGATGAACATTGACTAAACAAAGGCTTTTGTTTACATTGTTTATCTGCGAAATGATTCAGTTCACTGTTCACTGAAAAGATGAGCATCTTTAATAAATGGCGCTCTCTTAGTGTGTGCATGCACTGCCCATCTTCTTGAGAGTGGGAGTCCTCTTTTCACAAGGCATTCTGGGTGCACAAGCATACACATGGGTCCATCTATGAATGTTGTATGATTGCCACTGTGCTGTTACTGGTAGTCAGATCCACACCAAACATGCTGAACCCTCGTCTGAGCTAAACAAATACATTGTGGTTACATCTGACCAAAGAATATGTTGATAATTATATTATTATATATATTATATATATGTTATTCAAAATTCTTATGGTCTTTTGAAATGTTTCATCTTACATTCTTTCATATTTTGCAGGTTGATTTTTACTTTAGGCTGCCTGTAGACGGTGACTTCATACGGTGTCCGTCACACTGTGTGAGCAGCCATTGAAACGATTTCCATCCATAATCCCTTTGTCAGTTCAGAAGCTCTTATCAAACTGTTTTTCAGTGCAAGGTTGCATAAATAACAACTTGTGTATTTTGATTTTTTTTTTTTTGTGTGTGTGTGTCTAGAGCTTCTGCAACTGTACGTCTGCCTAATGTTGCTGTAGTGTGAAAAAGGGGTGTTTTATAATAATCACAGGTCAATTGGTTTTTGTTGCCACGGTCACATGTACAGTAGATTAATTCAAATATGCGTTGCTTCGCTGGAGCACATTTCTGTGGGATAAAACTTTTGATTATATAAGAAAATTCTCAACCTTTATTGTATTTTGATATTAGTAACTTCATAAAATATGATTTTTATTAAAAAGGTATGTCTATGTAATTGTGAACAAATTTCCAGGTAATTATATAAAATGTTAAACTTATTTCACACTTGTTTGTTACTATATAATTTAAACTTTGCAACAATAATTGGGTAGCTATTGTAGAACTAGTAGTCAACATTTTCTAAACTACATATTCATATATAAACAGAATTCTTTTGCAACATCACATCATCAGTAGGGAAAAACTAACTTGTCTCATGGTCTAATTGACCAACTCCTGGTGAATTCTGCTTCACAATAATAGGAAGAGCCCACTTCGAAGAAACAAAAGGCGACATTGTTATGAACAATTGTCCTTGATATTCGTGTGATATGACACAAGGGGTGTGCTCAATTCTGTTGTAGATTTTATATAAAAGCAAGCAAGCAAGGCAGAGGGAAGTTAGACATAAGAAAGGCAGAGATGACGTGAGTGGCAGCATGTCTCTCAGGTGGAGGGATCAGAGGGCCTAAAAATAGCTCCTCCAAACAAGCAGAGCCATATAGAGCATAAAGAGTAGGTTTTGTGGCAAGTGCGCAGGTGATAAAAGCTCATTTAAAAAAAGAAAAATCAAAAAGCTGAGGCAGAGAGCTGGATGGCTAAATAAACCACAAATGTTTCATATCTACACATTATTTTAATTGACAGCCTCGATTAACATCTAGTAGGTGCTTATTTCCTATTATTGCTCTTAACCACACAGACACACACACACACACACACACACACACACACACACACACACACACACACACACACACACACGCACACACGCACACACACACACACACACACACACACACACGCAGACACACATATTGTAGTATACACATAATCCTTGCAAAAACGGACACACACACTTGCCAGATCACTGCTGCTGCTGGGGGCAACACCATCACCCACCACCTACAATAATTCATCAGGACAACACAAAGCCAAACGATTCTAATATATTACGCTCCCTGTTGTGATATTGTTCTGCACTGGCCAGACTAAACTAATGGCTCTTCCAAACCTATATAAATCATCCAGAGTGTATCCATATAGTATGCAGTTCATATACTGTAGCTCCATTAAAGTGATAGAAATCATTTATAATACGATTCCCTTTAGTGGAGTGACTAATAATTATCTTTCATGGTTGATGGTGTACAGCTCTCAGAGGTGTTTGATATAGCGCAGGAGCCTTAACTCTTTTAATGGAAAGGAGTCTTTTTAACACTGAACAAAGTAGTGTAGGCAGGTATTTGTTAAAACCATCAAGACGCCATAATGCATGTTTGGAAGTTGAATCATGGCAACTGGATTTCCTTCTTGTTAGGTCGAAACGTTTCACTACTCATCCAGTATTCCCTTTAGTCTGAAGATAGTTGGTTAGAGACCACACATTTATGCTCCAGGTTTACCCTGGACACCTAACAAGCCTATTCAGGCCAGGGGTGAAGTAAAACCAAACCTGGAGCGTGTATTTGTGGTCTCTAACTTCTAAATCAAAGGGCAACTACTACACGTGTTTGAAGTCCTTGTTCATAGCCCAGGAGGCCCATATGGTAATATGTCCGTTTGTCTATGAATGCAGATTTTTGTCTGTCAGTCTTGAATGAATTGCATTTTTAGCCCATTTTGCTCAAGTACTGTGTTGTTTAACTGGTTAGTAGAAGTCAAGCAGCATTGCCTCCAGGGTCACTGCAGCCGCAGAATCCTCCATCCTCCATCACCTCGTGTAACTTGGCTAATTAACAACAGTTTAATTAACAATTTTCATTTTTCACAGGATTTAAGGTGGTGTTGATTGAATTTGAACCTAAAAGTTCATAAGGTCTGTGGACACTGTAATAAGTGTCGGACCAAAGAATAAATAGAGGACTTTAATTAAAAGAGGAATTTTAATGAGTTATAATTCTGAATTAATGTCAACAACAACTGAACATTAATATTATTTGTTGTTGAAAGTGGAACAAAAGGGACAAACCACAAACACACTTAAATTCAAAATTAAAAGCTAAAGTAAAGGTTGTGAACAGCCACCCTTTGAGGATGGTTGCAGTTTGTTTGAAACCTTTAGCAGGATGATTACGTTTGGCTTTTGCTGAGACCGTCCTACTGTATGCTAAACAGATATACTACAAAAGAAACAGTGGGTTCCCGTAAGGCTGCCTGTTATGTGAGTGACAAGTCAAACCTGACTGGTCTGCTACAGTACCTTTATATTTGGATGTTGGATAATTTGATTACGTTTCATGTTAAACTGCCTTTTTAAAGTAAGGACATTAGAGGCTGCCATAAACTGAGCAGAAGGCTTCCACAGACCAACATTCACCCTCTTGATGTCTGACTTAAAGTCTGCCACGCTGAGTTTCGAACTTTTCAGCAGCAGGCTGGACTCTTTGTCAATCTGCGCGGCTCGTCCAGCCGCTGCGTCTTGTTCAATCATGCACATGTGTGTCAATGACAGGGTGCGGCGCAGCCAATCATTGTGTGTCTCCGTCCGAGTGACAGCTGAGTTGTGTTGATGCTGGGTGACAGCGCGCTGGCGGAGGGAGAGGGAGAAGCAGGGATCGACACAGCAAGTCATGCGTGAATTTCTACTGTTGGGACTCTACCTATGTAATGAGAGGAAGAGGTGAAGATGAGTTTATTGTTCACTTAGGAAAACATGTCGACAGCACTGCTACTGTAGTTACTCTCTGAACCAGAGGACCTGATTACAAGTCTTATGTCAGTGAGCATCTGCCTTAAGAAAAAATCTGAGCAAGGCCTTGAATTATTACCACCTCCAGGGCTGCTGCTATTTAACTGACCTTGTGCTTTGATGTTTCTGTGGAAGGGGCCAAGCAAACTAGTGCAATTTCCCAATGGAGTTAATAAATTAACAGAGTTTTTAGGAAAACAGAGGAGAACGGCCAGCACGGGGTTGCAGCCAAAAGTAATTCTTCCTCTTTGGATTCATATAGCAGCACAGAAATATAAAAAGCTATTATACATTACGTTCCAATCAGTCTAATAATATGCTGACGCACACTCCAATTTGTCTCAATCTGCTCGGAATTTTTATCTCAGTGTCCTTGGTGTCAGATACCTGTCAGCTCAAACTCTGTAATTCCTGTGAGGACGGCCGGCGAGCTGTTCTCCGCATGACTTCATTTTACGTAATGTACAAGAGAAATATTCTGTTTTTGAATTTCTCTGGTGTCACAGCGTGGCCATCATCAGGATATTTCCAGTGTAAACTGTGTTGCTGAGCTGTTTTTGGAAACTGTGAGAGGTATTTGTTTCGTTTTTTTCAATCTCCCACCATGTCATCTTTTATTTTTATATCACACACTGTTTTGACTTAAAGTCTTCATCCTGCTTTAACTGTTTGAAACTGTTGTTTAAAATTTCATGATGCTGACATGTGTAGATCCTGGCTACAGAACATGCCGCTAAAAGGTTTTTTGGCTTATTGTCTTAAACCTTGCATAGCTCTGCTTTGCAGCCATCAGGTCAGTAGAGACCTATATCTGCACTGCGAGGTGACATTTTCCATTTCACCGGTCTCCACCTTCTGGTACCCCTGCCTCTTAAAACAAACTGTAAGCTGCCTTCCTGCTGCAGCAGCTGCCTCCCTGCATACAAACCCCATGCGCCCTAGATTCAACAGATCAATTATTCATAGCAGGTGAGGGTTTGGTGCTCCAAATTCGTAAAGGCACGCACACATACGGAGAGTTTCAACTGTCTCGACTAATGGCTTCAAAGAGGCAAGGAGAAATGCAAAATCAAGCGTAAAGGTGTGTGAGGGGACAGCAGCGCACCGTGGCTCATTAGTTCAGTAGAAACAGTAGAGTGGCCAGGAGAAAAAAGAAGTCAGAAGTAAAACACAGCACAGGTGTGAGTGTTTGTACAGTGCACACAGTGTTACAGTCAACAAGAAAATGTGCATAAGCACACATCTATAACTCATGCATTTAATGGCTGTTGACTATTTTTATTATCAGCACTGTAGATATAGGCTAGTAGGATTCATGTCTTTCCCTTTCTCGTGCTGTTAAGTGAGGAGGAGCTTCTCTTCTCACTGTTGCCATCGTGTTGTGTAGCTGTGTGGAAGGTATTTGCAAAACGCCAATATAAGCGTATGCTCATATGTAGAGCAAGTGTGGATCAGTCAGAGGGCAAACGAGTAGTATGAATTGACCTTAAGCTGTGATATAATGTTAAATAATATATATAGAGCAACACTGCCGATATTAAGCCACAAACAAAAGTGTGTGTTTGCCTATTCATGCCATGCTCCTTCTTAAACTGCTTCTTTCATATTTACTCAGCCCATTAGATGTAGATTAACTAATACAATTATGGACGATGACCACCCACTTAGCAGGAGACATTAGGAGACTGGGTTGCCACAATCATTTTGGAGTTATGCTTCTGTCATAGACACAGCAGGAAATTGAACATGAATTGGAAGTCTGACTACTTTTAGAAGTAAAATCCAGTGCTACTGCCACCAAATGAATGAAATCACAGAAACTGTGCAGCCCTCTATTATATAGCAAAGATAAAGCAGATTCTTGGACCTTTACATACAATATGAATCGCTTGTTGTGCAGGAATAGTATGTGAAGGTAGACAATTTGACATGTTTTGTTACTGTTCAGAGTGAGATATCAAACCACACCTAAAGGAGTAAAAAGTATCAAATATTCAAAACCCACTCCCTCCGTAGAGGACTCCTAATGATTTACTATATTCATCTCAAAGTCTCACTAATTAAAAAAAACGTGTAAAGATATAAATAATAAAGCTACCATTTACATCGGCTTCTCTCACCCAATGACACATTTCAAGCCGAGAGCTCCACCGAGGAAGATTGTGGATAAAATTAGAATGTGTGTATGGGTGTGTTTCTTCTTCAGAGAGGTTGGCGGAGTGAAGAACAGAAACACATCAGAATACAAAAGAGCGGGAGAAAAGCAGGGAAGTGGAAGACCTTGATCTTATGAGAGTAATCCCTTTTCATTAAGTGCAGTTTTTCAGACCCTGAGAGCTTCACCATTGATCCTGGTGTAATGTCAATTCATTAATGTACTGGGCCTCTGCAGGGCTTATCACCTTGAAGGCCTCTGACACTCTCTCCCCAGTAAACCCTCTTAACACTTGCTCTAACTTTTTCTCACAATGTGATGGGGGGGAAGGAAGCACTACTGTACGTTCACGTCTCATCAAATCACATTCAGATCTCTCTTTTTTTTTTTTTTTTTGCCCCTGATTGGTTTCCATCTCGGTCTTTCCACGTTATTTATTTATTTGTTTATTTATTTTGCTATCCCCGTATAGTTTTGTCTTCATTCAGTGCATCTCCAGCTGAGGATGATAACTTATCATTTCATTCGCTCAATTCCCTGCAGTGTATTAGAGTTGCCCTTGAGTCACAGTTGTGTCTCCATCGAGCAAATGCTCACATACCTGTGCCTGTTTATTGAGTCTACACTCCTGAGAAATTCTCCAGCATTCACTATGAAATACTGTATCTTCAATTGAAAGTCTAACCAGGGCTACTTCATGAATGTGAGCTGTTACATTTTTTATAACCAGATACAGTTAATGTCTCTCTTGCTCATTCAATTCGCTGCTCCTCTTTACGACCTGTCTGTGCCACTATTTACTCCTCTCCCCCCTCTTGCCATGTCCCCCATGCTGTTTAATTGATTCTGTTGTTGTTTCCCCACACAACAAAGCAGGAGGCTTCGCTGGATAAAACACAGTCACTGTCTAGTTGTGATTAAAGAAACCCTGGTCTGGCTGTTAGAGATACTATAGCAGCTTATGGGATTTAGTGAGTCACTGGAAAAGCGCGGCACCAAAACCGAAGATTCACTTCAAAGTGTTTCATCACCAAAACCTTCCATACATACAACCCAATAATTAATTTCTTGCTCTCGGAGAGTGGAACGTGAGGATCATGATCGTTCTGATGTTTTATCTTCTTGTGAGGGCTGCTGCCTTTTTTTGCTTTATGCCATTTGAAGTTTCTGCTTTGCTTTCCTCCTCTCCATCGTAAACCTGAACCCTCTGGAGGCAAACCACACAAACTACTCCGCTTTGTGAGTGCTTCCCCCTCCCTCTCAGCTGCTTGTCTGCATGCAACTACCACTCACTAGTGAGTGCTCCCAATCCCCACTCTCCTTATAAAGCCAAGTGCCTTGCTGCAAACGTTCCTCAGATAAGTGGTTTATTTTTTTCTTCCCCCCCCCCCATCCATAGCGATGGTCTGAGACTAATTTTTGTTGCATGTAATGACTTGGTCCCTTGAACTTCTTTCGACGTATGACCAAAAAAAAAAAAAAAAAACCTTCCACTGGATTTTCCACTGAGTCATAAACAACAATGATATTCAGACAAGCTGCTGCAAAAGAAGACGTCAGGCTCCATCTCAGTTCATATGGCTGGATGATGAAACATGATTCCCTCCAGCCACTTCCCTCCCCATCTCTCCTTGAAGACGGATAACGAGAAGTAAAGTCAAGGACAGAGAGAGAGAGAGTGAACGAGAGCGAGAGAGAGAGAGAGAACCAGTGAGGGGTTTGTTTACACAAGAAATTGTGAATATGGCATTTCAAAGGCAGGGGGAGAGGCAGCAAGGCTGACAAGAAGGGAGGGGGACGCAGGGATAGAGGAGTGGAGTAAAAGATGTAGACAAAGAGAGAAAGAGGACAATGGATGCTGAGCCATTTTAAACCTGCAATTAGAATCTGATAGCAAAAATGAACTTTTAGAACATCATGAGCCTTTTGTGTGGCTTACATGGGTTTCCTCCAGTGACTCCAGTTTCCTCCCACCATTCAAAGACATGCAGGTTCATCTGTGACTCTGAATTACGCACAGGTGTAAATGTGTGCATGAATAATTGTCTGTCTTTATGTGTCAGACTGTGGCATATACATGCCCTTCACCTAATGACAGCTGGGATTGGTTCCAGCCACCCAGTGCCCCTTAGCAAAATAACCCATATAGGTAACAGATGGGGTGATAATGCAGAGTATGTATGTTTGATATGACACTTGATAAATTGTGTAATTCCTAGCTTATTATAACTAAAATTTCCTATAACTAAACAATTCATATCCTCTGGAGCTTTTCTACCTGATGCATACAGCTCACAACAATCTGTGCAGAAGAAAGGCGCACACCTCCCACATACTTCAGATCATGTGTACAAACAGTTTTCTAGAGGCAGCGGGAATGAAATGATAAGGAGGACAATAAATATGAGATGAAAGTTGTACCATATTAGAACACTGTTTGTTGAGATGTGTAGCTCCCAGATTCTATGCAGTATTACTATAGGTGTGTTCCTTATTTATTTGAAAAGTACACATTTTGGCTCAATGTGTGTGTATCACCATGAGCACTACCAGGCAACAGACCATCTTTCAGACATGTAACAATGACACGGACGTCAAAGGCGTGGTGGTATACAGTGAGAGCTATACATGAACACAGCTGTGCCCAACAGTAACTGGAGAACCTTGTCTAAGCAAGACAAACAATAAAACAGTGCCTCATTTCGCCGTCTCTTCTTCATTTTGACAGATCTAATAAGTGGTAGAGCGTGCCACAAAAATATTTCAGGGAGCTTCCATTCCTGAAGAATTATGGGTATGGAAATGTGTCTCATGCATGTGGCCTCATTTCAATAATGACTGAGATCTGTAATAAAAAAAAAAAAAAACAAGCTCCAGATGTTTCTCTATGCATTTTTCTGTCTTTGGGCACAGTTTTTGTTGTAAATCTATTGTTTTATTCATTTCATCAAAGATGTTGTTCTTTAAAAATAAAGAAAAAGAAACGTATGGTGTTTCATAAAGAACCAAGTTTCAATGAAGTTTTCCTTCTAGTAAAAGTACAATTAATTTAAGTGGTGTTGGACTTAAACAACATGTTGATGGTAATGTATGTTGGCTTCGCCTCAGAGCCGTGGCTGAGAACCAGCTGGTCAGGAGAAAAATACCACACCTAAAGGAGTAAAAAGTGAGGCTATTGAGAGTGGTGGACACAGACAAACCTGGCAACTCAAACATTACAGACAGTAAACAGCAAGGCAACCAAAGAACAACACATGTTGCCACACTGCAGTCTTTTCTTTACCAAGATAAAAGTCAGTGTATTGAAATAAAATAAAATCCCATACTCATTGGTTATTTATTTATATTATTTGCTTTTCTTTGTTTTAACCATTGACATTACAATTATCTCACTGTATCATATATACAGTATATTTCAATCGTTTGTTTTTTTTTAATTCTTCTGCAATTGCTACATAATAATAGTTATAGTACTTTATTTTACTTTAACAAAACAATCCCATGTAAATATAACATAGGCAGTTTATGGGTTGTCATGTGTTTTAATTACAGCAGAAAGTAAAATTGAATAGCTGTGACTGTTTTAGGTGTTTTTATAAGTCATTGTAGCTTGCGACTATGTTTTATCAGCTTCGAAATATTGTGTTTGTTGATGTTTGTGACTATGGGCAAGAGCGGATTACCTTCCATGACCAATTGCAAATGCAAATAGTGACAATTGTGTTCTTAACTTCTATCTGATCTAGACGATTAAGCACATTTGAAACAGGAAAAGACGAGGAATGAAATTAGTGTGATATAGAAAACAACACAGAGTGAGAGAGAGATAAAAATCTCTCTCTAAAATCTAAAAAAAAAAAAAGAACTGAATAAGTTGAAGATTACTCTTTCACTTTCTATGTGCAATGCAGGACTCCTTCACACTAGACCGACCAAGCCTCATAAAGCACCCCTGCCTTGCATATCTCCCCATTGGGGCTATTATCTTCACACCTCTCTGCCCTCACCACCATGAATGTTACCTCCTCACCATGTCACCCTCTCTCACCCACCTATTCTGCTTTACCCTCAGGCAGTGTTGTCGGAATAGGGCCGTTTCAGAGGTTAAACTGGGCCTCACTCAACCATGGGAAGCTGTAATGGTGAAAGCCCAAATTCAAACACACCAAGTTTGCCAAAGTGATTCTTTCTGTTGAGCTCACAGTGTTGACGAAATAACAGACTTGATGTGGGTGCAGCACTTTCAAAAGGGATAAAATGCTCTTTGTAAAGAGCAAACAGCAGACAAAATCAATAGTATGAACAACAAAAATGTCTTGACATTGATCAAATGCAGCGACATGTTAGCAAATTCACTAATCTCTTCAAACAAAGCCATTTAAACAAAGGCCAGAACAGCTCATTTATGCCTTATACTGTAACTTAAATCCTAAGATATTAGCAAGGAGAAGGCTTCTGGGGCGTTTGTTGAAATTGTACCTCAAAAGGGCCCCTGCCATCTCATACAGTATCATACGACGTCTCCCTAACAAAGCCCTTTAGGTATAGGCACAAAGACACGTGGGTTGGGTTTAGGTACTAAATAAATATGGTTATATGGTGCAAAGGAGTCAGTCATAATCTTAATGTAGCCATGGCAATAAAGGCCCGGCACCCCTGCTGTGGCAAGTGATGCTATTAAAAGGTAGAAAGCAACCAGTAAGGTCCTGTCGGCTGGTTAAAAAGCATCTACAGTACAGCTCCCAGTAACAATACACTGTGTAAGCACAAGATTTGCTAACCCAAACATCGACCTTATTGTTTTACAAACACAAAAAAACAAACAAACAAACAAAAAAATGAAAAATGAAAAAAAGCGGGACAGTTTCTTACAAAAGAAACAAATGATAGAACATCCACCTACTAGTGTATCTATGATAACATTTTACATGATGAATGAAAAAGATCAAGAAAGTCTGTCAGACATTAAAGCGGCAGAGTTCAGTCATTAAAGCCTCTCAGGACCATAATGAAGCATGATACAAAGTTAATGGGACAAATCAGCCAATACTTCATGTTCTTGGAGCCAATTCTAGATGTTCGTCTTTATACGTTCCCAGTGGAAATGTTCCCAACTCTTAGAGACGTTTCCTGACTGAGGAGAGCCACATTGACTGCATTTAAAATGAAATCTGTGGGTGGGTGCGTAGGCAGATTGGGGGTAGGGAGGTGGGGGCCTCTACAGTAGTTTTGCCTAAAGTGAAAGCGGGGCTGATTAATATACAGCATGTAGTTATCTTGTCTAGAGCAACAAGAAACTGTGCAATGTTAGAGAGTATTAGAGATAAAAGGAAACTTTCATGGTATGATAGTGTAATAGCATCGAATAATTCTAATTATTGAAAACATAGACAATTGAGGCTTGAAATGTTATTAAGATACTCACTCTACAATAGTACAGCTCACATTTGTGAGTATAGAACAAAGGAAGGAAACAGGGAGTAATTGGGAGTGCCTCTCCGCTTGGCAAAACGATTTTTCTTTAAAAAAAAGATGGATGCTAGCGCAGTAATAATCTTTACAGCTGAAATTATGATGAAACTTAATGTACATCATATTAATGGCTCTCAGTTTCAGCATTTAATACTTCATATCCACTGTATTAATTCTAATTCCCCATTACTTCACACTAATTCTGGCTCTCACACAACACTCTCATCACCACAATTGCAATGAATGTAATGAATCTCTCTTTCACAGCCATTACATGATCCCCCCCCCCCCATTTTTTTTTTGTCGCCTTCAGATATTCAGCAACCAGTTTATTAGACATCTCTATTAGCACTGTAGGTGGTCTGCTGCTAAGCAGTCTGTGACAAATTGCACCAAATTCAGTGTACTGGAATGATGTTGTACTGTTTAGTTATTTGTTCGGGTAGAGTAAATATTCTGTTTCATCAGTGTACATAACAAAAAACAATATTTCATCTCTACTGTGCCTGAAAACCTTTACAGTGTCTTTAAGAGGAACCAATGTGCAAAATTCAAAGCCTGTGAAATTGTACATATTTTAAAGATTAAAGATTAAATCAGGAAATAAATACAAGTTTGAAAAAAAAAAGCTAACTGTCTGCATTATTTATTAAGAATTAAACAGTAAAATCTGTTGCTTAATTTTAAGACTCACTATATACAAATGAATTATCTTGTTTTAGTCTGTTGCTATTGTTATTATATATGTCTGCACAAACATACATCAGTGGTAATGTTGGTTATATTATCTTGACCTTGTTTTTCACTGCAGTACAGGAGCTGTATGTTGTTGTTTTTTTTTTATTCTATAAGGGTTTCCAGTAAAACTGCCTCATTACCTCTGCTATGTCTCATACAGTCTAAATATATCACTTACAATGTCAAGACCCAGGAAATGTGATCATTTTCTGTCGCATGTGTTCAAGTAGAGCTTGAAAAAAACACCAGCATGTGAAGAGTTTGCCTGGTCTTGAATATCTCCTCACAGTCAGACTGATTACTTCCAGATTCAGGACAAGAAATCTAGTCAGTTTTTTCACATTAGCTAAGCACCACAGACCTGATCTGGCTCTGGATCTGTATGTGCTAGACTCAGCTCACAGTTGGTCATCTGGTACCAGAACATAGCGACTCTCAGACACAAGCAACCCTTATTGGCCGATTAACCCTCCCCTCTGCTGCCTTTTGCCTGCTTGATTCAGGGAGAATGTTAAGTTTTAAAATACGCTTGAAATGGGGTAACACAGCCTTTATGCTGCTCTCAGTTTGCAGCTGACTTCAAGCCATCTGTATATGACACATTTCCATTTCATTTACAAGTTCTCGAGTTCAATTCTTACATCGTTCATCCAACATGGCAAGGTTTTTGTATCCTGTTGGGGCAGTGCCATAAAAGCCAGGCTGTGTGTCCTCAAGCGTGTGTGTGTGTGTGTGTGTTAGAGTTTCTCCATGTGTGAAGCTTTTTAAGATATTGACACCTTAAAGGTGTTACAGTGAGCACCTTCCTCAATGTGCAATCATAAACCCAGGCAGCGTCCCCAGCTAACACTGTCTCTCACTCTCAATGTGAATACCTTTTAGAGGATTGTATCAGTCACTTTCCATGTTTCATTGGGATCCTTCAGTGCATCATTTACATAATGTAATTTAGATTGATTTCCTACCTCCCATCATCCACTTGCTTCCCTTAAATACAGTAACTTTGATTATTTTATCATGTTGGTGTAGTTGTGAGCAGTGGTTGCTTTAGTACAAAAAAAAAAAAAAAACAGCAGCTTTCCAGCTAAATCCGAAATCTGTTAAATGTCAGGGTGTCCTTGAACACACCAACAAGTTTTCAATGCTGCCTCTGCTTACAACTGCTCTACAATTAGATGGTAGTGTAAATCTGACGGGAGAGGAGTGTGCAGTAGAAAGTGATCAGAAGCACACAAGAATTTTACTTAAGAAGAAAACACAAGAAAAAGGCACAAGAAATACAATGACGATGGAAATAAAATATTTTTGTACAGTCATTGTGATGGTATTGTGTGATGATAGGAAATGGATAACGTATGTAGCATGAACTTACCATGCTATTTTCTTTTTTGATTGTTGCTTCCACACAGAGTCTTAAAGTGAATGAGGAAGTGGGAGAAGTGAGCGACAAGTGGCACTACTTCCATTACACTCACCTTGCCACCGTCATTATCCCCGGGCTGCTCCTTCACTGACGCCAGCCTACGTATTTGAAAGTGTAAATCTGAGAAGAGATAATGCACCGTGCTCGGAGGGGGAAAAGAAAATGAACCCTTTTCTCTTTTTCTTCTTTTTTTTTTTTTCCTCACCCACAAACTAATGACACCAGGGGAGTGTGAGAAATAATGATGGAGAAAAAATTGTGCAGCGAATGCTTCTCAGTCAAGAAGAATTATTTCCTGTTAAGTGCAGGAGGTTTTTTTTTTTTTTTGTATCCTTCCCTCTTTTCTCTCTGCCTCTCTCTTTTTGACACGTACTTTGGTACTCCGGGAATTCATTCAATGGATTGCTCCAGTTAGAAATGACAAAACAGAAATTCATACCAAAATAACTGAGCTGGGGCTGTGAAGTGAGAAGAATACTGCTGATGTGCTGAGGGATAGAGACCGGACTATTGTATGGCATTTAGAACATTTCAGATTTTTACACTCCACCTGGTCCACAGGCATTTGCAGCGATGTGTGTAAGACTGATGAACACATTCTGATTAGATGCTGTAAAAACAGCAGGACCTCCTTTCAGCTCAGCGTAGCCTGTGAAATAGAATCAGATATGGTCCATTTTGTAGGTTTGGACTCATAAACCTGATATTGCATGCTGTTTGTGTGGTGCTCAATGACTAAACTCCACATTTTCTCTCAATTGAAAACTGTGTAACATCAGTAACATGTATGATGAGCCAGTTGGTGGTCAGTTGAATGTGCAGAGCAACTTTCAACCCGAACATTAGCATTAGATTTAAAACTACAGGAGTCCGTTTGAGCCATAAAACTGACTTGGCAAGTATGATTTAAGATGTATCATATCCAGTAATTGCTTGGTTCTTGATTTGCTTGACTAAAAACAAAGTCCGTACTCGATCAGTGGCAACACGACTGTGATGTTTTGTTGGAATTCCTTTTTTGGATTATTTGGTTTCTGTTTTTTGTTTTCTACTCATTGTAAAGTAGAAAATTTCAAGTACTACCAACAAGGCAAAACGGGGCCAAAGACTAAACTAAATCTGAATCTAGCATAGCATAGCATGTGCCTACCAACCAAGAATTACTGCAGCGCCTATTTTCTTATCTAACTCTCAGCAAGGAAGAGAATAACTATATTTACCTAAATGTATTCCACAAAGGGGGTCCCATACTGTTACATATCTTGACCTACTCTATTATATTATGTTCAATTTTATAGCGTTAATGCTATTTCAGTCACTGATTTGTTTAGCAGTGGACATTCATTTTTCATTAAATGTTCATTTTCATTCATTTTCGTTATTCTGACTGTTTCTCTGTGTTTTCTACTACTTCAATTTCAAACCATGTTTTCATGCATATTCATTTATACAAACAGTTCTTTTGTATTGCACTGATCTAATGGCACAAGAATTTCATGTTTTCTAAACTGAACTGACTTGCAAACAAACCCTTATTTCATTTCTAGTCACTTGTTTTCTGGATGTTTAACATTATGATATATTAAAGCTACTGCTGGAGGAAACTTGGTCCAGAATGTAGAGAGGATGTTTAGCTTTAGGTTTCAGGGGGACTTCAAAATGGGATCTTGAACATAGATGCTTTAGATGACAAACTGAAATAACCACCCTAATTGTTTTTTTTGGACCTATAGATAATAAATGTGCATTACCACAGTAAGCGCTGAGTACAACAGGTTGTTTTCTGTGCGCTCTAGAACGAGCGTTTTCTGATCTCTTATGATGGGACCTGAGTCTGAGTTAAACTAAGGACCTTTGTCATCATGCTCACAACAACAAATAATGCCACCTGACTCGATCTATATTATAATTGCAGTAGCTGCTAGAGGGCTTTGTCACTTGAATGTAAACATACTGTACTGATTCTGTTGTTTGTATTCGGGAGACAGCCTCTCAGGGCACAATGTCATTTGCAATGTTGAGTTCAGTGTCTAGGGATTGATTTCTCCTTAGGAGAATCTGCTGCCTGTTTCCTGTATGAAAGAGGGTAACAGTCCCTCTATCATGCCAGTCCATCTATCAAGGTTAAATATCTGGTTTCTTTTTTGTGACCAATAATCTGCTTTTTATATGTTATTTTTAAATACACCTTGTAACTTCCAGTATATATACAGTAACTATTGTTCCATTCTGGGATGTCTTAGGAGTCAGAGGGTGGCTTTGCTGTTGTGAATCATGCTTATAACTTTATAAGTGGGTGTTGCTCTTTGCTCAAGTAAACCTCCAATGGTTTCGCCACAGAAACTGTGAATGCCAAGCTGGATAAATGAAGTTGGTCTTGTTCGCCCTGATAAATGCTTCGTTTTGCAGCTGCCCACTGCTGTTCTGTACTGTCTAGAGTTGCTGAAGTGTCTGCCTCCCAGCCTGAGAAACCAGTCTATGACTAAGTTGCCATCTGTCCCACCTCTCTGTCTTCGGTGACTGCTATTTGCTCTGCTACATCGCTCACGTCTTGTCTGCTGCCCGCATCGCCTCAGAGTCACAGTCAGTCTTCTGTTTATCTGCAATGTTTGGGCAGAAGAGCTTATTTATGTGGCTTGTAGGGGTTGGGGTTCATTTATCCTTTTTGACAATCAGACGTCTGATGAAGTGCATGTATATTTACTTTGTGTTCACAGTCTAAATAGATGCAATAAATAAATTATACATTATTAAAAATTTTTACTTCCAGAGTTTACAGCGGCAGATCTACAGTGGGGCACCCAACCACCCCCAGCCATCCTACCAAAACATCATGCCCCCCATAGATCACTGCTGTAAATAGTAAGAGGGTCACGTATGTATCACAGGAAGCTTCATTTACATCCCTGTTTCTTCTCATCTCCCCTTTGTAAAAAATGGCTTCCCACAGTGGGGCCCCGTCGCAGCCTAATGCACTTGGTTTCCTGTTGCCTGAGCTTTTACTGAACAGGTCCAAGATCTCTAAAGCCCGAAATCTCAAAAACTGGTTTAGAATCCAGAATAAATTCATGTATCTTAAATGACTCCTCTCACACACACTGTAACTGTAAGAATCACAGGTTAAAAAATGGTCCCTCGCGTTGCCCTGCTGTGAAAACATGGCACTGCTACTGTGGGAAGAGACTTCACTCCTTGCAGCATCATTATGTTTTAACTGGTCTACCCTGAACCCTGTAGAAGCTCCAAACATCCTGTGTCTTATACTTTAAAGCATTTATGAGCCTCTCCCTGATGAACCTCTGCTGTTTTTGTGCTTGTTTTACAACCACCTTTTCTCTTCTCTTCCTCAGACTGTCCATTTTCATTCACTTTAGTGTCACCTGTTGCAGAATGTCAGCAGTTTTTTCTGGCATAACTAACAAGACAATCCTACAGACAGGAGACATTGATTGATGGCATTCTCGCCAATTTCTCACTCACTATTCATGACAGGTAAACTGTGTCAAACGTAGAGGACGTTTACCAACTCCCTGAGATTACATCAGCTCAGTTCTGCTGACAGCAGCCCTGTCTCCTGAACATTGTGTATCTATGCAATACGCTGTATTTTCCGAACGTATATTCTGAATGTATGAAGCACTATATTTGTTGCTGGAGAGGGGGTAGCTGGACGTAGCTAGCTGGCGTACTGTATAAAGCACAATACTGACAAACAGACCTGAGTTCAGCTCCCATTCAAGCTTGAGTTTAGAGAAGAAAAGCACATGGCCCATAGCCCTACTTTTACCTTAAACCAGTGCTGTAAGTGACAAAAGCCCAACCATAAAAAACTGAAAGATGTTTTACTGTAATATCAGTGTAATAGTTTCTTTTCTGTGGAAAAGTAAACAGGATATTGTAGATTGGATAAATACAAATAGTATTGTCTGGTTTTATATTTAAAATTTAAATTGACTTATAATCTTTTAACAAGTTATATTAATGCCCAGAGTCACGTAATGATATGTTTGTCTGTCCCATTCTCATCCACTTGGACTCAGACATGTGTGTGAAGTTCACCTTGACGGGTTGGAGGACGCACATAACAGTGAGGCTGTAATTCTAGATCAACTAAAGTCAAGTGTTTCAGTAAAGGTACTTACTTTCCAGCATGGTTAATGGTCTGATGTTATTGTTATCTATTATCTATTATACCTCCATGATATTTACCTCAAATAAATGGATACACATCCATGCTAATATGTTTTCGGCCAACTAAACATAGGGAGACAGCAAAATATAGGTAAAGCAGAATATTAATGTTGGTACAGATTTTGGTGTCAGCTTCGCCTTGTCAAACAGCACATTATCTCCTCCTGACTCATTTCAAGAGCATAGAGAAATACTGTATGCGATACAAACAGCAGAGATGCCAATTTTTTCAGCAGCAGCGTAAAAAAAAAAAAAAAAAAGTGCCAAAAGAGCACATTGCTTCAAAACAAGTTATCTTTAGTGTTACAAGTGTGCTGCTCACTTCTCCTCAACTGGAAAACTTCTCTTTTATTATTGCTATTGATGTTGCTGCACATAACTGAGCTGAATGCGTCACAGTTTCTTTCTCTGAGGGTTGTTGAAAGACATTTTGGAAATCAGTAATTCAAGTGGGAACAAACAGGGCAGGTTGAGAGAAAGTTGAGAGAGAAGAAAGAAGTGCAACGATTGAACACGCTGAACTACACAGATGTTTTCTTATTTTAGACTTTGTGAACGTTTTCATTATGCAGAATTCCAGACACGTTGTGCACAATTAAAAAACACATGATCGTTAGGAGGTCGGGTCCTGATGAGCCAATAAATATAACTAAATAAATAAAGTGGACTGCAGTTAAAATCTGTTGCAGTGCTGTGCACGAGTTGAAACAGGTATTTATGATGGATTTAGTCTAGTTTCTCTATGTCATGGAGTGATCCACTTTCTGGATCTATTATATAGAATCAACTGGTGACACTGTGCCACATTTCCACTAACCACCAGTAGGAGAGTACTGAGGGAGGAACTGTCTGTTACTAAATAACATTGCACTCTGAAATTAATTTCAAAAGAAGGAATCTACTGCTGCTCTAAAAAAAGTGACTGGCTATTATTATCAATGGACGGCAGCTCTTTTTGAGCTAAACTCATTCATTTTTGAATATGATGTGGTCAAAATAGAGTGGACAAAAAGCTCTATTTTCTGCTTTCAACCCTTTTGCCTCACACGTCCCCCAAACACTTAAAAGCTTCACTGTTGCAGTAATTACAATGACATAGCTCTGATCATTTGCCCGAAGTTGGATATTTAATCTTATCAGAAGCAATCAACACAAGGGAAAGCTTCCATATGTCTGCTGTAAGACTGTAAATGCAATATCCCTGGATTCTTCTGCTTTCATTTTTATTCTGCAAACCATTATATTTGTATTCCCTTTCACGAATTAGGCTGCCTGAGCTGGAAAAGTGCCTGTAGCTCTGCTATGCTCCATTACCGCTAAGCTCATCCTGAAAACTCCACACGTCATGAATGTTTGTAACACGAACTCTGTTCGAGTTATGTCATGTTTACAGTTCCACAATCTAATGCCATAATCAGGGTCACAGTAAAGGTGAGAGTGGTGCAGTGACAGAGAAGGGCAAACGGCTACCAACACTCCCAATCTATAGACTTTATTCATAAATATGAACGCAGTGTGGCCGCTGTGGCGCAGGAGGAAGCCTGGGCCATTCAGGAAATCTTTAGGGCACATGTTTTGTAACAACAGCATACCTGCACAGTACATGCAAATACATGCAAGTAGGGCTATGGTAACCAACTGGAAACAAGAAAATTAACAACACTGTTTGTGTTTTTTAAATACGGGGTATCTATTCCACGATTACATGGTACGTATATTCTAGCCCCTGTATGATAGCCCCTTCCAACCTGGGCCCCCAGGTTTGAAGACACCCCTCTGACAATGTTGGTTAACTAGTCTATACTGTACCGTAATTTGGAAATAAAATCATCACATGAACTCATTAACCCATCTTCCAGTTTTTTGCTGGCACCCTGCTGGTGTGTCCTGAATGTCCCTACAGGGATCAGTAATGATACTGCTACATTATTTCCTATGCAATTAAAACTTTTACTTGCCATGGCTAAGTCGCTTAGGATAAAAGTGTCAAAAAGCATCACATCATGGGGGTTTCGGTTAGCTGTGAACATATTAAATGCTAGACTTTAGAAAAAAGCCACCAGCTGCAGGGATTTACAGACTGGAACAAACACATAGGAATTGCTGGCTAATAATCCTATAATCTACTTTTTTCTAATTACATACTCATGATCACTTAGGGAAACCTGATACGGGTGTTACACAGATCAATTTCTGTCTGGACACAGCGTCACTCCAAACCATTTTTGAACATTGTGAAAACTTATAACAAGGCCTCATGTTAAATATCTCCCAGCTAAAGGGGACGTACTGATGTATATCCGCTATCCTCTGGTTTCTGGCTCAGTTAAAACACATGTCACATGTCACAAACCTGACTCACGTCAAGTGTGAGTGATGTCTGCTTAATCCCTCACTGATGAGTCAAGGTAAAGGTCTGAGCTCAGCTTCTAACAGTTGAGTCAGGCATCCAGAGGATCTAGACCCCTCTTGCTCAGCGGTGAACATGTGAAACACGGGAGCAGGCAGCATAATCACCTCCTGACATGCATCTTCACTCTCAGACAGTAAGTCGGATTAAGGTTCTTCATGCCAGTTTAATAGCATCTTCCTGGGACTGAAATTTTCTGACATTTTATGGAATTAAAAAAAAATTCTTTGTGGACAGATTTGTCATCTTGCAGATGAATATTTAATAATGACCCAGACAGGTTGGAAATCTAAAACTCTAAGGCACATACAACACTAACCTTCTTGGCGATGCTGCCAAGTGAGGAAATTTTACTTGCTCCGAGCTCTTGCGATGTGCAGTTTTCTCTTCAGGATTGGATGTTGATTGACTTCGCTGTGGTGGAATCCCGCTCTATAATTACCAGTAATTACATGTTTCTCCTTCCATGCCAGTGTTTACATGTGTTGTGTTTAATTTTAGATTGCACCATTAAACCATTACCAACACTTATTTGTGAGAGCAGTAATAATTATGGTGATTGTCAGTGCCGGATAAAAGCGGGGAATCAGAAGAGGCTTTCAGTATCGAGTGTATGAGAGACAGTTTTTTGTTGCAATGCCTCAGCCAATAGAAGATGAGGGGTTAGAGGCTCAATGGTAGTTTGAGTCAAGATCTATCTATTTGTCTATCTAGAGGAAAGGGACTGTGTCTTCCCAAAAGTAGGCAAACACCTGTCTCCCCAGCCTGAAGACTTGTTGTTTTTAACAAACTCCAATTATCTTCCCTTAATGAGCTCCCGCAGTGGTCGATGTGCTCCCCCATCATCATTACTGTAGGGACAGCAGTTGCAGGGCTGGGCCTGACTGGCAGCTTACACAGACCTGTTCCCCCTGACTGACTGCTGGCTGCACTCCCTGACAGCTGGAAGCTGGCCTCCTGGAGCACAGCATACGTATACACACACACACACACACACACAGATGCATGAAGGTGTGTGGTCCAGCAAAGAAGATGCTAGGAACACTGGTGTTTGGCGCCAATATCAGGATTACTTCTACACTGGCAAAGTCATACATTGTTATACTGAAGCAGCACAATAAGCAACACCTCTACCCTCCTACCCATAGTATGTTGGGATAAAGTAATATATTAAAGGTTAAAGGGAATGTAACTTATTACATAAAGAACATAAACAGTGTTTCATATTTTGCTTCAGACACTAATTATGTGGACTTGGATTTACAATCCACTCACTGTAGCTCAATATCTTCCATTCCCTCTTCATTTTCTCATTTGAACTCTTTTGATCAATATGTATGCCACAGACATAAGGCCCCTGAAGATGATGCTGACATTGAAGTTGAGTTTTAGTTTGCACCTTTGGTGAAGGTATCGAACATTTCTCAAATAAAATCTCAGATCGTGCCGATTCTTTCCCATTCAGTCACCACAGACATAGTACAGATTGCACTTATTTGTGATTTCATTACTACACTGGGGTGTCTGGAGGTCAGTGGCAATATAAAAAGCAGAAGCCATAGTAGATTGCCGCTAACCTGGTGTTATTTTCTCAGTCTTCGTATTTGATTTAAGCAGTGACATAAGTACAGTGGTAAACTTTCCACTTTTTCCTATCTTTTATACAACCTTCTGAGAAACTATGGTTAAAACTCTTCAAAGGGCAATTGCTTCTTTCCATAATGTGTCATTTCGATGATTAATATAACTTGCATGGCTTCACAATAGGTTTCACATCACATTTCACAGTAGTGACTCTGCCTGGCGGCATCGCACGCAGAGAAGCCTAAAAGAGCCTGGAAAGAGCCAGAAAGAGAAGCTGAAATGGAGAGTGATTGCACTGCAGCCTGCTGTACTTACATCTTAACCTGACTAAAGAAAGAACCTGAATGCAGCATGTAACAGGTTCCTCCTCGTCATCTATCAGACCAGATGGGTGTGACTTGAAGTTGGTGAATGATGATGTTGCACCCAAACAGTGTCAGGTGAAAGAAAAGAGCTGTCTGATACATTCATATCTCAGCAGTCTGCAGATATGCTCGTGGAAATGACTAGTGTAGAGGTTCTGAAGTCTACTGAGTATATTTGTATATAAACTGTAGGCGTATTGGCTGGATTTGTGGTCACGTATCAAGATGATAAGTGAAAAGTAACTAAGTGCATTCACTCTAAGTACTGTATTTACATGCAGTTTTGAGATACTTGTACTCTACCGTAGTATTTTAATTTCATTCTACTTTCACTCTGCAACAATTCAGACGGAAATACTGTAAGTTTACTCCACTACATGTATTTTACAGCTTCAGTGACTAGTTACTTCTGCAGATGAAAATTCATATATAAAATATATTCAACTAATGATGTTGATGATGATGCATCAACCACCTAACAGTACATGAGCAGGTCACAAATCTGCTCCACCTTGTCCAGCTGTGCTGTTTTTGTTGAAAGCTAAGTCACAGGTTTAGCTTTGATTTTCAAGTAATTCTTAGAAATTTAGTTTGCCGTGATTCTCACCTGTGAGAATTTGTCAGATTGATCTGGACTAGACTTGTACGTTCATGTTTTTATCAGCATCACATTTAGCATTGTTTTAAGTACATTGTTTTCTTAGTGGAGTACTTGTACCTGTTAAAGCATTTACATAGTGCTTCAACTTGAGTAAAGAATTTTAAGTGGTACTTCTAGTTGCAGTGGAGTATTTGTTAGGTACAAGTATTTGCACTTGTACTTGAACATCGAGTTTGTATACTTCTCCAACCTTTGCATACACCATGTACTAAAGCACTGTGTAATCCTTTACCTTGTAAAGATGGGTTACAGTATGTTTGTGAATGTGTTGTACTTATACTCTATTTACACGATGACATAACCAACCTGCAAAGCTTGTTATGCCAACAAAGGCTGCAGAGATATTGGAGCTCGGATTTTGTATATTTCATTAACTCGTCTATCATTCTCACTGAAGTTATCCTGACGTTTTGCATTAATTAAAAGCAGCGTTTTCACCCCCCTCATTTCATTCAGTTTACCCACTAATCCCCACTTTGTTTTATCTGAAGGAAAATCGTTGCTAATTCACGAACTGTGGAACATTTATTTATAGTTGGTCTCATACCAACAGATAATGAACAGATTTATTTCGGCCTTTTCATGTGTAAAGTGAATCGTGGTTGCTGCTGACATCTTAACAATTTGAGAAAAAATTGATGTAATTTTTGTAGGAAAAGTACATCAGCGTTTTTTCTGTCACTTCTTTTTAAAGACTGTGAATCAGTTGGTAGAGTATTGTCCATGAACTGCAGGGTAAGTGGTTCGACCCACTGGACACATTTAGAGGTGACAAAACACTGAAACCTGTAGTAGCAACATCGTGTGTGCAGCTGTCCAACAACATGGGTTAGAGTTATGCCATTAAAGTATGTCATTGTTTTTTATTTCCCTTTTACCCATATTACAGTATGGTTTTAGTTTCTAATCAGTGGTGGCAGCGTCACATTATTCAGGATTTTCTTGTCACTTACTTTAGTTAGATTGAACTGTCATCTTAAAGAACTGCAGGGAAACACATTACAGATTGTCCTACATGACCAATACACAGTATGAGTAAGTCAATTATATTTGTAACGTTTACACTGAGGGGTTCCCAGTGTGTCACAATTGCAGGTCTTATTGCTGATTGTGTTGGTCATGTGACTTTTCAGCCTTGGGTTTGTGCACTGCCAGCAACATCGCACCGAAGGAGCTGAACACAGTGACCTTGATGGCCGGGCTCAGAGTGGGAAAAAGAATGAAGATTGACAGAAATGTAATGAAGTGTTTGGGAATATTAAGCGCCATTCTCAGTGACATTGGATTGCAGTTTAGAGGAGATATTATTCCAAAATTGCCCATTGCAACTGTAGAACGATATCCGGGACTCAAAGTCACCCCGTAAATGACATCAAAGTGAAGAAAACAAATGGTTCGAGGTGATATTGCAACCTTTGAGCCAATTCCCTGTTTTGCTTTGATTTAATATTGTGGCGATGTTGTTACTGGCCATCAAACCAGACTTTAATTTTGTCTGTGGGAAAGGTGAAGTGTTTGTGTATAATTGCCCAAGAGGTAATAAAAAATAAAATCTGACTTGTACCTAGGCAGGTTGTGTAGTGTTTGTCTGCTTTCCCAGACAACCATTTGCCACCCACCCATTTTTCTGTGGCCTAGATCCCCACTCTATTGAACTAAGATTGCTCCCCCACAACTCACAATTGCAAACACTTTGACAAGATTCGGAATTGGGAAAAAGGAAAGGAAAGACAGAAAATAGCAGCAGTGTAGAAAGGTGTCGCGCACATATCTGAAGGATGAAAAGCACTGTAAGATTTGTGGATTCACTCTCACACTGCAGGTTTGCTACATCTGTTCGACAAGTGATTCCCTGAATTTGAAGCGATTTGCTTTGTGATAGTCCAACACACTCAAGAGCTAAGTGGAAATTACTAAGGATTGTATCTCAAATGTTACAAACCACAGTACATACAGTCTTTATTTCCTTATATTGTTCCTGTGAGCATGCATAACATGGATTTCACTGCCACTCAAACTATGTGTAAATCCAATAGAAGCTCATTTACATTAACTGTCATTTTTGCTAAGTACAAAGACTTCACATAATGGATACCCTTTTTCAGATAATCATCATTGTGCACAGGTGTTGGAATTTTTTAAGCATGCATTTCATCAAAGTAGGCATTTTGTAAAAGGGAATTACTGAACAGTGCTTTTGTGAACTGTGTCCTCTTTGCATCAATATATTCAATCATCTGAACTCTTTTAAGAACATGATTCTCCTAAAAATAGTGCTGTTATCTATTTACTTACAGTATTCACAATGTACCCCCCACAAAATGGACTTGCTTCCATCCACAAGGCTTCATCAGCTGTCTGGATGGAAAGTGAAACGTCTTCAAGAACTCTGTCCCTTCACTCCTGCCGCCCCTCAGGAAACAGTGTTGATGATAAACTATTGATAAAACTGTTGTGTTATGGATGATTCAGGGATGGCGGATGAATCATTTTTGATGCTCCTTCAGGAAATTTGCACCATCACAGCCACTAGCTGAAGGCACACAGAGACTCCTTCAAAAAAAAAAAAAAAAAAAAACTCTACAAAGGAAATTGGAAGAAAGTTGCATCAAAAAGAAAGTACGAGAAAAGTTTTTATTCTGTGTATATGTGGGAATGTGGAAACACTTCAAGGTAGCTCCACGAAATTTAAGCTTTGGATAAGCAGTAACTAATGTTTGTTTACCACTTCTATGGTCAGAGCTGCCTTTTTTCTATTTCTAATTGCAATTTTGAATCTTAAAAAATAATAAGTGTGTTCGTGTGGCTACTCATCACATCTCATCTTGGTTAAACGTGCATACTCGTGCATGTGCACAAACACAAAAAATACATACTTTACATCTTAATGACACTTTATACACATCTTAATAAAGTGCCTTTAGCATGTTGCATGTATCAGACTTGTGTTAGACAACTGTTTATTGTGTATTGTATAATGTCTTTCTACTCTTTGATGAATGCTTCCTGCTAACTGGTTACTCAACTTATACGTTGTCTTCCTTTTTGGCTGCTGGTGTATTCCAAATCTATTTGTCAGGATCAAAATATTACTGAGCTTCTCTATCTGTGTGGGACATCAGTAAGATATTGGCTCTTCAGAACACTGGTTGCCGGCACCCATGGCGTATTTGTACCGTAATGAGATTGAGACTGATTTAAGTAGTAGATAATTATAGCTTTAACATGTAATCCTAATGCTCCAAAGGCAAAGAAAGATATTTCGCCAGATTAGTTTTTCAGTGGAATAAGGATTTAGGACTTTGCAGGTGATAATAGGGTTGGAAGACAGAGACATGCTTTCAAGACAGGATTTGGTTCAGAGGAAACCCCATGAGAAGAACTGTCCCACAGTGATACATCCTCTTAAGAGGAAATGGGTTGTATAACACGAGTATCCTCCACAGTGGTGGTCATCTCTCCCCGCAATCAAAATTACTATCTGTGACATGGAAACAGTGACACAACACACGCAGCTCATTTCATTCAGTGTACATACTAACCCATACAAACCATATTCTCATTTCCTAATTGCTGCACCTGATAAAATTCTCTGTGCTCAACCTTTCCACTCAAACCGCTGCACTGTGGAGATAGTTTAACAAGTTCAGGAAGTGAAAATAATGCTCACCCACAATCGCCATCGTCTCCATTTATTTATTCCTAATGCATTTTGCATTAATGCTAATATTTGTAAATGGCGTGCTGAAATGCAGCTCGGCGTTGTTTGCTGAAATGGCTCGCTGTTTGTGCACACATCAAGCATAATACAAGGTTGAGACAGCTTGAGGGTATAATGGGAAGGACTGCGTATAAAGAGAGGAAAGGGAGTAAAACTGAAGCTCACTGGTGCCAATATAGACTGGATAAACTGGCCTGGCCAGTCCAATTATACAGTACTTGAGCTGAGGTCAGGAGTAGTGAGAGGTGGTAAAACAGACATTCATGTCACCTTGAAAAGCTAGAACAATATGCCAACGGGGTCTATTATACTTTCACTGTTTATAATACACCATATCACTAATGTACTGTTCAGCACTGAAATGTGTATCAACTGAAATGCTTTTTCATATTTATATACCTGTCTCTGGCTGCTCTGTCAACACTGTAGCAAGACTTTGCAAGTGTTTTCCAGTAGCTCCCAGTCTTTAGCTGCAACCTCACAAAACATTCCAGACAGACCTTTGTATGAACCTCATTAGTCCATTAACAAGAACAGAGTAGACTCAAGGTGAGGATGGCCTTAAAGGAAGTGGAGCTAAAATGATCAACTTCCTAGAGAGCTGAGGAATAAGTAAAGATTGAACTGATTGGATTTTGGAGTTCAAAGGTCAAGGTAACTGCAACCTCACATCATTTAGCATTTTTGCATATTAATTTCATCCTCAACTGAAGAATTAATACTTAAAGTTTGTTGAGAAACTTCATTTAAACCTCTTATGCTCTTCAGCTGTGTTATCTAGGTGTGGTCTGATCTGATTTAATTGACATTGGTGGCTGTGACTACGTCAGTGCCACTAACTGTGACTACAGGCTGAAAAAAACACTCTGCAGTGGTGGGCTACTGTACTGCGTGCATGGCTGTGAGTTGGTTGCAAACCACTTACAGCTAATATTATAGTTATAGTTGAAGTGTTTCTGGGCCCATAAATGAAAGTGATTGACTTCTCTTTCACGTAAAATCAGTTACACAATTATACATTACATAAAAAATCTTTAGTGTCTACCCACAAAGACTTCTAAGGATCTAAAGCAATCACTTAGTGACATGATGGTACTTCCTTTGGTGACTCTTTGTCACAATCCTGGCATTTCCAGACCACACTAATTACGATACCATTTTTTCAAATCGGTTTCTATTATTATTTTTATTCTGCATCTATTACTTTAGATAACAATACAGTTTTTATGACTTTCTGAGTGTCCACTTTTGTTTATAGTTTTTGCACTTGCACACAATCACGGGACTGCATAAAATCATTTAATTGACAGCACTGAATTATTCTTCACTGCGCGAGTGTTAATAACATAGAGTCTCTGTGCTCATTCAGGAGACATCACCTCTCATTTTAACTCACCCAATTACCATGAGGACAATGCTATGATGGAATAGCAAATTGCTTTTCATTTGCTTTCATACTGAACAGTTTTACAATACAAATGGGAGTGTATAGACGATTGTGGATATTCCTGGAACATTCCAGCAAATTTCAACTCTGTGAGGACACGTGATTAGTCTGAAGCAAATATTCCTCAAGGCCTCCGTCTGACTTGTGTTGCAGTTTGTTTATGTGCACAAGTGAGTGTGAGTGTGTGTTTCTGTCAGGCTATGCTCTTGTAATCAACCTCTTTCATTAGAGAGTTGTGCAGTGCATAGGTTTTTTTGTATTACTGGGGGAGCAGGTGGTTTGTCATTTTGGCTGATCGATATTTGATCTTTTTGTTTGTTGCGTGGTGGTGCAATAAAAGCAGAAGGAGGCAGACTAACAGGGTGCTCATATGGGGCACGAGGTAGCCCCCAGGGCAGACAGCAAAGCCCTTTAAACTACTACCCAGGAGGCACAATGACCATGCAATTGTTGGTGACAGACAGAGAGGTTGCAGAGTGGATAAACAGAGGGGGAGGATGGAGTTGGGGAGGGAATAACAGAGCTGGGCCGATTCATAAACAGGTTTTGTGCTGCTTCGGTCAGAAAAATGCACAAAATTGGGCTCGGTTCAGCTGCAGTGTGAAAGCCTTGCTGCTGCTGATCAATGTGCTTTTTTCCCGGTCTATCTTTAATTAGTATTTTTCAGATTTTCCGAGGAGCCTCAACTCTGTCTGATTCATGTGTTTGGTATTTGGTGAATCCCATTGGGACAGAGTCCTTTAGAAAACAGACTGCAGAACCATGGAGCTGCACTAATGTGAAGAATTGAGCACTCTTGCACTGGCTAACTTGAAGCCAGCTTGTTCATTAATTGCTTACTTTAAAATATCAACTTGTCTGCACAGCCTGAGTCGCCCCCCACCCTCTCTGTCTTGTGCCATCTGCAGAGGTATCAAAAATATGCATCATGACAACCAAAAAGATGACACTGGCAAGCGTGTACATTAGCAATTTTGTCGTCTGCGAGACTGGACCGGTAATTTAGGAATAAGTAATGTCTGCATTCTGCTTCTGGGGCATTAAGTGGTGTTTATGCGAGGAGATTGTCACTCACCGTAAATATTTATTTGTAGTCATGCTTCCCTTGATTGATTTTCTGGCAACTCCTTTCTCTGGAAAAACAGCGGAGAGCTTGTGCAGCATTGTTAAACACAATCCCCCTGAATAGCTTCTAACTACAGCAGCAGATCCGTACAAATGCATGATGACACAGGAGTCTATCTACTTAATTTTTTACATGCTGCCTCCATTGTCCTCAAAATACAGCAAAGCCAGCATGAAATTGCAGATGCATTACTCTGGCTAAATTACTGCTTGCAGGCTCCACTGGCACTTCCTAAAATAGATGAGAGACAAGGGGTCAGTTATATTTTTGTCATCCACTAATAGGAGCTGCTCATTCCAAGGCTGTTCCACCTACTTATGTCACCACAGACAATTCCCATATGTATGATGGGCACGAGAGCTGTCTCTTTGATTAATGGGACAATAACATTTACAGCCACCATCCACTTTCTTTTCCCTCAAATGTGTTCCCCAGAACTCTCCATCTTCACCCATAGAAATTTTACTTGAATGTGTTTCCTTGTGCTGAAAGCGAGTGATATGAGGAACATAGTGCATAAATTCACATTCCAGGCTCTCCGTGTCTTTCGTTTACAACTTGCCATGCACACAGAGTTAACATGGGTCATATGAAGGATTTACTCTCTAAAGGCTCTACTTGTTGCCTTTATATTTAATCATTTTGAGTACTTTACAGTGCTAACAGCCAGGAGCAAAGGTGCACTTAATTCACAGGTAAGAAAGCACTCACAAATCCCTTTAGCACTTTTCAGAGCAGCATTTTTTTGTGTTTTTTTTTTTTTTTTTTTGGCACAGCTACATCTAGATGAATAGACTGATACCACTCTTATACCTGTCAGTCAAGTGAAAAGCTAAAGCCAGCAGGAGGTCTACTTACTTTAGCATAAAGACTTGAAACAGAATGGCATTAGAAGGAATCTAGCCTGGATCTGATCAATGCAAAGGAAATTACATTCATCTGTGATCCATAAAGCTAAAGTTTATTACAGAATATTGCATTTTAAGGGGTTATATGTGTTTAAACTAGTTCTTGGTTGGGTGCTTGAGACTTGCGTTAACTCTACACAGGACCTCTGTACATGCACTACACAAGTGAACTACACTGTTACGTTGTGAACATTTATACTTCTGCCGGTGTCACTGTGTTATGAAGAAGGTTGGTGTTCTATGCTACAGAGCTTTTTTTTTTTAGTGTACTAAAAACAAAGTTGACCAAAACCTATGCTGATCATGTTGGAGTTGTAGCTAATAAATGTTAAACAGCAGCCACATTTACTGAGATTGCTGCAGAAAATAGAGAAGACAGGACGTGGTCGGTATGACCACTGGAATTGTGATCGAGTGGACCGAGCACAGTTGTTCCAGTATACACTGCCATGACGCATAGTTGCTGTATGTTTCTCTGAACGTGCACATCAGGCTACTGCGAAGGATGAGATTTGACACATCAGGATAAATCAACCTTTAGCATTTGGATTTCCAGTCTTTTGTGCTAAACAAGCAAGGGGACAGGAGGCCGCAGACATCCTGCATTTTGCCCATCGCAATTTTTTGGAAGAACAAACTTCGAACGTGAGGAGAATAGAAGCTGGTTTTCATGAAGTTATTATAACTTCAGACCATGCCTCATTCTAATTTCATTTCATCTTCCTACTTATACAGGTGTACAATCCTTTATCTTCAGATTCCCAGTACTCCACAAAATCTATCTGTTCTGCTTTCTCTCTTACTTTGTTCTCATTACACGATCCACAGGAGGGACAATGAAGCCATATGCTACCTTGAGTTTCACTCCCTGGGTTCCTCACTACCACACCCTCCAGCAAACTGTATCATCGATCCCAATTCAACCGTCTGTTCATCTCCTTGTGCTTGACCCCATTTCATGCCATCCCACGATTCTTGTAATCCCTCTATCCTCTACTCTCATTCTCCCCTAACAACCTACCTGCCATTGCAATAACACAACATGCTTACTTAAATGACATGGCTGCTGTCACTGAATCCCAATCAACTCCACTCACGATGCCTTCGAAAACGTACAAAGGATTTTTTTGTTGTGTGAGTCGACAATTGCTTTCAGCCGCGGTGTGCATGTTTATGTGCGTGTCTGACTTAACATGTTTGATGTTTGTACAGTAGGTGTGCGTGTGTGTGTACTGTGCTGTCAGCCTGAAAGCAGAGCAGTGACAGGTCCTGAGTGCGAGACTGACGGTCTCGGAGGGAGTTGGACAAGAGATGGATCTGGTTCCACTAATTGAACTGTAAGAGCACTGAAGCTTTCAAAGGACCTATACTGAGCACTACTTTCACTTAAGATCCACTATTGTGCCTGTGTAGTTATGAACGCATGTGTGTGCGTGCGTGTTTTTACATTTGCATCATCATTAATGACTCTGCATTCTGTCAGAACTGATGACAAAGCACGGAAGTGGTTCGTGTTGGCCGTAAAGAAAGAATGCCTTGATTGAGATTTTCCTTTTGTTGCAGTGAATTGCTTTTGACAGGCTGTGCCGAGGCCCCATGCCTCATCATTGACAGCTCTAGCTTTAGTCAGTGCTATGTTACATTTGCTATTTATCAGCAGCTTCAAACGCTGACTTTATTGGGCCTTGAGTATACGTCCATCTGAGAGCTCAGAGAAGAACTTTGTTTTTTTTTAATAGAGGCAACACTAGTGCAGTTGTGCAGTTTCTGAAATGTTTAACACTGAAGGACACACATTGTGGGTCAATGTGCAAGGTTGTGCTGACACACACACACACGCGCGCGCGCACACACCACACACACCATAGCCTTCTTGTATGACAGGTTGATGAATGTTTTATATGTTTATCCATTTTAACTCCATGCCTGCTGTATTATTAAAGTACGTGTGTGCAGCTTACATTAACCCTCTCAGACAGGGCAGAGATAGACCAGGACACGGTGGGCACTCTCTCTTTCTTGTATCTTGTTGTCTGTCATCTATCATCATCTGTTCATCTGCAGCTGTCTGTTTACTAGCCCTGTCTCTATCCATCTCCATCTTGCCTCTCATCCTCCATCGCAGCTGCCTTCTTGTTCCTTGCTGCACCTGTGCAACGTCCTTCTTTCAGTCACCCAAACCTTCGATCTTCAGTGTGTGCATATATATCTATGCTGTCGGGAGAGTCCCTGTGCTTTCTCGCTGTCTCTCAGGAGCTATCTATCAAAATGAACCGTCTCTGTGTCTGTCTGTCTTTTTCTTTCTGTGTGCCTGTGAGTCAAGAGACCTAGTCCTCCTCATGGACAGCCTTTTGAATCTGACTGTGCTTTGGCCATGGAGCTCTGACAGAAACTTTAGAGGGCCTGTCTGCAACAAGACAGTGAAGGGAAATTGAGAGGGCATTGAAGAGGTTATGAATCCCTGCACCAAGTTCTCTGCTGACAGGCAGCTCATCCCTCCTGGCTCATAGTCAGGGGTTGAGATGGATGGGAGGGATAGTCGGCATGGATGGGTCCCAGCTGGAGAGACATCTATGAGTGGCGACACTGGCGAAACAACACCAACAATGGATAAACTGAGCGAAGAAAGATCTGGGGTGACAGTACGAGCATGAGCGTGCATATGTTTGTTTATTGCGGCGGTGTTTGTGTTTATTTGTAGCCGTATTCAGAAAAGATGCGAGCGGCGCTGAGGCACTGCAGAAGGCATGGGCAGATTATGTCTGGAAATCTCTGCATACATGTGTCAGCATTACGGGTGTGTGGTCTGTGAGAGAGAGTAAATGTAAGACAGGCCATATCGGGCTCTTACACTAAGCTGGGACTCAGTATGGCCTCGTGTCTCTGTCCCAACCTGCCTATTGTGATCTCCCCTGCCTGGAACTGGGTTCTGGTTACGACTCTGCCCCACCCACCTGGACCCGAGGAGGAACACAGTATTCCCTCCACAGACAGGGCCAATTGATTGCTGTGTCAGAGGCCATATTATACCATCCCCTTATTGGACTGGCGGAGGTTTTATTCAGACTGTCTCAGGCTGTGTGTAAAGCCAGGAGATGACATTTAAACTATGGCTGGTACACGCCTGCTGGACTGCAGCTGACGGCCTTACTAATGGCTACTTTAGAGATGGCATTTCACTCTTGACTTATTAACACTATTAAAACACAACCTCTTCACACAAGGTCAATGCCAGTCCCATTGTTTTGTCTACATATAGTCTCCAGCAAGATGGTGTCACTACTGCTCATTAATGGGAGATTTTTAATGTCATTCTACAAAATTACCAAAATGCTATAAGGGTCAAACTAGTGCTTAGTAATGCATGCAGCGCCCTGTGGTACCACAGACGCCAAAGCGTTTTACAGTCAGTCCCTGGACATGAGGAGCTACACTAGCTACCTTCTCTCTACTCATCAGTAGATCAGCCAAGTACATTTGGATAACATTAAGAGAGGAATCAGTGGTTATTGTCACAGTATTTACCACCTTGATACACACTGAAGCTCAAAGACATATCAGAATTAGTTTAACATACGTTTATATTCCTATTATATATATGCAGCTCCCGGGGTAATTGGTTTTCTGCTCACGTCCGCAGGCAGATGATATGGTTCCACAAGAGAAGAAAGGATTGCCTTTGATTATAACAGAAACCTGATTATTAAATATAAACGGAGCTGGAATGACCATGGCCAAATGCGCACGGTCACAGGAAACATCCGTTCAAATTGTTTTTAGGCTGCAGTAATAAAATATATTTTGGACACGCTGTCTTGTCAGATAGCGGAGTCTGCCACTCAGGCAGTCACACTGCAGTTCTAATGATTTCTTTCATGCAAGTCCAAATACCACCAATGATACACACTAAAAGGTGTTACTGATTTATTGCTGAGATTTATGCAATTGAAAAATTACAAATGTCACTAAAAGGCCATTAGTTGAAGCATAATTAAATAAATACATAATGAGCAATTTGAATATTGCTAATTGGTTTGAAATGATAAGCTTTTAACTATCTTATTTGTCAGTCCTTAACATGCATTACTAACAAATCACTTTCTGTTTACAAATTACTTTTTACCTTTTTTTCCTTTTGTTTACCTTTTTTTAACTTTCCCTAGTTCATTGGGCTGCATATTGGCTGGGATCGGCTATAATAAAAATAATTGATAATTTATTAATCATCTTGGGGAAATTCTTTGTGGACAGGCTGCTGCATTTAAGGCACCAAAGGTTCAGGGTTCAGACATTTTGACATGTGGCCAGGAACCAGGGGAACTGGGAGCTGAACCACCATCACTGGGGTTTATAGACGACTGGCCCTGTAACTGTTTCACAGTCACCCCAGGTTCCCCGGTTCCCTCAATAAAATATATTTTAATCTACTTTCTTTGTCTTTATAGGAATATGAAGAGTCTGCTATGTTGTTTCCAGACATGTTCAAATTTGTTTTAGACTTTACACTCTAAATTTGGCAGCTACAGCAAAGTAAAAGCCTTTGTTTCAGAGTGTTGCACTTATTGCTAATAGTGCCCTAGGCTCAGCTTGTGCCTATTACACACATTCAAGTCACAGTGCAGTTGGTTCTGTTCGGCAAAAGCATGGTTTGAATATGTTTCTTAGGGATGACAATTTCTTCTACACAAAAACAAAGATGGAGACAGGAAGTGACATCATCTCAGTCTTTTTATTGTGTCCAGTGGGACAAGAGTATTTCTTGGTATTTTAACATATTTTTGAATAATAATAATATAATAATAATAATAATTTTGAAAAAAACCTAATGTGATGATGATACTGACTTTATAAAATTCTGTATATTAATGTAATAATAAACCGTGAACAATGCCAAACATTTTCTCTCTGAATTTGACAGTGTTACTTTGTTTTAGTGGAGAAGAAATCATCCTTATAAACCGAGTAAAAATTATTCTTTTCCAGGACAGGGCCACCTAGAAGAGTCTCTGAGAATTCAGGAAATACCTTCAGAATTTGGATGAGTAAATAGTGCCCAGGCATTCAGACACATCTCTTTACTTTCTCTCTTCACATTAGGTACCATATATGTCCAGGAAGATTTGAAGCGCTGCATGATAAGATGTTAAATAAATACCAATTTTAAGTCCAAGAAAATTGAGAATAGAGATAAAGATTATTAGTGTCTCTGAATGGCTACAGGAAAAGTAAATAGGGCTTTATGGAATGACTGAAGGCTGAAAATACTTTTTAATGTTTTATCTTTAGATATTTAACTCACTCTATTATTTATTTGTGAATCAAGCTGAACTCCGTTCATCAGAAAAGCCTGTTAGTTATGTTTGTCATCTCTGGGTTCCCCTGGAGACTCATGTGCTCATTTCACACCCTCCGTTTGCACTAACGCCTCTCAGTAGGTGTAGTTTCTTCAGCAGCAACACCTACTGTACGAAAAACAACAACATAATTAGGATGCTATAGGCAAAGAGTGAGTTTAATGTCAACACTAATGAGGTGATGAATAGTTGTAGTCGTTGTCCTGTCATAGTTGGAGAGGAGAGCTGTATGTGCTAATGTTAAGGTTACTTAAAAAAAAAAAAAAAACTTGTCTGCACCAGTGGGAGACGAGAAAAACACGAGGAGTGACAGAGGTGTGGAGGATAGCGGAAGGAGACATCAAATGGGAGAGAGGGAAGTGGAATGCTGTCATTACCCCTGAGAGGACAGGTGTGGACCACGATTAAGACTGAGTTTCACTGGCAGCCATCTGGAAACAGCCCTCACATCACCCGCAAGGGACAGGACATTTGCAAGCATCCACACGTGAGGCCGCACACACACACACACGCACAGATGCACCTTTATGAGCACACTGCTGGGGTGAAACACACTACGCAGGCACGCCGCGGTTGAATTTTAGGCTAGAGGGATGCTTGAAATGAATTATGAATACAATAATATTTTCCCTCCATTTTAGATCTTCGTGTTCCAGCTCAGCCTCAAAAAACAGACGCAGCCCCTGCTATAGGTCTCAGTCGGTGTGTCCTTACTTCTACTGCTGGCTCAACCCAAATCATTTCCCTTCCTCTCTGAGCTGCAGGGTAATAAGGGAACAGGAAAAGGGAGGGAGAGCAAGAGGTAGAGTCTAAATGAAAAACCAGCCTCAGTTTAACATCTTCTCTTTCTGGGGCACGGCTAAGCTTTATTGGATTTTTTTTTTTCTTTTACTTTCGTCAAATCAGAAAGAATTTTCTCATAACCTTTGGCACATGTGCAATGTCAAATTTAATCACTTTCCTTGTCGAAATGAACTGTACATGAAATTAAAATGCAAAGACAGGGACAAATAATAACTTAGTGTCTGACAAGTATCGCATTTTATCCAGGCTTTCCACCATCTCTTGCTTGTTAGACAAAGTGATACCGAAGTCTCTGCTCTGCACGTTCGCGCTACTTTTATCAGTAGATATATGACATTTAAGAATCTAATGAATCCACTTAATACCCAGCCTCATTGTTGTTACACTAAAATAACTAAGAGATAATCCTCAAACTGCTCCTCTTGGATAAAGATGGTTAATGTTGTATATGATCATCAAGAGTCTAGACAGAGAGAAAATGTAGTATGTTAAGTGTGATTGCACTGTGCTGTTTGGGTACAGGGGGGTTGTTAAGAGCACCTAGTGCACAAACAATATGGCGTGTTTTTGCATGCATGACATTTTGCAATTACAAGTACCAGAAAATCTTTCAGCTAGAGCGTGAAGCTAAGATTGAATTTTCTTACTACCTGTTTCTCATTGGGCAAAAATGCAGCTATGACCATTCCCACAAACACCCTCCCACCCATTTGTCCATTCATAGATCTACCCATCCATAAAGTTGCAATATAATTTTACGATGACGAGATACAATATGTTAAAGGCCGGTCATAATTGCCTCTAATGGCACGTAGATGATTGCACATTCTAAACTAAAGTGTTGCCCCCTTCATATTTTTATTGCGCTGCCTGTCTCATTAATTCTAGTCTTGTTTCCATATGTGAGACAGAGCTGCGAGGAAGGGGTTGAAGAGAAACTAAATAAATACATACATTCAGTAAATTGTCTTGTTGGGCATATATTGCAGTGATTTTGTTGCCATCTAACATAACATTTGCAGCTCATTTTAAAGATGTCCTGTTCCATTAGTGTTTGTGATGTCCCACATGCAGGAGCAACATCTGTAGTCCACATTGCATTTTAGTGTTTAGATATTGATGTTTAAATCCAAACTCCTCTCAATAAATAAATAATTGATGCCAATAAGAGACATTAAACAGTCTGACTGGTGCATTAACAGCAAAGGTCCATTTGCATCAGGTTTATATTAAGGCTCATTTCCTCCTCACTGACCTCCTTTTAATGGATAGTTCTTCATCATCATCGCCATCAACATCATCAGCCATCAGTTCAGATTTTTTTTTTTTACCCAAAATGGGTCCTGTGAAAGTCACCGGGATGGAAAAATAATTCATTAAAAAGTAATATGGTGCAAATCTGAATGCTCTGTTTTGCATAAGATAAAAGGAAATGGCGGTGTAGTGAGTATGAACCAACCAGTGGAAAGGTTTCATGAAAGAAGCAGCCATCATATCGGAATATTAAAACCAATGCACAGTGATCTAAAATGCTGTTCCTCATCTGACCGTTATTTTCCATGCCTGCAAGTAAAATAATACCAACTTAAAAACTCACCACACATAAGTCAGTGAGTTTTGTGCACATCCTGCACGTATTAAAAGTGCAGTAAGTTGATTATTGCATATTAAATAAAGTCCTCACTAGTTTTTCAGTATTGATGGGGAAGAAAAACGTAACCTACTCAGTGTTTTTGGGTTTGGTTTCCCCCACTAATGAAAAGAGAAAGCACAGCATCATGAGGTAAACTACTCTCAATCATGCATGAACTCGACACTGCAGGAGGGATGGAGCCCTGAAATCCACACTCACTAAACGCTGCTCGCATGGAGAGACCTCATTTGGATGCAGTTCATGGAACGTGAGTTTTGTCTGTGAACAGTTTGTAAAGTAGGCTTTGCCCCCATCATGATAAATATTATTGTCAGTGGGCTCAGGAAGATTTTCTAATGTGAGTTAGTTTGCTGGTTTTAAGATAACTGATATTGGGTGTACAATGTACACACATTTGTTTTTATAGGACTTATGAAATTTTTCCCTTTCTGCACTTAAAATATTCCGACTACACATTTTTCACCAGAGTATAGATGAAATGGTAATTCAAATTTGAGTAAACCTTCCGCTTGTCATCTTTAATTTGTTACATTTTCTTTTACATTTCAAATAAATCCTCCATGTGAAAATCACAGTCAGCACATCCTGTTGTCTTTGCCACCCCTGCAGATGAGCAAGTGACTGTTGCCACCATTACAGAGAGCAGTGAAGTGTTGGATCAGTGTGGTCTGCACAAAGCTGATGGAACAGATTGTTCATTATTTAAATCTAGCCAAAGCATAACTAAAATATAAGTGCAATGAATGGAAACTTTCAATCAGTTTTTTCTCTCTCAGTCAGTTAGTAACATTCAGTAGTTTTGAAAGAATCGCATAAAAATAATCTAACTTCCATAAAGCCAGAAACTCCAACTCCAGAGTTCGCAGTTTTGGAGAAGTAGGCCTTTATTTTTTAGGATAAAGGGCTTACACTGTTCCTCTGGCTGCCATACATAGCCAGTAGTGCATCTAAATACTATCAACAGAGTGGGAAAGAAATCCACATAAGCTGATTTACAAACAATAAAAATATTAAAAACATTTACATTTGCTGATCATCTACAGTGTAGTGTCGTTTACTGTTGTCAAAGTTTAATGTTGCGCTTGTTGTTGTTGTAGGTTCAGTGTCCTCAACCTGGCAACCTGTGTGAGCTTCCAGTTTAGAGAGGAGAAAGCTGGGAAAGACAACCCCCCTACTGTATCCATTTAATAAGCTTGGAATCAGAGCTGCATTTTGCCCCTTTTTCATTTGGTTACATTTACCTTAAAAATGTTGATTTTTCTTAATCTCATAAATGCTGTACACTTGTTACAGCATGTTGGAGACAGGTCCGGACAGGTCATTGACAGATCTCTTGGGCTGTCACCCTCAGCTCCATCCAGACCTTCACATATCGCAACAACCAACCATCAAACTAAATAAAATGACTAACTAAACTTCACACTTCTTCAGATCCTCTGTGACATCACAGTACTGCAAACACTATACAATACTTCTTCCAGTACAAGTTCAGGCATGCCTGTCAGCAGGCAGGTGCCCTACCAAAGTGACCCTGAGCAAAACACTTTATTTTAACCAGCTCCAGAAACACTGTTCTATTTCTAACTTTGACTATATGATCAGTATAGCAGCACAATTACACTGTAATGACAATTATTATCACTACATGGCAGACAGGCAAATAAAAACACTTTAATTCTATTTTCATCCCCTGCTCATTTTAAAATAATCACCATTGATTGCTCAGTGCTATATTCCAGTAGCATAAAGTACCTCGCACAGGCCAGGACACTCTTCCCCAGCCTCAGCCAGCAGCTTGCACTAGGAGGCCAGCTAATGGCCTGGTGTGGTTCATGGCAGGAGCAGGCATACCTAATGGCCCATAACCGAGTACCACAGGGCTGTACAGTAAGACCACTCAGGAGCCTTGTGAAATCTAACCCTGATCTCATTCTGTAACAGCATCTTCCATAACATAGCGTCACTTGAGGGGGCGAATAATAGTACAGTGAGACGGGCTTCGAGCATGTAGGAAGACAACATTGGCTCTCTTGCTCCTCTTACTACTTTTATTACAGTATCCCCCTCCATTTTTTCAGTTCCCCTAACAGCAGCTTGACCAGCTATTAATCAGCCCTACATTTGCGTTGTCGCCCACATGTGTTCAAGTCTATTCCATGCAGTAAAGTCACTCCTGTATGCAAGCAGACCTGCAGTGTTGCTCTACTGCTGAGGGAGCGAGAGAGAGAGAGAGACACTGTGCTGATGCTTCCCAGCCCCTAATCCTATTGGAAGTTAGGCCTGCTGTTTGTTTCTCTGTGTTGGCCCTATCAGTCACACTTAGAAGAAGCCTGAGGGGAAGTAATATGTGTAGACTGGGCCTGAGTGGCATGGGGAAGTTGCCAGGGCAGATGGGGGACTGTGGAGTAATACTGTGTGAAGTACCACAGCCAGGGGTTCGACTCGCTGTGGATGGATGTGTAATGGTAATGAAGAGAGATGAGATGAATCTGATACTCAGAGGATTGAACTATCACATACACACACAAAGACACACACACACACACACACACACACACAATACTCTCAAGAATGGCCCTATGGATTATGCGCTGAAACGCCTGCTTGTGATAAACATCATCCGGCACAGTGCTATTTCTGCAGTGTCTCCACTTTTAAATGTTTCAAGAGAGATAGAGTGAAACTTAGAAGAACAGTATTCACTGATACGCTGTATGAAGGGAATGTGCTGACATGATACATCGCCAGTTCTCGAATCATGGACGCCTTGAAATAATTTCTGTGATAGGCTACACATCCGTGTGCTATATCAGTGGAGTAATGGACTTCCTCTGGTATGCATTGAATACGGACTCTGGAAGATGGAGATAGGCTGGCATTTGAAAATGTCTACAACTGATACAAGCTCTCTCTTGCTTGGCGGGACAACAGTGTCAATGGGATGATTCAGTGTTCCTATTTTTAAGCACCCAGCAGACACTTTTAATGCATGGCTAGCTATTTTTTTTTACAGAATGTGCTATGACTTTTAAAATATGCAGTGATGGATGTCACATTCAGTCGGGGAGTGCATTTCTTTCTCGATGCAAATAAATAAAACATAGATATGATCTATTTTTACAGCATTTTATCCTGAGTGCTTAAATAAGCTGTAAAAAAATCAATAAGCGGACCTTTGACAATGCTTGTTATTGTATTAAGAGCTACGCAAACACACCCAGTGCATTCTCAAAACAGCTCTTCCAAAGCCCAGTGAGCTACATAATGAGAAATGAGAGAAAAATGAAAAAATATTTGGAGTCTGTTTTCCCAACCCAAGCCTAGCAGCTAATGAGGGGTGGGGGTGGGGGTTTATATTGTACTTTTATTCAAATTAAGGTAAAAGCCATCAATAATACTCTTTAGTTGGTTGCAAGGTGCAGATTAGAGCTTGCACCGTGACTTCAACCCTTCCCCCCTACACAACAAAACAGCTCACAATCAGAAAAATAGCTCCCTTCTCTTATTCTCCCTTCTAATGAAGATTTATTGCTTGGCAGTGTCAAATCATAAATGATTTACATAACGCAGAGGATAGCCTGCCACCGGTGGAAGGAGAGCGAGCGAGAGAGAGCGAGGGAGCAAAGCAGGGTGGGCTATTAAGCGCTTTGAGGTCCTCCAGCATGCCTTGGCGCTCCATTAATGCGCGCACATAGGTGCCGGTGTGAAATCGTTTTGGGCAGATGATGGTATCTGTCAGATTCATGAAGCAAAACAAGTGCAAACATGTTATAATGGTGATTAATCCACTCACACTGAGGCATTTGCAGCTTTAAAATATCAAAGGAGACAATTTGTTCCTCATTTACATACTCACAGCTAAACCATTGCCTGTCTGTAACCGCTCAAAAAACTTAATTCACTTTACTCATTTGTCGAAAATTGGTTATAAACAAGACGTTGAAGACATTGATGATGACATGTGTGCTACAGAAAGTTTAGCATTATTTCTGTCTGGGGTCTCAAACAGGGAAGTAGACCTGACCTTAATTGCAAGTAAAGCTGCTAAAGATATGACACCACACTCTGTAGTTCTTTGTCTTTAAATGACTTTATAGCAAATAAAATATATATTTGCTAATACTTGACTAGACCACGTTTCCTGATATGGAAATGCGTGTGCTTGTGTCTTTATTGTTTCTATTATTTAACATATCAGCACAGTCTGCAGACTGCAAACAGTGAGGAAAGGTTAAATAACCACGTACGTACCTAACCAGAGTTTGTTATGGTCAAATTGAAATCCACAAAAACAGTTATTTTAAAAATGTCAGTTCAGAAAAGAGGCCAAATGCTGGCTCCTCTGTGACGTTATATAAGTATTTTAAACTGGATCACTCATCTTTCTACTAGTCAAGACTGATAGTCATCAAAATCTAATTTCACGTCACCTTTAAAGGATCCAAGGAGCAGGTGGACATTCCAAAGAATGAAGCCAGGAATATCATGAGCGGGAGTTTGACACAGTTCTCTTGTATTGCCGCCTTGCTTTGCCCAGGTTGGCTTTAATCATCACTGATCCCTCGCTACTATTCAGAAGCTCACAGCTCCTTCTCCGTGCCTGAAAGCCTTTGATATGGATAGGTGTGAAACCGGCTCTCATCGCTGATCCCTACCACCACCAGGCTCATCATCCCAGTAATTCAGTTTGCAGTCTCCGGTTTGTGAATTGATTACTTTGCTTTGCCTCTTTAAATTGGTGTCTGGAGAGTCTCTCTCTCTCTCTCTCTCTCTCTCTCTCTTGCTCTCTACTCAAAAAAGCTCCTATCAAATCAAATGGAAATCTAATTTAGGATAGTAATGGGAATAGATACTGGGAGACCTATAGTTCAGAATGATGTGTGCAGGTGATGATTTGACTTCTGCAGCGCCGAGTCCACAGCTGTCCACATCTTCTGCTGTCCGTGATACACTTCCAGTGTCAGATCACAATTGTTCTTGTTAGCAAATAATTACAATGCAACAATACCTCCTTTGATTTTGTCACCTCTCAATCGCATCTCTCTTTCAATATCTTGTTTCCAGCAGACGAGACCGCTGTAGAGCAGACTTCGCTGCAGTCTGTCATATGTTGAGATTACATGCTTCATGGCTTGTCAGGAGTTTGCATGAGAAAAAAAAGGCCACACGGCAGGAGGCGAGGAATTGAGATGACCGTGAATAATTCTGCTGGCATGTGTCAGTCCGTCACTCTGTGGTGCTGACTAAGTAATGCATGTAGAGTTCACAGTCCATTTGGACTGTCTAGACTTGCCTCCTCACCTCAAGCTCCAGACGTTTGCTGTGTCACCCCTTTGCACATTCATCACACCTGTCCTCGATCCTATTTCCTCTTTTTCGAATCCCGTCTACCTCTGTATTCCACGCCAGCCTGCCATGTCTAGACAGTCACCGTCGAGGCAGACTTTGCCATATCACTAATCGATGAATCACCCTGGGGTGAAACACGCAGCACAGCTGGGCAGTGTCATTTTCCTTGAAGCCACAAACACACAAACACACTCACATACGTACACAAATTTTAACAATACATAACCCCTGAGTATAGTGCACTAATGAAAGTCATCCCTACAGGCTTGACTCCTTACCAAACTCTACACCACTATAATAGTGTTATTGTATGTAAAGAGCACTTGTAAGATGAAATCTCATCTGAAAAAGGGCATCTGAAGGGCAGCTCTAACTAAGTAGGTTAAAACCCAACCTATCAATTACTCATGTTGCGACTGGCATGCTCACACTCAAACAATCTCGTCCTCAAGCCATCCGTCCCCAGCCTCTGCTGGGCGTTGTAAAACATCACTAACCCCAGACACAATGCAGCTTTACTCCCTAACCTCACAGACCAGTTGTCTTTTATGGACAGCATGTTGACACGCAATTAAAAGAAGAACAGAAGTGTTGTTTAAATATTTCATCACCCGAGAGAAAGAGCGGCAGGACCAGTAGTCGGTGTCATTTTTGGAGAGGGAGAGCTAAGACATGTCTTTTTGTGCGTGAAGTGAGTGAATGAAGAATGTGAGACGTGGGGGAGAGACAGATAGATGGAGAGGCAAAATGTGACAGGACGATGGGAAATGGAAGTCAGAGGGAAGAGAGTGTAAATAGCATGAACAATTCAATATGTTTTTGCTTCCTGACTCTGAAGAAATGGCCTAGGGGTACAAGGATCTCTTAGCTTACCCACACCTTGAGGAATTCTTTAAATAAAGGCACACAGATGGCTCCACTGAGCAGTGCATATACTCAGTGAACATGTAGCAACCGTAGCCTTGTCCCCAATGAAAAATTTAGGGAGAATGTGTAGTGGAGTCATTTTTCCAAGGGAAAGTTCAAAACATACAACATAAAGGATTCAAGCTTCAAGGTCACTTCTATTTTGTATTCTCCATTCATAACTGCATCTTCAGAGAAGAACCACTTTGTATCATGCACAGGTCCTCACATGTTGATATATAGGTTATAGTCTTTTCTGTTAGTTATGCTTTATTTTCTGAGCAGTTCACAGACCGTGTTATTGCACGATGAGATTTTGCTTTGAAACTGAGAATAATACTGCCTCATTCAGAGTTACCTAATGTCCTCTCGGCTATCAGATATTATATGAACATGTTTTTTTTTTTTTTCTTATTTCTTCTTCCAAGAGGAAAAAAAAGCCATAATTAATAACTGCCTCAGCTCTCAGCTTTGAAAAACCTCTTGAGATTGGCAAGGCAACTGTGGTGTAAGCAGAGCCTTGCATGTCTTTTTCTGTGTGCAGCCTAGATTTCCTCCTCCTGAGATTGGTGTCTCCCTGGTGACTGTCTGGTCCAATTCAGCCCAGTGCTGATGGCCTGCAAAATCCCAGTTCCTGGGCTGCTAGCTTCTAAAACATTTATCATTCCCTCACTTTCCCTCTACGAGCAAACTCAGCCTGTGTTAGAAGATTTGACAGGGGCTTTTTCTTCAGGACTATTGGAAGATTTAACAGTCCACACCACCGCCTTTTGCTCAAAGCACTGGGTCAGGTAGAGGAGAGCTTTCTTCTCACTGGTCAATGGGCTGGCTGGGTCAAAAGCTGTGTGCTTATACGTTCAAAACCCACTTTGGCATGTCTTCGAGGGTACATGGTCACCACCCTTGGGTAATGTACAGTAGCTGTGGTAAAGCACTGGAACAGTTTTATATAAAGTCACTGAACTGAGGTTTGACTGATGATTCCTCACAGCTAACATTGTAGAAATGTTCACGTTTGTTTTTCCCTACAATTCACTGCAACTTCTCGTGGTACTCAAATAAACATATCACAGGCTGTTAATGTGCATGAGTGGCTTCAGATGAGGTGAAGGAGGGTCATTTTCTAGCTTTGATTCACCACCGTATAAGCCAGAGCTCACAGAATTACTTGTTGCCATTCAACACTAAGCCAGCCTGCTGCTTTACCTAAACTGAATTAAATTAGTTGTTGCTTTAAATCAGCCAACAGTGACGAATGCACACTTTTCCTCACCATAAGTCTGCACAGCCACTGGGCTATTTGTTGCTAAATAAAGATCAATACAGAACAAGAGATCCATGCAGATACTACTACTCAGGGAAATTTACTCATTGGTTCTGCACGTCTACATTTGCAACATACTTTGTACAAAAGAGAAGATGATTTATTTGGAGATGAGAAACAGAGAGCAAACGAGCAAAATTCCACTGAAGTTGCACATAAAGAAAGAACAAATGGAGAAAGCCACACTCGAGGAGAAAAAGATTTGACCTATTTGAAAAAAAACGTGGGAAAACACAGACATTAAAACTGATTTATAGTGATTTGTAGAATCCACACACCAAACGATTGAATCAAGAAGCCGTGTTCACACACTCGGTGTGGTGATTTCAGGGACTTGGGATCTCAAAGCAACTCGCATGGTCAAACATTAATTCAGAACAACACACACAGTGATTGAGTCTTGTAGCACTTGGGTGCGCTACATCTTGAACTGCGAGACGAAAAAGTCGAACAATACCGTGGGTGAAGTCGTGACTAAAACACATGCTTCGTTTTGATGCTGTTTCTGCAAGTAAACTATCTCCAGTTGGTGATGCTTCGTGGTCTGCTCAGTATTCCATCATGTCATATCTAATGTGTTTCATTAAGAGTATGTCTGTAAACCCTTTGTTACAACTTAATTTGGGGCAGATTATCATTCCAGACTGACCGTGATTCGGGAACACCCCCCTATAATCATCGGGAGGATTTTAATGGACCCAAAATCTTCCCAATTATCCTTCAGTGTGGGGCTAGCTTGACGTGTATTTATATTCCAAAAGGCTGGCTCGAGAAATTCCAACAGCCACTGCTCCAAGTACTCTGCGTTATTGATTGCTGAAAATCTGACTCATTTGGACATTTAGCCTAAATGAATCAACTGTTACATTATTGTGAGGAGCTTCTTGTTTTCTGCAAAGAATTGTGAGGTTTCAATTTGAAGAAGTGGCCTCCAGTAACTCTGCCTCACCTCGATACAGCACATGAACTGTAGTGTACGTATAGGAGCACATTAACTACTCTTTGTGCTGTTGTTGCCGCTTTGATCAGTGCAAACAGAACACGTCCTATCACTGTCTTGCTGCACTGCAGTCTGCAGACTGTTCTCGTCTTGTGTAAATTCAAACAACCTCCTGACGGTATTTTCTCTTCATCTACTAATCTGTGATAGCACACATAAAGAGTCGGTTCAGAGGCCGGGGCTTGTGTGTTTGTGCAGTCATCCGAGGCTGGGTCCTAAACAAATGTGTCTCTTTCCTGTTTCTGCTGACGTCGACTGTTGACACATCCGTAAGTGTTCGGCTTTATCGCTGCTCCTCTGGGAAAGTCTGACTAATAGAATTAATTACGTTTTACATTGTGTTTGCATTTCCAATTGTCCCATTTGTGTCCTTGCACACTAAGTTATTCCTCTCTGTGGTTGTCTCTGTCAAGGAAAGCCCCAATATTTTATTTTACCTACACATAAAATCACAGCACATTTAGTGTCCTCTCTGTCTCTCTGAGCGATTGTTACCTCTGCTGCAACTGTCAGTGAACACAAACATCCTGCTGATCCTCTGCATCTAAAAATCTGTCTGTTTTTTCTTTATGTCTTTACGCAGCACAGTCAGTCAACAAATTGATCTCTGGGTGGGAATTCTGATTGGAGCAGTTGCTGCTTTGTCCCTGGCACTGATTATGCCCTGCAGCAGCAAGGGCACTATGTACAGTATGTGTGCAGATGTCCTCCAAGGTCTGGTAGTGGATACAGTCGGAGTAAAAATAAATCACATGCACACACTCGCGCACCCATTGTCTCATAGGCATGTACAGCCACCATTTCCTCTGAATATGATACAATTTTTGTGCTTGGTGAAAATTCAGGGGACTTATCTGGAGGGGATGTGGGCTGGGTAGCTTTTCTTGCATGCAGTAGTATGCGTGCATTAGAGCGTACATGCATCTTTGAGATATCACAATTAAATACTGGCTTTGTTAATCACTCTTAATCAACCACTGCCATCAGCTCCTTTGTAGTCCCCTTCACCGGCCAAGCTGACACAGCCTCTGAGACGCACTAATAACATTGCTCATCCAAACAGAATTAAACCTGAAAGGCCTCAGCCACTGGAAGGGTCCCTTAGGAGCTGCAGCTAAAAAGCCTGGAATCAGACAACGTGCAGGGACAGTCAGAAGTGATTTAATACATTCCTGTGGAGCACCAGCTGAAAAGGCACACACAGAGACAAAGCAGCATTCAGCATCAAAACGAGGTTATCCGATTACATGTAATAATGAGGCCATACTGGAATCTGAATCCAAAAATGTTCATTAGTGCTTTTGTTGGAGTAAGCGGGTGTGAATTAAACCTGAACCATGAAGACAAAGGGAGACAGGGATCATAAGAACTACTGAGGCTTTCACTTAGAGCCGAGCAAACCACAAACAGGCTCCAAAGGGACAGGTCTTTGGCCCCTTTGTCAGTACCTGGTCTCACAAACACAAAAGCATGTGTGACACACACACATTTAAACAGTCAGACAAGTTGCAGTGATAACCACCAAACAGCCACCTACGTCCTTTTGCTAGGCAATATTCCTTCCACAGGAAGGACATTATTATTATTATTATTGTTGTTGTTGATGTTGTTGTTGTTGTTTGTTGTTGTTATGATTTACTAGGATTTCTAGATCAGCACAATTTAGCAAATGTGTGACTGACTGAACATCTTATGTTCTTTGCTTTAAAGGTCAGATCTCCTTGAGCCGTAGCTCTTGAGGAGGGTTTGGTCGACTCTTCAAAGGTTTATTCAGGTGAATCAACTTGTAGCCGCTGTTTACCTGTTATACATACTGTACATAGCTTTTTAGAGAGCATGTGTTATTAGTATTGCGATAGTGGGAAACATGGCGTCAGAAGGAAATGAAATTGTTATTCCAAGCAAAGACTGGGCTGTTATTATTATTATTTTATTTTATTTTCTAGAGAGAGATAACTTGAACATTCTGAACACTTTTTGATTCCCAAAGGATGTATTAACTGAGAATAAATGTAGAGAGAGCCAGAAGTTGCTTCAGTTGTGGAAGCAATTTCACCATTCACTTGCAAAGTTTCATCATAGTTAGGACATGATGTATTTAATTACCGCTCATATCCACCAGGTGATACAAGTGGCTATGAAAAAATCTGTTCAAGATGCGAAAGCATCCTGTTCAGTACTGCATGTACAGTATCATTTTGTCGGAGACAGAAAGGAGATGATGTGCTCATTCGCCAATGACTCACCGGTAATATGCACAACTTAAACGTAAGCACTGAAAGATTCACACCACATAGCCTACAAACCACTGGCCAGGTGCTTCTTTATTCTACACAACAGTTTCTCAAAGGTGATAAATGAAATTGTTTTACTGATACATATAAATGAGCTGTTTTGGAAATGAAGGCTCATTGCAAGTTAACACTAAAATTACTTTTCGACATGTAGGCTTCCACTTATGAGCAGTGGGAATTCGGAGCTTCCAAGCACGCCCATTAAGTCCAATAAAATAAAAAACACTGGAAGTCAGCTGATGAAACAGTGACCGATTTATTTGCTGACAGGCGCCATAAATCAATTAAGAACTCAAAAGGCTACAGTGACGCTGAGCGGAAGCAACATGGTTTACCCTTACAGCTCTTCCCTCTCAGGTAGCATCACACAGCAACTGAAGGTGAACCTTAGAAAGAGAGGACTGTATCAGGTCACCTGTCAGCGTGCAGGAAAACACAAGGTCACACGAGCAGCTCCCAGTCCTCTCTGTCTTATTTATTCATTTTATTCTTAAGTGTTTCCTTGCCCAGTGGCGCAGAATTAGTGTGCATGACATAAGCAGGAAATTTAAAAAAATATATAAAACACTTCCGAGATGTGCTGCCGTGGTAAGTCAAGTAGAACTGCAGCACTGCCCGACCTCAACACTGAAATTCAATCAGCAGTGAGGGGGCGTTTGGGTGAGAATAAGCCGCCTGACTGACACTGCTAAAAGGGGTCAGGAAGTCCTACGACATTGATCAATAAATGTGAGCAAGTATACACAGGATACATGCTCGACATACACATACACACAAACACACTCTCTGTCTCTCCCTGTCTCCACAGGAAACATAGCTCACTTTACTGATCATTAAAAGTCACTACACTCTTCAACTTTTTGTTGTTATAAAACAGTAAAGAACTGGCAGCACAGTTTCCATCATTTTACTGAGACATTAACTGTGTATTAATGTTGCAGTACACTACATACTGTGTATCCTACATACGTTTGCATAAGCATTTAATTAATTGACTAGTGGCAAGGTTTTATTTAAAACATCAGATTAGCATCATACATTTGTAAAAAAGAATAGCCAAGCCTCAAAATGTCTTTTGGATTGATGCTTTTCTTCATGAACTTTTTGACAAACTTTTAGTTTTAGTTTAATAACTGTGTAAATAAAAATGAGTAACAGTGTATGGCTAACACGAAACAGAGCTTGTGAATGTATGAATGGTTTGCTTCACTGACTTAAAGTCCCATTAGTTCTTTAGCAGACTGGAGACACTGGTGCTGACTGAAGTCACCTTTCTCAGGATGACCTTTCCTGTCCGTTTTGACAGGATTTTGCCTCGTGTGGCCTTGGTGCCTTTCTCCCGATTGATCCATATAAACCGTCTGAAATACAATTGTATGTACTGAGAAAAAAAAGCCACTTACCTATTTATTTGAAGGATGAAGATGGTTGAAAAAATCTAACTGGACTTGCATTTGGGCTCATTACAGTTGCTTATGTTCCCAAGTTGCATTGCAAAAAGAATATTGCGCTGTTTTCTCTCCTCAAATTATAAAAACTGTAAAATACTGTCATAATACATTTCACCAAAAAAAGAGCAGCAATGTACTGCATTTAAGGATTACTGTTGAAGTTTCTAAGTAAATTAACAGAAAGGTCTAAGAGTGTAGATCCTCCACCATCTCCACTCCATCCCACACTCATTGCATGAAGGAGTGCATAATAATAGTGGGAAGACACTCAGCCCTTTGAACACAATCTACACATCTCATTATTGTGTATTTACTACATCAGGCCTACGATAAGGTTTCTCCCTGAAGCCGCTACAAAGTATTTAGCCAGTCTCCTTTCTACATTATTAAATGTCCCTGTCATTATTTCCGATGACTTCTCTCAGGCATTCTTCCGAAAATAGACCTCCCCTGTTCAGCGGGGGCTGCCAGGCGAAAACAGACAGACAGAGTAGAAAGCGGTGTTGCTGGTAATGCTGGGGTAGCGATGGGTGAGAACAGGTGCAGTGTAGTAAGGAGGTGAGGCAGGGGTTTGGTGCTAATGATGAGCCCGGAGAAGAAGCCTCTATCCGCTCACCAGTGTGTGAGATAGTAGCCAAAGTGATAAAGAGACGAGGAGAGCATGGCCCATTATGGTTAACTGCCTCTACTGAAACTTTAAAGAGATGCACAGGAGAGGCGTTACGTTACCATCAACTATTTCTTGACTGATTTCCTACCTTGCAGGCAGCAGTTGGCTGTTTAAATCAGCTTGAACTGCCTTGTTATGTGTATCCATCACATGTTCACCGATTTGTCTCAGTGAACAACTCTAGATATTCATTTATTTTTGTTACAGTTGCATTTTTTTGTTATGTCACCATGCGGCTGCAAGCAGGGACCGTTTTCAACTTTTATGCCAGCGGGGCATGTAAGAAAATTTACATTTAGTCACCTGAGGGAAAGAACTGATGGGAAATGTCTTCAGGCAGTGTGATCTTGAAGACAAATTGCAAGCTCATGCTGCCATTGTGAAAATAATGTGAATTTTGTCCTTTTTTTTTTTTTGCAGAAGGCATTGCTGTTTAGCAGGAACGATGAACATTCAGTTTTATGTTTCTGCAGTTACATACTATTCTAGTGTAACAATGGAGAGAAAAACATCACTTGCTGTGTTTAGTAAATGCAACACGAACTATGAAGTTTTTGGATTAAAGGAGGAAATAGTTTCTATACAGTCACAAAGCCTGCGGAAAGGGGAGGTTTAAGTAATTAGTGAGGTAAACAAAGAGTGGTTTCTCTTAATCATTACCATGTTCATCACCTGAATTTACAGCTGCAGTATGTCATTTCTTTAATTTTTATTAACCAGACATGTTTTTCATCCATCTCCATCTTAATGTGGAGAGTTGTCGATGCCTCCAGTGACTCAGACTCACTGAACAGCAGAGCAAAGGTATTAGCTTCTAAACGTTTTTGAGCGAGACTCATCCTTCTAACCAATCAGAGAATGCTGATGATTGACTAGTAATAATAATAATAATAATAATAATGATAAGTCCTGTGTGCAGCGTAACATACTGTAACTGCAACATCAATATCATGCTGTATTTTATGTGTCATTGAGGGGAATTGTTTATTTAATCATAATGACATATTGTATGTTTGATAGAATTAGTCATTTTAAGTACTACATGTGTTTAGATTGTTGTAATTAGGCCAAAACAAACCACTGATATAGTATCATTCCATCTGGGGTCCAACTAGAACCCCTTTTCTGGATTTAGGATCTTTCCTTTCTAACAACTAACTTTTTGAAGGCCCAACTACAGTTTAATTACTGTTTATTGTATAACGTTTTACTGGTTGATTGTTTTCACAATGGGAGATCCATGATTCATGGCCACTGTTTCTTTTATTATTATAATATACTCAACATGTATGTTAATGACTCATGGCCGTAATCTCAATGAATAATTCATTTTGTTAGTATTCTAGCTATGCATGCGATGCCTGTGCATGATATATGACTCCTATGCACCATTTGCCTTACAGTAGTGTGATCAAAGCATATAACAAGTGCTGATTGTCAGCATGGCTTTCCTTTGAAACAGGGTCACATAGAGCCTGTCAGCCCCGTGCTTGCTGCTTTTATTTTTTTTGGAAGCAGGGCCGTGACCAGAGGTGCCACAGGCCCCTTAACTAAATCTGATTGGCCACATCTGGTGCCATTCTCAATAGGCTATGGTTACCTACCTGACTGTACAATGCTCAATCAAATCTGAGTCTGAAATTCAGTTTATTAACAATTCATCATTATTAATCATGTTTTTTCACAATAAATTGTTACAAACTGTATTTATTTATTGTTTTTAGCATATTTCATATCAGAATATGTAAATAATATATGCTTTATTATCTTTTAAACACAGAATTATTAATGTGGGTGTAACATCTTTCATGCGGCTCTGTTTATTGACTGCATGCCCCTGCGTGGCCACCCCATTAAAAAAAGGTCCTGGAGATGCTGTTGTGTAGAAGAGAAAGGTCGCTTATTGCACTTGTAATACTGATGATTGATCTTTTAGGCATCTAGAGGAGAAACAAAGTAATTCTATGAAGTTCTTCTGTGGAAGGAATCCTACAGATAAAGTCAGTGCAGTGCTCTTTTACTCTGTGCCTTAATATACATGGTTGTGATATCAAGTCTTATTTTAATCTCTCCTATCTCCTGACATATCAGAAACCTTGAGCAGCCAGACAAATCCCACTCAGATGCATAATCTCTGGTTGCATGTTGTGTTATGTGGGAATGAGCAACATGGTTGAGCTCCCTTGAGCTATCTAGGGGACTACTTCCTGGTCCCTGGTCCCAGCATTACTTCCAGTTGTTTATATTACTGATGGATATCATTCTACCTTTCCTTCTTTCCCAGGAGACGCTCTCCTGAAGGGGACCTAGAGTGATTCAATAGGTAAGTCCTCGCTAACAATAATCTGCACACAGTCTCTTGAGACCTGCTCATAAACAAGAGTGCACACGTGCGCATAGAGGCACACGCCAGCGAGCACACGACCATGCACATGCACACTCTACCTCTACCATGTTTGAGCGTGCAGGGACCGGCACCATTTCTGCCTCATCTCTCCCCTACTCTGCCCTTTGCTCCTCTCATTTTCCACCTGTCTCTGATCCTCTGCCTCTTTTACATTTCAATCCTCCGCCTATTCCTCCTCGTCCTGGGGAGCGAGCAGAGAGAGAGAGAGCAGGAAAAGAGGGAGTTGTCCCCTTTGGGTAGCTAAGCGATTATGGTTTGAAAGATCCAGTCCCTTGCATCATACCTCTCACAACCTCCTCTGCTCTCACATTACTCTGTGGGAACCCGTTTCCTCCTCCTCTGCATGTCTGGCGCCTCCACTCCTTTTTTCTCCATCTATCCTTATTCATTTATTCTTTCTTCATTTATGACTCCCCTTGTTGTCTCTAATCCCACCCACAAGTAAGCCATTTAATTCATGCTTATGAGTTTCTATGCATGCGTTGTCATTATTCCTTATGTATCCAGTCCTGTAATGAGTTATTTAAAAGTGATAGAAGCAAATCTAAACCATGCTTACCTTGACAGAATCAGCTTGTATTTCAAAAAGTCATTTGTGCATGCCTGTGTCTGTAATGCTCACGTGCATTTTCTGTCTAATGTGTGTTTGAATGTTTAAGAATATATCCTAGCGTGTGTCATGCTGTGAGCTGCTTCAGGAGCCATTTCCCCCTGCCTTATCTGGCTGAGCGGAGTGCTGGCTCCTGAAGCATCAGAACCAGAGCCCACTGCCCACTGCTTAAGAGGAAGAGGACTAATCCCTCTTCTGAAAGCCCACTCTCGTAAACACCACTTCGCCAAAGCCATCCATGCTCTCCCAGCCTGTCCTTTCCAGACACGATGCCCGATACTCTGTGTAGGTTTTGCACAGTCTGGGGTCCTTCATGAAGGAGGAAATTTCATTAAGGGGAGAGAGCTTTCCGCACATGCCAGCCCTCAGCAGTTATTTGTCGATCAAATCCTTCAGTGAGTCAGAGCTTGTCTGTGTGCACCTTCCTGCACCAGCTGGAAACAGGAACCAAACTGCCAGTGAAATGTTCCTAAATAGGTTTTTATTTAAACCTAGGAGGGTTCATTTTACATATTTTTTTACAACTGGGAAAATGATCTCCTAGCTCACAGTCCTCAGGGTGTGATTTATACTAATGGAAAATTATTACTTCTTGAATTAAAAAGTGCTCAGCACTGACCAATGCTCCAGATAGGAATCAGCTCTGAGACAATCAAAAGATCCCCATTTCCTGCTGCAGCTTTTAATAACTTAGTCCCAACTACAGTATCTGTTTGAATATGCATCTCATTCCAATCCATATATTGCTACAATTGCAATTACAATGGTTAATAGCCTACAGCAGAGAACATCAGTGGCAGGGCACACATCACCACGCGAGGGCATATAATTGTTTGGCACAGAGAGACATTTTTCTTTTGGTTTACAGTTTTGTTTTGCTGCTTTGTGGACTTGGTTGTGCACAGCAAGAAGTGGATAAAACAGCAGTTTATAAGAGTTTTCTTGCCCCAACAGTGCTACTGAAGGCCATTATCTGCTCACCTTGCTGCTGTGAAACAAGGTATTTAGCAGGAGAAGGTCAGATGCAAAATAGAGATCTGCCATATGCCGTGACGAGCCTCTGATGAGGAAATTCATCAAAATCACTGCCGTATCTGGCAGCCTTGTGATTTTTCACTGTAACACTTCCTTTAGCCATTTTGGGTACATTTTAAAGGTGGGGTAGGTGGTTGGAGGGACACGGTGGCAAATTGAAATTCATTAAAGTGAGCATTGCATACATGCTTCACTCTGCTCTGCATGGATGGTTGGCTCTCTACTCAATCAAGTCTGGTAAAAACTGACCCACATCATCCATTCCTCTGAGAGTTGGGAACAGTGTGTAATGTGCCATGCTTTTTCCATTATTTCAGGATGGCCTTGTCTTTGATAGTGTTTTAGTTGTAGTTGCAATTATACTGTGATCAGAAAGAAAGAAAACATGCTCGTCTGTGGTTTGATCTATTGGAGATCGACATCACGCAAATGTGTCTAAATCAGTTAAAAAACAAAACAAAAGAATTCACAAATTCAAGCAATCATTACAATACTTCCTCTAAATCCATGTGATGCCATATTCACCCCTAGGTCTTATGTATTCCCTGTGTAAATATGGGTTGAGAGCTTCAGATACAAATTCGATTGAATGTATTCATTTAGGCTTACTGACTCAGCCTATAGAGTGACCTTTTGTGGTTGAATTAATTAAAGTTCAAGTTTGGTGGACACTGGAGAAATGTTGTGGATCGAAGTTTGACTTATCATTATAAAATGCATGCTGACGCGGTAGGGCATCACATTCCACAGCAGCAGAGTGGACTAGGAGGAAAAAAAGAGGAGAAGATATCAGAGCTGGATGAGTCAGAATGAGACAAGTCCAGTCAGGATGTGTCTGGGGGTTCCATTAGCAGCTCCCTGCACCTGTGAGACCACGCCACTCGCTGGCTGCTCATCAATCTTTTAGGACTTTGCCTGTGAAGGCAAGGTGGTTCTGGAGCTGGGTGACCGCCAGATGTAGAACAGCCAGATTCTGAGCTGGTCCCAAGAAGCAAAGAGGAGCTGCAGCAGCCAGCTGGACTTGGCTGGTCTGCTTTGGTCTGGTGGATGGCCACACCAGAGGAGCTCAGCTCTGTTTGTCTGCCTGCACAGCAACAAAACAGTCCGGCTCAGCACAGTCAGCGCCCCCCCCCCACCCACCCCCCCGCAAAATGTTGGCCACAGCGAGTGCATGCATGTGTGTCGGACGCTTCAGTAGCAGCAGTGAATGTGGAGTGCTAAGAAGACTCCAGGAACACCAGGCATGCTGACTGAAGTGTGTTTCTCTCTGCCAGGGAAAACCACATAGCACTTTAATCCTTTTTTACTCATCCAACCCAATACACACAATCACTGAGGCTATCTGAGACTGTCTATCAGCTGTCAGAGAACACTCTTCGACTGAGCGCTGTCTTTCTTCTATTTCAAAGCCAGTCACACCACAAAAGCAGGAATGTTATTTTGTGTCAGAAATCTGTTATAGGTGTTACCCTCCAATGTTACTGTCAGGAAAAACTAATGAGCATCAGTCCTCATTCATCACTTTTCACTTCACACAGGCTCATACTCAGGCACAGGCGCACACATCAAATATCTTCAGCTCCGCCAGACGAGGACATACTCTTCTACACAGCAGGAGCAGACACTCTGTTTGCTGCTGATTCTGTTTGTTTCTCCTGTTTGATGGAGTTGAGTGTCCCTAGGGCACAGTCAGAATATTGTGGGCAGCCACAGAGCATCAACGATCTGAGGTTTGCTTTGTAAGGTTGAAAAAGTTAGCTTTACATAGAGAGGTAGTTCCTGGCTTACACAAAGGCTCAGTTGTGCTCGTGTGTAGATTTTTATGTAGATTTTAGAAACAACAACAGCTTTTAACTAGAACATTCATTTTTTTATTATTATTATTTTCTCAAAGCCCTTATAATGCATTGTGTATCTTATAATATTTTTTTCATGCATTAGTATGTAGATTTTTGCAAAGTTAAATGAGAATATCATCAAAGAGTGGTATTAAGCCACTGCATTTCAGAGTGGCTTCAATTAACCTTTTTAGTGATTGCACTGGAAGACATATTGGAATCCATTGTTAATCCAATAATTATTGTCTGGCGGATGTACTTGACTTCGCCCCATCAGCCAGCTAATTCACTTCATAGGCTTGTTTGCCAGAGTCAATAATTCTTCTGATTAGAATCGGATTTGCCGTGTGAAGGGGAGATGTTTAGGTTGTTCCCCACACTCCAGTTAACATGTTAGCTAACCAGGTTCAAATAATTTACCTGCGAAAAGGAAAAATGTCAAATTTACCTTGAACAGAATATGCTGATCAGTCAATTTTAGTGGTGCAGATCCGGCCACACCCAACATACCAGACACTTTAATCCAGCCCACATACAGTGAGGAACGATGGCACTTGAACGGTCCACTACTCTTTGCCTCTGGGCCACAAACAGGCCACAGGGTGGCCACACCTCAGGCACGAACAAATAAAAAAACAAAACAAAATCAACAAATCAACCCACTGTGCCACATCTTTGCCAAATGTGGCCCATGTTTCATTTGGGATATTTGGGCTCTATTTGCCTTTGGCATGGGGGCCACCTCAATCTTCCAGCCACTTTATTTAGGCGACTAGGAGGCCACCAGCGCTGCTTACCTGAAGATGCTGGTTGTAATTTTGTGATGGACAGGGGTCAGCATGGACACCGTGACTGGTGTGCTCCACCTATTAATCACATTTTGTCATGCTGTTGCATTCCCATTAAAACTACCAGATGGGTTTAAATTTAAATCTGGAAATCCCAATCAATTCAAATAATTTCTGTATGCACATAATTACAGTGTAAAAAGCAAGTTAACCTCGTGTTTTGTTGACCTTAGCGCAACATTCTTTTGGGTTTCAAACATGCAAATTTTGTATGTGTACTACCCGTAATTTGAGATTTGGTAGGGTCGCAAAGTTACTTTCAAGAACAGATATGGTGCATATGAAAATCAATTATAATTGACTATGCACAGAGGCTATTTTCTGTGGAGAACATTAGCAAAATAAATAAATAAATGTATCGACAACATGAAAAACTCTACAGTTCTTGAATCGACTTCGAATATCTTAGTGAATCGGTCTCATAGGCAAGTGATGGGCTCCCAACTACTATCATCTGTCTGCAATGCTCCACAGCATCAGAAGAGCACTTGCTGTCATGAGAGCACTATTCCCTGTCAACTGCAGTGCAGTCAGTGAGACCACAACTTGAGCTACAGTTTATTGGCCATCTCAGAGCCTTTTAACAACCGCACTAAACGATGCCCTGTTGGCCCTACAGCGCTAATGCTTTCTTGCCTACATGCTTTTAGAAAACCTGCACGTTTTCCATGCTTATGGAAAAACTCATACTAAGAATAGGAAAAATCTGAAAGGCAGATTTTTCCTTTCACTGACAACAGGCAGCCATTCAACTCGCCCCCCTATCGCCACGCTATTTCTCTTCCTCTCCAAGAGACCCATCTGTTGTTAGAAGTCTATTTATTGATAACTATTTGCTTCTCCCAGTTTGCTTTTGTGCCTCAATATAGCCCCCCGAGCACATTCCAGCATTGCATTTGTTTGACTTGCAATTGCAAATGTCCTAGTATAAAACATCATGGTGTACCCACAGTGTGCCTGGGAATGTGGAAACCTGGTTAATATTCTAACCACAAACAACAGAATGAAATCTAAAGGCAGAGTCTTGTTAAAGTGGTTCATTCATTTTGTGTAAGGAGAGTCTGCCCACACTTTGACATAGAGAAAATCCCAATCAGGCAACGGAAAAGCATTCAAAGGATTTTCGGCAGTCATTTGCTAAAAACAAATTTATCTCTATTCCTGCCAACAGCCTCTCAAGAAATGATGGGTTTTGTTACGACAGAAGGTGTCTTAACCAGAAAAAAGTACACTTTCTGTGCCATCGCAATGATCCCACAATGATTTAAGCAATTTTTAAAGTTCCGGCTCAGCTGTGGGCTAATGAAAGGTTAGAGTCTGCATTTTGATCCAAAAGAGACAAGAGAATCCTGATCACAAAATGGAACTGAAGTTGTTTTTTATGGGTGACAGTAAAGGTTGAAATTAACAATGATGAAACACACAGAGAAAATGAATATGAAATTTTTCATCAGTGCGAAATGGCTCAAATGAAGTGAGACAATATCAATTAATGAGAGAGGGAGGAAAGGTGGAAAGGAGCACAGAACCGGGGTGGAGAAGGACCAGAAGCAGGAGATAGATAGAAAGAGAAAGGTTTGAATTGACAATGTAATACAGAATGTAAATGTTTTTAAAGAGATGGTTTACACTTCATTGCGTGGCTAAGGAGGTCAATTTGAGTATGGCAACGACCGGCTGTGTTTAATGATTTATCTTCCTAATCTGACGCAGATCATTAGGCGGAAGCCCCTGTACAGCCAAAACAAGGCAAGCATAAAAACATCAGTAAATCTGTTTTCTCTAACGAAACACAATTCTCTCATCTGCAGCACTTGCTAAGTATCTTTGGCAGACTGCTTGGATCCATATAATGGAAGAAATGGATCCAGCATCTATCCTCTTTTCGCTGAGGATTGCCAAAACCTCACTGTACAATGCTGAATATGTATAAGTCGTATTTATTTTCAACTTCTTTTTGCAGACAGTGGGAGGTGGGTGGGGGGCAAAGCCATGTGTGATGTGCTGGTGATTGAATTTTCCTATTAACATTGACTGATCAGGATGGTTATGAGGCAGCAGGCGGCGGGCTTTGAGGGAGAACCAGCCCAGCTGAGACACAGCCTTACTGCTGGGAACTCACCAGCAGGACGGACACACATATGGAGGAATGCATGCTTTCCCGTGGTGTGGAATTTTATGTGTGACCGAGACAGCGCGTGTGTGTTTGGTAATGCTGGAGCCTGTCACATAGGCTCCGTTATAAACGAGCATGGCTCACTGGGGCAGCTGGACCAAGTATGGGGCAGCTGGGTAATTTGGAGAGTTGTGGAGAGCGGTATGTTGGCCCAGCTGTGTTAGCTGAGGTGGTAAAAATGGGACTGGGTCACATGATGGAGTGCGTGTGTCCGCATATACATGTCCACTACTGTGCATGTGTGCTCGTGCTTGTGCAAGGACGGAAGCACCGGGGGCAGCTCATCTCAATTCCTTGATGTAGAAAGAGGAATAAACAGGCCTAGAACAGAAATGACACTTCAATGAAATATTGATCATCCTGCACAGCGGAGGGAGAATGCACAGAGTACAGACAAACACAAAGATAGATAGATGAAACAGAGTAATGCAGATATGAGGGAATAGGTTTCTCAACAAAACCTTCTGGCGGCGCACAGCATTACATAAACATGTTTGCTTTCCTATACTTTAAACCCCATGCTGATAATTTGCTGGGATGTCAAAAGGTGCTGCATAATTTATTCTGAATGATTTAGTGTTGACAACTCATATATGGACAGTTCTGATATGCAGTATAACTTTAAATAAATAAACACATAGGCAAACCACAGTGCTGTACAGGGAAATGTAGCAGCTAGTCTGGCTACTCCAAACAAATAAATTATTCAGCTTGCAATCATCGCACAGTCTCTGCTACCTTGCACATATACACTGCAGGTGTAGGTAGAAACAAAGATAGAGGAGCTGCAGTGCCATTTGCACCTCCCATCCTTTGGTTTGTTCCATTTTTGTCACAGAGAAGTCTTGAAAATACCATGAAAAACTGAGTGGCTTTTCACAAATCAATTAGCACTATCGCCCTGTGATCCAGCTGACTGAGGAGTGAGAGGGAGGGGGAGAGAAAACTAGAGGCACTGGAAGGAGGGAGAGGACATGTGGAGCGAAGCAAAAAAAAAAAAAAAAAAAAAAAAGGGAGAGGAGAGGCCTTTGTTTTTCTTTCTCTCTGCCTCATTCTAATTAGACAGGCCAGTGTGAGCAGAATCCCAATGGCAGGATGCAGGGAGTAACAGATGTAGAGAAGAGGAATGAAATGCAAAGAGGGGGGTATAACCATGACTCAATAACCTGAGCCTATGCAGTGAAGAAAGCTGGGAAGGTAAATATGGTGTTGCGCTGCAAGATGGGATGATTAAAGCGTGGGTGTGTGTAAAACATCAGAAGGGGTTTGTTGGTTGAAAAAAAGACAACTAACTACACTCTGTGTCTGTGTGTGTGTGTGTGTGTGTGTGCATGTGTGTGTGTGACTGGAACCAAAAAGTAATTTAGGGGAGAAACTGCAGATGGCAGCAAGCAGTGTTTCCCCATCCTGTTCAAACTATCAGAAATGTTGATACTCTTTGCTGGTCCACTAAGAATTTCGCTGATGCATAATTGTTTTCACTCATCGCAACCGGTTGAGGCCGATGGCCGCCCACCTGTTAAAGGGAGTTTTTCCTCTCTGCTGTCTCCTAGCGCCTAGTGCTTTGTATGATCCTAAACACTGCAAAGTGCCTTGAGATGACTTCTGTCGTAATTTGGCGCTATATAAATAAAATTGAATTGAATCTAACTTTGTATGACATCAACATGTAGATTCATCTGGAAAGGCAGCGTCACTCAGAAATTTCCCATCACTGTTCACTGTCTCCCTTTCTTGAACGTACATGCATAATGAACAGTGGTTGTCTATTTTTCTCTATCGGACTAACCTGGTACAAACTGCTGCGACAAACAAATGCATCTCCCAATCCCCTCAACGACCCTGTTGCCCTTTTCCACCCCATGTAAATTTTTTCAAGATCACTGAACTGGAGTGAGGAAAAGATCGTTGTCATGGTGAAATGTGAGAAATAAAATTTTGCCTCTGCATCATTCAGCTGTACAATCATCCACCTCAAGGACATTAAAATGTACAGTATGCTCCATACAGGTGTTTCTATTACAAACTAGTTGCATAAGAAAAGAAAATGGTGGGAGTAAGGCTTTTTTTTACAACACACACACACACACACACACACACACATCTCTCCTTTTAAGATCACACAGGACATTAACACTGATTGACTTTTGAAGTTCTGCTAAAAGTCCTGTGTTTCAGAGCAGCTGGAGGGCAGGAAGATTTACTAAGCTTTAGCAGTAATTAAATAAACTTGGATCAAATAAAGCCAATATAACAATGCTACCTTCTGATGAAGGTAATATGATCTCTGAATTATCTCGTGTTAAAGCAGTTCTATCAAAGCCAGTGCTATTGATCCATGTATATACTCTAATAACGTACTACTGAAATTGACTTTGTACGTCATCACCAGACAATCACATTTTAACAACCTGTATCCAAACTATCATGACATCTAATCCTTACAAATAATCCTTACACGCATGAGCCTTTTATAACAACTTTAATAAGTGACACTCTTCTCTGTTCTACTACAGCAAGTCTGTAAATGGCTCTCTCACTGGTGTCAAGTTTCACCATAAATATGCAGTAGTTATGAAAAAGCATCTCAACAGAATATCTGGAAAACAAATGGATTATATGCCTCAAGCTCAGTCTCTTCATCATAGGCCAGATTTGTCATCCTGCAGGATTTGAAATGTCTTCCTCCAAGCTCTTAAAATGGCTTTCCTTGATTTGTGCCACTATTTGAATAATTAAGTCCGCCAATGAGTCAACAGGATGCTACTTTTTTTCAGGGTGCTGAGAGGAGGATTTCCAAACTTATACATTTAAGTGAACGTGACTGAAGTTCAACAACATTGGTGCAAAGTTTGCATCAGTATCAAAACAGAGCAGTTCAACCATATACTATATTTTCAATGACAGAAGAGAATCTCACACAGATTGTGCAGCTTATTACAATGGATCTAAGGTGGCCTCATTAAATATTGAGCAGCATTTCAAACTGAGCTGTCAGACTGTGATTGAGAACAGCACATTGAAAGTGAGATAATCCATCAACACATTTGAACCTGCAAACACAGATGACCCATTTCATCTTGACACCTGTTTCAACACTTCAGTTGAAAAATTCATTATTAACCACATTTATCTTTCACTTCCTGACCATTTGGCTGCATCTGTGTGTGTGTGTGTGTGTGTGTTCTCTGCATTTATATAAGAGACACTTGTGATAATGTGATATCTAAACTAACTGACCTATAACAAAGAGATTATGATGTCCTCTTTTAGTACTTTGTTTCCATCACTTAAACACAGTAATAAGAGATTTTTACCTTTTTTGCTTTTGGACACAAAGAAGGTCATGTACAGTCGAGTCCAGCCACACATACTGTAGTTGACATTTGATTTCTACTCAAAAAAAAGCTAACATCTGTTTCGGGATATTTGTGGTCTCATATTTTTTTCTATTCAACCCACATAGAGTGGCAAAAAAAAGTATCTGAACATTTTAGAATTTCATGGTTTTCTGCATTAATTTGTCATAAAATGTGATCTGATCTTCATCACAGTCAAGAGTATTAACAGATACAATGTGCCTAAAATAATAACACAAAAGCTATTTGTGTTAAATCATCTTTTATGTCTTTATTGAGAACAACCATAAAAACCTCATAGTGATAGTGGAAAAAGTATGTTAATATTCTTTACTAAGATGAAGATCAGCTCAAATTTATGACAAATTAATGCAGAAAAACTATGAAACATAATTTGTCTTGCCACTATATATCACTTGGATTTGAATAAAGGTGTATGATTTCTTTGTGAGCCTGATCACTATGCTTATATGAGCCATTTTAATTCAGTATAATAGCTGCAGAATGGCTTTGAAGACCTTACTCCAGCACCACATTAAATTGACTTGTTTAATGGTGCGTTTTTGTCTAAATCCTGTCTCTAAATGGGTGCTAGCAAGTCTCAGTGTTCTGGAAATATCGTGAAAACCCTCCACTCTGAAACAAAGCTTCATGGGCACTGTGGATAATCTATCTGGTTTAAGTTTTTTTTTTTTTTTCTTAGGAGCTGTAATTAAATTCCCTAACGATCGAAGCAATATAATGGAGGAGGATTGGACACTGAGTGGAATTGAAGTTCAAACGAGCAAGACCCCTGTAATGAAGCTTATTCATTTAAAGTATACAGCCTGACATCGAGCTGTGCTGTCTTGTAACTTAGTTGCAAAATGGCTTGACAATAACAAAAAATGATGCACTGTAATGTATGTGGCAGCAGCAATAATCCAGTTTAATATGAAACCTGGTGCTGATCACAAAGACGCAACACATGTTTTTTTAATGAGGGAGGCAATTAGGCTGTAATTCTGAGGGTCCATGTGTATGAGATTGTTAATTTCAATTACAGGATACATCAGTATCCACCTCAGCTCTCCTTTTCCTCTGTAGGGAAATCTTAGAAGCCCCACTATATTATGGAGCATAACTGAGTTAAGAATAGTTTGGTGAGCCTGCAATAAACATCAGCAGAACACAGTTATATCAATTAAAGGGAGAGAAAATGTAGAAAGGCTTTGAAGATGAGAAAACAACCTCTACAAATGATATTTGATCTTTGGAGTTATGCCTTTGGCCTACAGAAAGAGGTGATGGTCTCCATTTTTATAGGAAAGGGACTAAGTAATGTTTAACTATATTGGTGCTTAGTTTATCAGTGTTTGAAAAATAGAGTAACTGATCAAACACATACACTTCACCATTCCTACACTATATAAAGTTTGTACTGAATAGCAACTAGTCTCAATTTACTAGTTAATCTAGATTCTACTCTCTATGTACAGCTGCAAGTTCTGGCTAGTGACTCAAAGGAGAGGTTTGATCCTTACAGAGAAGGCGAGGAGCTCAAGCTGGAATAACTGCTCCTTAGAATTTAAAAAAGCAGTGGTTGAGGTCGTTCAAGTATCTGATTAGCAAGACTTATGTCTGCAAAGGGGGTGCATCTGACTGTTTGAAGACCCTAGTGGAATAAGCCAGCTTTGACTGTAACACTGATTAGCAGTGTGGCTATGGACACAAATACAAAAGAAAAACAAATAAACTGTCAATGCAAAGACCCACAAACTAATCCCAGACTGTAAACTAACCTTACAAGACACATATCAGATCTATCGCAATAACTCATAACTAATTCCCCTAAAGCAGAGCAACAAGCTAAAGTAAGCCCTATATCAAGTGCTAAGGTTTTATGCACACTTGTTAGCCAGTATGTACTTTGCATTAAATCTACCCTCATCCTGTCGATTACTTAAAACAATTAACTTGCATCACCAGTTCTTCCAATCAACTCTCTATTTACACACCTTAATATGGTGACAGACCTAGCATGAAATTAGCAGTGTCTTGGCAGAATAACTATATCTCAAAAACATGTGATGACATGAAAATCTCTTGCAGCACAATTGTAAAACAACACAAATGTTTTACATACTGTTATTATAACAAAATAACAAAACAAGGTCACAAATAAATCAAAGCAACTTTAATAAGTGTTCCTGTTTGCTGATGATACTGTCCTTCTTTCTTAAGCAGATTTTGATCTTCAGTATATACTGGACCACTTTGCCGCTGAGTATCATGACGTTGGATGAACAGTGGCACCTAAAAATGAGGTTTTGCACTTTCTCAATCCACGTGAGAGGGATAACATGCCTTCAAAGGCTTACTAGTGTGTGACAGTAAGAAGGATCATGAGATTAATGGGGGGTGTCAGCTGAAGTTATTGCAGGTGGTGGGATACACTAGTGATAAAAGGAAGTGCAAGCCACAGATCAAGGTTCTAAATTTAAAGCTGTTCATTGGCACTAGTCATTGGCATTCAGGTAGGATGAAAACAGTGAGATTGTAGTACATCTCTGAAGGTTGAACAGCATAACAGTGAATTTTAATAGGAAGATACCAACTCAAAAGCACTGACAGAAGAAGTTTGTAAGAAGTATAGAAGTTGTTGGATAAAAGAACATCTGGTCTGCTCCTTCCTGGCAGTATACCAAATCAATGGATAGAAGATGGCTGGATTAATGGATACAAGAATGGAGGAAAGAAAAATGAGCCAGAAACCTCGACACAACCATTTCCACACTTGCTACAGCAAAATGGGAAGACATCAACATGAAAGCTTTGCAATGGCAACAAATGGCTCAACTCCCTAATCTTTAGTGTAATGCCATTATTATTGGTGACATGGTGTCAGCTCAAAAGCCATGATATGGTGCATCACAGAGTCATTTTGTGTTCATATTTCACAATTGGATGGGGATAGAGCGGCGTGCTTGAAAAAAGGAAAACAAAATTAATCTAACGAGCTTTTGCTTGTTAAGTACGTGCTCTGTCTGCAGCTGAATGACAATGACGAGGCATCCGCTTACCACGATATGCATTCCATTGTGAATAAATGAATATGTGAGCACACTGCAAAACAAAAGGCAAATCGAGGAATTAATTCATTGAAATGAGAAGCGTATATTGCCAGATAAGCCATAAGGCCTTGTTGCCGAAGTATGAAATATGACAGTGTTTGATGAGCCGCATGGATACGGCGGCCACGTCAACATGTGACAATCTGGCCATGCAGTGTCCACCGTGGTAGGCTGTGGTAGCTCCGGCCAGTTTCTTGCATCATTAATTCAGCAGCTCCCTGGCGCAGTGTTTTGGCTGCTTTCACCACATATGGACAAAGTAAATGCCAGGACAAACAGAGGTTAGAGAGCAACAGAAAGAAACACTTTCACAAGAAATCTAACTGGCTCTCACATCTACACTTTGCCTTAGAGAAAACACGAGTTTTTGCCATAGGGATCTGTAAAGTGAACCTATGTGTATTTGATGAATGCAAGCTTTTCTCTGTTTGGCCAAGGCTAGATAAAAGTTGTACTATGTCTACTCACAACTACAGTGGGAAAGATCAGAGAGGGAATCCATATCAAGATCCAGATTCAGCCAGACCTACAGCAGAGCATCAGAGCCGACGGCTGCCCAGGGGGTGAGAGGCTACACGTCCAGCTCCAGCAAGGCCACTCGGTTATCAGGACAGCTAAAACAGGCACAGTGCTTGGCACCAAGCTACAAAGAGCCAGGGCCTGCAGGGGGAGTCCTGTTTGATGGGGAGGTGATAAAGATGGGTGGTCACACTGCCAACTGCCTCTGAGTCATAAAGCAGGGATGAGTGCTGGGGGTAGGCCAACCTGGGAGAAAACAGCATTAAGATAGAAGGAGCTTGGTGGTTAGCTCTGAATACGGGGTAATTAAAATGGGAGAGCCATTGATAAGAGGATTCTGCTCACAGCTAAGAAAGACATTTTCCTCAGCTACACATTTTATGTCCCACTGTACTGTAACTATGCGAGACTGCTGATGGAGCTCTACTGTAGGTCGCAAACAGGAAGCTGTTACAAAGAGCTATAGTAAGGGCAACAGGGCAGTATTCAGCTTTACTTAAGTCAAATTCTTATTCTGTAGAGAAAACAAGAAAGAGAGGACGAGAGATTACAGCATGTGATTTATCCACTGGACAAGCTATGGCAGCATCCTCACAGCGTGCTTTTTCATCTGAATGAGCTCATATGGTGACCAAGATAGAAAGGACCCTTATCACTCAGCGTAAACAAAGCCAGCTTGAGATGTGCTGAGTTTCCAGGGGGAAAAAAAAAAGACTGTTCCTGAACACATAAAATCAAAGTGAGGTTAGCAGCATGACCTTGACATTTTGTATCCACAAACACTGTATGCACAAGAGTTTATGACTCACATTACAAAAGTGCAGAGTAAATACAGTATGTTATATAGCAGCTGCTTATGTGGACCAGAAAATACATTCAATACAAATACAGGAATGTGAGCAGCTAGTACATTTTGAGAGAGCTTAAGAAGGGTATTTTTCAAGAGAGACATTCTTCACTGTTCACTGATGACTCAATAACAGAAGTTTGGAAAGGCAAAAACTCAAATAATATAGATGGCCACATTAAAATGCGACTCAGCAAATACTTATTATTTTTACACTTGTACAGTCAAAGAGGAGGTAAAAACTCTGCATTATATGAGGGTAATGTTTCAGATTAGTGTAGTGAAAAGAAAAAGCAGTGAATTTGAATTTATTCCATCTGTGGCTCGCTGTTCTTTCCTCTGAAGTGTTTCCAGAGTGAAGGAAAGGTACATGGAAAAGGTATTTAAGCATGACAGTGGAACTGGAATTAGTTAAAGCTACAAAATAGTGCTGTCAGAATCCCTTCTGCTCAGTCACACAGCCTTAGCCGGTCCCGCAAGTGACTTTGAATACATACATAAATGTATGAACACATAGAGGAGCTACAGAAATATTTACATTTATATACATTGGTGGTGAATTTTTATTCTCATATGCTGTTTCTGAAGTTTACTTCACGGACTTCGCCATTACCTGAGCAACAAACAACGCATTGTACTGATGTGAGATGTTCAGGAAAAAATGTTTTTATATAATACCATAACCAATTGCAAAAAAAAGAGTGTCTGAAATTTAGAAATGGATCAGTTTAACATTTAGATCTATAAAAGGCGTAACGCATGTTTATGATAAAATAATGTCTATTTTGAGGCCACCAGTTGGAGATACCAAAATAAAAATTTTCAAATTTAGTGCTCTCAGTTTAAAGGGATATGTCACCAATTTTACACATCATATCCTGTTAAAATATTTAATGTAGTACTACTCTATATACAAGTTCCATATATATACAGTGAAGGATTTTGTGGCAGAGGGACCTACTGAAGTATTCCTTTAAGGAATTAAACAGTAGATTTAAACACTTGAAACTGTGATTTTTCTTTGGGCCAAACTACTGGTATACAGCATTATTAACACTATTTTCAAAATGATGAATATAGCTTTAAGAATTTTACAGATATAACACATTTAATGACTCTTTCACTGCATGGCTACTTTTGCAGACAATGCAGTCGTGCAAATTTAAGGTTAATTTATCAGCATTGTCTCCCTACAGGATGTTCTATCTTAGTTTTTAGAGCTGCAGTCATTGCTCCATTTCTTTCTTGCTGTCACTGCATCCTCCTTCCATTTTTAAGCATTTGTTCACCTAAAGAAAGTTGACTAAGCGTGCTTAGCCTTTGACTAGAATGCCCTGTTAAACAGAAATAGGCCTGCATATATTTACACCTGGGACTTTCTCTACCTCTGACCTCTGCTATTAGTCACTACGCCACTATGGGGCAATTATGGGTTCACTGCTTGTCTCAAAGGATCATTAAAAGCCATTGTTAGGGCAGGGTGGAATACACTTTCTAACTACCTTCCCCTTTAGTACTTTATAAACTCCTCTGGGGGCATTAACCTTCTTTTGGTCACCAGATCTGCTGCCTGTGGCTTGATCACCTCGTTTCTCAATCATCAAAGTTTGAACTGACACCAGTGCACTGGTAATTTCACTGTTTTTACCTCATAATCACACAATCCCTTCAATTACTCTCTCTACATCTGATACATTCTAGTCCGCTCTGGGTCACCTACGACATTAATCAGTTTTTGTTATCTGCCTAATGCTTCTCATTAGGACTTACATTAACACATACTATGCAGCTGAAACAATGAAAGGCATTAATGACTGTAGATACGACCTTTTACCATTTGTCCTCTGTTTCTGTTCCATTCTGCTCTCTCCGTCTCAACGATGGCACAGGTTTCTGTCTCTTATCCCCATTCCATAACTATGTAAAATGTCATATCATGCATTCTCAGCCCGCTCTCAGCCCACCATCCGCTACATTAACCTTTGCACATTGCATAAGCAACAATCCACCATAAAAAATCATGGAGAGATCTCGGGGGTTAAAAGGCCATTAAGTGGTCTACAAGGAGCCCTAAACTCTGTCACTCTTTGCCTCTTATACCTGCCTGGTGCTCCACGCTCATTCAGTCCATTACAACAGAACAGGGGCACTGCAGATAGGACAGGCTTTTTCATCCCAAGTCCCAGAAGAGAGCTTTACACTTTCAAAATCTTTACAACCCACTGACCACAGAGTCCAGTGCTTGTGTAAAGCCCCCTGAACTGTGTATGGTATGAATGCAGACCAGTGCTTTTAAGGTGCAAATGTTTTCACCAAATGGATTGTTGGCTGCACAGCAATGTCGTTTCAGCCAAGAAGAAAAACTCCCTGCTGATTTGAGGATAATATCCATGTCATTTTCTTCTTTCCTTGATTGTTGCTCATGGAAAACTGAACTCACTAATGCACTGTATTTTTTCCGTAGTGAGAAGCTGCTACTTTGTCTTCAGCTGCAGCCCTGCCAGTCACAGGCTTCCACTGTTGTCAAAAATTAATTAGAAACAGCTCGCAGACACACACTGCAGCTTAGACTGATGTAACACATCGTGTTGAAAAGCTTGTGTACCGCAGTTCGACTCTGGCGGAATAGGAACAGTTTCCACGCCACTGTAGTGAAGTTATAGAATCATGCAAAGAAAAATATACTTGCCTGTGTTTTCAGCATGACGGATTAGTTGAGGCAGCAGTGCTGTATGTCTCTGTGAGCCCTCTTTTAATGGCTTTCTGACAATAGGCATCTGTGATGTTGGTTGGTAGAGGAAAATGTAGTGGCAGGCTTCATACAATTTTATTAATAGTGATGCTAGACAAAAACATTATTATTAAAGCTGCATGTATACTGCACATCTGGATCCCAGAAGTACAGTGCATGTGTAATATGAGAATATCCAACATGTAGGGAGGACAAATCAATGCCATTGTTCTGGATAGTTTCTCTCATTTACAACTGATCTCACATTTCTGTTATTGTTACTGTATTTTTTTCAAATTTCCAAACACCTCCGCCTACACTGATGCAGCAGAGGTAACCTCCAAAGTCAGAGGGACTGTGAACAGCCTCCAGTATGAGGAGGAAAAACCAAACTCGATCCAGCAGCCCCTGAGGCTCTGGGCGTGTGTGTACTAGTCTCACCAACTAAAAGAGCTCCAGTTCCCTCTCTGGATCATTCTCTCTGGCACAGCAGCTCACTGTATGCTGCATTTAGTATTTAGCCTGTAGTGGTGTAGAGCTATACACATTCTCCCCGTGTTGTTTTATGGCATTAAAGGTTTATTCAAGTATGTCAATTATTTAAGCTGCCCACGGTCAGTGCTTGGTAGAACGATCATTTATTCATGGCAAAGTGCAGTTGTGTTTTAATCAGTGCAGGTCGGTGGAACCAAAGTGGGAGGAAGGTGTTTAGTGTTTTTTTTTTATTAGTGACAAAGAGATTGACAAGGACAAGCTTAGTCTCCATCACATCCCGTCTCTCCGCTTTTCATTATGTTTACAATCACACAGGAAAAGGAAGAAAGAAATCCATCCTCAGATGCTTTTACACTTTTACACATCATCAATTTGTGATGTTCAATTTGTGATGAAATGTGTTTTTTTCTTTTTTTTTTTTTTTGCCCACTTTGTTGCAGCTTGCCTCATCAACTTCTACTTCAGACAGTGATTTCCCAGAATGGCTCTAACCAGCTGCTAGAGGACGGTGTTTTACAGTAGAAACAACCGATGAATCACTGAGCTGCAGTTTGTGGATTCATGTCTGTATACGGTATTAACTACAATCTTTTATTACACATACAAGTTAAAAGTACTTTAATATACTTTAAATGTTTGTAATTCAAGTAAATTGACAAGCCATGGTTCAGAAAGGGCCTCTAAGTTGTAACAAGTCACTTTATTGAGTTGGTAATTAATGGACCTGATTCGCTGGTGGTTTTTGTGTCTTAATTATGAAATAAAGAGTGACATAAGGCAGCCAGCTATGAACCTGAAAAATGTGTAGCCATTAACTAATAATAAAGTTGTTCATTTAAACTTTCAAGCCTTTATAAAATAAGTCATATTAGAAAGTGGGAGTTTGATGAATGTTTAAATGGTCCCAAAGTCCCAAAGGTGTTTGCCTCAGTGGGATTCTTGCATTCATGTAGAGCAAAAGACAAGGTCTCATAGTTATTTAAAAAAAGTTTAATAGTCAATAAAGTCAGTAAATTTCCCATTCCCAACATATCCATAACACTGGCTCACTCTTGATGAAGGTGGTGGTACGCGCATGATGCATTTTGTTGCTCTGCGCTGGCATTTAAGGAAAGAAATACACTGATTGGCTTGATGGGTACACTAAAAGGTCAACATTTCACATTTTAATATTCACAGGATGAGGCATCGTTTTACTGATGAATTAAGGGGGGGGCGGTTCATCATTTTGTTGCTGTTTGGTATAAACAGAATACTTGTCCAAGTCACATCTGTCCCTCTCTCTCTGCATAACTTCTCCCATGACTGCACTTTTCACAGCCCAGAGGACCTTACACTGTCAGCAGTTGCTGCATGCATACTGTCCTCATTAAACACCTTTATGATAGTGATGAAAGAACAAAAATGCCATTTAAGGAATACAAGGGGTCACAAATCAGAAAGCATCTCTCCAAAAGCTATGGTGCATTACCCAGGTGCCATGGCATCATTTATCACTCTAGATCTGTGGCCTTCTGATGGTTTTAGGTTGCCTGACATCCCTTTCTCTCCATGTTCCACCTCCAGCACAGCCAGCCATGTCATCTGTATCCGTATCATCTCCAACCCTGAGCTGTGCCATCAGGACGCAGTGTTTACAATGCATATGCAGTCTCAAAATAGCCCACATTTCCTTCAATGAATAGTAAGAGTGGAGGGAAAGGAACCATTGCTATATATAACTTCTTAGATTCAGTGTGAAGGTTAAAATCAAAAGTGATGTAGGCGGCCTTATGTTTTTCTGGCCATCCATCACTGAGATGCACTGTAGACGCGTCAGATGATTTATGTTGTCTCCACAAAACACTACGGAGAAGAGGAAGACATGACACACTCAGTTTTATTTTATCCTCCCTACTATGAACCCAAACGATGCACTATAGAGAAGTGAGCTTGAAGGCTTTTTTTTAATTATTTATTTACATTTACACGACCATTTGTTACTGCTGGTGCCACAGCGGTTTGGATAAAATCATTTTGATGTTTTCGTAGCCACATCACACAGGGGATTACCAAAGAGCACAACTGAGAGCAATGTCACACAAAGCTGCAGCGCCTGTTTCTTATTCTCTATCACACACACACACACACTCAAGTGTATAAAGATCTGATTTGACGATATAAATGTATGTGACTTAATCAATCTCTTCAATCGCAGTGGAGTGGATTTGTATTTGATGAAGCTCCTATTTTCGGGTCAATGACAACAGATCTAACTCCCACCCAGCTTTTTCATGCTTGACATTTCACAGAAGCATCACCTTCTATCTGTCCACCGGTCTTTTCTTTTCTCTAATAGTTTCTAAAAACATAGATATTGTGTTCAACATCACCTCTGTTCAGCGTCACACTGTCTCACACTGAGTACTGTGTTTCCCTGCTTGCATGCATTGTCTTATTGTGCTCTCAAAGGTCAGTAATTAGCTCACAGAGTAAATGGATGGCGGAGTGTCTTGACATAAAATCCCATTAGTCATTTAGAGAGAGGTTTATTTAATGTCTCCCATTCAGGAGAGGCTCATGGCACATTCACGGGTGGACAATCAAAATTTACAAAAGCGTGTTTTTGTGACACCCTTGAAACAAAATTTTTAATGCATTTCAAAATAAAAGACTCTTTTTGTTAAAAATTCAGCTTAAAAAAAAAAAATCAGTGTGACTGACCAGGCATATGCTCATTTGGCAAGCAAACAATAAATACTGATTCACTCTAGATAGTCCTCTACCTCTTTCACTCAGTCTCCTCACTTTTATTGGACTTTTATGTTACGATATGGTCACATGATACAGAATGGTAACTTGCTTAACAGACTTGAGAGAAAGCAGCTCAAGTCCACTTTGTGCCCCACACAAATAAAGTGTTTTTTGTTGTCATGTTGTTGGAATCACCTCAGTGCGCTTTAGAAAAAGGGCAGCCTTCTTTTGGTGATGGAGAGAGAGGGGCAGGGGGGGGACCATGTCTCCATGACCCCTTCACAACACTGCTTATTGATTGATTGCCAGCACCATGGCTAAACCCCTTTCCAAGGGCAAGTGGCTTCACATGGTCATCCAGTACCCACACACACAGAAGTCTCTCCAGCTTTTGCTTTGAACAGGTCTCTAAAGTACACAACGCTCGCCTTTGTGTTTGATGACAAATTCAGTACAGGAGCAGCTGCAAACACAGAGTCTCCCTACATACTGAGAGATGGATTGACAAAGTCTGAGCCTGTGGTCTGATGCAGTGCAACTTCTTGATATATATTTCTTATGTCAACTTCAAATGGAGCAATCAGACTACTGAGTACACATGTAGTCCAGAATATAGACAGCTCTACATTTGGTAGGGATCTAGCTCAGGGATTGGACTTATTTCCAACTTCACTGCTCTATCAAACCTATAGTTTCTAGTCTGAACATATCTAATATTCTAGACAGACACGCAATATACAGTAATGTCTTCAGCTCCATCCTCGTATTGATGCCAGGAACCCTAATGAGAACTTGGGGGTCTTGCTGATTGAGTTCTTCAAGCTGTACGGCCATTTCAACTACTAGAAAACAAGGATTCGCATGCATCACTACAAAACCTCATAAGTATAGTTTTATACATGCTGAGAATAATGTTGTCCACACTCATTGGTTCATTGGGTCTGAGGGAAAAAGAAAATAAGCACAGGAAGACAATCCTGTTCTGTGCTAATGAATGAACAACTGTGCAATTAGCATTTGCTCATATCTGTGACAACTGTCTCGGTGATGTACCAAAACTCTGCCAGCAGAATGCTGAATGCACATCAATAAATACGTCTTGAAAATACAGCACCAGTTAACACTTTGTAAAGAGATGGGCTGTTAAGTAGCCATTTAACAAAAACCTGCTGTGTTAGCCTGGATTCAAGTCAGATTACATTCTCACCACAAGCTGAGTTCATTTGGGACCCATTAAATGTTCTTTGTGAGGTTATTTTGATCCGCACCCAGGTGCGATTGCTGTGTTCAGACATGCTCAAATGACCCCCAGAGTTTGACTGATGCGGACTTAATAAGATAGATGACATTCTTAGTCAGTTAGAGCATTAGTGAGGCCGCCTACTAATGCTGGGTGATAAGTCCTGGTTTCCATGTTTTTAGTTGATCTGAGTTGATGGATGAGGTTGAGGTCAGGGCTCAGGTCTCCTACAAATAGGTGAACCTCACCCAAGAAAAACTGCTGCGTTTAGACCAATCAAACTCAACCAATGGGGAAAACTAATCAGACTTCAATTCAATCTGACCAAGCAAGTTAAGTGAGAAAACATCCAAATGCCACAGTATAGACAGTTTTAGGGTGTTTTCAACTCTATAGTTTAGTTTCCTTTCACACAAAGAAAAATCCAAGTGAACCAAAAAGCATCACTACAAGTCATGTGAGAATAGTCTTGTCCTTTCATTGTTTAAACGCATGTGGTTTTGGGAACAAGAACACAGGAAGATCCTGTTCTGCACCAGTGAGTATTCCTATCAGAGAAAAGCAAAAGCAACATACTAAGCACAACTCAGCCAGCAGAATGCTGAACGCACTTTGTAAACACAGTTTCTGTGCTCTCAGCTAAATTCAGCAAGATCACATTCTGACCACAAACAAATAACTCCAGAGTTTGTCTGGGACTGCACCAAGACCACATCTAGTAAAGGTATGTTGTCCTGGTTCAAATGAACATGTTCCTCTTCACATTCTGTTTTGGACGTCCAAGAATCACATTTAGCTGTACTATTTGTACTTTGTTGTACTGTGTTCTCCCACGTTTTCAGTATATACTGTATATTATTGTGTAGTTGCCAATAAATAGAAGCAAATAAACTGACCTTGTCCACAAGTGTTCTTGTGTTTTAGGTGTTGATGAATGCGCCTTTCTGTTCACAAGAGACTCAGCTACATAAAACAGTGTAAATCAATGGTTCCCAAAAGTAACAGTGTCGACCGTACAGTAGAATTTACTTGGCCGACAGGCTTTAAACTTCCGCAAAAATGCTGAGCTATGGCCAATAACTCACTTTTTTCTGACAAGTGAAACAACACAGCCCCTTTCAAAGCGCACTCTATTAATGCATTACATTAATCTTCATATCACCACGCTGCTTCTATTTCCTGCTGAAAATAGTATATGCATATACACAATGGGCATAATCACTTTAACAGGAAGGCCTTGACTCCTCTGCGTGTGAGTGAAACTTCACTCTCCATCATTTTATCTATCCTTCACCCACTTTTTGGAGTCTTTTCATCTTCATCTTTCTTTTGTTCTTCGTTGCAAACAGGCGCATTCGTGCCGCTGCACCTGCACTTCCATGTAAACATCAACATCAATCTGAGTCGCCGCGACTAAGCCTGCACATATCGCAGACCAATCTCAGATACCCACTGTCTTCTTAACCCACATCCGCTCACATGCCCGAAGGCTTGTTTGGATTGTGCACATACAAACACGCAAAACCCGCGCAGTTCTCCAGGGCGCATGAATATATGAGTGGCGGAAGTGATGGGCAGAGTTATGAGGTTATGGGTGTAGGCTGCGGGGCAGGCGGTAGCAAGGCATAAGGGGGGGGTAGTGGAGGGACAGACAGCCACTATGCAGCTGTTAGGCTCTGCTGGCCTGCCGTGTGTTATTTATTGCCGCACTGGTTAGAATCTCAGCATGGTGCCGGCAAACTGGGTCAGCATATTATCCACCTCCCTCCTTTACTCCCTCCTTATTTGCTTCTTCCCTCCTCACTATCTCCTCATCACGTAGCCCTTCACTAACAATGACTGTGTCTGACATCTATTTCGTTACATATTTCACATCTTCTCTTACTTTCCCTCTTTCCTTCTCTCATTCCTGCTCATTTATCCTTCCCTTTGTTTTCCTCCAACTTTCCTCTACCTAGTTCTTTTTTTAATATGATTCCCTTTTCTAGGCTGTCCCCTAATAGTTCCCTCGTTACTGGTGCATCTCTGTAGTTTTCCCCATGTGGCCTCGGTGAGAAAGGAAAGGCGAGAGAGTGGGAAATGGGTGGAGGTAGCCAGTAAACAGCAGGAGTAGACTGCTGCATCCCAGACACCCAACGAGCTTCATTAGCAGCTTTCCACTGTGATTCAGGAATCACATTAAAAATAATAAATGCGCAGTGCTCACAGGAGAGTACACACTCACATGCTTAGCCTCACACTCACACACTGAAATACACAGAAATACTAAGTCCCATGATCAGAGGCTTTTCAACAAACACAAGTTCATGGACTTTTCACAATTAACCCCCCCCCCACTCCCACTCCAACCCTACTGTGTGAGGATATGCTCAAACATACTCTGAATTCCCTCTCCTGACTTTGCGAATCCTCCTCAGAGCACATGATCAGCAGGCCATGAAGCTGTAAGGATGTAGCCTGCTGAATCATCAAGGCTTCTCTTGAATCATCGCTGGGCTTTTGGTTTTGGACCCCCAAGGGTCGAGAGCTGCCAGGTTCCCACAACTCTGAAGAGCTGCACTGATGATTTGCAATCCCCTCTCCGACTGGCCTAAAGCCTTAATCAGAATCTCAATCCCAGTAGCCCCTGGGGCATGGGCGGGGCATAAGTCTATTCCCACAGCCAGGTTGCTAGGATACAACACTTGGATCTAATAAAAGTGAACACCTGTGTATGACTTGCACCTGCTACTCTATGGGAGGAATTATTAAAATCTATGCCAGCACTGCTCCTCTAATCTTGCCTTTCTATTCATCCTCATATTCATCCGCACTTGATGACAGCTTCAATCTCTGCAGTAATTCAAATAGTTTGCAAACACAGTCAATCCTTCCTCCTTCTCGAACAACAACAAAAATAGTCCTATCAAATCCCAGCGCTACCAAACAAGCTGCGTTTAAACAGTTTTCCTCAACCTTTCATGTTTCTGGACTGACTTGAAAAAAGAAGAGAAGAAAAAACATTGAATCTAGGCCATGCAAAGTCTGAATGTTTCATATTCTGCTTTTGGAAAACACACATGCACGCGCGTACCCAGCAGTGAGGTTGAGATAAAGAAAATTAAGAGACTCCAGCAACTCTTGCAGCTGTTATTTTTTCAGAACTTCCTCCTTTACTTTCCTTTCCTTGGTACCCCGCCCCTCCTTCCTCCTCCGACCCTTCCCCCTCAGAACAATATGGAACATGTGCAGGTCGTGCAGGGAGAATAGCTTTGGAGGAATTGCAACCAATTAAAGGGAGCAGTGGTACACTTTGAAGAACTGTTGTACACAAGACAAAGCGGTATGTTTGTAATCTAGCCCAGTGTCTCCTCACTGGCCCATGCTCATCAATCCTGGTTACAGCGGGTGGCAGAGGGGCAGGGAGGAGGAGAAGAAGCAGCGCTTTGCACCAGGGTCACTTCATCATCACCCTGAGCCAACGTACCACTGCATCTTTCGCTCCTATTGCCTCATCCACAGGGCACTATAAATGTCAGCAGTGCCCACCCCACTCTATGGTCCATGCCCATATACTGAGAATCAACCCCCTGGGACTTGATACATGTTTCTGTCCTTCTCTGTCCACTCCTCTGCTACCCCAGACGGCACAAGGCTGTACTCTGCTGCATAATGGCCATCAGTCATGGATACTCATTTATTCTTCTGCGAGACTGCGTTTATAGTGCCAGGAATTGCAGGTAGCGGGACTCAAACAACCAAATGAAAACTGCCCCGTTGAAAGCAGTGCAAAGATTTGAAGCAATATCACTCGTTTTCACAAAAACCAATGTGTATGCTTTGGTTTTTGCGTCCTTCACAAATAGCATCATTTGCCAGCATTACTATAGTTTTAAATAAGCAAAAACCACTCCATGTCCTGTGGCCTAAACATGGAAGATTTGCCTTGACATTGACTAATACGTTGCTGCCTGCCCCTGCTGTGGATAACAGCCATTGAAATAGTAGACCGATGGGGCTGTGAAACAGTGATAGAAGACTGTATCCAGTAAAGACCTACAAGCCATGTGGTGCACGTCCCTTTGGATCGCTGCTCATCTCCTCCACTCCTTTCCTCTCTGACATTTACTTACTGCGAGCCTTTCCTAATATCTTTAAAAGAAATTGCTTGTCCATCTGTCATTTTCTTTTATTCTCAGGGGTGATGTGTATTTTTATCCTTTTGTTTCTTGCTTGTGTCCTTTTTTTTTCTTTTCTGCTGAACACTCTGCTCCCTTTTACTTTAGAGAGAAGCCTTCTGTTCTTCTTTGGCCTTCACCTCATGTCAGAGTTTCTCCAAATTTCACATAGTATATTTGCATAAAGTTTGTGTGTTAAGACAGAAAACTTTGTTTTCAGTTTAGTTTTTGGGATGTTCCCACTTGAGCTGGAATAATTAGCCACTCAATGCTTAGTTGAGTGACAGTGACATTATGTGTATGTGATACTGGGTTGGGAATGTACAGCCACCTCCAGAAGTAATAGAATGCTAAGGCTGCTTTTGCTGTACACTGGAGACATTAGGGTTCAAGATGAAACGATGGATATGGGCCCAAAGTTCCGAATGTCCACTTTTATTCAATTTTATGTACACCTTGAAACAACACAGAGCATAGCACCTTCTGCATCACACCACACACATTTCAGGTGGGCATAAGTATTAGACCATGTTACTGCCAGTTGCTTCTTGTACCCAGGTATGTCAATAAACAGCTCTAAATAACTACTCTTGGTTTCAGTTTTGTGTTCTTACCTGTGCTCTGAGATAAAAGCACACTGTAAGAATCTAAAAACAGAGACAACTTTCAATGTCCTTCAAAAGAAAGAAACCACTGGTGGACTGAGCGACACAGGCAGAATGGATCAGGCAAAGAAGCAACAGCTCATGACTGACTGGCTGATTGGGAGATACTATCTTCTGTGTTCTCGAACTTATTGAGGTGCATCACGCACCAAATAAAAGCTGAAATTCTTTGTCTCGTACACATCTTTTGATCTTAAACACAAATCAGTGTACAGTAAAGACTGTATTAACATGTCTTATTGTCATGTCTCATTTGTCTTGTTTCTTCAAGTGCTATTCCTCTCACCTGTTCTCCAGACCAGCTGATTGACAAGCATTGATTTCCTCTATGTTTTGAACATTGCCTTTGTATCTTGCCTAGCTAGTGGTCACGACAACAATTTATGTTTGCATAAGCAAAAGTAACCTTATAGGCCAATTGACTTACAGTAATGTCATTATGACATGGACTGCAGTGTGTGTTATGTAAACTCTGCTGACAGGCTGGCGCAGTCTTGGCTAACAGTGACAGGTACTGAGGGGGACAGAAGGAGGAACGTGCCAGATCAGAACCCTGCCATCTCTCTTATTATTACCCCCTACGTCTTCATAATCTATTTTGGAGGAGGCAGACAATGGACACATGGCACATGCTCGGTGGTAGGGTTTTTTTTTTTTTTTTTTAAAGCAGAGTAAAGCAAGAGCTTCACTGTTTTGTCTGCACCATGGACAGCTCCAAAGAGGGTTTGAGGACCTGTCCTTTCATAGTACTGAAGAAGAACTGCAGAGCTTAAGTCTTTATTTCAGTGAGTCAGTGTTTTTTCTTTTTTTTTAAATATGCATATGACAGAAATATGTGTGTATGAAAGCCTAAACCAGCAGTGGCCTGAATGTGTCAGGTTCAAACATCACTTTGTGAATTGAATGAGGAATAGAGCACAAGCAGGAAAAGCACAGAGAAGCTTTATGGGGGCACCATCAGCCTTAATGGAGTCTGAGAGGCAGCTATGTACACCACGTCCTCTCGGATTGTTCTAGTGCTTTTGTCTCCCTATCTCCCGTGTTTTCGCTTCCATTCCTAAACACACACTTCATAGTTATTAGAAAATGTCAGCTGGAGTAAGCACACAGAATGATGCTCATATATATATACTGAATTGTCACCCATATTGCAGTACACTTTACTACTATTATCCCAGCCGTCACAGTTAGAGTAATCTCATCCTTATATTCATCATCGAATCATGTTTCCACTGTGGATGAGATAAAGCCTCAGTCTCCAGTTCGATATCTGTTCGCATCTCCCAGAATGTGAGGCCATTTAGCATCATGCCAAACCTCATGTTTTCATGTTGTTCATTGTTCAAAAACGCCAGTGGTCTCATAAGAGCAGCTTGTGCAATAATCCACATTCTGAAAGGGCTTCGCGTTTCTTTTCATCCCGCGCCTATTGTGTCATCCTCCATAGGTGTATCTGTCTCTCAAACACACGTGAACAATGCACATACTGTACCTGCCCTTACAGATGTCTCCTCCATCGCCATGACTACCACACACACACACTAACACACAGTTTTTCTCCTAATGATCTTAAGAAAATGCACATTTTTAATAGGCCAGACAACAGCCGGCATCTTCATATTGTATTTTTCTTATCTCATTAGTATCTCCCTTCCTCTGCCCACATAGGAAAAAGCAAAGAAGAATGCACACGGTGCATTGTTTGTTGTCCTTGATGATGCTGGCAGCTTTAAATGAAAAATAAAGCACGTCTGTCTGGCTGTCCTCGTGCAGTTCTGACATCAACTACAAAGCACCACGGCAAAAAAAGGAGAAGAGAGAAATTAGCTCCTCTTGACATGATTGTGACAATTGAACCGCGCATCGCTGTTTGCCTTCTGTCGCACAAAAATCAGTTGTCTGTGGATCACGTATAGCTCTACAAAGCTCTGTCCTGTGAACCCAAACACAAAGGGCTGCGCGACAAATGCCACCGAGCTCAGCACAAGCACAGATGACAAACAGGCTCTGTCTGCGCACCAGGTGTAAAACATGCAAACAGTAGGAAAAACATACTAGTGTTGGCTGGGAGGCAATTTATGAGTGCAAACTGTGAAATTAACAACAGAACAAAACAAATAGAGAATGAATGAAGGATTTTATGTCTCTTCACTGTCTGTGAATTGGCAGTGGAGATGCAGATGAGTCTAATTACAGATGGTGTGGTTGTCTGCAGTTGAAGGAACATGAGAACCAGGATCAATGCTAAAAACACAAGGATATGGCAGCTGCAGACAGCACTCCCTTTGATACACCCAAAGTACGAGTTAACGTGAATAGCTTATTGGGCTACTGCTGTGCCATTCTTTGAAAAACATATTGCACATGTGATGCTCCGAAACTCAGCATGACTTTCCTCCTGGAGAGTATGGTGAGCTCAGAGATGGACGATGAGAGAGAGCAGACTGGGCCACATAAAAGTGCCTCACAACAATAAAGGCTGATTGGATAATATTCTTTTTTTATAGATTATCTTACGGCCCACACAGATTAAACATCAGAGTAAAGTACAGTGCTCAGCGCTGAGCTGTATTTGAATGTTTTTTGTACATTTATCAGAAATATTTGACAGATATGGGATATGCTCAAGCAGAGCTGCATGATGATCACAGCTTCAACAAATTCTTTAAATTAAGGAAAACTAAAGGAAACCTCCAAATGCACAACTCTTCACATTTCTTCATGTTAAAACGCTAGAGCTTTGTCAATAAATATAAGTAAAGCTAGTCTGAGCTATCATCTAATCACAGCTTGCCACAAACTAAAAAGGAACCGTCTCTAAATAGAAAAAGTGGTTACATCTTGCAGTTTGCCCATGAAGTGAAACTGCTCTCGCCTGCAGGTGCAGCTGTATCTGGGAAGCACAGACCGGTTAATCACAGCATGCTCAAAACAAATGGCTACAATAGGCCAGACAGTTCACCTGCTTTCATTCAGTAGTCCAGACCAGGCACTTTCAACACGGTGCGACAACATCACAGCTGGTCTTGTAAAATTAGAGTAATTGTGGAATCCAAAACCATAATTATGATTGTTATAGCAATAAGCTCAAAGCTCAATATTCAAGTGAAGTCCCAGTCTTTACCAACACAACCTGCACTATGCTGCTATGTAGTTATCATGTGAATGTGTAGAGTTTCACTTTATACACTGTACATCACAGTGTTACAGACAGAGAAAATGAATGAAGGGAGAAAGAAGTGGGTGTGATGAGAAATATGCACTGTTAGGACCTGGAGATAGGACCGATTTCATCCAGTCTAACCTTCAGTAGGTCTTTACCATAACATGCATCCCAACATCAGAACTGCAGACATGAACAGATGCTGATGAGGAGCTGGTTCTCCTCATTTAAGGTCCGGTAGAGAGATTAAAAGTGAGGAATACAGTTTTTGTACCTACAGTATGTTGAATTGTGGTGTATCACCCCATGACAGGTCTGTAACAGAAACTGTAAAGGAGGAGCCTGGTATGGCTGGCAGATGTGCTGTGCAGCAGGATCACAGGTGCAGGCCAGTTTAATGAGGCCATGTGGACTAAACTCCCTCATCTGTTGCCATCACACCTATGATAAGTCCACTTTGGGGTCAGTTCTGCTCTGATTACCCCCCTCCCAGACAAACTAGACACCAAACCCGGCCATATGGAGTACTAACTGAATAGTGCAGCCCCTTGGCTAGGACCTGTTGGAAATAGACCACTGATGCACAGGGCTTACCTGTGCTTACTGGGGGTTGTCCGTGATGACATATCATTAGGAGAGTGATAAAAAGAACGGGACATCTACAGCTTTCAAAGCAGCTGAATACAGCGTCTGCAACAGTGTTTATTACAGGACAGGATGGTGAAGCATTACACATGCAACACCATATGGTGGAGAGGGTGGAGTTCATAATGAACGGCTCTGGATGTAGCAGCAGGGAAAATTGTGGGATACTATCCTGTAATTTCAAATAGACAGGCTAGTCCTGCCAAGTTCTGGTCTTTAGAAATTCAAGCACACTAGGACGTGTAAAACAATGCAGACACTGGGAGATTTTTTACATTATAACAAATGATATTATCCTGCAGGGACACAACTAAAGGTGTTGTTTCCCGAGGCTAACATTTCAAACTCACAGCCAATCGAAGCGCTGCTGAAGGATTACCTCAGGTTTCACTATCACATTCTGTTATAAGATTTTCTCCAGACCTCTGCCAGCTTTGCAAGACAGGGTTTCGGCTACTTGGGTTTAATAATAATACAACACTGGGATACTGTGCTTCTCCATGGGATATGAACAATGTTGCATGACAAAGAGGGCAGACAAGAATGAAAGTGTACATGAGTGGAGCTGCTCGGGCTGCCTGCTGTGTGCACACACATTTACGTGCCAGCCTCTCAGAAGGGCCAGAAAGTAATTACAGAATTCAAAGCGGTAATGGGAAATATATATGTCACACACTCAGCCACTCAGACTATGGTTTGAAATTCGCAATCAACCTCAATTTCCCATTAGTTCCAGACAAGGCTTTTGTGTTGTCGGGATGATGCAAAATGAAAGGTGCGCGGGCACAAGAGCTGACCTGGAGCTATCATTACATCTATCGTTATTCTGCACTTTGTGCTATTTGTTTTGCTCTGTTCTTATTTACTGAACAAACACATCAGCTGCGCCGGTGCCAGTATTCAATCACTGTTCCACTTGGGGTCACTGGGACAAATGTAGGATGGGCTGTGGGCTATTGGAAGGTGATAAAACTGCATTTTCATCTCTGCCTTTTGAAGTCCCTCTTGTCTGACATGGCTGCTACGGATGGGTTGCACAGCAAATAGACTTAGCCAGACCGGGCCACATGTGGGAGATCACATGTGGACATGGGCAGATGAAAGGTTTTTGTACCCCGCTCTTGACAACAGCAGTCACAGATCTCTGCTTTGATGGCGGCACCCTATTTTCAGCACCTGCCCCGTCCAGCTAACCTCTTGGCATTCCTGTAGAGGAGAGAATCGCCACCTCTCCCCCTCCCTGAAACACCAGAAGCAGCCTTGTTATTTACCACTGCTCCAGCTAAGTATCAGATTCCCTGCACTATATACTGTGAACTGGCTGATCCCAGGTATCACTGTTCATTATCATCAGCAATTACAGACATATGAGACTGTTACACTGGAATACATCTGGAGAAAACTTGCTCAGCATCGATTACAATGACAGTGAAACTGGAGAATTAACGACTCTTGGTTATCAAAGTCATTTATCAACATGTTACGTGTGTCTATGCATCAAAATATAGTTTGATAGAAATGAATTTGTATCTAAGATCATTTTATATGGTGTTTTTTATCAAATGGAATTGGTTACACTGAACATTGGGAAACACAACCTTGTTTTTCAGCACCTTGTCATCTAAATAAGCAGTGGGCCTTCTCGTGTAAGCTGAGACTCTCTCTGAGTCGGTTTTGAGAGGCTGAATTCAGTTAGTCTTTGTGAATCCAGAGATGCAGATAAGATGTGTGATCATGTGAACAAATGGTCCTGCCCTCCGTGGGATGTGGTAAATTATATGAGTGGATACACTGCATGTCATTAAGCCTGAGAAAGAAAAGGAGCCCTGTGGTTGGTATCCCTCTCAGTGTTTGACCTCTGAGCATTAACAGGGTATTCACTACAGATGGCCTGCGTGCGCCTCACTGCTCATTGCTCACCCAGGTACCATCACTGTCACCTTGTTACCCTCAGCTCACACCAGTCGCATAGTCAACTGACAGGGCAAAGAGCTGGCGTGTGGCCAGCAGCCCTGGGCACATCTCGGTGCAACAGGGGAAGCTCTCACACAACTCACTTGAGAAAGCGCTTGATCAATACGCGCTCTCCGATTCTGGCTGCGTACCACAAATCACGCACACTTCTGTAGGACTAACAGTGTAGTAACTCACTTTTAGGAAACAGCTGACTAGAAAATGAAAGGTCAGAAGGAGATATTTGTAGAAACAAATCATGTTTAGCGTCTCCAAGACACAGGACCGTTGCTTTTCATTTTGGCAATTATAATCATGTCTGTCCCCCCACTTTAAAGCCTCTTGACTATGTTTATCACAGTCCATTGCATTTCATCACGGCTGATAAATTCTTGACTCACCATTGTATCTTATTAGAAAAGGTCAAATGTTCCCCTTTAACCAACAGAGGGAGTTGCATTGTAATTTTTTTCTATAAAGCTCTATTGGAAAACACGCCATACGATGCCTACTCTCTGATTATGTCTGCATGATTAGAGATAAGCATAAATACAGTAATTATAGTGGCAAGAAGTGTTTTTCTGCATTAATTTGTCATAAAATGTAAAGATTATTAATGAATACATTGTGCCTAAAATAATAAACAAATCAGATCTTTCATGTCTTTATTGAGAACAACCATAAAAAATTTGTACTATTGGAAAAAGTATGTTTTTTTGACCTCAAAAAGCTAATTGGAGTCAGGTAGTAGCATACCTGGAGTCTTGTTAAAAATGTATTTTAGATGAAGAATTGTTGATTTACATACAACTGGAAAGGGTTACAAAGTGATAGAAACTCATCAGTCTACAGTTACATATTTGTTAATACTCTTGACTTAGATGTAGATGAAGATGTTGTCAGATCAATGGGCACAGGTATTCCTTGAAAAGCAGATTTTAATCTGAGACTACTTCTTTTAATAAGGACGTGACTTATAAATTAACCTCCAGTATCACAGCTGGAACATGCTTCCTGAGGAGTATCGCAAGCAAGCTTCTCTGCAGGTGACGGTGCATCATAGGCAACAATGGAGTTGTTTATACTTGCAAAAGCCGGCGCTGTAGTCGGTGCTGTGGACAAGTCTACAGCAGCATACAGGAGGCTTCCGTTAAAGAAGAAAGCAGGTGATGTGAGGTGTATTCTGGCTTTATGCATGCAGCACATTGGTAAGAAAGGGTCTAAGGAAGAGAGGGAAGTGCTTGGTTTTGGAGCTAGAAAAGTTTACTCCGATAATAGAGAAATTGAAGTATGTGATAGTTTGATAGGTTGAACAGGATATTCTAGGCCAATTATACTAATTAACGTAGTGAGATGTGAATATACAGCATCTCATTTTTTTTATGTGTATACGTAAACAATGCAATAACTTTTACACCTTTAAGATCAGTATTATGTGCTGTAATACTTTGCAACACTCATCTAATTATTTGCTTTTTCATTACTGCACGAAAAGAAACTTGAAAGCAAATCGCGGTTCGTGACGACAATGCTGTGTTTTCTCATTTCAAACCTCCACCCGCTCACCTCCTCCCCGCCCATCACATCACAACTTCCTGTCTGTCTGTCTGTCAAATCAAGTGAGACACCCCCTCAAAAAATGCATACACATAGACAAACATATGGACACACAAATAAAAACCAACCCTGGGCCCTGCAGCATTTTTATCTGCAGATTCACAGCAGTGCACACACACACACACACACACACACACACACCAAGAGAGAGTGACAAAGAAAGTATGGAGATACATAGCTAGAAGACGTTTTGCTCACAATAACAAGCATAGAGCGCTGCTAACTGCAAGAAGCCTCCAGCACAAATAAACACAAAATAAAATGATACATACACATGTGCAGCCACAAGAAGAAGAAAAAAAAGAAAAGAGTGTGAGCAATTCTACCCGAATGTTGAGAAACTTAGTGAGCAACACGAACACATGCTACACACTGACAGATATGCATCATTTATTACAGATGTAGTAGGTGTAGTACAAGTGTGGGCACTTCAGATTTGTCATACACACATACAATGCAACATATTTCTTTCCATACGTCGAGTTTGTTAAGCTGTGATCGATCTGTTTCCAGCAGAGCTGTGTCACAGATCCAGATGTGATAATTAGGTGAAACTGTGGTTTGTCACTAATGAAGCTGCGGTATGTATGTTGTTCAAATCACTGTCTCAGCCACCTGCGCAAGGTTTTCTATTGGTGAGTAAAGTTTGAAGTTGCACAGGATCTGTTTGTAACTTCAAAAAGATAAAACTGACTGTGTAATGTGGAACACGTCATTCACAACTGTGTTCAACTGTGATATACGTCTTACCCAGAAGCATTATCTGTCAGCTGATCGGTTTGGTCACGCTAAGGCCTCTCATCAAACATGTCTCCAGTTCCAAGTATTGACGCAATTTGAGAAAAAGCATTAATACCCTAATTCAAAACTATTGGGAAAAGTAAGTAATAAATTACTATTGTACATCTTCAATGCTTAGAAGGGAGGCTGAGATTAGGGCAAAATACCCAACGGCACTGGTATGGTAGCTTTCATACAGGACAGCAAACCGGCATATTGGTGCAGTCAAACTGTCCTGAATGCATCGTGTAAATAGGGCTATTGTTTCAATTCCACAGTGAAGTCAAAATCCAACACGGAACAGTTGGCTCTGGCAGACTGGTACTGACTTCGAGATGTAATGCAGTGTTTAATTAGTGGTGAATGACTGCATCAGGGTGAACAACTGTCTATGTCAACAAAGTCAGGAACCTAATGTGGTGTTGTTTTAGTGCAAATGAAACAATGAAAACAACAGTGTAACTGATCAATTTTTTTTTTTTTTCTGTCCGCAAAGTTATCTTCAAGCAGAATTTTGTGTTGCCTCCCGCCCACATCCTGCGTTTGCTTCAAAACATTTCTTTTGATGTACTCTCCCATCAGTAAAATCAGCAATGGAGAGACAGAGACGGGAAGAGTACATTTGCAATCTGGTGCATGTTCACGGCTTGTAAATACACTCAACTGCTCACATGTACGTGTATAACCATAAACCGGGAGGGGATCAATGGTGCAAATTCCTTTTAGGTTATTAATAGTGTCCTCATTGAAATTCATTCAAACAGAGGGCATGTGATAGATTGCATGTGTGTGTCTGAACTGTGCAAGCGTGTCGAGTGTGTTAATAGATGAGGCTCATTGTCTTTGAAGACGTCAGAAAGAGATGAAAGGGCTTACTCTCACTGTGACCCCTCTCTACTTTTCTCTTTTTCCATAATCCAATGGCGTTCCTGTCTTTCTTTCTCCCCTTCCCCTCCTCTATCCCCACACATTGTCCTATTTACATGCATAGGCCACGCCGCTTTCTACTTTAAAGGAAAATAGATTTGTGGAAGTGAGGCTTGAAGCACTTTTGCCATGTTGAATGTCCCTTAGGGCTTGCAAATGCATAGATCTTTCCAAAGAGCAGGTATAAAGAGAAAAAAAAAAACCTTTGACACGCACACACACACAAACGCACACACACGGTTAATCTTTTAGCTCTTCATCCAGCTCTTTACTGCCACAAGCATTCCAACAACTGCTGAACACTGTCTTCAAAAGAGATGTTTACCACTTCCCTTTCTCGCCATTCAAAGAGAAAGTAAAGGTTACCTAGGTAAAAGTAAAAATATAAAATAAAACTTTGTGATACTTGCATTTCTATGACAGGCCAGTCATTTGTATCATGTGTTTGAAAATACTTAGTCTAGTGAATGTTGTTTTGGCAAAACACAATTGTACTTCTGAATGAAATGATATGAGGAATGAATGGTGTGAATGGTGCAGGGGGACATATTTGCTGGACCTAGATATCACGTATACAGATGTGGCACAATTGCGCACGAGGTCAATGCAAGGAAACCAGAATAAATATACAAATTCAACCTGTGACACTGAATTAAAGCTACAATATGGAATTTAAGCTAGTAGCACAAAACCTATCCCGCAGTCCTCCCTGCTTCGAAATGCTATTCTGCTTCGCACCCCATAGCTCTGCACTGCTCTTCAGGTATTAGTTACTATCAAATTACAATAAATAAAAGGCTGCAATATACTAATCAAGCAGAAATTAATGACATTATTGGATTGGGTAGAAAGGTGAGGCTCACTCAAAAACCTTTTGAAGCAAATATCATATCTCTGCCAGTGCTGTTCTGTGAGTCCGACTTCACGCTCAGCACGTCTCCACACTAAGATGAATTTTCGAAAAAAAATTACATACTGTAGCTTTAAAGTGCAAATGCATCCATGCAAGTATTATGACTCCACACTACATATACACATACAGAAACAAGTCATGACTAAAATGAGGGGAAACAACTGAAGATGATGTCAAACACAGCAGAGACGCCCAACAAACGCCCTCAGCAAAAGTTGCTTTATAATAATAGCCAGCTACACTGACACAAATTAGAGCAGAAGTCAAATTTGGGTAAATAACAGAAGGTGGACATTTGTTTTGTTCTGTAGGAACAACCTATTAGACATGCACAGGTCACAGTCACTGCTTAATTTGCTACTACCTAGCATTTGGGACAACACGCTGTGATCTCCCAACGATCCCTTGCTCTCTTTGTACAGATCAAACAGTTCCAGCCATTCAATTACTCTGTCAGTAAAACCGGCAATGGCACAAGGGTGAAGGAGTGAAGGGCCGAGGATGGGCCCTCCTCTTCAATCTCTGCCTGACTCCAAGCTGGGTGTCCTGTACTCATCAGCAGCAGCGTGAATGTCAGAGAGGAGAAGAGATTAGCACAGAGTCAACCCCGACTGAGGTTAATGCAAGAGCAGGCCAACCATTTGTAACCCAAAAGGAGATTAATTACTGTTGGACTATGTGGGTGTTAGCTTGAGCAGTGACTACTGCATTTGCTGTTTTTGTTGTGTTTGTACTTGTTCCATGGATTCAAAATGTAGCTTCATTAGGGATCATCTCTTGCTCTCCTTACTCTGTCGTCCTTCAGTGCTGATCTTCCTCACTCCTTGAATCAGGATCCACCAGTAGACTAAGACAGAGACTCATCTACACAAAGGACTGGACACTAAAACACCAGAAGAGTCATTAACTAATATAGTAACGCATTGAAGATTGTTCAGATCTCTACACTAGGGAAAAGAAACAGCCCCTATACAAGAGGGGGGCACAGGACAAGGACAAAGGACAAAGGACAGTGGTTTGATGACAATAATATAGACATTTTGGACAGTGAAGATAAATGACATTTGCCTGCTATTCTCCACACTGCCTTCTCGACCATCTTTATGAAAATTAAGACCACTTCACACATCCACCAAGAAGGTCACAAGAGTTGTCAGAGCCATGACTCTCCATTACTCACCGTCCATCTAACGTTCCCTTTCCAGCAATGTGGGAAACAAAACCACCCTGGAGAATTAATCTGAAATCTCCAACCAACTTCCGAGGAAGGAACTTGGATGAAAGTGCAAAGGTAAGATAACTTCACTTGGATAACTCGGGATCCTCACAGCATCCCTTGCGCCACTTTCCTTTTTTAATAAAGGGCTGTGCTTTTACTTTTGGTATTTGATTAGTTTTGCAGATCCACAGTGAAGACAGATTGGAGGCTCGAGCCAAAACACACCCACTGCCACACACTCAGCATTGTAAACCTATTCTTTAATGTACACTCTGCCTTACTGAATAACATTTCCTGTCACAGTCTGTTTTGCTTTTATTCTGTATTTACCTGCCCAGCAGAACAAAATAACCATAATATATCTAAGGTAGGGTCAGTGATCAATTTCACTGACTCAAGGATTCATTTTCTGGGTGTGAACAGTGCAGCTTTTTCAAAATGCACATCCTCCCATGTATTGTTCCAAATCTTTGGAAGTTTTGGAACTGCATTTGCTTTCCAAACTTACTCTGGATTTCTACTTAGTAATCAGTTAAAAACATTGCTCCAAATGAGCACCCATTAATGCACAGTATGTTATTACTCAAGTTTAATGCATTGAGTGATTTGCGTAGGAACGTCTTCTATTCTCCATTTTCATCAAACTAGCTCATTTCAAAGATACCTGCTAACTTGTGCTGATTTAGCTAATTACTAATAAAGGACATTCAGTATTTTTACTTCTGCTACAACAGTTGGAAGTTTGGAGGCACTTTTCCATTTGCTTTCCATTTTGTATGCAAACTTGATTAACATGAGTGTAAGGGGTGATTCAGGTTCAGCTCGGAATTTGAAAAAGAATGTACTGCAGTGATACGTATGATATAGTTTCTGAAAATTTCTTACAAAATAAAAGTGTATTTTTAGATTACATCTTTTATGAGCCTGTATTTAAAGAAGAGGTTATTCTTCTATTCTATAAGTTACCTAAACGTAACCATTCAAAAACCACTAACATTCTGAAGGACCACAATATTAATATGAAAGAAAATTCAAGTTGCGAGAGACCATGACAGTCTGTGGCAGCAGGACATCACCAGGCTGCTTCACATAAAGCTGAATTATAGAATGGATTCAATTAGTCTGAAATACACCATCTAACTATCTCTCCAGTTGCCTCAGTGGCCTGTGAGTACTTTGTGAGAGCACCTGCTTTTACTTTCTTTTAAAAATATCTGCATATAAAATAAGCCCCTGGTTCACTGCAGAAGAGCTTCCGTGTGGATTAAAGGGGCCAAAGCCCTTCAAGGTCATTTAAATGACAAGGAGCTAAAGCATGACAGCAGAGTAGGAGGAAAAACTGTGTAGAACAGGAATATATTATCTCTTCTGCTGCTACTATTTAAGAGCAAATAAATTGCAACTACTCAACACAAGCTGGAGCTATTATCAAGGGAAATCAAGTGCCGGGGTGAGTTACACATCACAGTAACCTCAAGGTGCAGCGCGTGTTTCTAACACAGCAACTCCGGCAGAGCAAAGATCATGATAAGCAATTTGTACCCCGTTGCATGCTGACGTTGTCTGTCTTGTTTTCTTCAGCACAGGACGTCTTTACCTGATCCAAGCTTAGTCATGTCTCGCTGTGGCGGGATAAAAGGTGAAAGATGGAGGAAGCCATCCATCCAAAGGTTCGCAGTAAGAACAACTTGGAGAGAAAAAGGCACAACAAGGTAGAAAAGGCTTGGGGAGGTGCAATTTGTTCGTGTGGTGACCCAGTCTGATGAGAACAACACTGCTAACTGGCCACAGATGTGCTGTGATCCACCTTCCTCCCCTTCCTTGTATACCCACAGGCTCTCTCTGTAGCACTGCAGGTTATCCTCCTATGACCCATCCTGAATTTCGCAGGTAATTGGTTAAGCTACTGCAGCAGCTAGTGTAAGCATCCTATCACAACTTCAATCTCTAGTTCAGTCTACACACCCATTGTGATTTTCTTGCGTTAACACTTCCTAGCAGCCAACTAAGCCGAGCTCATTTCCACAGAAAAATTCTCATTTCTATTAAGTGTGTCAAAGTGGTTTAATCTAAAATCAGATATGGCTGCGTGTGAGGGCTGAGTGTGATTGTAATTAGGGCTCAGTGGGAGCTGTGGCCCTGAAGGGAAGGAAGGTCTCTAAGGTCAGACTACAATCACTGCCTTCACATGTGGTCCGCCTGCCTTCCGCTGTACCAAAGAGAAATCTGAGCTTCCAGCCAGGTGACTTTATTATCAGCAGCCTAATTGGGAAAACATGCCTTTCATTGGCCAGGTAATGACTGTGGATAGTTTTATAGCTTGTCAAACAACAGGCTATTTTCAATTACCTTCAGACCCAAGTGTTCGAATGCCATGAAACCGAGCTATGAAGGAGTTCGGGGTAAAAGAAAAAAAGCCAGCTGATGTGCTTAAATCTGTTCATTTGGAAAAGGGATCTCTAGAACTGATGGCTGTGTAATCACAACTGAAAGTGTAAAAGCTTGACAATTTCTAGACATACTGTATTTTCCACCTGGGTCTAGGGAAAAGAAAAAAAAACCTTAATTGAAAATGTCATAAATTTAAAGAAATCACTCATCCAAAAAGACATGATGTTATAAAAGTCGACACAAACAGATTTTTCTAAATACAGCCTGGATGTTTCTCTGTCCTGTTCTGTTTTGTCTGTATGAATTTATTGCTTGTGCAACATTGTCATGCAAACATAAGTTTCTGCTTGACCACTGCAGTGAATGGCAAAGTAAACGGCATTAAACACTACTTTAAAGCGGTTTCAAATGACTCGGGTTTCAGCGTGATGATTGACATTAGATGAGACGCGAATTCACTGTGTAAATGTGAGTGAGTTAAGAATGACAGTTAAAATTCTCTTTATTGTTTCTTCTTTACAACACTATTTTTTTTTTATTCAGCTGTCTTCTGTGCTGCTGAGCCCTTTCTCCATCGTTCCAGCTCTCTGCACCCTTTTTCTCCATCCCCATCAATTCCTCCCTCATTGCCTTCTTTGCTCTGCTCCTTCCATCCACATCGCTTCCACCCTTACACACTGCTGCTCTTCCTGTCTGCCACACCCCAGGATACATCCTCTACTGGCTGAATTCTCTATTAATAGCATAGCAATGTAAGGATAGAAAAAAAAAAAGAAGCAGTGAAAGAGAAAGAGAGAGACAAAGAAATCGAGGGAAAAGCTTGACTCCATTACTAAGGCAGAGGCATGGATGCCTGTTGCATGTTAGGCAGCCATTCACAGTCTACACACTACAGGTCCCATTATTACAAAGAGCTGAGCTTCAACTCACATTCTCAACCCCTAAAGGGAGTCTCTACCATAGCATAGTCTGTTTTAACGAACCTGTGTGGGTTTAACAATGTGCACAATGGGGTTTCAAATCCAGGCATTCCCTCTGGACATGTGATTCACTGACAGCCAAGAAGTCTGTTTTGCACTTATATAACATTCATAAAGAGAATTAGGAAAGAATAAACGCGCAGCTTTTCTACACTATCGCCCTTAAAGAAGAAAACAGGGATAATACTTCCAACTAAGAACAAATTGGCAACAAGGCCTATATGTATTTTCACTGGTGTGCGTTTGTTTCCAGCGTGGGGGATGTTTACTTCACTGCGGCTTTATCACACAAAGACAGAGGCAGTGTTTTTATCCCTAGCTAGCGTTTGCTTATGGAGAAGTCATTAACAGAGTAAAGGGCATGTGATTGAGCACGGCTATGAGGCAGCAGATGGGACACGCAGTGTCTTCAGGTCAGCTCAACTGACAGAGCAGACTCATTCAGTCTCTTGGACACAGATCAAGAACGGCGAGAGCCTGTATTCCTCACCTTGAAATTAATTGGTCTCCTCTCCCATTTGTAAGGAAAACGCAAATACAGTAAGTGCCGACAGAGGAGGGCGGCGGGAAAGGAAGAGGGCAAAGGGGGTAATTTTTCTTCCACTTAGTGTCACGGGGGATACACAGCTGAAAGAGAACAATGATAAATCTGGCGAAATGGGTGTAGCACTGAAAAAAGTAGGAACAACTGGGGAATAAAGGGCCGTCTATCAGAGACTATAATCACAGCACTGCAGAGCTTGAGGCATTACTGAATGCCATATCTATCATGATAAGATAGCAGGAAAATGATCCTGTAAGCTGATTGCAGTACTCAGGTTTGTGTGTATGGGAGCGTCTTGAATCTCGTGTATAGGTGGTAGTCTGCATGTCTTCACCAACCACTGGCTACATGATTACAATTTAAACTGTACTGCAATTAATCAGGTGGACAACTGTGTTGGAAATGTCTGTCAAAGTGTACAACTGCTGCAGTGCACTGCTGCATTTGGGTCTAACTTTAAGGAATCGAGCTAGCTGTAGGATGAGAGTCGAATTCGGTGTTGGGCACACTCTTCATGTTTCCATCGAAAGTTGATGAACAGTTTTTATTTCTATCACATGCTTTACTTATACATAGCAAGCGGCCCTGGGTAGAGCCCACTTTGAAACATTCTTTGGTGCATTCAAGGATGCTTTAATTTTGGTATTCCAGCACCAACTGTCAAACTGTTGTCGACAAAAAAAATCAAACCCCAAGAGCAAAAAGTAAGCAGCCACGGGCTTGAAATGTGAAAACCATAATGTGAACCTTGCTGAATTCAAAATGTTTCTCTTTAGCAAAACAGTCAAATATCTACTGTCCTTGAATCATCCACCAAAGAGAGTCCTCAAAAGAGTCCAGCAGATTCTTGGAAAGGCAGGAAGGCTAAAAATGTAACTAAACTTTGTTTGATTTTTTGACTAAGACCTCAAAATTGATGCATTCCTTCTGATTGCATGTTATTTAGGGTGCGAGGTGGTTGGTTCCAGAGGAGCTGGTAATAAGATATGTAAGGATGTCATGCTGGTCTATGGGTCAAGTAGAGCATTGACAGTGAGCTTTTCTGTGTATTCCACCTGGGTGATTACCTGTGATTGCGGGGAAATTACTGTGCAAAGGCCACGCCGCCGCAAACCCTTTTAGCAATCTGAGGCTGTGTGTCATATCATCTGATTCTGAAATGGGCTGTGAATTATATGTTCGAGTGTGGAATATGTGGTTGCTGAAGACACTTAGAACGCACCGTGTGAAAAGGTCAGAAGCGAGGTGAGATAAAGAAGGGAAATGAAAAAGAGTGCACTATAAGGAACGATTTTGGTAATGGATGCAAATTACATCCTGCAAGTCAGAATTTAAAAAAAAAAAAGTACTTGAAGAGAAATGTACAAAAAATAAAAAAAGAAAAGGGTTCCGGCTTGTTTAAAACCTGGAGTTTAACAGCGGGTGCTTTCATGCTTTTGTTACCCATGCAAACAGGAGCCATGTGTTTACGTACAAGTTTGATTTGACAAACTTGTGTGTGTGTGTGTGTGTGTTTATTCCCTCCTCCCCCCCAACTCCTGCTGAGATCATACACTTACATGTTTGGTGCAGTTCTCTTGTTGTTGCCGCACTGCTGCCATTTCTTATTTATGTCGGTCATGATTGCTTTTCTTTACTGTCGACAATCTGCGCCCTGACATCCCACCACTCATAACGGCTCACAACTTTACACTGTTTGTACTTCAAAACCTATTAGCCAGCCCAGAGTCACAAGAGGCCGCTGCTTTCCCCACAGTACGCTGAAGCAGCTATCGCAGGATTATTTCACTTGTGTGCTGCTACGTCCAGTCTTCTGCCTCCCCAGCTCGCATAGGCACAACACACAGATGCACAGACTAACACATAATCGTAAACACGCACACACACGAACTCCGGGGAAAAGGATATGAAGCTGTAATGTATTGCCCCTCCTGGCATGGCCTTTTCACACAAGCTGTTGCGGGTCTCTTATCGCCCCCTCTTTCATGTGCAGTGGCAATATGTCTACACTGAATGGCTCCAATGTAACCATACATCAGCAGAAACGCTGTGGCCTCCGTAGGAGTGTGTTAGAGGACAGAGAGGTAAACAAGTTGAGGGTCTTGCTCTGTCGTCTCTCTTTGTTTCCGCGCCGACGTCTTGCAAATGAGAAGGTGAATGGAGATGGGAGGAGAGGGTGAGGCTGTCAAAGCAAACGGCGTCTAATGTATATTAGTGCGCTGGCATGCCTGATTAGACAAGAGAACATCAGCACTTTGTGGCATCATATTTCAGCCCCTGCTTATTATGTTCTCATTCAGTATCGACAACAAACTGTACCGTCAAACAGCCCGCAATGCAGAGGTAGAAAGTGACTAATTATGAATATTTATAGACTCCCAAAATAAAACTACTGTCAGGAAGGTAAGAATTACAGAGCAGCTGTAATAACAGGTATCCAGTGGCAGCACAATTAAGGTGTGGTCCCACTTCAATGTGCTGCTCACTTATGTCAGTGAAGATTTCTGGGGGACTCGTCCGTGCGATGCCGACTCTTCCAGTTCAGTCGAAATGAACTTTTTTTTGCAAACTCTGCAGCTCTCCAATGTCCACTTTATTGGAGTATGGACATAGCACTCAGACTGACATCTAAATCAGGAAATATTGATGGTCAAATTACAACCTTATAGCTTCACTGCAGAATAATTCAGGAAGCAGAGGAGGAGGGATGCTGCTTAGCTGTGTGAGGAGAAGGATAGAAGAGAGTCTTCCTAAAGTGTTTTACAAGACATTAAAATGCACAACTCAGTACGGCTGTTAATAGCCTGCTAACAGTGCTAGCTCCCACACACTATTGACCCTCCCCCCCTGCTATTCTCAAACAAGAACAGTTTCATAAAGTAAGCAGGCTCTAAATTACCTTTTCTGTCTAACACAGTATCTAAAAATACACTTCTGACCACATGTGATTAAGTAATTGTTACTGCCTCAAAAGAGCCACTTCTGTGCTCTCATGCTTTCACTTTTCAGCACAAGCGCATGAGTAACGAATAACATCAATTAGCAGCAGTAGGGTGTCTCCTCTCCACTCCTGCAGAGCCTGCACGGATACATATTCGCCTGGTAGCCGTTGCATTCATCTTAACCTCTCTACAGAAAAAAAAATCTATATCTACCTTTCACGGGGTTTTCTATAGCCGTGCTATATAAAGCGACAGTATGGCCTGTGTAACCTTAAATTATGGATATATTTATTCTCTTGTGAAAATGACCCTGAGATTGTACTTAAAAGTAAGAGCATAAAGAAAACTGACAAAAAAAAAAAGAGACACTTTTTGGCTGTCTGCCTCGCGCTTTTATTAAATCTCTATCAGTCTGTTAACAGCTGCCATGTTTCATCTGCACCTCCTACCACTCTTTTCCTTGAAGGTTGCCAGGAGGTGCCTCAATTTGGACACGGCTCTTCTCCTTCATGGTATCCTCCGCACATTGCCTCCTGTAGTGTTACAGCCAGACATGGCACTGGCCATCGCATATACCATCTGTTCCTACTCAGTAAATGCCCCGTCATGGTCAACCAGGTAGTCCAATCCTGAGTCAAGTAAAGGCAGGGAAGCCTCTTTTTATTTGACTTTTTTATAAAAAAAGCTAACATTTAATAATTTATAATAATAAGGATAATTTATAAAACTACCAGTATTTATTATTTATTAACTGATAATATTTGACAGCTGGTTTGTGAACTATATATACTTGAGTCTCATTATTGGATGGGCAGAAAGGCAGCACTTAAGAGAGACAATGTGCTTCAGGACACACTATGAATTTAGAGTGGCTCTTAAAGTATTTATCCACACACAGTGTACTTTGCTTGCAGAGGCTATGACCTGGCAGAATTACAAGCACACAGCACAGTAAAGCTGTTGATCTGTGAAGCTTCTCAAGCCGTTTCCTTTTTTTTTTTTTTATAAGTGAAGCACGCAGAGGAAGGCTTATTGACACATATAGTGCTGTGTTTCCTAAAAAAAAAAAAAACTATCAAGGGACATTGTCCTATAGCAGAGCCATTTGACTTTTACAAGAATCTCTTAAAATTCTGGCCTTCACAAGAGGCCACCAAAGACCCTACAAATCCTTCAAACCTTGTGAAAACAAAAAGAGTGGCTGATCTTTTGAGGGGAACGTATTCATTTTTTTCACGGCGCTTCTCCGCTGGCGTTCCTTTATAATGATTCTGACAATAATTATGTGTTAACTATCTCATGAGTACTCCCTGATGAGTGCGATGAAAACGTGTGAATCATAACTCAGTAAATACAGGCACAAATGATAAGTACGATCGTGTGTTGTTCTAACATTAGCATCCATCACAATCATCTTGGTATATATTTGGGGAGCCTATGTAGAGATAGTTGCACCCGAAAGAAATCAATTATCTACCAGTAGTTAAGTTGAATGTAGCAGAAAATTGAAATTAATCTCACTTAAAGCAGCTTCTAACAGCTAAAGGAGACAGCATATTACATCAAACCTCTGTTGAAACCGAAAGGTCAATTTCAACATTGCATCAAAAACTACAAATATTCAACAGAACCCTGATTAAATGTTCAAGAAGATGTTAAACATTGCACCAAATGTTACCTTCAACATTGTCAAATGAGTTTAAACAGATCTGACAGAGGTTGGTGGAAAAAAAAAAAAAACAGCTAGATGCTGTCATTGACAACATCTCGAAGAAACTGTCTCTCACTGCAGACGTGCAACTGGCATTGCACTTGATGACAGTCGTCATGGTAACAGGCCTGTGCCAGACCTTCTTCATTCATCAGACAGCTTCTTTGGTTCTTGTACAGTCCTCCAGTGTCATATCCTTGGCTGTGAAGGGCCACTTGATCTCACATATCCCACAACACAGACAACTGACCAATCCGTCTGAGGAGGCTGCGACGTGGGGACACTTTTAGTGTCATCATCATCCCGCATTGCTATCCAAAGCTTTTGGTAGCACATATTTTCTGCCTGTACTTGGCACTGACATAGCAAAACACACAAATGTTGATTCAACGTTGACCCCCAGAGTGTGGAGGGGACCAGAAAGTTTTCTTCCTGTGGTAACAAGCTACATAGTTGAGTTGAGAGTCCAACGGAAACGAACACAGCTGAATGTTTTTAATATCCCCACCCAGTGCTGCACTGAGGCTGATGGTTCTGCTTGGTTTCCCTCTTCAGAGGAACTCTTTCCATCATCTTATGTTGCATCACTTTTCTTTTTTTTATCTGTTTAGTGGAGAGGTACGGATTTGAAAATAGACCTTGTCGCCACATTCAAAATTAGAAGCGTTTTTGCACAATGATAATATGATGTCACCTCGCTGGAATTCTTCCCAACACCTGTTAAAACTTGTGCGGAAACGAGGGAGATGTCAGGTTTAGACGATTTCTGCAGGGATCAGACAATGTACAACTGTCAGCTGAAACTAAGAGTGTGCGTCCCTTTGTTACTATGGCGTTGCGGGGACACATGCGTGTTTGTGGCGTGTTTCTATGTCGGATGTTCTGCTAATTAGCTTGTGTTGTGTGTTTGTACATAGTGTTTTATTAAGATGCTGACATGCAACTCACACAAGCCAACAATCACACCCAGCTCACATATCAATTGGCCAAGTGTGCAGATGTCAATTAGAAATGATAATATCAGTGTTAGTATAAGCCCTGCGTGCTGTGGTATTAGGTTATTTAGGTAAAGTTCATGCATAAGCCTCTGAGTCATTAATGCCAATTCAGCGTGCTAACAAATAACAAGAGCAAGTGTGCCTGCGTGTGTATGAATGGGGCTAGGGAGTAGGGTCTTCAAGGACCAGTTGTTTTACATTTCCAACAACATCCCTGGATGCAATATCATTATGCGGTCTTGAATTAATACCCATAAAACATAACCAAATAGTATCCGCACATTGTCAGCGAATCAAAACAAAACTTGGCACTTCAATTAGTGCTGTGCTTCCACTGCATCTCTGACCGCCAAGACGCCATTAACTATACATTAGGGAAGTCTTTTAAATGGCAGTTAATAGTACAGCTCTTTCCCCACTCTCTCCCACATGTCTTGGAGCCTAGTTGAGAAAAGACATGAGGGTAATAATCCGAGACTCTTGCGACTCTTCACTCGTCCCGCCCACATTTGAACCCTCCGTGAATTGCACAAGCAGCCCTTCGATCTCATGCTCAGCTCTCTGACCTGTGACACGGATAGATGGTGCTTTTCTTTTTAACACTCCATATTTAGGTGCATGATGAATATTGGAACACATTCATTCAATACTTGAAAAGGTCAGGATAATTTCCAACACATATGCCACATACTGTATCTCTTCTACATTAGTGTAGGCAGATAGGTTTCTCCACAGACTGATGACTGGCAGATCTGACTGTGGCCTTTAATAACAGGAAGGACGTGTTTATATGCCAGTAATTTCACATAAGTAAAGCAATGTATTCTACAGTTGGCCTTTTCTATTAAACTTGTCTCTCATGAGACATCAAAGAGTGCAAATTTTAAACGGCTATTATCCTCATATTAAGCCTGAGTTTATGACACTTGCAATGGAGAGCTTTTTGATTGGGTTATTTCATTATTTTGGAGGGAAGCTCACATTTGCACGTGAGTAAACAGTAAAAACAAGTACCAGCACACAGGCTGAACACTTCATTTATCTTGCCCAACAAGATGCCATTTGTAGTTGAGCTCCATGTACACACACGACAGCAAATTCAAATGCTCACATGATTGCTTGTATATTCATTCTGTCTGAGAAACAGACACGGGTAAACATTAAGACACACACACACACACGTGGATACTGCACATCCCTAACTGTCTCACCCTCTCACACAAACACCGCAGTGAAGATGGAGAAAGAAGGCAAGCACAGTGAATGCCAATACTACACCACACACCCCTTTCTTCCAGACATATGACATTTACTATTTTATAGTATTTATTGGTTATCAGAGCTGTCAAAACAAGTGTTTTCTCCACTCTGCAGAGCTCAGTAGGTGATGGCATGGGAGACAAAGGAAGGAGTGCGTATGAATGGAGAAAAGGGAGATGAGATGAGCCCAGAGTGATGAACTATGTCCTTGGAAGAAGCTTGAGTGATGACCCGAAAGACAGATATCTAACGGTATCTAAATGATCTGACAGAGTAGCACGATGCATTAACTGTACCGCACTGACAACTGAGGGTCAGTCTGTGTTTCTGCCATTATCTTTCTATCCTACACCACTCTCGTACAGTACCACAACCATCCAACACCTAGCTCCTTCCCTGTACAGTAGCCCTCTCTGAAGCGAGGCTAATCACAGACTGCCTCACTGTGGACACATCCAGCCCCGGAGCCATGCCCCGGGGAGGGGAGGCCTCTGGATTTTGTTGCAGAGCTGTGATTTAGCTGCTCCTCTGATGATCCAGCTCGATATTGACTGTTCCCGTCAGGGTGCGATTAGGTGTATGCAGACAGATTGTATTTACATTAACATGCTGTTGGCAGCTAACGTGGAGAGATGCTATCTAATGTTGATTTGAAAGACTACAGTAAATGCACAGTCGTGCCTGAGAAGCCTGTTGATCATCATTCAGAGCAGCGAAGCCACAGGCTATCCCCAGAGCAAGAAGTGTTTAATGACAGAATGCAGCTCTAAATGCTGTCCTTCATGCAGCATGACTAATAGACAGGTGGTTACATTTGGCACCGCAATGAACTTGAGTCTTTCAATGCTCCTTCAAAAACGTTATCATTATGTTGCCAATTCCTTACTGTAGCTGCCTTAACAACGTGTAACACTGTATTCATTTTCCAATCTTTCTCTTGGACAACCTCCATTGCTCCCTCATTAGCATACATTGATCAGAATAAAGGACTCTGCTCTGACTCGCTCTGGGCTGCACAGTCCCACGACATCCACCTACTGCCTCATTAAACCACTATTCATAATCCCTGTGGCCTTTAATGCTAAATTCATCCCCTCTGTGTTTTTTGCAAAATACCTCCTATTACCGAGCACTTGAACAAGTTAATACTTGAAGCAAATGTGATTTCCATTGCTAGAAATGGATATAATGGCACCATTTCTTATGACTTAGGGTTTCTGTTTACAGCACATTCTGCATTGAAAGCCCGGATTATAACCGTCTGAAGCTACGGAGAAGGTCTCCACTACAAACCCATCCTAGATGCTCCTGTTCCTTTTAAAACTTGTTGTGCATGTTTTCTATCTGATATTCCTTTTATAATGCATTAAATAAAGCAACGTGATGGATGCCAGCGAGTCGTGACCTTTACTGACACAGCTAGAAAGCCATGGCCTGCAAGGGTTTCCTCCGGGCTCTCCAGTTTCCTCCCACAGTCCAAAAACATGCAGTTAGGTTGATCAGTGATTCTACCAGCCCTTAGGTGTGAATGTGACTGGTTGTTTGTGCCAGCACAGTGCTAGCCTGGCGATCTGCCCAGGGCGTACCCCCTCTTTTTCCCATTGGCAGCTGCGGGTGTCTTTTGCCCCCTTTGAAAGGGTCAGCACTTGGATGTGGATGGATCCATGTTCAAACAGCTGTCATGATTAGATCTCCAGACCTTTAGCACAATTCATAAATTATTGACCATAAAGAAAATGAAACATTTCCAGTTTTTGATCATCTTTTCTTTTTTTTTTTTAAGAAAAGTGACATTGCTACATGAAGTCATCATAGTACGCACAACACCTTGACTATAAAACTGCAGACCAGAGTTGTAGTAGTCAGTCAAACTAGATGTTGTACGGCAATAAAAGATTGTTATAAAAAAAATGGGATCGATTCTGAGGCACGACATTAGTTAGATCCAGTGTTTCTCTGTATCCTTTGCACTGCCTCTATTGTGACATAACCTGGCCACAGTATGCATTGTGAGTTGGGTTCATTCATGCTTTGTCCTGAGGTAGACAAATCTGCCAAGCTCAGATTTATTTAAAGAACCAAGCTGTCATCATGAATGAATACTTTCAAAGAAATATTCAATTATCAAGGACTGTGCAACGAGTGTCATGAATAAAGCCCTTGGTGATTGAAGTTCAAGCATCTGTCTGAAGAGTTTTATAACACATTAATGGCACAGTGCAACATAATCACTGTCGTGTGTTACAGTCAGTGGCAGTACAGGCTTTATAAACTTGGATCAAATAAAACTGCTACTGAGTATTTTTTAATAAAGCAATTCATTATGATGAATACTGGTGCTTTTCTTACAAACTATTGAAGAGCTTTTTAAGATCATGTATTTTCTACTCAAAGTTCTGCCCAGATACAAGCTACTGAGCTCATTAAACGGTAAACATCCAGTACACAGCATCAACCATGGGTGTGTGAAGCCCAAAAGGGAAAGAATATTTCAGTTTGGAGATGGTCTACACTAGATTTTGGAAAGATATATGTACACTGGAAGTACCAAGGCAAATGAGCAAACTGTGAACACAATGGCTGAGCCACAGCTTGGACTGTCAGCTATAGAAAGAGCATCTTTATCCATCTGTATATATCTCTCTCTCTCTCTCCTGTCCTTCACTCTATATCTTCCTCCGTCATGCTCTCTGAGAATCCCTCTCATGTTTTCTGCACTGGCCCATTAGAATGTACATCCAGCCAGTGTCACATTAAAATCCCTACAAGCCTGTGCTTGTGGACTCAGATAAAGATCCTTCTTTTTACTCAACAGTTTGATCCATCTCAGACAGCACATACTACATTAATATTCTCCCACAGATCAGAGACTACCAGACCCGTGTGCTGTGCTGACTGTTGTGTCATCTGTGCATCATCCATAAAGAGGCAAGAAAGGAGAGAGAAGGGGTAGGGGCGAGGATACTGAAATATATGGTAACACTAGATGAATTTTTCATCTGCCAGCAGCTGTTTTGGTAACCTTTTCTCAGGGCAGCCACTGTGGTCTCTGTGGTGCCAGAGAGTCATTGGCACGTCAAGCTTGGCAGCTATGGGAATCTGAAGGAGCGCAAAAAGCAGAACAGGTGGGGTCGTTGGCCTCAATGGCAGGTCAGCTGTAAGGAGGGGGGGGGGGGGGGTACACTGTGTTGGCCTCTTGGGTCTTTGGTTATGTCTGAGAGGACAACGGACACACGTGTTGTGGTGAATAGGCTGTTTCTGGCAGGTTTCCCTCAGAGGGAGTCAGGCTAGAGACAGGATGCTTATCCCTGGAGAAACCGCCCAACCCTCTGTGCCAATTTGGGCCCTGCTGGTGGTGCATGATGGGAAAGAAAAATATCTCCCCCTTCGTTTTCCCTCCCCTGTGAAAAGCACCCTGACCTGAATACAAATTCAGACGAATAATGCTCGCTGTGTAGTTGAGGGCAGACACGACTTTTTTGAGCATTCATCATCTAAAATCCCTCCTCCCTCTTGCCCCTTCAAGGTGAGATTTTGGGCGTGAGGACTGCAGCATCGCGCTCTGACTTGTGAACCGAGTGAGAAAGCACAAGTAAAGACAGGGAGAAAGCTGCAAGGAGAGAGAGAGAGAGAGAGAGAGAGAGAGAGGGAGAGAAAAACAAGCAAATGTGACTGCGCAGTGGAGAGCTGCAGCCCCAGATTCACAATCATACTGGGAATCACAACACTTTTTAATAATTCAGGATGAATGGAGGAGAAGAAATTCGGTAGCAAGTAAAGAAGCTGAAGAAATGACAGGGAGGAAGAGAATCCTGCCACGCTCTACATACAAAATCCCCCAGTCCTGAGACATGTCTGAATGCCTGCTATAGGGTTACTCTACAGTATATGAAAGTGTATGGAGAATTCTTTTAGCACAGAGAATCGCTTCGTGTTAGTTACGACCTTGGCTCGCTCACACATTCTCCAGCAACTGTCTGCTCTGCTGTGATGTCTTCATTTCATGTACAGCCACGCTTTAAAATGAGGCAAGAAAGTTAAACATTTACTATCAATTTCGCCGGCGCCCTCCGTGGGTGGCGGACCACGTCGCGCACGTGCACCTGAAGACACACTTCAAGTGCAAAACAGAAACGAGAGCGAGTACAATCATCGCGGTTCGATTTTTCAATTTGTCGAGGCACCTGTCGGATTTCTCAGACAATGCTTTCCTTTCAGCGTAGAGGTAAATTCTAATTGGATTTTGTCTCAAATGAATCAGTTCATTTGGTTGTTCTACTTCTCCCAACCCTGGCCCAGCCCACATCTCATTATGTTCCACTATTCTTAATTTCTTACCACTGGCAACAAGGTAGTGAGCAAAAAAAAAACATTTGCCAATTAGTCGGAGCCCTTGTGATTTTGCCACTCTTGCTAACAATTCTAATTTACATTAATTATTCATTTTGAGGCAGCACACACGAGTTGTCCCCGCCAGAAGGGCTTGAGAGAGAGGAAGTGCTGCGGTGAGACCTAATCGCTTTTGTTGACGCTGCTCTGTTTCAAACATCACCGCTAAGTGTGTCTGTTGCGTTTTTTGTTATGTCTCATTACTTTAACGTGGAGAAGGCTGCACGGGCAACGTGCTGAAATCTAATATTTATTGTCTCGTCGAAAAAAAATGCTTTGTAAAGATGCAGCCTGCCTGTCTGTGGAATGTATTTATGTGCTGTGCAAGATAATGTTTTTCCTGTGACCTCTGTTACCTGTTTAGCATGTCCTTATAAATCAGCATTCAAAATGAAACGGCGCCAGTCATCCTGCAGGATAGAGGAGGCGGCGGATCAGACAGAAAACACCTTGGCTCATTGTTCACTCTTCTATCTCCTTTCAACAATGCCTTGTTTATTGTTGTGACTGGAGATAAGCTGGAGCTGCATGAGTGTTTACAGGGCTGCAGGTGTTGAGTATGCCGGGCTGAGGGGTCACAGGACTGGTGCGGGGAGGTCACGGCTTTCATGTTCAGACATACTCTTCAGGGCACACCAATTTTCTTTAGCCCAGCCTAAGTCTAAACAGAAATGCAGACACACACACACACACACACGCTCATCTTAGACATGTCTTATTAATCGTGAACCAAAGCAGAGGGAGAGAGCTGGAAAGACGCACAGCAGGGTGGAGCTCGACTGCAGGCTGAGAGAGCAGACCTGGCTATGAATCAACACCAACCCAGACAGATGTTGCCCACATGTTGCTTCCCCGTACATGCGTCTAATTTGCTCAAATAGGCATAGAAGAAGTGGATTGTTTAGTCGGACCAAAAGTTGCCAGCGTTGTTGTATAATTCAACCACAGTGCGCCTTAGCAGACTTTAATGTGCTTTTGATGACATACAAAATCCTGAAATCTTAAATGCATCAGTGGCTCAGTTACAGGGCTTTATTGCAGGGTTTGTACTGTCTTACCATTCCTTGGCTGGTGGGTCTCAATCAGTTAAGTCCATTTATCAAATCCAGTGTGTGGTGTAGTCCACGACAACGTGCTGACACTAATTTTTGTACTTTTCGGAGACTCGCTGCGTGTTTCTAGCCAACTAATTTACTCTCAACACGTGAGCATTCAGGCTGTGTGCTTCTCCCTCTCTTCAACTCTCTCTCTCTCTTTCTCTCATCTATTCTGTATTTTTTTTTTCCCAAGGAAAAACGAGCAAGTATGGTGCAGGTCCTCCGGTATCTGCTGGTGGCACCTGCAGTTGCTCGACATGCTCCTGATGACATTAAGTTTGCTTCTTTTTTTTTCTCTCTCTCTCTGCTTTCCACTCATACGAGGCAGATTATGGGATGACAGGATTTGATATATTATAATTTATATATATATATATATATATATATATATATATATATATGTTTGTTCTAATCTTGTTTTAAATTACATGAATCTCTCTTGAGGATGAACACATGTGACACCAGCGAAGTTGAACAGGTTTAACACTTGTGTATTAAGATTCAGCACGAAAAGGGAAGCGTGTTTTTCCCTGTGTTTCTGGAATAGGATCAAAAAAGCACCGGGAAATATATTGGACATACATTTAACCCTATTAGGACTGTAAAGTGGTAAACACAGTATGTGTAAGGCAGATATTGACATCTGTGTTTATTAGCTGGATCAAATAATTATCTACAACATTAATTTAGAAAATAACTAAATAACTAAAATAACTAAAAAATAACTGACATATTAAAAGGTAAACAGAGTCCCTTTATCCTTTATTGTAGATTTGAAAGAAGAAGAAGGAATGTGTTGAACACGGCTGTGGAAGTGTAAAGCATAATGTACCCACTGCAGTTTTATTTCCTTACATGAATAGATGTCCTCTTGTTTTTAAAGAGTTATTCTGTCTACATAGACATGAGGATGTTATGTGATTATTACTTTACTTACTTATTACTTTTTATTTACATGTATGTGCTGTAAGTTATTTAATGTTTAATGTTTAAGTCAGGCCTGAAAATAGTCCGGCTGATTCTGGTTAATGTTAATTTAAAGCAGTTAAGAGGTTGTAGATCTATTATCCAAATAACCTGAATTATACTATTCTGTACCATCAGCTCTGGTTTGTTTGTTTCAGAGCTGTCTTTTATAAAGTACCCATACGTTTAGACGTCTGCCACGTCTTTCATTTTTCTGCCATGTCAACTTTAACTATTTTTATTTTAGCACTGAAGGATTTGTGAAGTCAGAGGTAGTGGACTCCACTACACCTTCCAGGCTAGATCACGCAATAATCACGGATCCATTGTGACAGAGGTTTTCTGCAGTCATGCATAATGTCTGGTGTGGCACACCGAAGTGACATGGCACAGCGCTGCAGGGAACGTCTTATTATGACTCGCTGTCTTACATCAGTCAGCATATTCTCCACTTTAAAGTTGACCTTTGTGTTGTATTGTCTAAATGAGCAACAAATAGCACACATCAAGTTGCTGAAGACGCCGAAGTGCAGCTGCCGGGTCTTCGCAACCTGACTAACCAACAGCACGAACAGAAATGTGAGTCGTCTTGGAACGAGAACAAAGTTTCACTTTGCAGTTGAAACCTATTATCTAACACAACACTTTGGTGTCAGCAGAAACAAAAGCAAACTTTATAGTAGAGGCTGTTTTGTTTCTCACATATGTGCTCATAATATCACATTCTTCAGGAGGACTCCGTGGGCCACGATGAGTAGATGAGTAGTGTATGGAGAGAGAAAGCTGGAGCCTGTTACTGTATAGAAGTGCTTGCACCTGCTAAGTGGGAGGCAGAGAGCTGAAGAGGGCTCATACATACACGGATGTAACAACAATGGTGTGAATCTCCAACAGAGAGAGAGAGACAGAGGTTGTGTGTGTGTGTGTGTGTGTGTGTGTGTGTGTGTGTGTGTGTGTGTGTGTGTGTGTGTGTACATACACCTGTAGCCAGATCGCCCCAGCTGCACCCACACAGCGCCAAGAGCTATTCTGATCAGCGGGATAATAGTGCCATCATTGCATGGTTTCATAAGCTAAGGTACTCCATGCTGAGCTCAGAAACTGAATAAATGTATGCATTCTAAAAAACTGTTGCTGTGTGTGTGTGTGTGTTTGTGTGTGTGTGTGTGTGGCGGGGACTGCTGTGAGGGGCCCTGACAGATTGGACTGTGGGCGCGCCTTCCTCTCACTGCCACATCGTGTAGCTTGTACTGTGTGGAGACGCTGGGACAGGGATGATGTTTTATATCACAAACAAGGTGTGAAATTTGGAAATAAACACAGCTCTTCTGAAATGCTCTCCTGAGCGGGGGGGAGGAGGGTAATCCTGTTGCAGTGTGAGAGACAGAAGCACCATCCTGCACTTTATTTTTGATAAAGAAATCATCGGCAAATTAAATCATTTGCAAACGATATATCATATGTTACATAACAGTCTTCTCAGCCACTTGATAAAACCCTTAAATGGCTCGCTTTGGAAACACTGTTTTCATCTCCTGGATCAGCAGAATTTCTACATCCTATATACAACATACTGTAGGTGGATGCTCATAATAAATGTCGTCTTTTGGCATAAAACAGTTGAACAGCCTCATCTGCACTGGGCCATGAAGTCTTAGAGGTCAGGGGCTTTGTCAAGAACACATATATTCCTCCATATAAGATTACAGCCTGTGTCCCCTTTCTTCTCCCCCTTCCTCCTCTTTCACTCGTTCCTCCTGACCCCTCTCCATTTCAGCAGCTCTCCGGACTTGTGGTTTTTCTTCATTGTTGACAATGTCATTGAATCTATTAACTTCTCTCGGACCAGCGCGGCGCACACGCTCTGCCTCTGCAACGCGCCCTGCCTCTGCGAAGGTGCTTAAAAGAGATGCTGTTTAATACCGCAGCCATGCAGACAGGCAGGCAGGCAGGCAGGCATCTACCTTATACCTCTTCAGCTCATTTTGCGGTCTCTCAAGGAGAATGTTAAATTCCCCCGAGAGTGCAAAACTAATATGTAAAGGTATGCAAGCAGAATAAACAAATCAGCCTGTCAAATGCGACCACATGAGACACGGCGGAGCACGCCGGCCGGGGCGGCTCTGCTAGGTTTCAGTTTGTTTTCGGGATGGTTTGAAAGTTAAAGATCTGAGATTGGTTGACTGACTAATCAGGCGATACAGGAGGGCTCTGTCTGGAGAGTGACTTCAGAGGATGCTGTGCACTCAGCTACCTAACTCACAGCGACTGTTAACCTCCCCATCCATCAGTGGAGAGAGCAGCCGTGACACAAAAAAACTGTTTCTTCCATTAGAGTCCTGACAGAGCCTAATGCCTGTCCTTGCGCTGGCTCCCCCCCCCCCCCCCCCCCCCCCTCTCTCTGGCCCTGTATCTCTCTGTTACAATAATGAAGTCTTCTGCCTCCTTTTGCTCCTATGAAGTGAGCAACTAAACAGGCCTTTAATAATACTTTTTTGTTACCTTCTCCTCAGCGCCTCTTCGTTTTCCCTCGATACCCTGGTCTTTGAGGGATGAGCCGATTCACGTTGGCAGTAGTGTGAATTAGCAGACAGACACATAGGGATGAAAAGACCAGCTCTTATTATGGCCTAAACACATGAGCACACTTGTGGGAATAGAGATGTGTAAATGAGCTCCACACACCGAGTGTTGTTCTTTCTGGGCTGTTGTTTTGCTCTTTTAAATAATTGACAAGGCTCTGCTGGAGAAGACGGGGACAAATCTGCTGAGTTAATGTCCCAGCCAGAGGAGTTTTAGCACCAAACGCTATCAATCCCTCCTACATGGAATTGTTACCGCCATGGCAGTTCATAAATCTTATGTAACCCCAGCTCAGCGATATAACAAGTCACAATTCCGCCAGCGTGTTCTGTTTACAGTTTTACTGGCGAGCTCGCAGCGGATGACATCTGCTATGTTTACCCTCTAGATTACATTCCATTTCGAAACAACACCTTAATGTCAGGCAGGTCCCTACATCGGGACTGGGGACGTATTAGCGTGATTGCTGAGGGCAAACTGTAGACTGTTTCTGGCCATCTGGGGAATAAAGAGACTTGTAGTTTTAGTGAGAGCTGGAGCTGTCAGGGCTGCACACACGGCTGGAACAGTGATCTTATACTAGTGTGCTGGGGCAGAGCCACAGCAGTGTTCACTGTCAGACTGTGGCATCTCTGTGTTCCCTGGCCTCCCATGGGAATTGAGCAGCGTGTGATTGAGGCCTTGAATGGGAGCAGCAGCTACAAGACACAGCATACATGGTAGTGACTATCTATTAGCCTCTTGCTTCTCTTTTCTTTTTTGACTGAAGGCGAGGAAGGATGCGGCTTTCTCTTCAAGGTCCTTTCCCATCCCCAGCAGATGGGTGGAAACCTCTCTTCGGAATATAAACAGCTCTGAGCTTCCCCCTTTTGCAGCTAAATCCCATAACAACAAAAAAATAAATAAGCGTACTGCCCTGCTAAGGGAAAAAAATCCATATCTGATTGTGTTGTCGTACAAACAGCCTTACTTCGCCTTTACAGCACACTGCTGTGACATCTGTCTCTTTGTTGTTCCAAAATGATGGTCAGGAACAAGATGACAATAGCCTCTGAGAGTCCTCTGCTTTTCAAGCAGCTTTATGTTCACCTGGATTTGAAACTTTCTGTAGACGATGCAAAGCAACGCGCTTCATTAGGATGCACAGCTGAACCCCTGCAGGATCAAGGTGATTGGAATGTAAAACAACCAGCTACGGCTTTATCTACTCCTCACTACTGTCTCTACTCCTCCACCCTAAAGCAGGGTCTCCCCGGCCACACCTCTTTCCAAAACAAACAAACAAAAAAATAAATAAATCAGTTAAGGAAGCTTGAGCTATGATGCAGCACAACATAATTTAAAAATCTTCCTGCACGCACCGCGTGTCACAGCGTGTCATTTGGGTCCAGCCAACGCTTTGTACTCTTTACCAAGTACTGGAATAATTAACACGCTTATCTCTGGCACACAAAAAAGCAGCTTGCACCTCTATTGTGAGTTTGATGCCCAGTGTTTATGATGCAAGGTCTTAATGGCTCGAATGGTTTCTGTGAGTGAGGGCCAACGCTGGAGAGCTTTGCTTGTTAGAGAAGGAAAACAGACAAATGTCAAGGACTTCACTTTCATTCAGAGTACAGAAATACATAAGGACGGGGTGGGAGAGGGGTTCTTTCTGCACCAAAAATAGAATTCAATGTAATGTAGGTGGGCTTACGTATACAGGAGGACGTTTTTCACTTCAATTTGGGCAGACGTGGAGAAAACGTCGAGGTTACAGAATATTGAAACTGGTAATTCCAGCCCATTGTTATCCCCATTGTACATTTCTTAATAAGGTCAAAACATGGTTCTGCTGCAGTAAATGAGTGAATATAAGACAATTGTGATGGGATTTACATATAAAAAGATGTGTGATTGTGGAAAAGACCTTGGCCTGTTTTCTGTAATTACTACATCTGTCTCTCAGTCCTTCCTTTTAAAAGAGTACCCTTCTGTTTAGCTGTCATTCGGATAAATTCTTTCACCCTCATCAAGCCAAAAAACAAGACAACATCTGACGCAAGTCTGAACTCATCAATTCGCTTTTGAAATATGTACAAACGCAGCTTCCAAATTTGAAATCTGTGATTTGTTAAATTGTTCAACCCTTTATTTTTATAAAAAAGCTACAAAAAATGCAATTTTCAGTGTTTTTACTGGCTGACTGAATTGTATTTTTGAATATAAGCTAATTTAGAGTTTGAAAAGCCTCATCATGTCAAGTTCTGTGTCAAAGTATTTCAGGTCAGAAAGAATATTTCTTAAAGCATAATGCTGAAATACCGAGGACGGAAGCCACTGTTGTGTGTGACCTTCGAGCCTTAAGGCAGCATTGCATGAGAAACCTTCCATGAAGAATGAAGCCACATAAGCTTGTGAGGACTTTAGAAAACCATGGCATGGTCGACTTATATGTGCACACAGTGGTAAACATGTCTTTCATTGAACTTTACAAACTTTACATTTACAAAATACAGTTAAATTGGTCAGGTTTCCATTGCAAGTGTGGCTTGTGATAATACACATTTCTGGTTGAACACATATCTAAAAAAATATAAATGTAAGAAAAAATAATGGTAGAACCCATGCTAGCTTTGTTCCAGTCAAGGTTGTTTCTGATTTTCACCCAAGACCAACAAGATGGCAACGACACCTTAGAGTTTCCTTAATCACCCAGCAGCTGGTTGGAGTGGGACTGATCTTTATGTGGTTCTGCAGTTGTAATATCACACGCCACAGTGTGGATTAGCATCACAGGGCAGAATTAATCCTAACAGGCTGCTGCAATTACCTGAACCCTGACTGTTCCTTACAGTCAGACTGGGCCATGACAGAAGTATAAGCTTGTCAGAACACACACACACAGCAGATACCGCGACCACTAAGCTCAGATGTGATTCTGGAGGTAGCCTGTCTCATTAAAGCCACAGACAAGGAGGCCGGCTGTAGTGAAGCTGTGGTGCAGGAGGTGAGTGGAGCGACAGAGCCAAAAAAAGGGACCTTGGAAAATGGAAAGATGATTGTTGTTCCTTTTCCTGGTCACGTTCCCCGCCGAGTGCTCTCGTTTCCCCCGAGCGTTCCAAGCAGAAACTTTCATTTGGAAGCATCTTTAAACCTGCACACTCCGGAGACTGAATTAGCTATTGTTTTCACGTCAAACATCTCCGAGTAAATGAGTTCTGGCTGTGACATGGATGGAGTGTGAGATTAATCTGAGGCATAATAAACAAGATGAATCAATGCCAGGAGTCAGATCACTTTGAATTTAACATCACACAGGAGAAACTGCATGCCAGTCAGTACCTACCCAGTACATACGGTACAGTGCCTGTGCTGGTGAGATCACATACGTCACACTTACATATCTGTGTCTTTCTTTACTTGAGCATGGGGACAACAAGTGGATGTGACAGACGTTTCAGTAACCTCTGCTCTATCTCGCACTGATATGCCACTCTATCTTGAGGACTCGCTAACTCTCAATGCCAAAAGGGCAGATGCCCAGGTGCTGGTGTGGCTGAATTGCTGTCCTCAGCACACAAAGGCGATGTCACCTAGGGAGGATGGCTGAGGAAGGGGGAGAGCTGTCAGAGTAACAGGAGAGCACCTGGGATTACTGTCAACAGTCTCCTGGACTGTCTCCCTTTGCTTTTCTCCCACCTCCCTCGTGTCTCCTAAGATCCATGGCATTCTCGTTGACATTGACCTTTAAACTCCAATTAGCCACTTAATCGGAAATTAATTATTAATATTAGAAAAACCAACAGGGCTTACGTTGTTTGCCTCTTTCACCTCATTATCATCCACTAATGACCATCCTTGCATCTCATTTCCACAACAAAGGCTGAGGAGACAGCGTTCACATGAGAATCAGGTGATTTTTTCTTTTCTTTGGTAAATGGCAAACAGAGATGGACAGGGTTTTTTTTTTTTCCTGTGCATGTTTTGTCATTTTCGCCTCTAACTCTAAGTCAGAATGTGTACTGAATTTAATCATTCAGACGTCTGAAGAAGACTGCATTAATAAGAAAGTCCTCAGCTGGGTAAGAGCACCACAGCCACTCCTGAACTGGGAGCCGTCGTGCCCTAATTTAGTGTAAAATGGTTGACAGGAAATGTGAAAATGGCTCCTGGAAAAACAACAGTTTATGGTCAAAAGAAAAAGTGACATGCACATCAGTCAGTGCTGTCTTTTGCACAAACACAGACTTTGTGCTAAGTTAATTATTTGTTACTTTTGTCAGGTGCCAGAGGCTTCCATGGAAACCCTGGTCCCTAAATAAATGGCTTTTGGATTTGAACAATCTCCTTTGGCAAAATGAGATGTTTGGAATGCAGAGGTGCTTTGTGGGGCAGTATAATAAATGTGACTCAGCTATCCAATAATTGGTAATGTTCCTCTGTCAATTACCCTTGACACTGTGTTTTACAGGCTAGACCTACAGACTACCAATTGGTCAATTTGTTCAAGTTTTGCTTGCCTTATTCTATTAGATCAGAAACACACACAAATCAAGTATCTGCTTGTGTGGTCTTCATTTCCCTGCATCTGCCTGATGTTTTGATTAGAAAAGGTGCAGGAGGTTTTAAAATGTACACCCCTAGACGCGTGTCAGATGGGAGCAGAAACGTCGCCGTCCTCTCGAATTCGCCTCCTATTTTGCAGGCGACTTAGGAAAGATTTAGGGGATCAGTTTGAGGTTTATATTTTTTGCTCCTCTCCACATTATCCCCTTCGCTTCTTTTCAGACCTCCTCTCCTCCAAACCCTCAGTCGTCAGTCTGCGCTACCTCTCATCCGCGCGGAGACACAAGCCAGGCTGAACACTACAACAATGCGGAGTAGACACGGAGTGATAGCAGAAGGCCGGCGCTGTGCGGGGATTACGGAGATGATTATTTGAGTGGGGAATCTATTCTCTTTAAATAGAACTCTCTCTGGGCCTTCACGATGGCGGAAAGTTTGCGACATATTATAGTGACAGATGGGCATTTATTGCTCTCGTGCAAATTTCGTGTTGTCACATCTAATCACTCACATGAAGCTGACTTCAGTGCTCTGCTCGTGTCTCCTGCTCAGGAAAATGCTCTGTATTTCCATTTGGTTTTTTTTTTATATCTCCAATTTTCTGCTTTTTAATCATCAACATAGCACTTTATATCCATGAGTCATGTCGCCCTTTGGTTAAAAGGAAAAGGAACCTCGCTGACAGAACAGAGGAGCCCCCTGACGTCTGCCGTTATTTGATATTGTGGAGAGGAGAATTGAAACTGTGCTGGCTGAAGAGGCGCTCGGATGCCACCGACACACGTCGTCCACAAGATTCCAAACAGAGCAGAAGCCACAGGTGTTTTTACCCCTTGTGCTGCATTCATAATTAGCATATCCTCCAACTTTAAAGCCAGTGCCTGCAATTGTGGCTAATTTACAAAATATGACTGCTAGATAGTGCAGCATTTAATAATTGCTACAAGTAATTATCTCAGCATGTTGTCAGTCAATGAAGATGGACGACTGAGGAGCAGGTTGTGCTGTTTAACATAATGTTTATGAAGACATTTAAATGAATTATTATCTATACAGTTGCTGATATGTGTGCACAAACATGAAGGTTACATGATGTGTCTTGCTGTTACAACCCTGTTTGTTCACACCAGAGCTAAATTTCATTAAAAAAAACAAACTAACAAAAAAACGCTCATCACGTTAAACAAAGTCAATGCAAATGAATTTCCCAATTAGTCTGTTCTCCTAAGTCTGACTCTTACAAAAAGTATCTTTACCCTGTTTGTGTGTGACTGAGTGTGTGCGGGACTGAGCGTGTGCAACTGCATGCATCCTCCGTCGAGCCCCTCAGAGCCCTATTTTAGGTTAAGAAGCCGGATTTATGTTTGATGATGGATTAGCTTAAAGTTCAGGTGCATGGGTTGAGGTAAGGCACGTTGTGCTGATTCTTAAAGCTGCTTATCAGTGATTTGGCATGTTTTAGCCTGTTAAGTACAAATTATGTATATGTTACGTTAGAGCCCGTTTTTTTAGGATACAGGTTGTGAGTGATTTCTTCTAGCTCCCAGGTAGCCATCAGTTTCTGTTCCTGCCAGCACAGTAAGAAGATCTACTTGGAGAGACTACTTTGTGAACTTGAGACAAATAATCCATCACACTGTTCATTAGTTGCCTCCATTTTTATTACAGGTTACACTGCAGTGAGGCACTGCACTGGTTTGCATTCAGGAGGTTCTTGTAAAAGCTCTGAAATCTTACATGTCATGACATAAGAGCTGGGAAAACAGTAAAAAAAATAAAATAAACAGGTGATAATGTTGTCTGTGATATACTCAAGCATGTTCCAGCGCTTTACAAATTGATTTTTATGTTATTCTGAAACGAACACTACCCAGTGGCTGCCTATGGGAATGACAAAAATCTATGACATTCAGGTCAGCAATACATTTTTAATAAAAGGACTAAAGCATGAAAAACCACTGGAGTGTATGCTATAAATGGAATCAGGCAAACATATGCGTGTGTATGTGTATGTTTATCTTTGAGTTTGGCTGGTTGCACACTGACACAAATGTTTCTTTTACAGCATGTATGTAAATTGCATGTCTGCCCACATGGATGGCGTGTTGCGTGCCTGTAGCTTAAAGCCTAAGCTCAGCCTATGCTGATATGCATGTAGTTGTAGTTGTAGCTGCTGCTACATGTAAACAGCGCGGTATATTCAGTGGACATCTCGTCCTTTCTGTCTCAGAGCTGTTCTGACAGATCATCCCTTGTGCACACTCTATGGCTGAATGGTTTGGAGAAAAAGAGCGATTGCGAAAGCGAAACCGAAAGATAGATGGACAAGCCTCCACAAAGATGGAGTGACATGGCCAACGTAAATGTACATATTTCCCCAGACACACTCACACATGGAGTCGTTGAATAAAGGAAAGGCCTACTGTATACAAGCAGAATCACAAACGCCACTCTCACTGTTCAAACAAAGATATGAGAACTATGTTGTCTCACCTGCAGTTGAACACACAGCACAACTAATTTTGTCCATGTCTAGACATATTTGTGGATTGTCTGGACATGACCAGACCTTGCTGCAGCGATCATCAACCTGTACCAACTCATGGCTGCACAGAAGAAGAGATCAGCAGGCTGTCAGATAAAGTGTGAACCTAATGGCCAGGTACGTGGAGAGGGGGTGGATCTCGGGGGCTCAGGCCCCTGCCCTTTATTAAATTAATCGTGCGTGCTGCTCTCAATATTAACTAACCCTCTGAGGTCTTACAGTGCGCTCACACAACCAATGGCAAATGAATGTTGCAGTGACAGTAGCCATTTATTGTCACAGAGTTTCTCAGTACACTATGCGGCTCAGAACAGCGGGATCCTGGTGATGTGACAGGAAAAGTTGAGAAAAGCTTATGCAAATATGGTGTGAAAGAGTTCAGTGACAGCTAATCAGGATCAGTTACTACCTGGCATGACTGAATTTTAAATAAAACTCAGCTACCTCATTACTCACTAAAGCCGTTTCCACATATGCCCTCTGAACTATCTCTGGAGGATCAGGTCCAGACGTTGTGATGTGTGTTAACACGTGCAGCACACAGCAAGAGAAAGTCCAGGTGATATATTTTCCCACTTGGGGAAACATGGTTTTTAACTGCAAAACTTCCTGGTGTTGTGCTGAGCGAATCGACTTAAAGGAAACGCCCCCTTACTGGCTGAAAATACTCCAGACTATTACCTGCTGTATTCACACATGAGCTCATTAAGACATTACAGGGCCACACAGGATGAATAACTAACGTTTGCGTTCTCATATGCAGCTCACCTGGGTAAAGTCTGGAGAGGTTCAGGGTGTCAGTGCAAGTGTGAAAGCAGCTTAAGTCTGTTTAACATGCTATAATAACAACGACATACTTTGAATGATGTATGGCTGTCTGGCGTTGGCAGAAACACTGTTCAGTCATAGTGTAGCATGTAAATAAACATACAACACAACACACCCCCAAAACTACAGCTCTGCCAGAGCATAGCAATTTGTCGTTGGTAGTGTGAACACGGTGTTAGCTTTTTTTTTTCCAATTACTGAAGCTTCACCTGTTTTGATATGTAAATCAACGTAAATATACTGAATAAATACATTACTGAATAAATTCGGTAACGTAAGTCATTTAAATCTTTTTTTTTTTCAGCACAACATGGGCTATTTGAATATAGTGGCACAATAATGTTACACGATATTATAAAAAAAAAAACAAGAATCAAAAGAAAAAAAATCAAATGCGCTCCCTTTTTTTACATGTGAGCCTCCACCCCCCCCCCCCCGTGAAACTCTCTGTACGCCCCTGTGAAGCGGCATCTTAAAATCATTATAATGGTTATTAGGTACAGCTGGCCACAATGTCAACCTGAGAGATGTTGCCAGCGGGTGTCAAGCTTAGACACCTTCATTCTGCGTGTTTGTGAATGGTGGATATGTCACAGTAAATGCTGTGCCTGATGCATCAGCCAGGCTCCCCGGAATGTGTTATTTTAGGTGCAAAAAAATTCAAATTCACTGGAGAACTTCTGCGCTGTTCCTGCCAACGCTGACGCATCTCTGCCTCACTATTGTAGGCTCAGACATACTGGCATACTGAGCACTTTTGGCAGACTGGTGAAATCTGTACTTTGAAGTTGTTTGTCTTGAATTAAGTGATTTTCTGTCCAGCACTGTGCAGTGGGAAGACAGCAGATTCACATACAAAAACCTTGGACAGAGTAGGGATGGAGCATGCTTGGAGTACAAAAAAAAAACCTCAGATGCCATTCACGCCTGGTTTCAGCTCTCCATTTAACTCTCAGCACAAATGCAAAAGGAGTGTGCGCTGGCGGAAATCATCTCCTTGAGGATCCGTTGATGATAACAATACCTTATGAGCTGTAATGGCATTTACCAGCATGTCCATTAGGTTGACACAAAACAGAGACAGACATGTTTGCTCAGACATTAAACTCTAATGCTTCTGGAACGCACATTGTGACTAATGCTAGTTCTCCCAAAAAATCGGCCACGCTTCTCAGAAATGAGAAGAATGAGCTGTTCACTTCAGGGGAAAGCTTTGTTTTTTCGCTGCCCCTGACGCACACAACAGAGACACATGCACACAACACACACACACACACACACAAAGCAGATGGTTTTACACATGAACATGTAAAAATAGCACTGGCAGGTATTCATGCAGGTATGCATGGTGCCCCCCCAACCAAGCATTTACAGTTCGTTCATGTGTATTTAGAGTTTGACTGTCTCTTATGCAGCATTGCACGGACGATATAAAACAGCAAACGTGCAGGCTGCTTTAGTTCTAACTCATGACAAAGTGATGAGCCTAATGCAGCAGTTGCTCAAGTGGAGTCTAGGGACCTCCGGGGCCCCCTGAGGGGCTCCACAGGCCCCAGCAAAATGAGAAACTGTTTAATTTCACGATTATCTTACTCCTTCCATTATAGCACAATAGGAGCTTGTATTACTGTAATCTATTCTCATTAGAGACGTTACTCTTCCTACTTCTGTTCTGCAGCTAAGTGGCCAAGAAAAGAGAGCTGGAGTTCACAGGAACAGAAGGTTATCAAATGAGAGCCTGTGGTCTCATGCGTATCTGTCTGGAGGATCTTGATATTAAAAGTTTGAGGACCTCTTCCATCTCATATGAGGTGCTAAAGGTCTGGAGTGTTCATATAACGTAGCCAGCGGATAATAACCTTGTGAACTGCGGTTTGATCCTCTGCATCTAGATGTACCGACACACGGCGAATAATAACGCTTTTCAGCGGAGCGCCTTGCTCGGAGAGATAGCCTTGTGACCCGGGTACAACTCATAAACTGCAGTGCGGCATCAGCTATATTAATATCACATAGTCGTCCCCATGTTTCCTTACACAGATGAATATTTCATTCCCAGCTTCGGCGCGCGTTGTGCAAAATGAGAGGCGCGCTTCAAATGGCGCATCGTCTGTAATAACACATCTGCAGGGCAGAGCGGCGCGTTACACATGTGATTAAACATGTGTTTCATAACTACACTAAGTATCAGCCCTGGATTTGTATCAGCCCACGTTAGGGTGGTGCAGAATTCGCCTGCCTTGTAGTCTGGGTACTATAGGCTGCCATAAATGGACACAACACCCAAATCGAGGACTAAAGTTAGGACTTACTCACCCCTTTTGAACATTTTGTAGGCCTAGGTGTATTTCGGCTTCTGTCCTCTGTGAATCATCTATTCGTATATTCCACACTGAAGTTGTGCGCTCTAGTTTTGAACTTGACGCGGAGCTTCCCCGGCTCGTCCTGGTTAATGTCACTTGTCACTCCTCTGAAATGTATTGCAATCCACTGTATCGAGCTGTGCTGCACACTGCCGAGGCTCTGATGAACACTGACAACAAATAATAACCTCCTTCACCGCAAAGTGAGGCGGACCTCAGTCGGACCCGGGAAACTAGGCGAACCAGACGCACTAAAATCATCCCCTCAGTCCGAAATGATGACGACTCCAGCGCGCTCGGAGAGCACAGTGGTCCGATGCAACCTCTGGTAGCCAACTCCTTTTAGGACGCAAATGTCCGTGGAGGCTGCAAATCAGTTGTGGGGGGCAAGTCGACGCTGAGCACATGCAGCCTCCAAGAAGCACAGAAATTTCAATTCAAGTGGCCAATCTCCGAGTCTCCTCCCGGTGCCACGGAGCCGTTCAAATCGCATCACATTCGTTAAAATCTCTAATTAACGTAAGTTATTTGGATTCACATTCCGCCTCTGATGTCGGATTATAAACGCAGTTTCCTCAAATCCTCCTTAATAATATAGACTTTGATGCTTTCGGTTTCCTTAAAATCCCCTCTTTTCAGCTCTCCTCTGCACTCGTGATTGTTACATTTCTGTAATCTGCTCTGTGGAGATCTCTCAGCTTTCCATCTATGGATCAGAGCTCGTTCGTGCGCTCAAGGAGGGAGAAAGTATGTTGTACTGCCTCAGCCCCTCCACCGGGCAGCATCCTGCTCCATCCCTCTCACTGCCTCTGTCCCTGTATGCGCCAGCCCGACACACTGCTCCCTGACACCAGAGGTCTTCATAACAAATCTAACATGACAACAGGACAAAACTTCCCTTACGACAACAATATTTTAAGCAGAAGACAAAACACCAGGGGAGAGTTGTGAGGCTCCTGCTTCTGCTGCCACTAATAAACTGATTTCAGTAGCCTACATCAAAATCAATATGCTATAGAAAATAGATATTGCATTTGATAACATGATGCCTCTCTCTCTCTCTCTCTCTCTCTCTCTCTCTCTCTCTCGCTCACACACACACACACACACACACACACACACACACACACACACACACACACACACACACAAACAAAATTTAGATTACCCAACCAGATTATAATACACCCCATTTAATTAATTGCTATATACATTTGGTTTTGATGTTACCTATATATACATATATACACACTAAGAAAAAAGTCACCACCTGGATTTAACTAAGCAAATTGGTAAGAGCCTCCCATTGGATAATTACTGCATGGATGATTATTTGTCTGCTGCCAACAAGTTATTTAACCCTAACTGATTTCTTTAACAACAACATGTGAAAAGACACATCCTGTGGTCGTGGAAAAGATGTTAATCTGTTTAAGAAGGATCAAATTATTGGCATAATCAAGCATGAATCAAGCACAGGAAGCATCTAAGGGGATTGATGAAACTACTAAAACTGGGTTAAGAACTGTTCAATGGAAGAAGGTCATGTGGTCTGATGAGTCCAGATATTACCCTGTTCCAGAGTGATGGGAGCATCAGGGTAAGAAGAGAGGAGGGTGAAGTGATGCACCCATCATGCCTAGTGCCCTACCATAAAAGCCTGTGGGGGCAGTGCTATGATCTGGGGTTGCTGCAGTTGGTCTAGGTCTAGGTCTAGGTTCAGCAACGTTATGAGGTCAGCTGACTACCTGAACATACTGAATGACCAGGTTATTACTTCAATGGATTTCTTTCCCCCTGATGGCACAGGCATATTCCAAGATGAAAATGCAATCAGGATTCATTGGACTAAAATAGTGTTAAGGGAGCATGACTCATCATTTTCACACATGGACTGACCACCACAGAGTCCAGACCTTGACCCCATTGAGAAGCTTTAGGATGTACTGGAGGAGACTTTGCGCAGCGATCTGACTCTCATCAGTACAAGACCTTGGTGAAAAAATTAATGCAACTCTGGACAGGAATAAATGTTGTGACATAGCAGAAGGTTATCGAAACGATGGCACGGTGAATGTATGCCATAATAAAAGCGAAAGGGAGTTTACATATATATATATATTTGATCTTTTCTTAATTTAATTTAAAATCAAGTGCGTTTAAAATTAAACACAGTTAAATAAAATATACTGTTGCGCTTGCGGACAATGAACACCGTCCTTTAATTCACAGCTGATTAATGAAGCCTCGTCCTGAAACTCGCGTCCCGTTCACGGACATCGGTTACATCGGTGCTCGACTTTTCGCCACTGACTTCTTGCGTCGATTGGTTTCGCCTTTCCGTTCCTCACATGTTTCGTGTTTGGGAAGGAAAAACATGGCGGCGCCCTCGAATGAGGTCCAGGTTGTTTCTGTCAAGAAGCCCGCGGGTAAATGGACTATTAACATTAAATCTTTAGTAGAAGAGACGTGACGAGGAGTTTGTCATTGATTTGAACATAAACGAGGTGTAGCGTTAACTGCGAGCTCTGTTTTCAACGCAGCAGTCTGGCTGAAGAGAGACGAGGAAATCAGTCCCGTTTACCGCTCGCCATGTTGTTTACTAGCTGTCCAGCTGTGTGTAATTGTACCACATGATAAAACATTTGTTTATTACCCCATACTTAGCATCCAGTCAGTATTGTAGCGATAACTCGCCAGACTTAATGACATCGACGTGGAGTGAGTGCGTGACCAGCGAGCTGACATCAGTTGTTTAAAGGTTTATTTACAGAAAGACCGTATGTTACTGTATCCACTGTGTTATTGTGATTTTTGGATCAGTATCTCGTTCACTGTGATTTGTGATTTAGCACGATGGAAGCACAGTGTTCAGAATATAATACAGTCAATGGTAATTACACATCACACATCAATTAGCTACACATCTCCTCTGATTACATGTTTGCAGACAGAAAATAACCCTAAATACAACTTTTTAGGATATATACTAATATTTGCTGTAGCTCTGCTGTATGCATGATGTCTTTTCAGCGCTTGTGGATCTTTGGATCTGCACAGCAGCTGTGTGCTCTGTGAAGAAAGTGGTTGAGAGACCGGAGACATAGATTTTGCAGGATATGAGTGGATGGGATGTATGGTCAATGCTAATGGTGTTTACTTGTCAAAGAAAAACAGACTTTTCCCTGGCAGTCATAAAGTGTTTCCAGCTGAATAACATTGCTACATGCAGGCTGACTTCACTGAAGACAGGCTTTTTCGGGCTTCTTTTAAGAATCGGCACCTTAAGCTGTGTTTCCTCTTTTGACTTTTGAAAGGAAGACACAGCAGAGTGGTTTGATCTGCCAAACAGTCTCGCACACTGCAAGCCATCCCTGTATTGAGTGAGATGATGCAGGGCTATTCACAGAGAGGTGAAAGGGGGTCTTTGCAGTGCATCTAGAAAGGGCCTTTAAAAGATTAGGTAGGGAAGGATGTGAGAAAAATAAAAAGTCGTTTTTTGTAGTAAGGAAGTTTATTGTAAGTAAGAAGACGCCATAGGCAGGAGCTGTTATTGACAGATGGATCAGAAGCAGTCATTTAATTTAGAAATCAAATATTACGCTTGTGCTTTTTTATTTAGGATTCAGATATGTAATTTCTACAGTGGAAATAGCTCTGATCATTCGGGTGTTTTTTCAAATTACCCAGCTGTTCTAGAAGAAAAGCAAAACAGTGTCATCTGTGACTGGTGGCAAAGAGAGTTTGACTGTTTAACAAGTTTTACTTGTGTATTTTTGAACGTGTGAGTTATATATTGAACTCGTCACTAAACAAATCAGGTCAATTCAAATTGATTCAGTGGAAAGTGTGAACTTTTCAATAGGTTCCAGCATCCAGTAGGAGACAATAGACAATAGAATAAATGTAAAAGTGTTGGTGCAGTTCCAGTTTCAGACTTTACTCTGGGATTGAAATCCTGTCTCTGGCTGAGAACAAGTGGGGCTATGTCGGACTCAAACTCTGCCAGTAAAATGAAAGCAAACTCTCTCCCTGTGTTTTCTCCCCTTTCAGTTGGCATTTCAAGCTCCCCAGCAGCTTAAACCTATTTTGAAAGAATGATACAAAGAGGAATTAGTGGTGCTCTCCAGTTCCCCACCTCTCCTATCTCATTACATGTGGCCAGTCACTGCAGAGATCGCTGACGCATTTGTAGAGTTTGAATGTGGGAAATCAACATTCGATTACAACCCTCCACTTACCCAGAGCTGGTGCAAACGTGTGAATGACTTTACTAATAACTTGTGTTATTCTTTTACAGTGAGATTTATGGGTGATGGTCTCAGGTTTGATCAGTTTGTCACGTTTCAAGCTGTGTTCACTGCATTGCTATCACCTCAATCGTTTACCTTTCTCTTCAGTCCGAGGTCCGCGACGGGTAGCCAATCAAATTCCAGATGAAATCCTGGAAGACCCAGAGTTACGGGAGGCGATCAAAGCCCTGCCTCCGAATTACAACTTTGAGATCCATAAGACAGTTTGGCGAGTGAGACAAGCAAAAGCTAAGAGAGGTAAGCTCTGTTCTTTCTTAGCACACTTGATTAATCTTGCATATGATTACGAATCTGTAGCCATTGTGGGGGGTTACATGGATGCCATATTACAATTATTTTTATTGCAAAGTTAAATAGGATCTGGTTGAAACCCACAAGCAATGTTCATACTAGAGACTTTTAAATTGCACAGTCAATTCACTGAATTGGAGCAGGATATGAAAGTTGAAGTAAATGATTTAATAGTCATATTAATTAGCAGAAAGTTTCTTTAAAATGTAGTTTGTGTTTAGATCTAAGTGTATTTGTGTCTGTGGTGATGTGATTAAGTAAAGGCCTTTTCTGGTGGTGTGTTCCCTGTTATTGAATAGCCTGGACACCAAGGGAACAAATGGTTTTTTACACAACTTTCCATGTCCAGTGTGTTTTACTGTTGGCTAAAATTGAATTTGTGAAGGGGCGGTGTTTGCCTTCTTTCAAGAGAGTGGGAGATAGGATGGGAGGGTTGATTTCCCTGGGAACTGTGCTTATGTGTTATTGAGTTAGAAGGTTCCACTCACACTGCAGCTGATGGTGCTCAAACTCCTTGTCAACAACGATGCAACACACGTTTGTGTACAGCATAACTACACAGCAAATATGAGAAGTCCAATTCCTTTCTTTTTTATTTATTTATTTTTTTGACTCATATGGAAAGCAGACTTTGGTCTTGTTAACACTTAAAACCCAGTCTTGCAGTATAAGTAGTAAAATGATTCTTTTTTAACTACATAATTGGGCAGCACTGTATGACAGGCTGTGCAGATATTTGATATTTTTCTGTGATATCTTTTGTTTAGGAATTGTACTTCAGGATTGAGGTCATTTAAACTGATACACTATATGAGGTTACTGAAAAAAATAAAAGTAGTCAAACAGAATAATCCTTCTACTCAGTCAACAGAGTATGAAGGCATGTAGTGGAAGTGTAGCCGCAGGACAAACCGAGTGTTGACACAGTAGGAGGCATGGAAATGTTTTATTTTTTATTTTTGATCTCATTGGGTCTTTTCATAAGAGCCACAGTTTCTGAACATATCAAACACTGGTTTAGTTCAGTGGTAATATGAACAGAAAGCAGTCTGTCCATTCTGAATTAAAAACTCAATTTTCACTGTCCACTTTTTTCTTTTTGGACATTTTTATATTTATCTCTTCCTCTTTAAGTCTCACCGTCCTTTTATCAACTCCTACCTCTTACCTCTCCCTCTCTCCCTCTCTGTCTTCTGTATCTCTCCTCTCTGTCGTCTGTCTCTCTCCTCTCTGTCGTCTGTATCTCTCTCCTCTCTGTCGTCTGTATCTCTCCTCTCTGTCGTCTGTATCTCTCCTCTCTGTCTTCTGTATCTCTCCTCTCTGTCGTCTGTATCTCTCTCCTCTCTGTCGTCTGTATCTCTCCTCTCTGTCTTCTGTATCTCTCCTCTCTGTCTTCTGTATCTCTCCTCTCTGTCTTCTGTATCTCTCCTCTCTGTCGTCTGTATCTCTCTCCTCTCTGTCGTCTGACAACCTTTAGTGAAATTTGGTGTTAATACTAGATTGTTATTAATAGATGATAAAAGAAAAAACAGGACAGAAAAAGTTAAACACTATTGATTATTAAAATGGGACCTAGGTCATGGGATGGGATATGTTAGACAGCAAGTGAATCTATTCTGGAAACTGATGTGTTGGAAGTGGGAAAAATAGGCCCCATCTTGTGGGGTTAAAGGCACATTGGTGCCAGATGCCATTGGATACCTTGAAAGGTTTGGTGGAACACACGCCTCACCATAGACAACATTAGGCAGATTTAATGTTAATGGCTAATCAGTGTCTATATGAGCAATATGAACCTGTCCTTTAATTGCACAGGTACTTAAATGTTGACCTAATGCATAGTGCGTATGTTTCCCGTTAAAACAGGTCACAGGGTAGTGTTACAATGGCAGCCTTCAGAAAGATAGAAAATATAAACGTCACTAATCTAAATGTCAAAACACGTAGTCTTTCAGTTGTTGCTGCCTTCGGTGGATATGCAGATTCCATGCCAAGAGGATTGAATCATTTTTTACATGTCCCTTTGGGGAGCATGTGGTTTACTGCAGCTCCCTGCTTTTGCTTTTACTTTGTTGTTGTTGACACAGTGACACTTTTTTATCATAGCTTATTCTGACTTTCTGAACTCAGAGAGCATAACTCACCTTATCACGCCATCTCTCTGTGCTCCTCTTTGTGTCCATCTGTTTCTTTGTCAGCCTTTGAACTCCTCTTGAGTCTCACGCACTGAGCTTTTGAAATCAAGGACTGAGGAACATACAGTAGAATTTTATTTTAGCAGCTCAATCTGTTTTGCTGAGTTTATAAATATTCAAAACCGTGTGTTCTTCTGCCCAGTTTGCTAATTTTTGTCTAATTGGGTGTTGTTGTGATGTAATCTGTTGTGCAACACAGCTTTTTACAATAGCACCAGACTTGAATGTGGTGTATTGTTTATAGAGAAACAGTTTGAGTGGCATCTCTGGAATAGAAATTCAGATGTGTTTTTTTTTTTTTCTTCAATTTAGCCAATCAGAAAAATGTTTGGGTAATGTGCCATCAAATTATGTGAAATGATCACATTATAACTCCACTGGTTTGGATTTGAGATCATGTACTGATTTTCCTTGTGAGTCTCAGATCACAAGGATGTAATTTCTTATATTTGCTTCAGTATTTTACATAAATGCTGTTCAGTCCTGCATACAACTGCTTCTTAGTGCGAGAGGAAAAAGCATGTGAACCCTTGGAATAATTACCTCCAAAAAGCTAATTGGAGTCATGTATTAGCATTTTTGGAACAACTCTACAAGTGGAGACACTTTGGGACTGTGGCTACTCAACCAAGAAGGGGAAGGTCAGTCAATATGACCTCAAGAGAACAACAAACACTCATGAATGAGGTAAAGAAACAACCCAGAGTGACAGCCCAAGATTTGAAGACATCATTGGAACTGGCTAACATCTGTGTTCATGAGCCTACAGTAGGTAAAACATTAAACTAACAGGCTGTCTATGGCAGGACACCACAAGAAAGCTGCTTCTTACTAAAAAGAACATTGCGGAATGCCTGAAGTTTGCAAAAGAGCACATCGGATAATGTGAGAATGTCTGTACATCAGCTTAAACTCTTTAGAAGTTGGGTGATGCTACAGAAGAATGACCTAAAACACTAGAGCAAGTCCACAGAATGGCTTCAGAAAAACAAATTCCGCCTTTTTGAAGTGGCCAAGTCAGAACTCAGACCTTAAACCAATAGAGATGCTATTGACACACTTAGAGCCACACACATGAAATATTCAAAGAATATGGCAGAGTTAAAGCAGATCTGTCTGGAAGAAATGGGCTAAAATTCCTCTTGAACGATGTGCAAATCTGATCCACAGCTACAGGATGTCTAGTACTCTCGACTTAGCTGAGAATCAGATCACAATTTATGACTAATTAATGCAGAAAACCATGAAATTTCTTTCCACTGTAAAGTGAAATAGCAGTGCAGCTTTGAGTGTCCTGGAAAACCTTGAATACATGCATGTCCTTTCTGCAGTGGACTTTGGAATGTCCTGTGGAGTTTTTCTGTTTCCCATGGTCACAAAAAAAATGATGAAAATGAAAATGTATTATTAGATGTTTCCCCGATAATTGTTGTGATAACAGAAGACATAAGGTTGGCTGGTGTGAGGGTAGACGATGCCCACGATAGAGTGGTGTGGAAAAGGATGATTGACTGTGGCGACCCCTGATCAGAAAAGCCGAAAGAGAAGAAGATATGTTTCCCCGATAATTAATGCAATAAATATCATGTGTAGCATTTAGTTCCTTGTTTTAGGTTCTGTGATTTCTCTCTATTGAACAGTTACTTTTATGTAAGGGCATTGTGTGGGAAAAGCTGTAGTGATGATATTGTTTTAGGCACAAAATTCTTAGAATCTTACAGTATATTATGAATTTAGATTGTCCTCAGTGCCAGTGTTAAATACACATCCAACTTAAACATGCTTAAAAGTCAGGGTAATCTGCAGACTGGACATGCACATTATTTGAGACATGTCCTTCCTTCATGTGCAGAGGATTAGTGGGTACAATTTTAAAGAGATGACATAACGAAACATATGAATACACAGAGTGGCAATGGTTGCCATTTTATTAGATACATTTAGTGAAAAATAAAGCAGTGTAATATAGAGCAGTGTAATATACTGTGCCTTTATTACAGTTACAATGTCCAGTGTTTTATTTTTTATTCAATATTTTTTTAAATATATTTTTTAGAAGCTTCAGTTTGGGTTGTGTTGTATTAAATGTATAAGATGCATTGTTATTTATATAATAATAATCTAGATAAATATTATTATTTGTTATTATTTATAACAAATTTTCCATACAATTCTTAGATAATAACATATTAAAATAAACAAATTATTGGTGATCGCACTACAAATGATGGTCTCATTAAGTGCAAACCAGATGGGATGACATGTCACTGCAAAATGCTATGGGAGCCATGCTGGTTAAGTGTGCCTTCAATTTTGACACCAACCCCTGAAGCGCCTTTACGGTAACGCTTAAAATTCCAGTGTAACTAGGCAAAGGTATCTTAAGGAAGGGGACACCATTTTACCAATACGGCAGCAACAACCCCAATGCCATCACGCTTCCTCTAGGTCTAACAAAGACGTGGTGTTTAGAACCAAAAATTGTAATTCTTCGACTAATCAGACCAAAGAACAGTTTTCAAAATTACTAACCTTCATTTCTTAAAGTAATCATTAACAATCTTTCTCCTTAACCTTTTGAGTATTTCTTACTATAATATGGATTTGTACTGTAGTTGTAGTAGCACTAATATGCATTGCCACCTGCATCACATATCTGTTTTAGTAGTGCACATTACATTTGTTTTGACAGTTCATCACATCTAACCCTACATGTTACAGTATGCCTTCACACTATAAAATTGTATCTGCTATGGGATAAAACCTTAGCCTAGCATTATTCTAGTTTTTCTGACCATGACCCCTCTTTTTAAAAGTTCTGAGTAATACCATTTTGTCTGCTATTCACTGATAAATTGGCCTTCCCGACACTTTTTTAGTGTACCTCCTATCTTTGATTGTTAACATAATCCCATCTGTAGTTTTCATGTTATCTCTACTGGAATTAGTGTTAAAACAATAAGTTTATCATAGAACTGGTGTATGCCCCCTAATTTAAGTCAAAAGTAAACTTCTTGCAAATTGGGAAAATAGCTCGTTTTTAAAAAATGGAAATGTCAAATTAAGTTTGCTGCCTTTTATATGGTACACTGCAGTATAAGTCCAGGTTGTGACTTACCATCAGTAATGGTTCTTAGGCAAGACCTCTTTGCACTTGACTTTGCTTACCTTTGGATATGAGAGAAGCACGTAGACAGAGAGTCATGCCCTCGAGATTCCATAAGAAGCAATGTCCTCCATGGAGAAACAGATTAAAGGCAAAGGTCGAGGCAGCATGAAGAGAAGTAAGCCAGATAGCAGAACTTTAAAAAGGTGTGATGAAGAAAGGGTTACCTAAGAAGTACAACAAGATTTCCAATTTGTAGGTCCTGCAAAGCGAGAGTCACAGCTCTGGCTACCCACCTAAAGAGGTTCACCAGAGGTTGAGCCACCCTAATAGTACTCTCAGTGGCATGGTAATAATATTAGAGCATACCCACCCAGGCTGGAGACTAAGAAATACTGGAAAAACATGGTGGATAACATAACAGCAATGCACATTTGCTAGTGATTCTTATCCTGTGAACAGCCTTCAATAACCATCACAATGGCAGACATCCAAGAAAGGATCTCAAGTATGAAGAACTGGACAGTACCAGGCCCTGACATGTTCCATACCTACTGGCTAAAAAAGCTAGCTCTATGAGCACCTAGGCTGTTATTATTATTGTGAAACCTCTTAAAATAAAGCTGTAAGTCATCGTACAATACGATCACATCTTGGTTGTTTTATTTCAAATCAATGTCCAGGTATTGCCAGGCCTAACTGTATGTAAACATCCACTTGCAGCATCGGACTCACCTTTCGCTGGGGGCAGCCTATGCAAAAAGTTCTTTGCTTCTGTCAACTGAGGCAGGGGTGTGCTCTGAAACCTTTGTCTGTTAATAAACTTGCCCTTTTCTATGTAATGACCTGTCTCTCACTGTCTGCGTGAGAGCTTGGTCATCCTTTAACCTTTCATCAGTAAGAAGTGCTCTCACTCCTTCTCTTCGCACCGCCCCATCTATCACTCCATCTCATGACCATCCTTCTTAAACCTCTTTGGCCTTTTGTCTGTCATGGCTTTTATTGCTTAATGCTGTCTGCCACCGAAGTCTTGAAATTGTTTCTGGCCTAGTCATGTGAAAACATTTGTGCACTGAATTCAGTGTCTTCGAATTGTAAGTGTCCACTGCAGCGTTGATGGATTTATTGAAGCAAGGTGTGACAGAGTTTGACTGGGAGAAAATGTCATGGTTGATTGAAACCAAGCCTTTCTCTCTAGGTGCTCGCTCCACGTGTCTGACTTGGTGACAGGGACTGTCACTGCACTGGTCAACACCTTGTGAATGTGTGTATGTGGTCATCATAAATTACTGCTTAACAAAGGGTATTCGATGGAAGTAAGAATGTAATCCTAACCAGAAAACAATGGTACAGTATGATGCCTTGGTTCACAGTCAATCTATTCTAATATTGAGTTGTGTAGTTAAAACATTAGTTATTAGCTTTCAAATAACATTATCAGAAGTTCATGTTTTAACATTAAAAAATATATTAATCTGAATCTAAATCAAGATTCTTTTACAGATGCATTTCATTACATAAGTTTCTCTTAATACAAGAAAAAAAATCACTTGTTGCCAATGAAGATAAACACTTTCCTGATTTTAATGGCCATTATGGTGGTGCAAGTTAAATTAAGTTCATATTTCTCCCAGCCTTTTGAGTTGGCTCAACAAAGAAAAGTGCAGTTGTTATATTTTTCAAACACTACTTATTTTGTGGAAAATAATGTCCATTAAATTTGATTCCTAACTAGTCAATTAATTAATCAGCCAGAAGAAGAATTGGCAGCTATTGGGCTACTGTGAATCTGTGGTTTTTGGTTTTTGGTTTATTGGTCATTTGCAAGAAGGCATTTAAATGGGTCACAGGAGGCTCTGGGAAATAGTGGCGAACATCTTTCACAGTTTTGATAACTTGCAGACCATTTATAAAATTGCAAAACAACATGAGGAAATATTATTAAGTATAGAATGATAATTGCTTTCCTTACTAATCTCTCACGTCACCTGTCTTTTCCTACTCCCAATCAGTACTGTACTGCTATTCCTTACAGAGTTATACTCAACGTTATCAATATCTGGATGCGTAATGCTTAATGCACCAAAAAGTATAGGATTGTTAATGTAAAAACCGCAAGACTTATCCTGTTGATCGGGAACAAGACTTTTCATTTGAATTCACATCTACTTTGAATTGAACTTTGAATACTTTGAAGAAAACATGATAATATAATTTTACAATGAGAGCTTAAAGTTTGCATTTCAGTTTGTCTGAGATGAGTACAAGGCCAAAATGTTGCTTTGCATGCTATTGATATTAATATGTTTTTGTATTATATTGATCTTTTAAAGGAATACAGATTGCCTTATATAAAAAAATAGAACAACATATATATATATATATATAGTAGTAAAACCAGTGTAAATAGAAAATGTTAAAATTACGACAATAAAATAAGTCATTACATTAAAATAAGTTTCACAGAAGGGTTCCTAAGGGGACTTGCAGTAGCTGATTAGGGTTTAAACCTAATGACCATATAAATACAACTCTCTGCTGCCTCTTTGGTTTAAAATGCTTAGATAACATGTTTATTATTATTGCAGATTATTTCTTTCTCCTAAACCTACACATTTTTCCCTAGAGCTCATTTATTTCACTCCCCCTGCTAAGTTAACTTGTGGTGAGTGCACACTTTCCTTATTATCGAGAGTCCCTTAAAAACTTGGTGCACTAGCTTCCTTTAGAGGTAGAGAACCTTTTGTGCAGTCCTCATCTCTGCAGCAGAATTCCAAATGCGCAACCTTGCATGATATCTCCAGGTATAAGTTGCCTGATTTCTCTTTAAATTAATATGTGTAAAGGAAAGAGCCTCACTTCACTGATTGCAGGCAAGCTGTGCTTCTGTTTGATGCAGAGTGAAACGAGGCACGAACCGCTTAATAAATTCTGCCCTAAATGAGGTTTTTCCAGTGGTTCATCTCAGTCGGTGTCACACATCAGTAGATCAGTAGGTCTCATGTGTTCAATATGTAACACTATTGGCAGGAGTAATACTTGTTAATTGGTTGCTTAAATTCAATTTCAGAGCAGCTCCACCAGTTTGTCCATAATAAATTCTAGCTTCGAGAGATAAAACTTGGGAGGGGTGTGTTTTGGTGTTTTTGTGTGTTTAACAGCGGGAGCTGAAGTGTGACTCTCAGAGCAAGTGGCAGGGATGGAGAGAGTTTAATGGTTCTGTAGAGAGACCTGTGGTGATTGGCTTGGACTAGATGTCCAACACACTGTCACTTGCTAAAATAAACCAACAGAACTACTGTGGCAGAGGGGAAATTGCCCTGAAACATCACTATTTGCTGTCAGCACTGAACCAGCAGCAGGGGCTATGTATAGCTGTGCTGTCCAGGATTTTATTGAAAAATTTTTGATGCTGCCGTCAGTCTAATGAAAGTATGTTGCTTTGCTCTTTTCCACTATCTCCAGTGGCTTTGCAGCTTCCAGAGGGCCTGCAGATGTTTGCCTGTGTCATCGCTGACATCGTTGAAAGGTAAGCTGGCGAAAGAAAGACCTTTTGCACTGTTATTGCTCAAGTTGTTTGAGCATCTGTGAGTGAGCAGCAGGTGCAGAAGTCAACCCAGCAGCACGCAGACTTGAACTGACACGGCTGCCTGGCGCTCATTAGGAGAGCGGGAGCTTTATCGTAATTCTCCGCTGTCGACTCAATCAGGGATTGAATGGAAAATGAGACACATTTACCCTGTTTTGGGACCGAGCAGATAGCGCAGCTTCCCTTTCTCACAGTTGGAAGAGGAAAGTGATATTATTCTTGTTAATTACTTCTTAGTCCAATCTGCATATGCCTATTGCACACCAGCAGTCCATCACATAGACACCATCGTTTTTTGTTTTTGTTGCTGTTGCTCATCCCATGACGAGAAACGCTTGAGCATGTATCTGCTCCAACCTTAATAGTGTGTCTTTTAAAATACACTGTTGTTTGTCCCTCCATCATACTAAATGCAATTTGCTCTTCATGCATGCATCATAAATAGAAACACACATCCAGAAATACACACCTGTGAGGGTAACTGTGAAGTAAAATGAAAGAATCTGGTGTTTTTTTCCCCACTTTATTCCTTGAATGCTGTCTTTGTGGCCCCGTTCGGCCTCTGTTTCTCAGGAACACTGCCTGCTAAGTGTTTTCCCAGTAACGCCTGGAGGGAATTCCAAAGAAAATGACTGCTATCATTAAACGCACAGAATGGATTTCTTTAATAGGTGTTCAGTCAGTGCTAACCTGATTACGAGATGGACAAGATAAGGGATATAGTAGTGAAAGCTACCATAAGCTTTTCAGGCTGGCCGGATATTTGATTTCAAACAGGAAACTTGGATCACAACTGTTTGACTGTGTTGTGCTCTTCATGCTTAGATGCACTTTACATTACTATGCTAAGACACATTTATTCACCATATAAGTGGTAAAACTTTGGTCTGACTCAAAGAAGTGTTGGGGCTGTGGGCTTGTTTTTCTTCCCTCAACTCTTTTATCATTTTTTTACGCTATAATTTTGTTCGTCTTTACTCCAACTGTATCAGACCTTTATGGCTTTATATCTTTCTATCGCCATCTTTAAAGTTATTTCTACTTTTTATCACAAGAAAGATGATGGACTGAAGTTTCAATGATGGGGTCTGGTCTTATCATATCTACAGCTATCAGACTGAAAGCTACCACTGTGCGCTGTATGGCTTTTAAACCACGCACCCATGTAGTCCACAGTTATAGGTTTGAGTTGTCACTGTCCATCATGTCGTCAACCCCTAAATTGGCCCCTCTCTTCTGATGAGAGCAATTAGAAGACACTAATTGCTTTTCTCATTGTCTTCAAACCTCCTCCTCTATTGCTCTTGTCTCTGTATTTTTCACCCTCTCTTCACAATCCACACAATTTCTCATCCAGACTGCAGCAGAGAAGATAGTTGTCACGGTTTCCCTTCATTAGTTCCTACTATAGAGTTTCCCTTAAACCATTTTGCTTTTGTCTGTGCTGTCTTACCGTGTTTGAATTTCTTTTCTGCAGTTCCAGCCTATACAGATTTAACAGAGCTCTCTGAACATCAAAGCACGTGTAAAGTACTGAGTATCTTCCATCTTCTGCACAGAGTGAAGTTATCATTGGAATGAGTTTTTGTACGGTACCGTTTCTCCATGTAAAAAACCTTTTTTGACAAACAACAGCATTTCTCATGTGTTACAACTTGGGACTCGGGTCAGCATGGCCAGAGGCAATATGTTTTCAGGTTCATCTGTAAATTGGAATAAAGGCTAAGGTCATTAGATTTTGGTGATCAAAGGTTATTTTGATCTTATAGTTCTGACACGATCGTCAATGCAATATCTCAGCAATGCCTTGGAGGGAATTCCAATATATCTGGCAGAAACATCCATTTGGACTCAAGGATGACAGGATTAGATTTTAGTGGTCAAAGGTCAAGGCCACCGTGACCTCACAGTGTGTCCCGTTCTCATTAAAATATTTTCTCAGGAATGACTGAAGGGAATTTCATCACATACATACATACATACATACATCCAGTTCCAATGAACAGAATATCAATCTGGACAGACATGCATGTAAATTACAACTTGACCAGTTGGCAGGCACACAACCACAAGGCAGTAAATCGAATTGCATGTAGTATACATACAATTTCACTGACCAAATAAAAGCTGGGGGCTGGTCACATTATTTTTTTCTTTAGAAAATGTATATGACTGTTCCAAATCCTCTGACGTGTTATATATTATGTGTTCTTATTGATAGAAATATTAAAATTATGGCAAATTTAAAAATAATAACAATAAAAATTTTAATTCATTAACTCAGGATTTGCTTGACATATTAGAACAGGGTCACCAAGATCCTGTGTACAGATCTCAGAAAATAATTTTTGTAAGAAATCCACACTCATAAAATGGGAAGCCGTAGTGAATTCCAAAAGCATGTGCACTTTGACTTACTATGTGTACATATTTTAACCTTTGCCTCTGTAATGGCCACACAAGCAAATCCACCTTTTCATTGCCAGCCACATCATGTCTAAGGGCTTATGGGAGCAAACAATGAATCTAAGGTTGTTGTCTTTTGGCTGTTCACTGTATGATCTTTGCCCCCAGTGTGAGGATGGGATTGTAACTCTTGGAACTTTTGCTAGGAGAAACTAGGAAGGAACTCAAGGTCAAGTCTCGGTTCAGGTCTGTTTCCACTTCATGCTGTAATCGGATAAATTGTCCCCTGGAGGCTAAAATAGCCTTGATAACAATGCCAACACAAACTCCCAGAATATGGTTGATCCCATAGAAGGCTTAACCTGCAGGTGAAAGCTGTCTGTTTACATCTGACCCCACCCCACCCACCCTGCCACGGATTAAAGTAGGAGGTCTGCTACAAAGCTTGAATTATAACTAAACCATTTATTTAAACAAGACTTTACCAAAGCTGTCATTTCAGAGCACTTTATTGTGGCAACCAGGCCAATTGTTGCGCTGGTGAAAATCCAACAAATGGGCACTGGGGATCTAGCCTGAGTTTAAATAGCTGCGTTTGGACAGAGTGAATGACAGTAACCTTTGGGTGCTGTCACAGCAGAAAGCTGACCTTGTGCCACTCAGCTTATGTTGAGGGTTACCAGGGGTCCCAGGAGTTGAGCGGCTCTAACATCACCATCACTACCACAGTCTATTGTTCCCAGGAGACAGGGCCTAGGTCCATGTCAAAATGGGGATGAAAGGGCTAAGCTGCCCTCAGAGTAAGGCGCTTCAGAGGGATGGACTGCTAAGTCTTAACGAGGACAAGCTGCTCGGAATTATGGCTATGCTGCAGTTAATACACACCCTTTACATGCTGTATGAATGCTTTAGTCACATTTCTCTTTTCAAACATGATCGCTCTTCTATACTTCTTCTATTTTTATATGTAATTCTCACTAGCATTAAAAATGCACTCATATTTATGAATTAAAGCATCATCACAAACTACAGCATCGCAAATGAGCTTGGAGTCAAACCACCATATTTCTGACTTCAAAGTCAAATAACTAAGATAAATTAAAGTAAAATTTCAGGAACTGCAAAGTCTCCTCTGGTTTTTTGCCAGGAACTACATTTAACCACCATTAGTAAAATCTAGTCTAAAACATAAAAACATATAAGCAACTAGAGATGCTCAGATTTGGGATAAGATGATGTAAATCATAAATGTAGGTTTATGCTCTATTCTATTGAATTACATTAGATGGAAAGATTTTTGTTCATCCATAACTATCCAAACAACCCATTGGTTTTCAGTCCATGTTATGCAGGCCACTAAAACCGAGACCACTTGATACTTTAAAGTAGATTTATAGGTCTGTACACTAAACTGTTTTAATGCACGGTGTCTAAATAACTATGTAACCTTAAGTTAAGCGGCAGTTGATTTTATTACAGTACCATCCTCCCTTTTTTTCATTCTCACTGTGCCATTTTATTTCATTCTTTACTCTGCTAGCATTGACATTGTGAAAGGAATTGAAAGACTTATGAACTCTGCTTTCACAAGTAAACTTACGGGGGGAAAAAAAGCTTTTAGACAAAGAATTGGTAACTTGTGCAGGCAGGCAATGATGCATGTGCTGTCACTGTACCATATGTTTTATTGCCTTTGATGGTATGCCAGCTGTCTAGTTCTAGCTTTGAAAGATACTTTCATGAACTTCAGTATTTACTGCTGTTGCTTTTGTGACAACAGAGGAATATAAAGAAAGGAGCAGAAACATGGTTTGTGGGGCTGTCGCCATCCCCTAATCCTAGAGACAGCGCTAGCATTTAATGTTCTGTCACTGTTCTCCTTGCACGAAAATCCTGTGCCTCTACATGGAGATGTTGGCCTGTAACCTAATCTAAGGTCTTGTTCTCGGATGTTTGGTGGTGCAACAACAAATTTGCTGAGCTCACAAGGCCAAAAGGCCCCTGTTACTGAGGCAAAAAAACAATAGTGAGAAATAAAATGTTGTTTTTCTTGACAGTCCCAGACTCTTCATGTATCATAGATCACAAGAGACACATTGCGGTTCTGGCATTAATCATTAGATATAGGAAGTAAATTGAATGCAGATTAATGCAAAGGTTCTGCAGTTAATCCTCCTTCATGGAAGTGATAATGTTTTGTTTTTGATGGAACTGTTTTAGAGAGGTGGTGATTTATGGTCAGTTTGGGAGATGTAGTGTTGCTGTTGAACTGTGTTGCATTATTCTCACAGGTGCCTCTGTTATTATGTCCACTTCATTTATATTGAGGGCTCTGAACAGGTCTCTGTTTAATGCTGTGCGGTCTAATAGCAGAACAAACAACAGCCTCCAAACTGACCACACACGTAATCAGCTCTCACTTCTCCCAAACAAGAACCAATTATTATCACTTTATCCCAAGAGAGGCGTTATTGCATGACTATTGTTTTACACTTTATTAGTTTGAAGTAGGTGTGCCTAATAAACTGCTAACTGAGTGACTGCACAGATAGCAGTTAACAATGTATTAAAGATGATCCACCATTTACACTATTTCTGACTCGGCAGAGAAAGAGCCTTAATTAGCTAGTAGATTAAGTGATTTGATATAAATGACACACTATGGTGACCATATCAAGTGAGTTTATACTGCTGTTGCTTAAATTAACTGGATTAACTGGGGGCTTTCAGTTAAATGTTATGTTCAGAATTAGTTTGGCAGGCAATACATTAGAGATAAAGAGAGGACAAGACTGTTGCTAAGCCTTTGAACACCGGTAATCAACTGCAGGTTTAGAAAACCTGCAGTTGTGAAATGCAGAAAACACACACAAGATAAAAACAGGATAGAGGAACACATAGATATTGGTCAATTGTGTTCAGAGAACTGTTAAATTCCCCTAGATCTGGCAGTTTCTGTAAACCAATTCACCAGTTACCATTTCTTTTAATTTCAAATTGTCCAGTGGAACAACAGTGTGGAATAAAATATCTCAGGTTTGCAGAAGAATGCATAATGGGGCCCACATTTCTGATTAATATAGAAACAAGAGTAGGAAGGAAGCTTTCCCAAAAATGGTCTTATAAATAAAGATAGACTAGTGACTAAGCCTGTGCATTGAAAGCGATGGCTAACCAGCTCCGGCAGTGAGTATACAGTGATGAGTCAGGGATCTGCAATTTGTAACAATCTCAAAACACCATAATAAATGGTGTTTAACATTCAAAGACACTGAGCTGATGGAGTCACAATAAATAACAATAATAGTAAAATGTGGCAAAAACCAACCTTCATAAGCGCAAAAGAAAAGAAAAACAAGACTGCGAAACACCCCCGCTTTTATGCATGCTCTTTAGTTTGGTAACAGTATTTGTGTATAAGAACAAAAAGCCTCCAACGTGTGAAATAAAGCACCACCTTGAGTCAGCTGTCTGATGGGTTGTCCTGAAATTTGGCACAAACTTACATCTTCCCCTCAGGATGAGTTGTAATAACTTTGGTGATCCCTTAACTGCTGATCTAGTGCCATCATCAGGTCAGATTTTAAGTTGTTGTAGTAATGCACATTTCGGTAAACACAGTTATGCAAGCTTCAGCTGTTCGTACTTAGGCCTGTGGCTAGAATGTGTTTCTGGAATGGAAGACAGTGTATGTGACCAATCAACATAAATAACGAGGGGATGAGTATTACCAAACTTGATCGGTCTCAGGAGTTTTGACGGAGACCAGATGGCGCCGGACTGAGAGGCGATCCGGCAAGTAGCCAGGAGCAGGGAAAACAGGAGAAAAACGACATGTAGATTAGGAGACGAAGGAGGTTATAAAAAAAGAGGGAGTTAGGTGTGTGAGGGGAGGAAGGCAAGAGCGCTCCGGGCTGAACCCAAGAGATATACACACTTTTCTTTCCAGCAGGAAAAAAGGTGACTTCGTACCCTGTCTGAATAATTTGCATTGTTTTATAATAAATCCTCATTTGAACTGTATTGAGTGGTCTGGGGGTCTTATCCGTACTACTAAATTAGCTCTACATAGGTGACACTATGCTCAGAGAAATAACGTTTTATTAAAAGTTTTGGATTTGTAGTTTTAAAAGTGAACAGAGCTAACAATATAGTTTATTATAACAACAACATTATTTTTTTTACTGTATATCAGGACTGGCAGACGTTTTGCAGAACTCTAAAACAGTAAAAATAAAAAGTGAAAAATGTGTGACCAGCAGTGGCATGACTGTCAGAACAAGAGTGGGATTCAGTCAGGTCTGATCAGTGAGGCGAAATGGTGTGGAGGCAGATGGTTGTGAGATGCTCATTGTCGAGGAGTTGTGTGCTTGTATGTATGATTCAACAAAACGTGATGGAAGACGCTGACTTGGTGATTCCACTGACATACTGTGAAAGTTTTCTGTTCCTCTCCATCCATGTACAGTACTATTCTGGATAACTGTCAACATAGGCTCCAGATGACCCAAGTAACACTCATGTCAGAAGCAGTGTGTTAGTAAATGAAGGTACAGTATGCACATGCAGCCCACAGACATCTCTAGGTCCTTCGCCATAGCCCTTTCCATCCATCAGAATAGATTCCTCTGTATTCCGCACAGCAGGTTGAATCATTTCTGTCGGAGCAGCAGCCACAGCCACCCGGGGTAAATGTCAACCCTACCATTAAGAAGGCGCCTGGTGGGAGCCTCCGACGCCTTTCTCACACCATCACAGTCTTCATGGCGCCCACAGCACAGCTGAGCTGTAGCAACAAATCTGGGTCTAAGTGAGTGAGTTGATGTGTCTGTGTGCAAGCATGTACGTACGTGCATATGCCTGTTTTTGTGCATATGGTCGGGTGGCACTGCCGAGCCTTCTTTCTGCTCTTTGTCTATAGGAGATCCTCAAATCTTAGCTTTCAGCCCCCCCCCATAGAGCCACGTGCTGTCTAATTAGCCCTCCTGCCAGGCACACCCTCACTGCCCGTGTGTAGCTTAGGCTGAGCTCCAACAATACCTCATCCTCAGCAACCACCTGTAAGCCAGTGTCTGTCTGTTTTGTTTTCCTACAGTCTGACTTAGACCTAAAGACAAAAACGGGGAAGAAGAAGGTTAAACCTCCTACTTACAAAGCATATGGGCATGAAACAGAAGCCCGTCATTACCACTATCCCACATGATTTCTGTCAGGTAGTGGTCATCCCTGACACCAATTTCTTTAAAGAGGAATTACATTTGATTGACACATAGTGATACAGGAGACTGTAAAGTGAATCTGCCACACCCATGTCCCTACACATCTCACAAAGAAAGACCTGGAGGACAACCAAAATACTTGCTGGTTCTGTCTTCACTAATCTTACATCTCATCTGGGGAGACATCATGTCCAGGCAGACTGGAAATCCTGATAGGTGCTGACAATGTGTAATATGATATCTTGGCACATAGCACCTTGGAAATTGCCTGAGCTGTCGTGAAAGTACAATTGATTCCCTCTAGAGGTAGAAAAAAAAAAAAAAGGTCACTTTGGCTGTAACTTGGACAATACTGGGCAAGGCAGGTGGAGGTCGTGAGGGATGATTCTTACTGTTTGGCTTTTGACATGCAAATAAAATGTGGAGATAGCAATGGGCACTTGGGCAGTAGTTGTTCATTCCAAGGGTGAGGAGAGCACCAGTGTTATTGCAGACTGGGTAGTTATTTATGAAGTTAATGATATAAACACATTTTCCCTCTTCTCAGCAGTGTGTAGAAGAGATAAGCAATATTAAGTGCTGAAGGTTATAGTCCCTGTTTTCCTCTTTGTTCTCGCTCCAATACAGCCACTCAGAGCAGCCATAATCGCTCTCATTTTGGATGGCACAGTCCCAGGCACATGTCCATGTAATTGCACTCACAGAGAACCATGTAATATTATGCACAGCCCGGAAAGAATATATTGGAAGAATATTCCTTATGCTTTTAAAATGTCCCTTCACAGTAATGCCACTGACATTGCTATGGCAGTTGAAGTTGGGCTTGTGCAATCTGCAAATTGGAAAGAATAGAAATGACAACACCATCAACAACAACAGGAAAACAAAAATATGAAAACATAATTTGAAATTCTGATGTGTGCTGTAGTTTAGGGTTTCACACTCTTACGAAATATCATTGTACTGTGGACCAATTCAATAGATGGCTAGAAAAAGACAGACACGTTTTCTAATCCAGCATGAAACAGCCACTTTGTACTGTGAACATAGCTTTTTGTTATATTTGTCATGTCTTTTCCTATTGTGTCCATTGTCTTCTACAAACATTTACACAGAACAGAGAGAAGGTTATATCTCACTTCAGTGCTCGTTAAGCATCCGCGCAACAAAAACCTGCCAGCGATGGACTCATATGCGCGATTTATCTAACAGCTGTTAAACAAGCAGAAGACAAACTCACAGAAATATGACGTCTTTGCCACTTCGCCTGCTGTCAAGCGCACACTGAAATCAGTAGGAACGTAGGTTCACATAGCCTGGGAGTGCTTGGTGCTTATTTTAGAAACTTTAATTTAGTTTCAGGATTAAGTCTAATTAACTATGCAAAATAAAATTGTTAGAATTTTGTATAGACTGTGGCTGAGATCAGTTAGTTTGTTTGTTAGTGTGTTGAAGCACCTATCAGTTGAGGATTTAGTAAATTTAGTTAGCTTCACTAACATTTGTCTTGTTTTACTTTTATATAATGAAGAATGGACCATTTGTTTTTCATTTTTTTATATTAGATATCCAGAATTTTCTACTGTCAAACTTAAAAACTTCTAAAAAATGTATTTTGAAGAAAAATCCTCAAACAAACAAAATGGTATTATGAAGATGGTGTTGTGGACATATTTACTTTATGTCGGCTCTCCCTAACCGATCAGAGGAATCTAATTCTAATTCATTTCTGCTTGATAAATAAATATTTCCTGCCGCTTTTTATTTATTGTAGTGGTGCATAGCAGAGCAGAAAGATGGAGGACTGAATGGAGCAGAGTGGATTCATTTCACTTTGGTATATAAACTATATATTATTCTCTGTGGGAAATATACTGCAGATCATCCTGTTTACTATGTGTAGGCCTGAAGGATATGAGTGATGTTGTTAGCTGTTGTATGTTGAATTCCACAATGTGTTATTTATTGTAATTGTCCTTTTGACACAGACTGTCTTTTATGTGTGGGTAATTTATATATGATGTGAGTTGTTTCGTTAAGCTTATTGAATGATATCTGCACTGCCTTCAGAATGCTTCTTCCTCTTTGCGAGCACTTCTGCTTGCTTGCACCCGTTATGTAGATTTTTAAAAGCTTTAAAGGAGTCCCTTAAAACAGCCCTCACATGCTGGCTCTCCGCGCCTATGGTACGATTATTGACATCAGGCCAAGCAAGAGGTGAAGAAACAGTTTCAGCCGGCAAAGGCAGCTTTAAAGAAGCTTTAGAGTTCTGTTCTTGTAGCCACACAATAACATTTAATACCCCCATTTTCTGCCCTCTTTGGTCCTTTATCTTGATCTCTGTCCTCATACCCTCACAGATCTGATAACCACTGTGTCAAACTAGATTCAGTTTTCTGTTATTCTGTTTATTTTTTGAGAGATCCTTGGAGATTAGAGCTTTTCCTGTTTGTAGGCCCAGCCACGGGTTTTTACCTCCTAGAGCAATACTGCCACAACAGCGTTCGCTTGCAATAACTGCCATATCACCATTTTGTTTTGTTTCGTAAATTGGATTGCCGCTCTTTTAAGCGCACTCCGCGATGCTGTGCAGTTTGGGGCTCTATCTTGATAAAGCTGTAGGCTTTTCCATAATGACCCATGGCTCAGGCTTTTGAATAAATGCCATGACAAATAGATGCGATACACTCACAGAAATAGCAGTAATGATCTTGTTTTTCAGGGAGTTAAAGGATTATCTAACGGTATTACTGAAAACATCTGTCTAAGCGTCATCCCATATTCACTACCTCACAGCTCTCCGTTTACTCATTCCTGGCAGATGTTCAATGACTGCAGTTAGACTGTCGTATTTTTTCCAGAGGGTTTTGTCACCAAATTTTCCCTGTGGAAGACTCAGGATTCATGTGTCAGTGTGGCAATGAAATGAAGTGAAATAGTAGGGGAGCGACATAGAGTGGAAGATATTGTGGATACAAAGAGAGAAGGAGTGGAGGTCACTTAATCCTCCTGACCAGTTCCCCTTGCCAAATGTGTATTTTTTTCAGGGGACTACTTTGTCAGGGTATTTTCTATGTTATATGTGCAGAAAGCAGATTATATATTAGATTTGGTAATGTTACAAACCCAGCAGCAAACAGCTCATCTGTCTTATGTAGTCTGTCCTGTCCTCACCATCATCCTTGTTCTCTCTCACTCTCTCTCTCTTTATGTTTTGTTCTCTGATGTCTTTTTCACATTTTCTTTTCCTTCTGTATCATCTCCCACTCAACATTAGCTCCTCCACCGGACTTTATAATCCCTCCTTTCTCTCTGATTTATTCACTTTTTTCCTCATTTACCTAAATGGATCTTGTTTAAGGAGGAAATGATGACGATTCGACTCCACTGAGTTACCCTGCTACCTGCGGGAGAAACTACTTCTCTCAGGCCAATCTGCTGTGCTCTGTGCCAAAGCCCACGTACAGATGGAGAATGGGCAGAAGTGGGCTGAAGTTTAAAATGTAATGGGATGAAAGATTAGCCTTTGACATATGTAGGAAATAATTCACACATGTCTTGTGTAAAGGGAAAGATGAGCTTGTGTCCTTGTGTGTGTGCGTGCGAGTTTGTGCACATGTGGGTGGTTGGACTTGGTATGCAAGCACACTGCACATGCTCATTTGAGCTGTCTTTCCACAGAGTTCCATCAGTGGCAATAGTGCAAGAGCTGTGCTGCTTCACCTGTACCCACCTTGCTGAACTGCTTGTCACTTCGTTTCCTATGAGACCCAGTGTGTTGCCTCTGCTATTATTAGACTTCAAATGTAAAAAAATAAAAAAATCTCTCTCTAGCAGCTCGGTCATGTGGACAGACAACCTTCTGTGGAGTGGACTGCAGCCTTCCACTTAAGAGTTGTACTCAGTAGCATTACAGACTGTAGTTTGTGGAATAAAAACAGTAGCCCTGGTCCAGTCTAGTCTAGTCTTTTCTTTCCATATAATTACCCGGGTCACAAGCTAGACCATTTGGAACAATAACACCGCTACTTTCCTCTTGCTGTACAGTGATCCATTTAGTCACATCATTCAAGCTTCTGCACAAACATGCACAAATTAGTATAAGTGTTGTTACATCAGGGCCCACAGTAAGTACAATAGTAAGGCCTCAAACCATTTCAGACCATCAGATATTCAAGTTAAGTTTTCCCAAGGCTTCAGCTAATCTATGCACTACTTACCAGTAACATAGTCACAGGCATTTTATTGAGACATCTGTGTTATTAAGAGCTCTGAGCAACAGAAGAAAAGAAAGGTTCTTTGAAGAAGAGCCAGCTGGATCAGAGTAGCTCTGTAGATCTTTTGGAAACTTCTGACACTCCTCGTTATATCATAAATAAGCACAGGAGCAGCTAAAGGAATGATCTAACTGTGCCCACACAAGTTTGGCACTTCAGATTGTCTTGATTTGGGGAGAGTACATCTTTATTCCTGTGGCAAAGATAGAAAGAAAAAAGCGGCCTGACATGTGGATGCTACTGATTGTACTCTTTCAACACTCCAGCTGACAAAGGTCTGTCAGCTGGTGCATAAATTGTATAAAGACTTAAATTGGGCTTAATGTGATATAAATGCACATGTATGATGTCTAGCGGCAGTTGGTTTACTCACTTATAAGTAAATACAACATCAGCCATCACACTAATTGAAAAGATTCCCCCATCAATTAGGCACCCACTGGCATATCTAATTACAGAGAGCCTTGATGTATTTATGTATACGTTAAAAAAACACAATACAAGGTTCAAATGCTGCCCAGCAACAGCTGCTGTAAAGTTGAAACAGTTGTATGCTAAAAGTATACCATTACCTGGGAATACAAAATGTAAATATTAGTACTGTAAAGCTCAACATAGGATGGAGATGATTGTCTCGATTTGCAGTAACCCCTTCCTCTGGTGAGACAAATGACTCCAATCCATGCCAGCTAAATGGCACTGGCAGCATACCAGATCCACCGGGTGCTACAGGGTGTTTTTGTACTGAACTCTACACATGCAGCTTTATAATGAGGAGTTTATGCACTGCAGCCCCACTATAACATCCCTCTCTTTATAATTGTCGACAGACCATATTGATCATAACCTGAATTATATCTGATGCACATATATAATTCAGATGCCACTTAATATTCAAACATTAGCCAGTTGAGCAGTTACTGTGACAATAGCTCCTGCCATTAATGTCCCAACAATCAACCCCCTTTCATAGTCATTCAGATCTTTTTGCCATCTTGATGTAAAATCTGAATCAAGTGGGCCTGCTCAGCATTCCTTTACATACCACAGGGCTCAGTTGGATGATAATTGCTTAGTTGTACCATGCAGTGCACCTTTAATGTGTCAGTTTGAATTCATTTTCACAGAATAATTAGCCTTGTTTTGATTCACTGTAAATGTGAGTGTTTGCATGTTAAATATTTACAGCTGCCAATGAGGTGTAAGAAACATCCTGATCCCTCTGTCTGTATTCTGCTAAATCTGCCCTTATGTACTGTTTTTATCGAACTGAATTCTTTACTAAGTGTTATAGGCTGAGCTGACAGAAAATAACACATGGCTACATTATGAATTGTACAAATGCAGAAGCAGAGGAATAGGCTGGAGTCCACCCCAGCATGCACTCAGTGGAAGGCAGTGAATCAGTCTGAATGGATTTCCGAACCATCAGGGTCAACATATTGACAATTAGAGTCACAAACCCATTTACAAGAGTGAGAAGTATGAGAGAAAACTCCGAGCCCCCAGAGGAAACCCACACACTGCCAGGAGAACTTAATATAGAAAGAGCTTTGGCTCAGTATTTAAAACCACAGCTCTTTTGTGAGAGAACATTGCTAACTACCAAATTATTCCGCTGCTGCTACCATGTGGTTGGTTGCTGGTACCCCTTGTCATAACATTGGCAAATCATGAAACTTACCATTAGAGACATTAAAAGTGCTCTGATGCTTACCTTTGATGCCAAATGATGCAAAACTTTAACGCGTGGAAACCCTGGCAAAGCTCTGATTATTTTCTCACCCATTTTTCATTTGGCTGGCAAAGTTTCTGCAGGGGCAAATTAAATCCCATCAGCAGGGAAATAAGGGCACATGCAAATTTGCTAATTGGTTTAGCCCACCTGTTAGTCACCTGCAAGTGACTGTTCAGTTGTTGTTGCCAGATTTTCTTTTCCCTTTCTGTTGTCTTTGTCTGGTGACCAACCACACACACGCTAAGTAAGTAAATGCATGTCAGGCAGCACTAATGCAGCTTACAGGATGAGAGCTTTTTCTCAAATGGGCTTGGTTGCACTATGCACATGAGCATACTGAAGCATCGTAAGAGGAATAAGAAGGTTATTTTCTTTACGTCTGCTTACCTATACATTAGCAGACGGTTATGCAAATGTGGGGGCTGGTGATGTGGAGCAGTTACGTTTTCCGTTCACATTCCATTTTGCCTTGCCCCTGAGCAAAGCACTTAACCTCCTTTGTGGTACAGTGAAGATGGAGCGCCAGACATAAAAACACGCGCATTTGAGAAACAATACCTAAGCGCAACACCAGCCACAGAGCTGTATGATATGGACTAAATCTAATATGACATTGTTTGTGGGCAAATCAATTCCAATGGTCTCTTTTTGAGTGTTAATAATGGTGTCAGAAGGGTTCATTTAAAAAGTATTAAAAGGTTAGATCACTTTTGATAATGCATTAATAATTGCATGTCTGCTGCTGTTTGAAGTAGTCGCTGTTCACCCTCCGAAGTGCTAAAGGAGGCTCCAGCCTTAAATCTGTGGAGAAATGCTCTGCTGCTCTTCACAGATGGTTCTTTTCATCTGCTGGAAGGATTTGCTCTACCTTCCACATTAACACCACAAAAGTATTCTGTTTGACTGACGTCAGAGGACATAATTGGCCAGATCATAGTTTTCCTCTATTTATTTATTTATTTTTATATTTTTGTGATCTTCGCAGCGTGTTTGGGGTCATTGTCATAATGGAAAATGTCTTTCCTGCCAAACTTCTTGAGACTGAGAGCCATCTTCTCATTCAGCATTTGGGTTTACAAAATTGCATTGATAGTGCTTTCTATTAATGTCATGTCTCCCACATATTTGTACTCATGCAGCCCAATATCAGTAAACTCCCACCTCAGTGTTTTACAGTCGGCACTATGCAGTCACTGTGCCACTCTTGGCCAGGTCCACGCTAAAAATGCTGGACTTTATCTGATCCAAACTCATTTATTCATCTGACCAGAAAGTGGCAGATAATTATAGAGATTTTTAGTGATTTTGCAGTTTTATGCTGTTTTACAAGCAGTGGGTTTTCTGCATGGATTCCATCAATAGCAGTTGTTTTTTGTTTTTTTTTTAAAGAATGACCATTTCACCTTTACTGATTGTTGGTATAGTGATTTCTGTACTTCGTCTACAGCCTTGTTGGAATGTTTAAGGCAATTCAAGCTGGTTGTACCACAGTATTGAGGTCCTTTATACACAGTAACTATTAGGTAGGAGTAGGTCTTGGTTGTTACAGATGCTATTTTTCATTAAAGATGCCAAATTTCACTCTTTCTGTTTCCACAGAGCTGATTCAGTATCTACTTTTCTCTCACATTACAGAGTACAGACTGTGTTGCCAGACTCAGCATCTCAGGATTTCACATTATATAGTGGAGCATACATCAATAAACTCATATAAGTTAAACACTTATCCAGTAACTCAGACTTTGTTGGCCTACACTAACTACAAAGCTGAGGCAAACTGCTGATGGTAATGCAGTCACAATGGCCTTAACAACTTTATCTTATATGCATATCCCCACCGACCCTATTAATTGATAAAAAGAGCAGAGAGTAGATATTTCTTTGCTCTTATCCCCAGCTCTACAGCTCTTGTTCCAGTTTTGGACTTTTTCTCACATCAAATCTACTGAGGCCATCCACTAAGAAGTAGCCTCACAGTACAGTTACATGTATAACTGTACTTAGTTGTAAGAAATGTGCTATATAAAGAAAATTAAAATTCAGTGATTTCACAGTTGTAATGAATTGTGAAGTAGTTTGTTAACAATACATTTCACCTCATATATAGGGGCATACTGTATTGCTAAATTTAAAGTATAGGTGTATTTATAAAGTTATCACTTTAAATTTTTGTTTTTGTATTTTGTGTTTGCTCAGATTGTTTATTGCTAATTTTCGTTTATAGATCTGAACTAGTTTAGTATGAGCACAGTGAGCTTTATGTGTCTGTGTGAATTAGAATTTCTGTATCCTGTATGAATGTAAAGCACTGTTGCTTGAAGTTCGGTACTTAGTAACAACTAATGCACAGAAAACTCAGCTGTAGTAATGCCCCACCCCACCACTGTAGCAAGGAACATTTGAGTACAGCATAGAACAGTTTTCAATGCTGTTAATGAATAGAAACGTCCACCAGACTCTTTTTTAAATTGTAATGCATTTTCAAGATGTCGAGCTTAATGTCAGAGTGAAATTTATCTGCAACTTCCCACATCCCAACGCACAGCAAACATTAAATTAACAGTTAGTCAAACAGCAGGTGGAAGCCTGGAAGTTATATTCAGCCTAGTCATTGTCATCAACAAGTAAATGTCATCTGTGATGAAATAACTTTGTCATCTCTTTATAGGCTTCACCATCTATGAGCTATAAGACACCGGTGCCAATAAATTCTTTTATGGGGCCATCAGAGAAAATTCCCTGTCAAAATCAGAAAAGTATATATCACCCCCAGAGGACAGGATTAATCTGCTTTCATGCATACACAGCCACACTATAGGACAATAATGGAGCTGAGTGAGAGGCTATTAATAAACACATATCAGCTACTTCACCTGTTGATAACCAGCGATACAATCAGCTGGCACTGAATCCACAGTTTCTGTGTGTGTGCACATGTACATGTGCTGTATATTGCAGTCTGGTCCCACACTCACTGGTTTTTATACCAGAGATTCAGATCAGTTGGCAATTTCTCACACATATTGTGTTGTATGCTAAATAGCTAATTAACAAGGGCTGTTATGGAGTTCACAAGCTTCTCTGACATCTTAATTAGATCTTAATGACATTTCAGTTGGAATGGCTGAACTGAGTACCCTGAGATGAGCCAAAACCAGTGCTGATATACAGACGGAAACAGCGACTGACACTGGAGTGCACACAGAAATGGAGAGGAGGGTTAGATAGATGATGAGATGAAGAGAGGAAAAGATGGAAATGAGGAGGAAGTGGAGAATGTTTTGACTTATAGTCCTCACCGTAAGAATTAGGGCTGTAACAAAGATTTTTCTTTTTTGTTGTTTTGTTGTCTTGTGTTTTTGTTATTTAGCTCTGTGTTTCAGTGCATGCAGTTTGACATAATTAAAAGAACAGATACAAAGCCTTAACTTTAATTTTGAATAGGTTTATGTCAGTATTGAAAGATTTAAGAAATAAGATTTGATGAACAGTTAAATATTTTCAGTTTGTTGTTCGTTCACACTAACATTTCTTAATTCTAATTTCTTTCTTCCTTCTTTTTCTGTTTCCCACTGGGCTTTGCAACTCAGTTCCTCAGTAATTACTCTGCCTATGTCCTAGCAGCGTCACATGTCTCATATGGGCCTCTTAAGGGAATTGTTAGCATTTATTACCATGAAATTTCAGCATGCCCACTCTGGAAATAACCAGATATGATGTGCACTGCCAGTGGAGATGGCTTGATAATGATATTTCTGGCAGATAGATGCTTGATTAGATTAAATAATCTTCTATAGTGATGTTTTGCATTGTAGATGGTTCTACGTGGCCTGCAGTGGATTGCAGGGATAGCCTGTTTTCTTTTCTTTCTTTTTTTTCCCTTGTGGGCAGGCTATGTATTTTTAGCTGAAAGGTTGATGCACATTTATACAACTCCAAAAAACTCATCGAATCACATTCAAAGGACGATGGGAACAATGAATGGGAAGACTAGCTTGCAGGGGTTCATTGCCCATGTGATTTTAATATTTTACCCACATGTAATTACCTTTCTGGTTCCATACACAATGTGTATGTAATATAAACTGACACGCAGGCATAAACAAAACCTTGACAAGAGAAAAGATAATTGATTAAAATCTTTAAAGGCAAATATTTATTTACCATATGAGTTGCTCTGTCCGTGTTTTCCTGGGCTCAGCTGGCCTGCACTGCCCTTCACTTGAGAGCAGCCATTAGAAGAGAAGGGACAGGGAAATAGGGAGAGAGAAAGAGAGCACATAGAAAACTGTGGGACGATGATGAGGAGGCCCACAGAGAGTGCAAACCAGAGATTACATCAGAGAAAATGAGGGAGGAAAGGCTAAATAGAAACTTTGTCTGAAGCCCCCTGTGTGGAGCAGAGCGAGAAATAAACAGAGAGAGTGGATGTGAGTTGAAAGATGGGGCAGCGAGAGACACATTACTAAGAGGCTGCTGGTTGCTAGAGATGCTGTTCTATGTGCAGCCATGTCTGTTTATCACTTCACTCTTCTCTCCCCAAGCCTTCTGTCTCATCTCCATTCCACCCTTCTGTCTAGCCTAAATCTGTCAGAATACAGCCACAAATACCTGGCAACTTTCACCATATGCAACCACCTTTCTCTCCTCTAGCCATGTTTTCTTTTCTCCTACAAAGCTTGTGTTCGTTTTGCGTTTTCTCTCTGTTACTCTGAGCCTTTATTCATTTTACTTAGCCTTTATGGGTTTACTTAGCATTTTATTTGCCCATAAAGGGTGATAAAAGAAGGAGCTTGTTTTTCTGTAGTGCGATCGACAATTCATTCTAACAGGTTTGGGTACACAGATGTCTGTGTAATAATGGTAGTTTTCCTCTCAAGAAGGCCATGAATTTGTTTTTCTATTGCAGCTACAAAGTGGAACATTAGGCCCACATGGTCTGCGCTGCTCTCCTGCAACCTACTTACAGCATAAAGCTATTCTATCATCTATTCTGAATAGTATATTTTCACACTGCAAACACTAACTGTTGCTGAGGCTATTTCTCCTCTTCCCAGGCACACTAGCTAAACCCAGACCAAAGAAAGTCTTCTATAAACTCTAATTACCTAGCCCTCCCCTTTATAAAGTTTTCTTCCAGTGGTCAGCTTTAACATTAGCCTATTAACTCTCATCTCTCAGAACAACAAAGCTGGAGTCAAAGGAGCAAACATAATCACAGTGCATCACCCTAATATCCTGTGATATTGGTCAGTCTGACAGTGCTGTCAGATACTGCAGTGCTGTGAAAAAATATTGGATCCCTTCCTGATTTCTTCTCTTTTGTGTAAATCTCTAAATACTAAACAGTTTCAGATCAAATATTTAAATACAAAAAGAGAGGTTGTCTGTCAAGAGCACTGGTGGTTTGGTTCCCAGTGCCTCCAGACACTGGGTGTGCCTGAACGAGACACTGGAACCCCAGAGTAGCATTATATATGTCAGCAATTTCCCATTGGGATCAGTAAAGTATATAATGAAAAACAAACCAAACAAAGAACAACTACCAAACTGCAGTTTGGGAACAGTTACAATAGTCTTGAATCTTTTCCACTGAGTAATATTTTCACTGTTGAACTCCAAACTGCTTGGAAATAGTTTTATAACCCAGCAATGCCTTTCTAAGAACATTGCTTATGTCTTTCCCTCCTGGCATTGTGTTAACACACACCTGAGTGCTGCAGACCAGCAAACCTTTATAGATGTCTCAACACCTGCTGACATTCAAGTAATCGAGGGCTGGTGTTCAGCAGCACCTGGCTGTAACATACCCCTTAAATCCTATGGAAGCAGTAGATGTGTGCTTACTAATGTCCATGTTTGTTCTTTTTCTCTTTGGCTTTATTTTTGTTAAATAAGGAGGAATAATAAGAAGGTGCTGCCTTCAGTCCACCATGACTTGCCATAATGGAGGGAAATTTTATGCAGGAATCTTTGGACCTGGTCTAGTTATTGAGGTCAATGAGCAGTTACCTTGTCACACTGGTAAAAAGTATTGGACACCCTTTTTATTTTAGAAAGTACAATTATCATTTGTATCACAAACTTGAATTTTGAGTTTGCTTCTGTTTGCTTTTTATGTGAGATTTAGTTTGAAGATTGGAAACAGTTCAGCATGAGATACAAACAAAAAAGAGAAGAAATCAGGAGGTTGTTGAACATCTTTTCACAGCACCTTATATTCAGCTCTCTCATATTCACACTGTGCCTAGCATGCTACGTGTATAATCGCTGTGGTGATGAATAACAGGATGTGCATATGCTCTGTGACTGCACTCATTACAGTCTGTTTGGTTTTACCTCCCAGGTTCACAGAGGCTGATACCATCGTGATGGGGGACGTGACGTACGGGGCCTGCTGCGTGGACGACTTCACCGCCCGAGCCCTGGGAGCAGATTTCATGGTGCACTATGGCCACAGTTGTCTCAGTGAGTGTTGTTTCTGTTTCTTCGTCACACTTTATGCAAACTGCACCACACTGAGGACTCCCACCTTCCACAAGTGAGCTGCATGAAAAAGTCAAGAGAACAGACAGACGGGCACAGTTATTGATCAGCGGAAAACGTAACTAGTCAGTGCAGCCTGCCCAGGTCTAGTATGGAAGACATATTAGACCTTTGGAGCCTGGACATCACATTTACCTCACAGATCAATGAGGAACATGCATTAGAGCTGTCCTTTGAAAGCCTCAAGCAGCTTTTGAGGACCTTCACCCTCTTCTCCGCTGTCTGCCTCTTGCAGAACATGGGAGGAAATGCTAAATCAATACATTTGATATATCCCTGCCAGAACAACCTCACCTCTTCCAAATACCAGAAATGACCAACAGAATTTTAATACACCAAAAAGATTTCACTATTGCTTTTGTTGTGTTTTGGGGTTTTTTTTTTTGTTTGTTTGTACTTGACTTTAAGACTTAAAGGGGCACATATTTAAAGCAAAAAATGTTTGCACACATTCCTAGAAGAACCCAATGAAATAATAAAAAAAGAGAACAATGACGAGTTATTTGTGGGCTGTGAAGTAAGAAGCCATTTTCAAAGAAATGGGATGACCTACAGATTCCTAGAGAAGGATGCCGGGGTTTATGTGACCTTCATCCCTCAGTCATGAGGACATCATCAACAATGATTCCCAAGATGTCAGACACCTGTGGGAGATTAAAGCCACTGTGTTCTGGCTGACTCACAGAGAAACTGTCTCTCCTGTGCTCCTTTATACCCCTTTCATTTCCTCTGCAGTATCTCCTTTTGAATATTTGTGTCATTTCGTCCTTTGTCATCATAAAGCACTTCCATCTAGTGCAGGGAAATATCATAAAACTATGTTTTTATATGCTTAAAATTTGGAATAATATTTACTGTAGATGCAGGATGAGGAATTGATTTGCCACGTTCATGTTTAAATATCATTTTAGTGACTGAATATCTGACTAGTCTAAACAAAAGACAAGAACAAAACAAAATGATCAAGGAATAAAAGAGACTAGAAGTAAACAAGAAAGATTCAAAGCAAAATGGAGAAACCAGAATTCAGCATGTTTTCATTGGCTACTTATTTCATTTCCCAAAGTGGATAAACTAGCCTTTCTGAGATAATTCCAGGCTAACTGCCATAACTATTGTTGGACCTTATCCACACACAAGCTGATCCTGACTATTTTGGTAGCATGACTCATTATAGAAGAGCTTTGTAAAAAAAAAAAAAAAAAAAAGCAAAACAGTGTTGTTAACGGGTACCAGCATGACACTTTCACTTAATTTACAGGCCGGTTAACAATCTACATCCATAGACATTTTAAGTAGATAGTTAGCAATATAATGACATCTCCTGAAACAAAACTATGCTGTATCTGTAGCCAAACTACAAGTCTGCAAGTCACATTTTACACTAGTTTTTATTTACTTATTATCTTTTAAGATATTTTATGCTGTGTTTTCTGTGGATCCCTCAAATCTGACCCACATATTTAAAGGAGCACTACCGAAGACATGAAATCTGGAATGCACACACAGAAGTATTCAAAATAGGCGTAGAGCTTATTGACAAAAAAGCATAAAGCACAGTGTCATCAGCGTATAAGTTATATTCACTCATAGCCAAGTTTATTGGCAGCTTTAATATGTCCATGATCATTTATTAATAAGACTGTAAATAATTGCAATATAATTGTGATACAGAAAGCTGAAGTCATTATGTCATGTTCAGGCTTGTATCTGTTACATTAGCATTGGCAAGTTAATACATTCTCCCTCATAAGCTTTTGTTTCATCGTTTGTTGTTTAAAAACAAAGCACATCCCTCTGCATTTCTTGCCATATTCAAATCATTAACCAGCCAACACAAGTTGAAACCGTTGTCATTTTAAGAGTTAAGTAAAAAATTAAGTTTTAAAGTTATTAAACTTTAATTCCTCAAAAATAATGTTAAATAAAGCCACAAGTGCTGTAGATCAGGTCATTTATCATGGTTTGGTCTATACCCATGAAACTCTCTACCATGATAAAGATGTTTTTTCAGTGTTTCACTCCTAATCTATGCTGTCTAAAACAATCTACAGTGTTCAGTCCTCTCTGTCCTGATGTCATTCTAGATGGGTTTGATGTCACAGGGATCTATCAACCAGCCCAAGGAGCCATCTATTCTGTTGATCTACAACACCTAGGGCTGACACTTGTTAAAGACAAACGGCTTTGTTAGACTGTATTTTAACTATCATACAATACTTACCTCAACATAGGATGGGAGTCACACAGCATACTGTGGAAAAAGGTTGTGTTTGTGTGATGTTTGGTTATTAGCAAAGTTAGAAATGTCTAGATTATTGGGTTGTTGTTGTTGTTTTTTTTTTATTTTCTTGCTTCCAGAACAAAACACAGAAATTCCAGTTTCACTTTGGTTCAATATAGTTGACAGTGACTGACTGACTGTGATGCAACAGTGCTAAACATTGCACCAATGTGCCATAGCCATCACTCAAACCATTTCTACCAAAATGTATCTCAGACAACAATCATTGCACTAAAGTGATAGAAAAGTTGTGTTCTTCTGGATAAAGGTCATACTGCCTCAAATTAAACATGGACCAGTTCAGGACCTCTTATCAAAGGTGCCAAATAAATGCACTTTTTCATTAAATTGTCCACAAACAAAGCATAGAATAGAAGCTGTTTGTACATATTGATTTGCAGGTAAGCCATTATGTCCAACCTTTTCTTATTCCCACTTGCTATGAACGTGTGTCCCTATTTGTTTACATGGGTGCTAATAAGCTGCAGTGCTGAGTGACCTTATTGCCATAACACATAGATAAATAACACCACTGATGGGGAAAGTGAGCCCTGTCCATCTCATTGACTATGTCTGTAATTGCAGGGGCTAAGTGCTCTCAGGCTACCGTGCTCATGTGAACACAGATCAATGCCACTTTTCTTTGCCCTTTACATTTTGGGAGTGCCTATAAACAAGTAATAGACAGCTGTTAGTCCCAGTCTGGATTTTTGCTAAAATCCTCCAAGCCGTTATAGCCTCATGATATATTTAACTCCTTAGATTCCCGCTCAGCATGTGGCCTGCGGCGAAGGCCACCTTTTTAAATGCTTATCCCTTCACTCTCCGACATGTGAGCCCATTCATCCCTTCTGTTGCCAGTTAATTGACAACCACCCCAACCCTACATTCACACACACACACACTAAGACTCCCACTGTATCCTATTATTTTACCTCTTCTCTCTTCCAAACCCTATCTTTGTGAAACGGCTTACACTGACCCCTAAATTGAATTTTGGTCTTTTCAGGCCTACTGTGAATAGGAATTCCTCATTCCTTACTACTGTTTTCATCCCCATCTGCCTTCAATCATTTGTGAAGATGTGTATCTCACCGCTCTTCCGTCTCTCCCAGTCAGTTCAGTGTCTTGTTTTCTGCCCCGTTGTCATGCTTTGCTCTCCTTTCTTCCTATGCTCCTTTAATCTAAGCCATAAAGTAAGCTGCACTTGCTCATAAAGCATTCGCACCATAAGGGTCCATTTGCTTAATCATAACAAAAAAAAAAGTCCCCTTGCTCCTGATGTGCAAATTAAATGTAAGACAAGAGAAAGAATAATTATGATCATCAGTGCAAACAATAACTCTTCTTTCTCATCTGCACCCTTTCCCCCCTCTTTTCTTGGACTGTCACCTACTTTTTCAGCACACCAACTCAGCATGTCTCTTGCTACTTCTCCTAGGCCTAGATGCGTAGTAAATGGCGTGTGAAATTAATGGCATTAATAGTAATCGCATGTGTCCCTCGCCTTCCCTAAATAATTGAGGTCTTTGCATCAGTTCCTGCATGGCTGAATGAGTTCCAGTTACATCACACAAGCACCTACTCCAAGCTATATATGTGCACGTACTGTGTTTCCTGTATTGATGAATGTATGCAGCGTGTTAAAGCTAAGAGGAGCCATCAATACCACAGTCTTACCTGACGTAACAGAGCAAATGATTCACCTCTCATTGTTTTGTTTTGGTCTCTCGGCAGTCCCCATAGATGCCACAGCAGGTATTAAGATGCTGTATGTGTTTGTGGATATCCAGATGGACAACGCACACTTCCTGGACACGGTCAAGTTCAACTTCACTCCTGGACAATCTCTGGCACTCGTCAGCACTATTCAGTTTGTGGCAGCACTGCAGGTGATTAAGCACTAAGTCTGTTTGATTTGTGTGTGTGTGTGTGTGTGTGTGTGTGTGTGTGTGTGTGTGTGTGTGCGTGCGTGCGTGTGCGTGTGTGTGTTATTCTGTGTGTTTCTGTGAATGATCATTTTCACTCAGGCTAAAGTATTTTTGTATGTTCAGTACAGCACACACACACACACACACACACACACACACACACACACACACACACACACACAAAGACGTTTCTAGGCTTTTGAGAACAAGCTCACACTCCACATTTAAGCTCAGTTCAAGTGTAGGTTTTCGAAATCCTGCAGCAGTTATTTTGGATTTAAAAGGTGGAGTGAGCTAGGAAGGCCCCCCACCCCCACCCCTCCCGGGTTCAGCGTCATGCTCAGCTCTGCTCTTTACATAAGCAGTGGCCACAGCTATAGTATTAAGCTTGAATGCTCTTTTATTTATTTATTTATTGTCAGACTCGCTGCCTTTCCATTCCGTAATGCCTTCTGCTGCTTCCATGCGCTGTGTTGAACCAATAACCAATCTGGGCCTTCACTAATTTTATTTTTAAACCACGCTCTGCCTGCGTGGCATATGTGTGCATATGTCTTTGTGTTTGTACTTGTGTGCTGCAAGTGCCTCCATCTCTCATGTTTTATGATGTGTAGGCATGTTGAGGTCACGCAGTATGGGCGGGAAAAGCTGGGAGTTCATCCATATTCTCTGTGGACGACCTTAAAGTAGCCTTAAATCGTGTTGTCTTTCCACCTCCGAGCACACAGTCTTCTTCTGTTTGTTTTGTTTTTTTGTCTCTTCTTGATGTGTCTGTTTGGTCTCTCATCTTTTCGCTTTGCCTAAATGAATATAAGGTGTTTGGAAGAATACTTGTTGTACTTGTTGTACAAGTACTAAGTAGGCTGTTTTTGAAAATATTTACTTCCAGAGTTAGCATTATGTGGGTATTCTTACTATTTACAAATTTTATTTATTTATTTTAATACACAGGAAACTGCAAAGGGAATAAGATCTCAGGGAGAATTAGTGACATGCATGACCCACTTAGGATTTTTCTTTCTCATTCTTTGCATCATTGCCCTCCCTTGATCCTACATCTTTTGATGACTACTTTGTCTGTGTTTTTTTTTTTTTCTCCGGCATGCATATTCCATATCTTCTGTCTCAGCTGCATCCGTTCGCTGTGTCTTCTTTCTCACTTGTTATCTATTGTTTATAACAAACAAGAAGGTGGGGAGCTGTCAAATTCAGAAAAGCAGGGAAATTTACTAAATATGCCCACCAAAAAAAAAAAGAGAGAAAAGAAATAAAGGTGAGTTAGACGAAACATGTAAATCTCTATTTTCCCTTCTCCCTTTTTTCGGACTGTAGGCTGTGAGTGCGGCCCTCAAACCAGAGTATGATGTCCTGGTCCCACAGTGTCGACCTCTTTCACCAGGAGAAATTCTAGGCTGCACCTCTCCTCGCTTGGACCGCAATGTCAGCGCCATAATGTAAGCAATCTCCTTCCTCCTGTCCTCCACCTCATAGTGTCAGCCCAGGTTCTGTCTTTTCCTCCTGTTAGTTAGCAGAGATATCCAGCTAACCAAAGACATCCATCCTTGGCTTACCTAGTCACAGCCCCTCCTCCTCATTAACTACCATGATTACCCCTGTCATTGCCGTGCCCACCACCGTGACATGAGCAATAATCAGTATGACATCACACCAGTCACACCAGATGCAGCTAGCTGTGACAACTCGCTATGTCTGTGTGCTTCTGATCAGGCTGCTGGAAACAGCCAGATGCTGATCCAGAGCAGTGAGGCTAAAAATACAGTCACACTGTGCAAAGCTTTGAATTGCATAAAGCCAGGCAGCCACTTTCGAACCAACCACAACACAGCCACATGCTTCCCAATTTTCCATGTTTCCTCTAAGTATTACACCTTCTGTGGCTCTTAGATGGTGAAAACCGATAACCTGTGCAACATGACATCGTTTATCTGTAAAAGTGTTTCAGCTTGTGTGATTGCCTCTTATTTTTCTCTTCATTTCCTCTAAATGGGGGGAAAAGATCCAGTAGGTAGCTGCATGGATCCTAAAAGACCAGCTCCTCGGTGTTTTTACATGAAAATAAACACTGCATGTTAGACTTGCTCTCAGATATTCAGTGAGGCTTATTCTGCCTGTGCTGCAGGGAGGGGAGTGCACTGACAAGTTCAAGGCAACAAACCACCTCCACAGCCACTTTACAGTATGTCTATACATCTCGTGCAGCTCTAGAGTAGAGAAGATCCTATGCTTTGTGATGCGCTATGTTTAAATATTTTCCCGGGTATAAATATGTCCACTGTAGGTGTATTACCTGGCATGTCTGATACACACACATTGTGTGATTAAAACAGATATTCAAGGATAAGCTCTTCTGTATGTGTAAATGCATAACCCGGGCCCCATGGGAGACCAAAGTAGTATGTTTGTTCTTAAGTGGAAGTGGAAGAGTTCACCTACTAATCCATTGTGCATTGTAAGGTATGATGGGAAAGAAACAAAAATACTCTGAGCCATCTAGTATTTTTTTCGCACTCACATGCACACAAACACAAACACCCCTACCTAAATAGAAGCAATGTTTTAGTATCCTGTGACAACTACGACAGCTTCTGTAAGTATTCAGACCCATTCTGCTTCTGCACAGTTTATTTTGTTATAGATTGCTTTAAAAAACATGCTAGAATAATCAATTAAGCCCAAACTAAAGCCTCACAGAACACTGCTTGTAGAGACTTACCCAAGGAGATTCAAAGCTTTTATTGCTGTTAAAGCATCTTCTACAAAGAACTGAATTAGGTTCTAAATACTTGAGACATTTTCTGCTTTTTGATGTTGAATACTCTTTTTAAAAATGTGTTTTTCTTTGTCACTGTGGGTTATTAAGTTGGCAAAAAACAAAACAACAAACAAATGAATTCTATCACACAATGGAGGTTAGCAAGAGATGAAGGGGTCTGAACATTTTCTGAAGCCAGTCCACTCTGTCCCTATAGCTTAATTGCACAGTAAGCTGCCATTTACCTTACTGAATAACTATTAAGGCATTGGCACAATTTATTACATATTATCTCTCGGAAATGTGGCACAGTTTTTAGTGCATAACTAGTGCATAGTTATTTTCAATAGATTTAGTAGTTCAACACATTTCATATTGGGTTATCTCATTAATTAGGAAGGAGTCTGTGCTCCAAAAATGTTATATGCACAAGCTGTAATTGCATTTCACCTAAGCTTTAGAGACTGAGTGGTGGTACATTAGTCTTAGAGGCCCATCTCGGAGCTTTAGAAAGAACAGGGCCTGTCTCATTATTATAATGAAGACGCCAGGAAAAAAGATGAAAAGTGCATTGAAAAGAGCAAAAGAAGTGATCTGTCGACCAAATTCAAGTCTGTTGGTCTCTACTTTGGCTCATAATTAAACAATATGAAGATCCAATTTTATATATAATAGCATTTACCAGGATGGTGACAGCACTTTTACAAAGAACACAGAACACAGATAGAATACAGATGGAAAGACTGTGATGGCAGGGACTGCTAGATTTGAGCACACCGGCCTCTTTAAGATACCAAGAGCAAGGAATATTCATGGCTGAAGTTCAGGGGGCTTATTGTTGGGAACATAATTATATGAGGGCCTTGGATGTTGCTAAGCACAGAAACGGTGCAAGAGAGGCTTTGCTCAAGTTCATTGTGTGTTGTTGTTCAGTGCTGTTTGTGATACACACATACAGTGAGACATGCACAAGCTCTTTCAGCATAATTATGCAGTGCAGTCTTGGCTAGACACGTGTACAGGTAGCTTACGTGACAAACCACCTACAGCCTGTTCCAAGCTGCTGTAAACATTCACCAGTGTGTGGGTTTAATTGCATGTTCCTTCTCAGTAGGCCTGCAGAGACCGTATAATTCGGAGTAGGGGTACTAACCTGGATCCCTTCATACTGACAGCAGACTTCCTGTCAGCCTAACCCTCTTAGTTGGGGGTATATGTACAGCACGACTGTTCTCCCTGAGCTTCTGTTTTAGGCTCTCTACCTGTCTCTGTGTTGTGACCTCAGATTGGGCTCCGGTGACACCCCAGAACCAGAGCCCAGGTTAATTTGGAGCTTGTATTCTCTGTAAACGGCATGCTCCAATTGTTGGGATCATGTTCCTAGAAAGCAGAGTTCCACAGACCCTTCACCCCAGCCGCAGGCCTTCTTCCTAGTCACACTTTGGTTTTTTGTTAAAAGGCTAAAGAGGAATAGATTTAAAAAAGAGAACAACAGTTAGACAAAGCTGGTGGAGAGAAAAGAATAATAAGCATTTGTTATTGTTGCACATAGGATTTGATTGTCTAGAGATTGTCTTAATATTTGTCCTCATTTCTTTTCTATACCTCTGAACACTGAATTGATTTTATTTTTTTTTTATAGTTATTTGGGGGATGGAAGATTTCATCTGGAGTCAATCATGATTGCAAACCCTGATATCCCTGCCTACAGGTATTGTGAAACAAAGTGTCACTGTTTGTCTTCAAATATTTTCATTCTCCTGTAAATTACTGGCATCTTCTGCAAAATGTTCTTTGTAGTCAATAACCATTACAGCGCTACTGTTATTCACACAATTTGGGAGCAAGTGAAAGATGCTAATGGAATAAAATAATCTAATTGCAAAAAGCAGACTAAGGAGAAAATTATTTATATAAAAAAATATTTATTTTAAAAACACGCAACCGGCTGTTGACATATTTAGGGGAGTGCATTAAATGAGTTAGTGTTTTTTTTATGTCATTCATATTTTAAATATCCCTTGCGGTCATGATCGCTTTGTTTATTGCAGCGTCACGATAACATTTTGTGAGAAAAAAGTTGTGTTTTGATGAGGTCTTGTTTGTATGCAAAGTGAAATCGTGTTGTTGAAGACGTATGCACTGTCGCACAGATCACAGGTCTCTCTCATAAACAAGATTCTAATCTCAAGTGAACTCCTCATACCGGAGAAAAAGAGATTAGATGCTCAGAAATACCTCCTTTTTCCCTAAGATACACTAACTTCTGTCATACTTGATGGCTTTTCATGATTGGATTTTTTCATCTTTTCTTCTGTTCTGTGTCCTCTAGATAGATACCTGAACAATAGGCGGTACTGTGCACGATAAAGTTAGTCTGTTTATGTCTATGTGCACATTTCATTTACATCTGGGTGTCTTTGCCATTTGCTGTCTGTGTTTGTAGATATGACCCCTACAGTAAGGTATTCTCCAGGGAGTACTATGACCACGAGGCCATGCGTGCCTTAAGGCTCCAGGCTATTGACAAGGCTCGTTCAGCGCAGAGATGGGGCTTGGTCTTGGGCACGCTGGGCCGGCAGGGAAATCCCAAAATCTTGGAGGTGAGAGTCTTCATCCTTATTTCAGTTGTTTATATGTCCTAATGTCACTCATATCATTTTACTGATGTATTATGGTCACTTGAAGAGTAACTAAGACACATAGTTTTCATGCTGGGAGCTTGTTTTTTCACATTTAGGATGATGCAGCCCAGCCTTAGAAAGAACTTTTCAAGTACAAGCTCAATCATTTCCTCAATAATAGCAGTTCCCAGTAAACATGGTCATTTGAACCATATATCAAATTAATCTGGACATGTACGTCACTCAAAATTGCTGCTCGGTTTTTTTATTGAGCAGATTGCCAAACAGAATTCAGAGGGGAAATTACTAATAATCCTGTGAAACAGGATAACGCCCTTATTAAACATATAAGAATTTAAATTAGATAACACTAACAATTCAAGGCTTCAGTCAGAGTTGCTCTTTGTATACCAGATGTGCTTTTACCAACTCTGTCAACATTCAGCAAAAATTCAGCAAGTGAAAACACTCACTCAGATAAAACTGATGGCCTGGGAAATCATAAATGCTGTGTTTGTGCTCACACACACATACACTGGTGCATTAGGTGCAGACTCATAACTGAGAAAGTCAAAGTCTTTCCAAGTGCAAACTATTATGCATTGGCATGCTTACAAGCCTGTCTGGGGTACCGATCGATGGACTGAGAAGCCCTGTCTGGTCGTTCCTAACCCACATCTGCTCCTCCTGCTGCTTTCACCTCCACTGCTTGTTCACTGGGCTTCTTTTCTTCTCCTCATCTTTGTTTGTTGTTGTATATGCTCACTTTTAGTGTAATGTTTTGTCTTTGACTTCTCCATATCATTATCAATAATTTGCACTATGGTAGAATGCATAGACCATATTTATACTGATAAGGCTGAAATTGGTGTTCTTCTGTTTCCTCATTTATCTGTATGTATCTAGACTTGAAAGTTAAAGTTGGCATTGATGTAAAATATCAGTCAGAGAGTGACATGTTTCGTTATGCAGTAGCAGGAGAGAATGGACTAAAATAGGGGATTTGAATAAAAATACCCTCTAGCTCTCCTATAGCTATCTGTCGAGATTTAGAAGTGTAGTTTCAGATAATCTCTCAGGTAAAGGGACAGAACTATCTGTGATAAGAGCACAGTCATAGAGATGTCTCATGATACTCCCAAGGACAGATATGATATGAATAGACATATCATCAGCACTCATACCTTTATCTCATCAAAGGAACATTTCTGGGGTTTCTCCACTTGGTTTAGCTGACTTCAGTATCCCCGAGTAACAGCTTAGTCCGTGTTCCAGTGTCCAAGGCATAGTTAGCAAGGGAGCAGAGTCCCTTGCAATGGTTAAACAGGTTCATTTACTGATGCTAGACATGACATGGTATCAGGGACTGTCCAGTCCAACTCAGCCCGCAGGGGTAAAGTGACTCCATGTGGGCCAACTAATCCCCAGGGTGGTGTAGAGATCTGGTGCATTGCAAATTGTAAAGCAAAGTTGGAGGGCTTGGTGTGCTAAACCCTGACTACAAACAAGCTCTTGGAAAGTGCAGTGCCACCTCTTTGATATATGAAATGCCAGTCAAATATAGTACACATAGCAGCAAACCTGAAGCAAAACTCCTTGCTGGACTCCTGTTGTTCCAGAGTTGCCTAAAGTGAAAAATGTCAGTGTGGGGGCATAATTATGTGGCACTGGGTTTTAGTTTTCCTTTAGAATTGTAGAGGGTAGAGGGTAAAACTATAACTATGACTATTACTGGATTTTAACTTGCCAACCCACAACTGAAGTGCTGCTCTGCTCTGAGACATGTTCTGGGAGATAAATTTTACATATTAAGTACCAGTTACTCACAGAGGAGGGGAAAGGTAAATGCAGGGCTGTCAGCTGCAATTGGTTAAATGTAAGCATTGTTACATCTCAGGCATAGTATGCAAACACTTCTACTGGTTTAGGGCTGTAAAAGCCACTGCAGCAAGTTTACTCTGGGCAAAGAGGAAAAGATACAACTTTTTTGCAAGTTTGTTCAACATCTGTTTGCTGAATTGCTCATAAAGCATGATTAATGAGCTCTTGTGTGCGAACAAAGAGAAAACAGGAAAAAAACACAGCAACAGAGGAAACCAGAACCAGAACAGAAATTCAATTTATGGGAATATCTGAGTTACAGACCTTAAAGTTTATGTGATGGAAAACAGGCTTAAGATGGTTTCGTGTCAGCAATAATATCGGCATAGCACAGTGCTTGAAGAGGGAATCTGATGAAAAAGCACTCAGTCTGAATTCCTACCCTATTCCACAGTTTTGAGCTCTTGGTAAGTACTGAAATGATAGGATTGTAACACCCAAACTGATTTCCCTTAAACGTCTGTGGGCACTTCCTGACAGGTTGAAGAAATTGTAACATTCACAAGGGAGTTGGAAAAGAACCACTATACTTTTGGTCCAGAGACAGTTGAAGGGGTTGGAGCATCCTATGTAGGCATTTGGTCAGAGCCAACAGGAAGGTGACCCAGATGAAGCCACAGCGTATATGGGCCAGAGACTGTCAGAAGGAGGTGGCGTACATACTGTATTTGAGAAGGATCTGTCTGCTACTCTCCTTAATTTGCTATAACCATAAGATAACTTGGGTAAGCAGATGTATATATGAGGCTTCAGAGGATGCAAGCTGACATATAGCTAGTCTTCCTTCTGCGAATGTCACTTGCCGAGCAAATACTGGACAACCCTAACAGACTGTGTCTGTGAGGGTCAAAACCTTGAGCTATTTGATATGAACCCTAATAATTTGCAACTGTTGAGTTTAACATCTATGGAGAGAACTGTGTTTGATGTTTGGATTGCAAACCTTTTTCATGTGTCCTTTTATTTTATTTCTTTCTGTTCCTAGCACCTGGAGTCAAGGCTGAAGTCATTGGGCAAGTCCTTCTCTCGAGTGCTCCTGTCTGAGATTTTCCCCACCAAGCTAAATCTAATGGCAGATGTAGATGCGTGAGTATTAGGATCCACACTTCAATGTACTAACCCAAAAGGACGCAAACTATTTATTGAATCACAACTTGATCATGGCAGCCAAACTTAAAAGACAGGCCCATTCTATACAGAATATGAATGTAGATATAAACACCCAGCATGTTATTTAGGCTAGACAGATTAACCAGTCATTTATCCAGCCCAGCAACACAATTCCGGTCTGTTCTCCCTGATGACACCATGATGCTTTTAAACTATACTGCAATATTGTGGGTAGGCTTAAGTTTCTCCCTCATGCAGCCTTTTGTTTTTGTAATTACAGAGACTTGTATAGCTTCTAATACAATGTATTTCACAAATCTGCAACAGGTTCTGCACCACTCACTCTGCAACAGGTTGTCAGCACTGTCTCTTTCTCATAAAGAATAAGTAGTTTATTTTCCACATCATTCATCATCACTCCGCTACCCCACCTCTAAGCACACACACACACACACACACACACACACACACACACACACACACACACACACACACACACACACACACACACACACACACACACACACACACACACACACACATACATTACAGCAAGTAGTCCCCTAAAAGTTGCAATCACCAACATTTGAAATTTATGCTGTAAGCATCATTGCACACATAATTGTTGAGTCAGCGTGATTTGCAAGCGCACACTACAACACGGAACTGACAATCAGTAGGCAGGTTCGTAAACAAAATTGACATTCATGTCTTGGTGAGATTCCATACTTTTGCCTTGGTGGCAAAAACAGAAATAGTCCAGAGTAATGAACTTGGATTCTTGATACTGTTTCCTCGGCTTTGACTCACTGGACATAGAAAGAGGAATATTGAACATGAATAGTGTTGTGTACTTATTTTTCCACTTTGTACTTTCACAGTAAAAACTAGAAAAGTGTGACCTTCTTGCCTTTGCTCCAGACTGCTTTTTATTTTTTTTACCTTTTAATTAAAATTAGGTAACACATTCTATTAATTAATCTTATCACAATTCTAAAAATATCTTTCCTTACCTTAACCAGTGGAAACTGTGAACCCATCGCACATAATAAACAATGAATTACGTCATTCCCACACATGCTATAAAATTATTGATGAAATGTAACATTGAGTTCCTGATGATCACACTGGCTGTGCTGACTACACTCTGCAATGTGTTATCCAGCCAGCAACACTCGTTACTATATTTATAAAAAAAAAAAAAAAAAGTAAAATATCAAGTGCTCAAGCTTCAAGGAGAAGTTTCTCAGACTTATCTGACTTCCAACCACAAGAACAGAGGTAAAGATGTACATGGGGTTAGTGAGACATTGATGTGCAACAGCTCCAATCACACTCGCCCAGGTGCAGGCACTCCAACAGTCAAGCGCACGCACACACACACACACACACTCCTCACACTCCCTCAGATTGGCCTCTCACAGTGGAGTAATGAGAGGGGTGATGTGTGAGGGAGGAGTGGGTGAGAGAGGGACAGAAGGTCTGAGAGAGATTGAGAGCGAGCTGGAGAGATAGAGAGCTGCAGAGGTAGTTGAGGGGGATGTGTTTGGAGAGAAAACGATCATGGTAAAAGCGTGTTCTTTTTGTTTTGTTTTGTTTTTTTGGCTCCTCTTCAGACTGTCGTATGGTTGAAACTCCAACATTATGTAAGTCAGGCACGATTCACCCGACCAAAACAAATCTTCTTTACAGACAAAAGGCTTTAAAACAATGTCTGTTTCAGTGGCATTTATTGTATTGATAAACAATGATTTTAATAAAGTATTAAAGTGAATTAAATTACAATGGCACCTGTTAAAGGGGTGGGATATATTAGGATATATAAGGCAGCAAGTGAACATTCAGTTCTTGAAGTTGATGTTTTGAAAGCAGGAAAACTGGGAAAGTGCAATGATCTGAGCAACTCTGACAAGGGCCAAACTGTGATGGCTAGACAACTGGGCCAGAGCATCCCCAAAATAGCAAGTTACACTGCCCTCCAAAAGTATTGGAACAGTGAGGCCAATTCCTTTAGTTTGCTGTAGACTGAAAACATTTGGGTTTGACATCAAAAGACAAATATAAGACAAAGAATCAACAGTTAAGATTTTATTTCCAGGTGTTTATGTCTGCATCTGATACACAACTTAGAATATTTTCTCATTTTTCGTTGCATTGCTATTACATTGATTATTCCAACAATAAATAGCACTGAATGTCTACACTGTTTTTCAGATTTGGGTTTTGCCTGTTCAGACTGCATTTATAGTTAGAAGGTGTAACCAACATGAGCTGTCTATAAGAAAGCCAAGCAATTGTGAAGCTGAGAGAAGATGGAAAATCAATCGGAGTCATTGCACAAACATTGGCCGTAGCCAATAGTACAACCATTTGGAATGAAAAGTAAGAAACTACTGGTGTACTAAGTAAATGGTAAATGGTCTGCACTTATATAGCGCTTTTCTACCTAACTGGTACTCGAAGCGCTTTACACTGCATCTCATTCACCCATTAGCACACACACACTCACACTCACACACCAGTGGCAAAGCTGCTATGTAGCTGATCTGACTCACCAGGGGCAACTTGGGGTTCAGCATATTGCCCAAGGACACTTTGGCATGTGACATGGCAGCTGGGAATTGAACCACCGGTCCTATGATTGGCAGACAACTGCACTGCTCTACCTATTGATCCACAGACAAACATACAAGTAATGTCATGGCTTTGGCTGCATGGCTTCTTCTAGGACAGGCTCAGTAGTCCTCACTGATGATGTAACACATAATGGCAGCTGCAAAATGAACTCAGAAATATTTTGCCTGCCAATTCAAAGAAATATGTAATCAAACTTGCTTGGATCTCTAATAGTGCAACAGGATAAAGACACAACACACTGCCAAAACAACAAGGGAGTTCATCGGGGGCAAGAAGTGGGAGACTGGCCAAGTCAGTCTCCAGACATAAACCCTATAGAGCATGAATTTTACCTGCTAGAGCGCAGACTGAAGGGAGTAACCACCCAAAATAAACAACTTCTGAAAGAGGCTGCAGAAAAAGCCCGGAAAAGCACCACAAAAGAAGAATGCAAAAGTGTGGTGGGGTCAGTGGGTCATAGGCTCCATGCAGGTATTGCAAGCAAAGGATTTCCAACTAAGTATTAAGTGTTTTTCACTTTAATCTATTTTAAGCTAATCTGTTTCAATACCTGTGCTCACATGAAACATGGGTGGGTTCAATCAAAAGGTGCTATCTTCTAAGTTGTTTATCAGATCCAGACGTGAAAATGAAAGCTGGAAATAAAACCTAAAAATAAAACCTGAAATGTTGATCTTTTGTCTCATAATCGTCTTTTGATGTCAAACCCAATCTTTTCAGTTTACAGCAACAATAAAGGAACTGGCCTTACTGTTCCTGTTACTGAGTGTATGTGAGGTGCCCCCAGCATCTAATGGTCAATGCCTACCAAAAGTGCTCCAGGCATAGTTCACTGGTGAAATGGCAACATTTCTGAAAAATTGTAATGCTGGCCTCGATCAACAAGGGTGAGAACACAAAGTGCCTCACAGCTTGCTGTGTATGGGAGTGACGCCTGTCCACCACAAAAAGAGCCCATAATGGGCATGTGAGCGTTAGAACTGCACTATTGAAGAGTGGAAGAAGGTGGTCTTTTTGGGGCTGATGAAGTATTTTTCCCTGTGCCAGGACAAAGTATGGGAAGTAGGCAAGGTAGTTCTGTCGGAAAACCTCATGAAAACTTTTACGTGAATACCTACATAAACATAGCTATAAGCCAAGTACATCCCCTTATGGCATCTTTAGCTTCTCTCAGTCGCAACATGTGCCCTGCAAAACTGCAACAACAATAAAAACTGTTCAAGGAACATGAAGTTGTTGTTGTTGTTGAAGGTTTGGCCTTGCCCTCGAAATCCATCACATCTTAATCTGATTGAGATCTACAGCATGTGGTGAAAAGTCTGATCCATTGAAGCCACTTTGCAACTTACAGGACTCAAAGGATATGCTGCTGCTATCTTGGTGCCAGACACCTGAGGACATGGTGCCCTCAACAAGGCAGGGCTCCTTTGGAAATACGAGGAGAGAATATTACTGTAGACAAGTGGTTTTAATGTTGTAGCTGATCAGTGTATGTTTTCCTAATTAGGGCTATACTATATATTGATATTTTTAATGTTTAGACTTGTTGCTTGAAATGTGTGTATATACATCAAACTGCAGTCCAACAAGATGTTTTCTTGGTAGTACTGAAGACCAGGGCTGGGTATCACTTTAAAATGTTCATTACTACTACTGACACAACATAGTTTCAAAGAACAGGAATTCCATAAGTCTAAGAAAGCATTCAGTGCTATGATTGATAATAAGTAATGAAGTTCCATTTGCTGCCTTATTGAACACCATTACGTTATATTTATTTATTTAGTGTCCTTCAATGAGTCAAGGTTGGAGAAGAAAGTGAAATTGGGGGTTCATCCTAGAAGATATGACATAAGAACATTATTTACCTCATTAATAATGAGTATTTATTCAGGAGATTGGACAGCATCAAGTGGATCTCTTCTTCTACAATTCTTCTAACCTTTTTTTTTTCTCTTTTTTAGTTTTTCTATCCTCTCACTGCTCACACAGGCCTCCGACATGAAGCTACCATAGTCATTGTACGCTACCGGGTGTTTGAAACTCTGTTGAATCCAGCTGTGTTGAAGGAGGGAAGAAGGAAATAATGCAAGGGAAATTGAGAGATAGACAGTTGGGTAGTAGAGGATACATTAGTGTGCCGCACTAGCCAATACGGCACACTGTACAGAACCCCCACCCCCAGGCTTTGTCTGTCATTAACTACCAACAAACTCACTCATATAAAAAGAGAAACGCCATTAGCATATGCTCTTAAGTGTGTAATTAGGCTGTCCCCAAGCAGGTCTGAAACTATTGTACAGACATCTACACACCACGCACACTTATCTCAACTAGACCGCAAATGCCACCCTGTGTATTGCAGCCTTTTATCTTTCTGTTTGAATTTTAATTTTTGGCTCCATTGAAATGAAATTGTTTGTTTTATTTCAATTAAGATTGCCGTTAAAGGTGAACGCTTTCCGTTTTCCTCCAGCGCTGAAAGGTTAATTGTTCTTGCTTTTGGCGGATCAAGACGGTGAGTGTAATTGAAGCGAAGCCATGCAGGTGGAGGTCCTCCTAACAGTGTCAGGGTGTAATGGGCCACGGCAGGTAATGTAGCGAAGCCTGGGCTGGAGCTCATATTGCATAGCAGCGCTAAATGCCACTCGGTCTTACCTTACACATATATCGCAGTACAGCCCTTAACAGTTCTGCATCCTGCTCTTCTAATCCGTGTCTCTCGGGTTGTACTGTCTTTTAAAGTAAACACATCTTTCATAGAGGTTTCCATCGCTCATCTACTCTTATTCATTCTTTGCTTTAGTTCATATTTTCTTAAACAGTGAGACAAAGCTCAGCTGCCAATCCATACACATTTTCTTCTCTTCTTTCCTCCAGCCATGTCTTTGTTGCACTGCATGATGGGAGTCCTCTACTATGCTGGCCAAATTGAAGGCCAGAGAATGTCTGGAAATACCATTTGGGCTGCATTCTTGCGGCAATACCTGTGCATGGCACTAATGCGTAACTGAAATGCAGCATTCAATCTGTGTCTGTGCTAATATTAGAAAAGTCCCTTCTGGCTCCATGTGCCAATCAGCTATCTGCTCCTTAGGAGGGATTCTCTCTGCCATCCCTTTCATGCTTTCTGTCTTACGTTCCTCTCAGAGCTCCTCTCAATGCTAGCCCCAAGGATTAATCAGAAGAGTCATGCTTTGCTTACTAATCTTCCTTCTGCTTATAACCTAGCTCAGTGTTCTTTTTACTTCATGCCACAGATGTGCATCTCTACATGTGTAAACTGTTTGACTTTGCCCCTGTAATTAGATTCTTTCGTCCTGTGTGTAAGGGCTAAGGCACTTTTTGTTACAGGGGTAATGTTTGGCTACAGAGAGGACTCCAGTTATGAATTGCCACTGATGGACTTAAAGGTCATATTTTCAGATTCCGCTGCTCCATCTAAACTCAGCTAACTCAGGAGATTGGTGCTTAGTATGAATATCTCTGACTCAGCTGACTCTCAAATTAGGAGGATGAATAAGAATTCACTCTTTGGGGGAGACATTATAAAAAAAAAAGTGTTATTTGAAAATGAGAAAATGCCAAGCGTTTGCCCAGAGGGGGTGGAATATTTCTGTGACAGAAAAGCAGAGTGGAGCGAGAGTCAACGGTGCAATCAATTCTGCAGTTGAGAAACTGTGTGAAAGTTGGAAAATGAAGAATAGACAGACAGGGAATTTGACGCAGTAGCGCAGACATGAAAGTATTCAAGCGATTACGGCAAAACTTTCTTTTTCTTTCATGCGTTTTCCCCATCTATGCCTCTGTACTCGCCTGTACTGCTTTGCTAAAATCTCAAAAAGATGCATTCTTATTGACATTTACCTAGATCTAGCCTTATCTCCAGGGCTTTTATATGCACTGCAGCTAAATTCATATTTGCCAATATTTCTGATGGAGCTTCATCATTAGGATTAGGGACGAGGGAGGGTCCAATCTCTCGGTGGAGATGGAGCAGTGGATAGCATTGATCTATGAAAGCTAACCCCTGTAGCCCCGGCCGCTTCTCCCTGTCTCCATTTTCCCATTGTTCATTTTTTTCCCCCTCCAGCTGTTTACATCCACACCCTCCTCATCCCTCTCTCATGCATTTTCCAGAGTAAACACTTTTTTCCCTGCCAATCTTCACACTCTGTGCTGCCTCTCTGTTCTCTTCTTGCTTATGCTTCTTCACACACACACCCCACCCGCCTTTGTTTTCGTCTTCATTGCTCTTTCTCCCTGTCGCTGTATATCTTTGTCCTTTTCTCTCATTTTTTTTCTCACCCCCCCACCTCCTCATCTCTTTCATACACAGACCCCCACCACCACCACCCTGTCTGCCAGCTATGTAGGCTACCTCCGTAGAGACCGGGCTGGTGCAGCTTTTTTATTCACACTCACCTAACCTCTCTCTCTCTCTTCTTCTCCTTTCTTTTACTGTTTTCCTGTCTTTTCACCTCTGTTCACTTCTTTTCCTGTCTTGCTGTTTTTATGCCTCCTGCAACCAGTCTACCTCCCTCCCTACACCACCATCACCACCACCCTTCCTCCCTCTCTTTTTAGCCTCTCTTTCAGTGGCTGGCTATCTATCCAGATAGTGTAGCGTGGCCATCTTTTAGAGCTCTTGCAAATCAGGACGCGTCTCTCCAAGAGATGCAGGAGATCAGGTGGAGGGAGTCTCTCTGCACAACCCGTTGCATCATGTATCTACATGCAACACAGCTCACTGCAGTCACAGATGTACCCTGCCTGTCTAATAGGATCTTGTTCTCTCGCCGTCTCCAACTGCTTCTGTTTTGCACAAACATTTGTACTCACTCGTGAATACACATTTTGAGCACAGATTTGTACCTTGTCATTTCTACAGGTGGGTCCAGATCGCTTGTCCACGCCTTTCTATCGATTGGGGCACAGCCTTCTCCAAGCCCCTGCTCTCTCCGTATGAGGTAAACATGCACCTTATAGTCACTGAGCAAGATCACAGCTGTCACTCACTTATCACACACACACAGACTTTCCTATCAGCTAACAGACCCCTTGACTGATGTCCTGCTGAAACCTTCATCAAAGGTATTGGGGAAGTGTTTGAAAGGGTGGTGAATTTGTATAGGACTCATCAGGGCTGACTTGTGCTGGAGATGGAGTAGCATGCCTTTCCCTCCTTCATTTTCTCCCTCTATCCCTGACATAAAACACACCACACACACACACACACACACACACATATGCACAGAAAATAGCATCAGCAGCAGACCAACCCCCCCTACTGGCTACGGGACCACACAGTCTCCATCCTCCTGCATTCGTCTTGTTTTTCTAAAAGAGAGAGTGAGAGAGATCGGACAGCAACCCGTAAAGATCCATTTCAAAGCAAGTGTTTCTTTGAGCACCGCTGGTGTAGCAAGCCAGAAAAAAAAAATAAACAGGCTTGCTTTGTGATGGGCTTGGCAGTTATGTTCTGGTTAGCATTTGATGTCAACTATTAATTCATTCAGTGATTTCCCTCACTGAAGTGAATCCTTGTGAAATGGCTGCGAGGGGAGTTGAATCTTGAATTACTTGGATTGTTTGAAGTGGTTGCTGCTTTTCTGCAGCTGCACGTCACTGTGCATCGCTTTTGTTACACTTATATTTCCAAATGAGGCCATTATGGATCATGATAGCACTCATCTCAGAGGAAAAGGTGACGTTTGTTTGTATCGTTTGTCTATAATGGTGCATGTGAGGTCTGGATTTCACCCCCCCTGTTTTAATGAGGAAAGCAGCAAGCTGTTTTCTTAAACCCTTTCTGTTACAGCTCACTTTGCTCTCCCCCTGCCAGCTATTTGGGAACAAAGTCTGTGCATTTAAATAATTTGCAGCTGCACTTGTGCCTATATGTGTGCTCGTGTGCGGTTACGATAAGTCCTAAATCATTCTCATCTCATACCCATGAGTGTTATACGTCGCAGTGCTCCGCGCTTTTCATTGTGGCATTTAAAATGAAGATGAAGACGAACGAGATGGGAGGGTGGCGTGAGCAAGGAGAAGGGTGGAGGCTGAGGGGGGCAGCAGCATTTATTTTCAGTGCGTCTCATGTTATATTTATAGTCAATAAGACACACTTGGCTCTCCTGTCAGAGCAGGGATTAGCAAGAGGAGCTAGCTTCCACAGAGAGAGGCAGTTGGTGTGAGAGGGGAGAGGAGGAGAGCAGTGAGTAAAAGCTGGAAAAATGAGAGGCGGGTGGAAAAAGGGCAGAGGAAAGGAGAGTCTAGCAGAAGGATGTTCGGGGTGAATGGAAAGGCAAGGAAACAAAACAAAGTCATGTTTTTTCCTAGTATTGAGATTGTTTGTTTAGGTGGAAATGCTTTAAGGTTTGGTTGACTCATATTCTTAATAGCTAGAAAGGTTGTGTAATTATGTTGTGTTTCTATGAAAGACACTCACAGTTCCCTGTTACATGAACACATACAGGTCAGCCACAAAATTAAAAATGCTGTTATCTTATCTTATTTCTCCTGGTGCCACCAGAACAGCTTGAGGCATGGACTCCTCAACATCCCTGAATGTGTCCTCTGGTATCTGGCACCAAGATGTCAGCAGCTTATCCTTTAAGTCCTGTAAGTCTCAAAGTGCGGCCTCCGTCGATAGACTTGCTTTTTCAGCTCATCCCACAGATCCTTGATCGGGATGAGATATGGAGAATTCGGAGGTCAAGACAACACCTCTATGACAACTCTTTGTCGTGTTCTTCAGTCATACTCGAAAGATTTTTGCACTATGGTAGAGAGCTGTTGATAAAGCCCACTGCTGTAAATGGGGGAATTTAGTCTGCAGCAGTATTTTCTGTAGGTAGGTGGTGTGTATCAAAGTAACATCCATGGGAACGTCAATGAGCCTTGAGCACCCATGTCCCTGGCTGACCTTCCTTTGACCACTTTTGGTACATACGGATCACTGCATACTGGGAACACCCCACAAGACCTGCTTGTTTTGCTGATACTCTCACCCAGTCATTTACCCATGACATTTTACTGCTCGCCACAGTCACTCAGATCCGTATTCCTGCCCATTTTTTCTGCTTCCACCTAGGGCTGGGTGATATTTCAAATTAATTTGAAATATCACAATATTTAGTTTCTTTGTTTTTTTGTGTAAAATCACAAAATCAGGATTCGTGTTTCCTCCGCTGTCATTCAAACAGTAGGGGCAACTCACACTGCACTTTGCCAATTAACAAGCTTGAATAATAATAACAACAGGTACAATTAATTCCTGTGGGTTAACTCTTGTAGATAGGAAGAGATCCAAAGAGCCACAGTGGAAATATCAAGATACTAAAGCCCAGTGATTCGGTTTCAGTGTTTTGTCCAGGAACACTTCTACATGTGGCCAGGAGGAACTGGTAGTCGAACCACCAATCCTGGGGTTTATAGTCTTTTGTCCTACCAGCTGATTATTGCTTGATAATTTGATCTTGTCTTGTCATAAATGGACAACTTTCCTTTATTCCCAGGGCGTACATGAAAGTAATAGTGTGCAAGAAGCCGTTGCATGAGCCACCTGTCTGTGTTGGATGTAAAAGAGGAACAGGCCTGCTAGTGATTTATTTCTTTTGTTACTGCACATACAATCAGCCTCCAGTTACTGAGTTTGAATAGAAGCATTTAGTTTGAATAAAAGTGTTAGACTTTTCTCATCCAGACATTATTGCACGCTGTATGAATCTGGAGGTAGGTCTTGTCATCAAAAATATGGCCGAGTAGTTTGATCAATTATTAAATGAACAATCCACTGAGTTGTTTCTTCATTCAGCTTGCTTGTTTATTCATCTGTTCAGTCGTTCAGCTGCTCTTTCTTTCATTCACAATCAATATTCACAGGCACTCATCTCCCATATGGAGCAGTCTGCTCTTATGTCGCAGCACTGTCATGCCAGCGCTCTTGCTCCCTTCCAACAGCTGTTGTGTCATGCAGTGCCACTGCATAGGGATAACATGACAACTCTGCCTGTTATCCAAGCTAAACATGACGACACCTGTCTTGTCTGTGTAGTCACGACAGTAGTTTGCTGCGTCTCCTCATCACGCTGTGGTGTTCTGCAGCTAGTTTGTCCAATACCTGCAGATCTAGAACCAGATGAGAGGAGCATAGAGGCAGAGTTGTGTGTGGTACCTCACAGGGTGCCAGCTTCGCACATTTAGTTTGTCAAGTTTCTTGTTCTTTTTTTTTGTTTTTACTTAATCTATCTCTCTCTGTTTCTCTCTCCATCTCTATCTTTCTCAGGCAGCTGTTGCTTTACAGGAGGTAGACTGGAAGGAAGTATACCCCATGGACTTCTACTCCAATCAGAGCCTGGGGCCTTGGGCGCCCAACCACCCCGACAACCAACCTCTGCGGCCCGCTCGTAGACAGACCCAGGTTAGTGTCGGGGCCAAGAGATAGAAGTCAAATGAATGGGAGGGGATGAGGAGCAAAAGCTGGTAGAAAGTGACACCACACAGTACTGAGCATGTTGTTTGATGGTTTTTATCAGTGTGTCACCACACTGACACCCAGTGGTACAGTGACAGCAGGACATGTATCTGGACATCTCTTTTTAAGTGACCTTGACATGCATCGTACATTTTCTCATCTATTTAAAAAATAAAAAAGACAGCTAGATTTACAGTTAATTGCTGCTCTGTGAATACACTCTAGCGTGGCCATATTGCCCCACATTACCACTAATCTGTCTGAGGTAGGTACTGTCACTGTTCCAAGTGTTAATACTACACCACTGCCTCCCTGCAGAAGCAAGGCTCGGAGGCAGCCCTTCCTACCAGGCAGTGTGGGCAGGACCGGGGCGCCCCCTGTGGCTGTCAGGGCGAATGACACACCCTGACCAGTGCTGCGTTTGACTTCATCTGGTGCCTGCCAGCACCGCAGCCCCTGCTAACAGCTGGAGAGAGGTCAGACCAGAGGAAGAGCAGAATGGGTATTCGTCCAGACATTTTATCAACTAGAAGAGCTGAAGGCAGAGGAGCCCAGAGCCCCTTCTCGAATGGATTACCAGCCATAAATAATCCCTCATCTCATAGCCCTGCAGCTCAAACCAAATTCATTACTCTTGTTCACATGCCCTGCCTGTACTCCGACCTCAAAACACATGCAACGGAGCAAATAGCTCTTGCGTCTGAGCACACACGTATTTATCTGAGCTACATTTCCATAAAGGAGCTGCTGTCTGCTGCGAGTCGGCCTTTCTGTGATGCAGACAGGGCTTTTCTGAGAGAGTTAGAGGGAGAAGGAGGGAGCACGAGATGACCTTGAGTATGTTGTATAGAATTTAGAGTCTATTTATGTGAGGTGGCTTTAGTCAAATGCAATCCAGTTGTCTCCGGATAAAGCACTGTATGCTGTCGGACACTTCAGATGAGTGAGAGAGTTCCTTTTGTGTTGTGCTTCAAAGACAGTCAGACCTACTGTACTGTATGAGGCACTTTGTTTGATGTACAAGATGCAACATTTCTCAGAAATATTCCTCTGAAACAGGCATAATAAATATGTGATGCCTAACGAACGAGCATTTCTCATTCTTGGTATTCTAGTCAAATTTGAAACAACAAATCAGATATGGAACCTTGCTTCTTCTTCTTCTTCTCTCTCCTTGTGTGAGTGTTTTTGCAAAGTGCTAGTCCATGCTGAAATAGTGAGCCTGTTTTTAAGGCTGAGGGGTATGAGTTTTTAGATGCATGCAGTGCTAGTCACGACTGCTCGCCATCCTCATTATTTATTGATGGAAGAGGAGTCTGTCAATAAAATAAATAAAGAAATACCCTGTTGCTGTTTGGATACCAAAGAAGAATCTGATTGCCAGCAGTGTGCCATGGCCTGAGCTGATTGTGAGAACTTGTGAATCCCTCTCCTTGAGATGCTGCACTTTGTCTCAGGTGGGTAAAGACTGATATACTGAGTTACTCTTCTACACCTAAAAGGCTTCTCAAGTGAGGTGCTCCCTCTACATTCCACCATCTTATCTCCTTGGCAACAGAGACCAGTGTGATGCAACCCGTCCCGCCAGATGTCCATCTTTCTCATGATGCGTCTCCCGTGTCCCACTAGTGGCCGTTGTTTTTGAAGAGCTCGGTATTTACTACGGTACAGTGTGTGAAGTACAGCGCTCGGGAATAAGTTATTGGGCAGCAGAGCTCTCTCTCTCTCTCTCTCTCTCTCAGCTGCTCTCCATGTGATGTGAGCATCTCACAGCCTAAAGATTATTTTCCTTTAATTGTTTAATTATTTGCTTGTTTGAACATAAAGATGCGAAGCTGAGAAGATGGACCTTTTACCATTATGGACACAATCAAAAGATATTGTGAATATTGTCACTGAGGTGCAACAAGATACAAATTATGTGACTAAAAAAGTCTGGGATTATACTGATCCAATATCTTACTGACTTAAATAAGTCCTACACTACAGCATTAACCTAATTTACTTCTGCTGTACATCTCACATCAATTAAATATATTGCACTATGTACGCATCTCCAACGTGCCCTTAAAGCTTTGCTATATACGCAGTGGTTCAAACCATTGAAACATGACTCTATGTAACTGTTTTTGGTCTTTACTTGGGGTGTTGTGTTGGGAAACCCTCTACAGTAATAAGTAATGAACACACCATTTTACCTTATAGAGCATAAAGTAGTGAAACACTGTGTAAAATAGAAAAAAAAAACACAGTGTTTCTCCCTCCTGTGTTAAAAAAAAAAGACTAAATGAGGAGGAAGCAGTAAAAGTGAATTTCTGAGTTTTGAAATGCTATTTCAAAGTATATTGTAGTTTCTTTATTTGTCTCATGGAAGCAAACTAATAGACGAGTTAGACCTGAAACTTAATGAAGCCCTGATCCACAGATCTGTTTCAGCTGTGCCAGCCGCAGACAGACGGCTGCGTGAGTCATATATACCCCAGTCAATCTGGCCTGTTCTCTCAGATTCATCACCAGCTACTTTCATAGCTGAGTCACCACTAGGTGGTGGTGTTTGCATAGTTTATTTGCAGTCGTGTGAAGCATGTTGAGTCGCACGGTTCACTGTGGAGAGGCCGAGGAGCAGCCAGTGAGTGAGTTTGCTTGGCAGAGTGTGAGGACCCATTGTGCTTTTGTAACTGGTGTGTGCCATGGCTTCCAGATGTTTAGGGAATTTGACTCCTCCCTGGCATTCATCCTCCTTCCTCTGCACCCTTCCTGTGCTTGCCTCATCACGCCTCCTCTGCCATCAGCACCCAGTTTCCTGTCCTGAGGGCGCAGCTCCCCAACGGTGAATTTGGCGGCACGTCTCCTGTGAGTGTTACGACTCTGCAGAGGCCACAGCTTTGAGTCTGTGCAGGTTAACAAAGCAGGTGCTCAGGGTCATGTACTGCTCACAGTGACATAAATACACCTTGACTGCCTTTGGTTGCTATTGGTACCAGGTGCTTGTTTGCATAGGCTACAGCCTACAACGCTGAGCAGTGATATGACTCAAAAGCCGTCAGCTAATGCATCCTCAAAACCCCAGACATTATCAAACAGCTGATTGAAATAACACGTCTACAGTAAACATGAACAGTTTGCCAGGGTTAATGTTTTTTCTGTGGCTTTGTCTGATACCTGCGAGCAGGAAAAACATGTCAGCAACCGTGATGTATTTAGTTGTTTATTTCTCTGACCAGGGAAAGGCTGAGTCACAGCAGTCTCTCAATGTCCTTTCCTCTCTTTCATTGTCACTGACCCTTTCTGAATGTGAGGCAGGTTTACATTCACCCTCACAATAAGTAAACGCTTAGTTTTTTATTGCATGTTTCTTATCATTACTTTTTTGTCATGGGTGGAAGAAGAGTTTAGGTTTTAAAATATCTTGTATGAGTCATGGCTCCATAACAAAAATAAATAGAAGAGGAGGAGATTTTGTTTGTTTGTTCGTTTTTTTTTTTTTTTTTTTGTCATTTCTCTGTAGCTTTGAGGCAAAGTGTGACTTTAGACGGCCACGTGTGACTGGGGCTGAGCTGGGGAAGGAGTGGCAGTAGAGAGCATGTATAAAAGACCCAGACTGGGTGAACAGAAGCCTGTGTTTCAGTGTCTGCTCCATCTGTGTGTGCATCTCTGCGTATTTCTCTGCTTTTCTCTCCATGTTGCTTCTGCAGTGCAGCCAGGATTACATTAGAACCGAACACAAAAGACCGCTGATTTGGTTTAACATGACTCTATTTACATCTGTCAGGTCCCTCTGTAGGCGAGTGAGAAACTGTTTAGAGAAAAATATAAAGGAGGAGAAAAAACAGCAATGCTTGACTGCAGAGAAATGCTGTTTGAAAGATGCCTTTGAGTGTGTTTTGGCAGTAATAAAGGATATCTGATGTGACAGTGCATTTGAAATTTCAGACAAATGGCCCAGAAGAGCTGCATGTTCGTAGTGTACAAGCTGTTCCTGCATGATTTGGACATTTCACTTCTTTTCTTTTCTTTTTTTTTATCCCGAAAATCCCTGATCCATGAAGCCTTACAGAAAGCCTGTCTTAGCTTTGTCACCATGTCTAACCTCCAAAGCAGTGTCTTCTTGGGTAAAACTGGGTTTGGACAAGCATGTCCGACAGGTCTTGGCATCGGCAACCTGTAGTATTGTGCCCTGCTGCCAAGACAGGAAGAAGTGAGACTTTCATAAACAGTGTAGAAAAACAAAACAAAAAAAAGGACTGACACTGTATTTAAAATTCAACTGCACCAATTCGGTGGTTCTGCTTTGAAGAGTATGTTTATAAATTTTATTCAGCTTCCCTCTGTTAGCTGGAGGAGTTTATCCCGCTCAGATGACATCATCTGGAGGAGCTTTTTTGAAGCTGTCTTTTTTTCCTCTGGAGGATCATGTCCTAAGGAGTCTGAAGAGTTTTTGTGAAGCAGAGTGAAATTTGAATACAATACCATTCATATCCATGTACTCCCTCAAACTAGAAACAAAAAGTTGAGAATTTCTGTATAATTAAGAACATGTCTTATCTCAGGTTTTAATTTAGTGGGCTTAAGAGGAGTACTAAAAAACAGTAGAAATGAGTATCCGCTGTGCTGTATGTACAGTATGATGTATGATCTCCATCCGTTTGGAGATCTGAACAATAAATGATGATGTCTAGAGGCTGCTGACTGGTGTTTGCGCGTGTGTGGGAGAGAGAAGAAGCCTGGGCGGCCAAACAAGGTTGCTAGAAGGTTGAATAAGAGTCTTTAGTGGGAAAAAAAAAATAAGTGGTGTAAAGAGATGACTAATTCTGCGTGGGAGGTCAGCCTGTCCCTGATCATCCGGCCAAGAGCCACCCCAGCACAGGGCTGTCACAAAGTCACCTTCCTCCTCAACCCACTCTGTCCTGTCGTGGACGGTCAGTGTTCTCCTCGCGCTCTCTGATCCCTTTTTTTATTAGTAATTATTTTAGTCATGTCGCACTCAGACGAGCAGCAAAGGGTTAAATGGAAAAGCTGTAAACTGGTCGAGTTGCTGCTTTTCATTTTACTTGAAGGTTTTTTTCTGTCTATTATTAGTGGTGTGATTCATACTGCGAGGGCCATTGAAATCCATTAAAAACACAAGTTTGCAAAATAGTTGTTTATTATATTTCAAAAATCCTGTGGTTGTTATTTTGGTTGATGCGTTTTAATATTCATTAATTATACGTACGTTATTTAATGAACAATCCTGGGGACGTATTCCTTATCAGTGCAGTTGCTAGTGACGCTTTCAGCATGCAGTACTTTCTAAATACTCCTATACAGAACTATAAAGGACAATATGCTCTATAGTAGATACACTAGAGCATCTACTAGCATATGTTTGTGAACGTGCGCACTGACCCTATATAAATAACTTTTTAATAATATTGATTTAGTCTGATTCCCAACAGGGAGGCTCTGACTCATTGTTAAGAAGCTCAAATAACTATGCAGCTGCTGGAAATGAACTTGGTAAAAGCAGGTAGGAAGTATGAGTCATCTGATGGACTCATCACTGGGGACAAAAGGCTGCATGTCAGTTTACCGTCTCACCATCTAGTGTGTTCTGTGTCAGCTAATAATGCAACATATGGATGTGAATATTAATAAAAATGTGGTTTGTGCTGAATTGATTGATCTATTTAAATTTTTGATGGCCGTCACTGACATTCACATCATTCATTTGGTCTTTATTTTTTGTCTGTAACACAATGATATTAGCTGCTCAACAGTAAGAGACTAATTGACACAAGTTCAGTGAATCAGATATTAAACTGAGGCTGATTCTAACCGGCAGTGGCGACAGTTTAATGATTCAGGTCTTGGTCTCTGAACAGTATGAGATTATGTTAGAACACAGTTCAGCAGGTGTAGTCCTACAGCCTAGAGACAAAGATTAGCCTTTAGATCTTTTAGATCTTTAGAAGAACATCCGTCCAGAGGATGGCCACTAAACTTTACATTCAGGTTGTGAGATATATGTTGAAGTTGACACATCCACTTTGGCCAAGCTGCTGTATCTCTGCCAAGTCCATCACTATTGCTCTGTGGCTGAGCCCAAGCTTTTACTTCACGGTTAAACAATTCAAATCACTATTACTGAGAAAGATGCAAAGTCTCGTGTCGTTATTAATTAATTTATTGATGAGAAATGATACATTAGACGAGTGGAATTCAGAAAAGTAACACTAAAGTAGAACAGAGTTTAATGTCGGGATTTACAGCAGTTTCAGGATGTTCCCTGAGCTCGTGTCCTGGCAGCAGTGGATCGGTGCTCATCAGGAATGGACAGGTGGCCTCTGAGTGACACTGCAACACCGCAGTTCTGATAAAACTTCAAAACCCAAAAGGTTAAGGAGTCTTCACTCCTTCAAGGATGTGGATACACTAGAATATTCTTTATACAGCAGATGTGTGAAGCCCTTTGCTCTGGTATGACTTTTACGCCTATAATTATGGGAAGGTTTATGGACCTTGGTTGCAAAGAGAGAGCGATTCTGCAGCCATGCTCTTTAGTTTGAATTACTCATGTATTTTTCACCACAAGGGTTCAGGCCAATCTTTTGTTTTCTTTTTTTTTATTATTATTATTATTAAATCATACCCTCACATCAGTCTGTAAATATGTTGCAGAAAATTACATTCCTCTGTGCTGAAATGACTTAATCACTTTTTATGTCACTTGTCGTCTCTTTTTGATTTTAGAACGATCGCTTTCAGCAGCTGCCTCTTTTGCACCGCTCTGGTTCAAGATGTGTGTTTTGCCCCCTAGCGACCATGGCTGTAGACTGTTACCAGTGGTGCTGTTGCTACAGTAACAATCTAATGCCACGGTCACCATGGAGACAGTGGGAGAAGTATGATTGGCTGTGGTAACCACTGACGTCCTCAGTGGTTTGATGATGTTGGTGATGCAGGCTTGAGTAGTGCTGGGCTCCGAAAGGAAACTTCATACAGTACGGCAGCATCTTCCCACTCATCTTTACTGTCTCAACACAGCAGAACTTTGCCAGACGTCAGTAGCCATGACTGTAGACTGTTACTGTACTTTGGGGGAGTTTTAGCAGTAAGCAGTCTAGAGCCAAGGTATTGATGCACTGACTGATAGAAGAGCAGGAGCGTGGAACCAAATGAGACTGCAGAGGGAAAAAAAAGCATATAAGCTAGTGACAAAAATGCAGAGAGGGAAAGGTGGTGGTGGTGGTGGAGGAGGTGGAAGAGGAGGACGGAGAGAGTGAGAGAGAGGCTCCATGATGCTGCCCTTTGTTTTACACTTAAATGTCATCTGTAATTGCATTACATAAACAAATCAAGGTGTGAAGTGCAAAGGAAGAAGAGCTGCTCGTCGCTCTTTAAAGTTACCTGGCTCACTACTCACCCACCGGTCAAGTCAGATCATTTACCATGACACAGTACTCACAGGAGCGCACATCGCAGCCTCTCCTGCCAGAGGCGCTAGGCTGTGTGTGGCCAGACTGGCAGTTCCATAGCCCCCTTGATGTGTTTGTAGTATTGATTTCCATGTTGATTATCTATGAGTCAGCCACAGGATATGAAGAGACGGGAGCACAGGGTGCATCGGTGGCTTATGCAAGCTCAACTGAGTAACCCTAGGGCTGACGTCAGCAGTCAGGAAATTTGAGCACTCACAAGCACTCATCTGATGTTTATGTACTAGCTGTTTGGTTGTTTGGAGCTGTGGAAAGCGGTCAACAGTGCTGATTTGTGCATTTTCCTGCATGTTTGGTTTTACCTTTTGAAGGAATCTGGGAAGTTTGGGAGCAAAGGAAGGAGAATAGTGGACGGACAAGTGTAAAAGTAACCACTAAGTGTCATCAGAGGTTACTTCCACCTTGGACTCTGTCACCACCAGTTAGTTACTTTAGTACTAACATTACAGTTATCACAGAGTGGCTCTAAACACGCAAAATGAGGACTCTGGTTCATTAAAAGTAGTCCAGTTCAGTCTGTGACACACTAAGGATCCGCTCCTCATCTGGCCCCTGCCGCTGTCTGTGGTGCTGAACATCATCCACTGACCGACAAACAGAGCTGGCCGAGTTTCTGCTGCTGCTGCTGCTGCTGCTGCGTGAGCCGTAAATACGCGCAGAGACGCGCCTCTCCGTTTGTTGAGACATGCACATGTTAGGTAGAGTTCAGCGAGTTGAAAACATCCCGACATGGAGAGTGAAGGATCCAAGAGGCCGAGTTCAGTGCATTATCAGCAACATTTAAAATCCCTACAGTGATATAGACATGGTGTTGTAAGTGCCTCTGTGAGAGATTTCTAACAGTGGTGTTGAATCCAGGTCTCATGTAGGTCAGCACACAGACCACGTTCAGCACCACGGACAGCGCCGCGCGGCTCATTTCAAGATGCACGGCTCCAAACAGCGTGTGCAGCAGAGCTACGGAACAGTGGGACGGGGTATTGAACCAGGCTCATTGGGATTCTGCTCATAGCCCCCCATCCAGGAGTTACCTTGGGGAGTTTTCATCAGACCCCCAGGCCTTCCCCTCCCCTCAGCCCCCCCCCCCCCCCCGCCCACCTCCTCCCTCCACCTAGTTCACAGACACATCGCAATGCAGGTTGTAGACGCATACAGGCGACTCGCACTGTGTCTTTAAAGCTCTCTGCCGGGTGATTGGGTGTCGTCCGCATGTGCGCAGGAATGACGCAAAATTGACTTCATCTCGAGAACGCGTCACGATGTCATTTCAACATGAGAGAGAGAGAGAGAGAGATAAAAAAAAAAAAGAAAGAAAGAAAGCTGGAGAAGTATGGAGAGAAGCTCGGCGTGAAGAACAGCTCGTCTCTGCTGGTTCAAGTAAACGATGTTTTTCCACTGAGGTTCCTGCGGTGCTGTGTTTGTCAGGGGGCTTCAGCCTGACACTGACGGGCAGCACATGTTCATGTTGTCCCGTATCACCCCCCCCCCCCCACACACACACACACACACACACACACACACACACACACTACACACACCACTGTTGCATGTGTTAAGTCCCCACACACAGCCTGACTGATCCCCTTGAAAATCACACACACACACACACACACCGTGTTTGGGGATGCAGTGTGGTTAACATGCAGCCAGCGTAGTCTACTCCCTACAAGAGATTCTCTGCTTCTTTCACACTTGTCACTGCCCATGTGCGCCAAAGTGACTCACACTGCAGTAACTTCCAGCCTCTGTAATCTACCGTAGATTCGAGAAACGGCACGCAGGGAGAAAAAAAACCCTCCCTCGTTGACAGGAACAGAGAGAACTTACACCGATTTAACACAGTCGTCGTTGTATTTTCTTGCCACACGTGGAGTGAAACGGCTTTTGTGTAATGAGTCCAAATTTCCACCCTATGAAACACACAATGGCACAATGGAAATGGCAACTTACCTCTTGGTGTTCCCTGGTCCAGCTGACATTTCTTCACTTTCTGACTTCAGCAAACTATCAAATAAGCGCAGTTTTGCCGTTTCCCACCTCGTTGAGTTAGAACTAGGTGGAGGCAGATGTGCTCATATATTCTAGTTCTATCCTGTCTACAAATCATCGTCTGCGCTGCTGCGTAATGTTCAGTAAAATCAAAAAGTCGCTCTGATATTGATTTGCCTTTGGAATCTCGCGTCTCTCTCCTGCGCCTCGGTATCTCATGAAATTCAGCGGGCTGTCCCGGTGATCTGCTCTTATAGACATCCCGTAGTACTAGTAATGGAGATGGGAGGGGACACTCATTCATTCAGAAGCATCACCTACATGGACGATGTACGTGGACTCTTACGTCATCGAGGAAATTTAGTCAACAGGAGGACGCTCAGGGTTCCGTGAGGGGAAGAATGAAGAAGAGAGGAGAAGGAAGCATGACAAGGAGTGGGGGAGGGAGTGTGTGGGGGTGATGGGGTGGCCTTTTATTGGGCACAGTGATGCCATCCCTCCCTCAGCCCTGCTTGTATTTGTTAAAGCAGGTTTCAGACCAGTAGGATTAACTGCCCCTCAGGAAACTGTGTGTGTGTGTCTGTGCCAAAGTGGGGCGTAACAAGCCTGCTCACAGGAGGAAGGAGAGAAGTTCACAGAGAAATTAGTCACCTGGACCTTTGTGGGGTGGCTTTATTAAACTTCACTTGTGTATTTGCTGGCTTGTTATGTGTACGCCTGTGCGTTAGTGCCAAGGAGATGATCAGAGTCCCTTCTTACTTTGAACAGGTTATGTAAAACATGCCCTGCTGTCCTCGCTAGGGAATAATTACAAGGATCAAACAGATCTTTGACATTCCCGGATCATTTCTGGAAGGCACCAGAGACTGAATCTGCTCTAGCTTTGCTTTTTTCAAAGGGGATATTTGCTAAACAATGGTCAAAGCCAGAGGAGCCGAGACTTTCAGCCCCAACTGTGATGGCCCACAAGTTTAATATTCTAAACTCAGGCCCCTCTCAAATTATGATGTATGTGAGAAGCGAGCACAACCTTCAGGCAGACAGTTGATCAGAACAAATCATCCGATCGCTCAGAAAGGTTTGTCTTTGTTTTTTATCTTTCTTTTTGCCCAGCGTCTGTTTCCACAGTTGAGCGCCACAGTGAGGAGAAGTACATGAAACAGGAAACATGTGGCAGCTCTGTGTGTACTCTGATTGAAAGCCCCAGAAAAAATCAGCAGGCGTAATTATTATTATTATTATTATTACTATTAATTTTATTACTTCTAGCACAAATTTGAAACCAAAGTAGACTAGAAGTCCTAATAGTGCTCAGAAAAATCGAGAAGGCCTTGTGAAGCAATTAACCTTGAGAGGAGATGTGTGCACAAATTTCCGTATATTGGTCTAACTGACTATGTTGTAGTTTCAATCTTTCAAAAGACCTTCCTCACTGCAGACATTCTAATTTGGTTTTTGTCTAACACCAACAACGACTCTGCACATCTACCTGTAAGTCACGAGCCTCCTCGATGAACTTGTTTAATGAGTCCCGCTGTCTGCTTTGAGAGATGTCTGTGATGCTTGCATCGCCTGCGTTAGCTTGCTGTCTTATGGATATTGAATCAATTCTTTGTTTGGGGGGGAAACTCATGATTAAGTCATGACCCAGAACTCACCAGAAGCGTCGAGTTCAATAGTTTATGCAGTAATGGAACAATATGACCTGCATATGAGATTTTTGGGCCTTAAACTGCAGTTTCACACACAGTTACGGCGTCTCGGGGCTGCCACAAGCAGACAATTTTGGAAAATGATTCAGCAAAGAGAAACACATGAAGCGCAACTTCAGCCCTTTAGGTCTCATTGTTTCCTCTCTCACTTTATCTTCCTTCTAACCCCCAGTCACTACCTCCAAGAAAACACTTCCTCCACTTCTGATAGTTCTTTCTGTCCGTGCAGGAGAATCTATTCTGTTTTCTGTTAATTGTTTATCTTGTGGTTTAAAAAGAGGTTAAAGAGAACTATGTCAGAGATCACTGATGATGCTTTAGCTTTTCTCATCAATCAAAGTTTGTGTTTTATGACATCATCAACATATATAGCCTTTACAGGACAGAGAGTTAAACAAAGTGTACAGCTGTTATTGACAGCTGCACGGTCAGCATCCATCATACTACGAAATGAAGCTTATGACAGTTTATGATTATATAATGATCCATGATAGTGCACTCTCAACATGCTTCTGTCTTCCTGTTTTCTGTCTCTTAACTGCTTGTCTACAGGTCAAGCAGCTGGGATGTCGATAGGCAAAGCGTGGCTGTGACTGTACTGTATGAGTGACAGAAAGTCTATGTGCTCGTCATGATGAGCTCGTGAGCCTGTTAAGTGGATGGATTGGTTTGTGTTTAGGAAGTCCGACGGTTTGACAAAGGAGCAAAATCCTCACACATGACAAAAACCCAATACTGCTATATCTCCAGGGGACACTAAATAGTGATGTACAGGGTAACGACACACTTGTTGTTGCTATGGTGACTCATTAAGTTACTTACAGTAAGTCAACTGGTGCTGAACATAAGCTAACATGTACATGTTAGAGTTAGTTTTAGTTTGAACCCTTTTTTCATTTAGAGTGTGACAGTGATCAGGAGGAGAGAAGCCAGGTTGCCAGTGAGAAAGTGTCAGAGGTTGAAGAAGATGCAGAGTACGACCCGGAGGAGGGAAGATTATGACACTGATGAGGAGGAAGACCCAGCTAAAGTTGTGGTTTGGTCCAAAAATGGATTTTTTTTCCTCTATGTCGTCCCCACCTGAGAAAAGAGGTCAGCTTCCAAGTGAAAATCTCATCATGATGAGCCCAGGGCCAACACGATGTACTATATCCAGCATGGATAACATCAAGTCCTGTTTTTAACTTTTCCTCACGTACTCCTTTGTAACCAGTGTCTACAGATCCTGGAACAAATCTGCATCCAGCTTATGGGCTGCAGACACTGGTTGGGCAATTTTTCCTACAACAGTGTCCTTACAGACCTTTTATATCCTGTCACGTGTGATTGGCTTCGATGACCATCACACGAGCAACCAACATGACATGCTGGAACCCATCAGGGAAGTTTGGCAGTGGGTGGAGCGCCTGCCAATCATGTACAAACCATATCTTGATGATTGTTGGACAGTGCCCATTCAAAGCAGTATGGGCAGCACGTGATGGGACATCATGTCTTTTTAGAGCTACATGAGAACATTGTAAATGTAGTGTGTATAGTTCAAGAATCACTTTTGTAATACAGTTAGGTTTTCCCTGCACACATTTGGGCTTTTGTTTTCATTAAATACATCATGCTGGTCAGTTTTTCCAGGGGACACAAAAGTTGTAGTTTTGTGCCACAGTTTAGAAAAGTTACTACGAGTGTTGGCTGAAATGAACACAACAGGAGGGCTAGACAAACTGAGCTACTGTGTTTTCTGTATATGTTTGGCGTTTGTTTGTTGCTGTTCTTGTTGTTTTGTGTTGTCAAGTTGGTGAAACAGTTTTATTGGATTGTCTTTTACCTATTTGCATGCTCTTTCTTAAGTGGAAGTGCATTGAGCTCTCAGGGCCTATACATCACTGAACAAACTCCATAATATGTACGGAGAGATGAATAAACACCAGTCTGACACATTATCTAACTAAAAATACATGTAAGTTGTTTGCTGCTCTTAAGGCTCACGGGAGTGCTGGAGCCTATCCCAGCTGTCATCTGGTGAGAGGCGGGGTACCCCCTGGACAGGTCACCAGTCCATCGCAGAGACAGACAACCTTTCACACTCACATTTTTACCTATGGGCAAATTAGAGTCACCAATTAACCTAACTTAACTTAGAAAGTCATCCTGTCGACCCGTGGACTCGGACCAGGGACCTTCTTGCTGTGAGGCGACAGTGCTAATCACTACACCACCACTCATATGTATTGTACTACATTCATTCAACAAAATTAAAACCAAATATTAGGTTGTGTTTTAATGACTTGTCAGTTGAAAGCAAGCATTTTCAGTTGATCTAACTTAATAGTTGGATAAAGAGCTTAGTAAAGATAGGTTTATCCAACTATGAAGTTAGATGAGGTTAAAATGATGTCACTTCTCATAAACCCACATTTGATTCACAATACAACATAGAAAACATGTGAAAAGTTGATGGCAGCAACACGTTTCAAAAAAGTTTGGACAGAGGCAACAAAAGACTGGGAAAGTAAGTGGTACTAACAAGGAAGAACTGGAAGAATATTTAGCAATAAATTCGTTGGCAACAGGTCAGAAACATGATTGATAAAAAATAAAAAGCATCTTGGAGAGTCAGAGTTTCACTAACTGTGAAAAGCTGCATCTACAAACTATTTCACAATAAAGTTCCTCAACGTAAAATTTAAACTTTGAATATGTTACCATGCAAGTTCAAGCTCTATCACGCAAAGAAGAAATCGAATCTGAACAGGATCCAGAAACTCTGGCGTCTTCTCTGGACCAAAGCGCCTTTAAAAAGTGTTCTGTGCTCTGAGTCCGTGTTGGAGACCGTGGACGCTGCGCCCTCTGGACTAAAGAGGAGAGCGACTGTGGCTGCCTGAGTTCAAAAGTCTGCATCTCTGATGGTGTGGGGGGGCATTATGCATATGGAACGAGGAGCCTGCACATCTGGAAAGGCTTCATGAGCACTGAAAGATAAATCCATATCATAGAGTCTTTAGAGGAGAAGTCTCTGCGTATTTCACATCAGGACAGTGCTGAACCACATACAGGTACCTGGTAGTAGAAGAGTCCCGGTGCTGAACTGTCCCCCTGCAGTCCAGACCTCTCATCAATTAAAAACATTTGGTACATCGTGAAACACAAAATGTAACAAAGACTCAGGACTGTTGAGCAGTTTGAATCCTGTATCAGACAAGAATAAGACACATTAGTCTCCCAGAACTTCAGCAGCTGGTCTCCTCAGTTCAGACGCTCACAGACCGTCTGGTCAACGAGACCCTGTCCCAACGGTTTAGAGACGTGTTGCTGCCGTGAATTTCTAAATTATCTTTTGTTTCTTAAAACAGTTCATTTACGCAGTTGAAACATTTGACGTGTTTTCTATGTTCTATTTCATGTAGATTTTAAACGGTGTCCCAACTTTTTTACAACTGGGAGTGTGCGTAATGTTTAATGTATTCTTTAACATTTTTACTACAAGTGTCTCCCTGTGACAGGACGAATGGATCTTACAGCAAAAACACCTGACAGAGACACAATTTAATGTGGTCATGACATGTCCCAGTCATTTAGTCAGATCAGTATCTTGTCACTGTCAGAAAAACTAAAAACTCTCTAATTTCTTAAACGTGATTGAGTGACGTGAATAAGTTTGTGTTACCTTGGGTTTGTTCAAACCTTCCTTTCTCCTACACACTTGTAGGAGAAACGCAACCTAAAGATGGACTTTAGTTATACGAACTAATGAGTCAACATTAATAAGTCATACTGAATCAAAGGTGGCGTTGGTCGGAGCTCTTACTCACACAAATGTCAGAATGTCATCAGTGTTCTCACAGAGGTATCATGAATTAAGAATGAAAACGTAACACGTCACTGGGAGTGAAAACCTCAACGCACTTCAAGTTCTTTTGCTCACTTCAACCCCCACATTCTTTACCCTACGGCTAGATTTCGCTCTTTTTCTTCAGATTCCCTCTTTTCTTACGTTGTACTGGAGTCTCATCTCCAGCAAAGCTCCCCCACCTCCAGCCCTCTGCTTTAACTTCATCCTCAGAAAAAAAAAAGAAGAAGAAGAAGAAAAAAACATCTGCTTTCCAATGCAGCACTTGGAAGTGTCAGAGAGAGAGAGAGAGAAAGACAAAGAGACAGATATTTCATGAAAAAGCAGGAGGGAGCAACTGGGGAGACGTCACTTTGATGTCCAGGGAATGTCTCGGTACACACTGTCTGATCCCTTGTGACATCTTTATTCTGCAAGTGCAACTGATCCTCACCAACGCTACCGTCTTTTAATCGCTATCCTTCTCACACCCCCTCTCCAACCATTTTTCCTTCCCCTCCTCCCATCCGGTCTGTTTTCTGGTGGTTTTCTCCGTGTGCCGGTTACATGAGCATCATTTCGCAGATAGGAAAAAGAGGCAGAGAGACCCTACAGGGCTCAGCATTCACCTGCAGAGTGTTCCTCCTGCCCCCCTTCCCGTTTCTCTCTCTCTCTCTCACACACACACACACACACACACACACACAGCACTAATCAGTATTCTGCTTTACCCCTCTTCCTCTTCCTGCTTTCTTTTTTTCTTCCTCTTTCCTTCCCACTCAGTCACTCTCGCTCCTTCTTCCCTCTTCTCTGTCCCTCATCCTAGCACAGATGAATAGTTTTACATGCACTGAGGTACAACGCTGACAATGATTCAGCCTGGTTTCAATCTGCAGCTTGTTACAAGTGAGGGCCTGGAGCCATGTCAACTACAGTACATTGTCAAAATTAGGAATTACCCCCTTCCTGGCTGGAACAGTAAAGCTAAAGCAATGATCTCCCCCACTACGTGCCGCTTCACACACTCATCCCACCGAATTGTTGGCGGATGTTTTCTGATGCATGTATTTGTTTCTCGTGCATATTTATTTCAGGGTTCGTTGGGTTACAGCATCCCTTTCACTTTCACCGGCATAAACCCCTATCTTCATTCTAACATCACCACTGCCTCATGAATCTTTCATCACACACTCACACACACCCTCTCTGCTCCTCCTCAGCACTCCCTCTCTCAGCCGCCCCCTCCATCCCTGCTGGAAAGCCAGTGTTAGTGGGTGAGAATTAATTAAACAGCATCACCCGGAGGCAGTTTGATTTCACCAGACGTGACTGTTCATTCACCGTTACAGGTGTGGGTTCTATGGAAGAGAGGAGAAAAAAAAAAAAAAACCCATGCCATCCTACCAAGCGGTGCATCATAATGCCTGATGTTCACGCCTTGTAGATGTAGATGCAGTGTGTCAACTTGATGCTTTCCTGCCTTGTTCGCATAGATACAGTATGTTCGTCACTAATTTTAAGTCGGAGGGGCTGTTTGGATGAGGTATAGAACCGGTGTCTTCCACTGACTCACTGAGAATAAATCAGATACATTTGGACAAAGTCGTCAGTCTGACTCAGCTGATCACGATTCTTACAAGCAAAGAGCTGCTAGTGCGGCAGCACATTCAGTATCGTTGCCTTTCCTCGCTTTCAAGCCTGCCATACATTAGAAACTTTCCTATCTCCACAGTATCTTGTGTCGTCTGTAGTTTCTGAATGAAACTTTGAAATGGAAAATCTCAGTGAAATGCAGTCGTGATCATTTCCAGACACTCAAATTCCCTTTAGCAGCAGGTGTGGAAAACCTACAAACCTTATATTTCTTGCCTTTCTTAAACTTCCTGTCTCTCTTTTTCTTTTCTCTCTCTTTTTCTTTCGTGTGAAACTTTCTCACAGTCCCCAGGCTCTTTCTGTTCCTCTACTGTATGGCTTCCTTTAACATGTTGCTTTGAATCTGCATATTTAGAGGCCCCCTGCTGGCTGTGGGCGCACGCTGCAAGTCTGGGCTGACATGAATGATGTTTAAGTGTATTAGTCGCTGAGTCTCCCTGAAACACGTTAAAAATGTTTCAGCCGGAGCTTACAGTAGCAGCAGGTCTAGTGCATACATACAGCGTGTCCGTTTACCCTGATGGGACGCTGTCAGTCACTCAGCATCTGTTCTCTTTTAACCTCTTTAACACGTCGAGCTCTGTGAAGCCTTACCTATTCCACTCTCCACACCACAGCCTTCTTCTCCCTATCCATCCTTCCCTGAGCTGTCCACACACATCATGCACATGACTCATCCAGATGACTCACCCCCTCCCCCCCCTCCCCAGCCCCCCCACCCCACCCTACCCAACTCTCTCCCCTCCCCCACACACTCACACATCTTTGTATTTTCTCCCCTGGCTAACCTTGACGGAGAAACGCAGAAAGGTGCCGGCATTGTACAACTTCACGCCACCTCCGTGTTTTATATAAGTTCCCTCTGGACCCGGCCCCAAAGACATGAGCATTTTTTTATAAATGTGGCCAAAATTTCAAAAATAGCTTATGTAGCCAAATGTGTTTTGTGACCAAGGGCTAACATATTATAGTATAAATCATTTTTATTAAATCAACATCTTTACCGAGAGTTTGTTTTTTATTCCCCTCACTGACTCATGACTACACTTCCACTGCTGTGTGGATACTGTATGTAACCTGTACTGTACGTTACAGAAGACAAATGCCCAATGGTCCACGATTTCAGCAGCACCAATTACACTCACCCCAGAAATCCAACCTTTTTATGAGATTACTCAGACCTTTAAGAGCAGTGCACAATGCACTTTGCTTTTTTTTTTTTTTCCTTCTTCTTCTTCTTTCTCTCTTTTCAAACCAGCAGTCATCCAGAAAGCATCGAATCGTGTGTTATTAAGCGTCATTATCAAGTGTCAAACCGTTCCCAGTGGTTACTGTTTCATTCACTTTAACTGCAGTCTGTTTGGGAATCTGAATCCAATATTCACTGCTCCCCACTTTGAATTCGAGCACGTTTGAATTGTGCAAATGATTTCCCGTCACATACATTTCCAGCAGACAAAGCACAGTTATTTCACATCAATCAGCTGCTGTTGTTTTTCCTTTAAAAGTGTTCTTTCCTCCAAAATCATGACACTTTTCAAACAATAAGCACAAGTTCTCCTACTAACTCCAGTTTGCTGTGGCCTAGCTGTTTAAGTAAATATACATTAAATCCAAATATATGTCACCTGTTATTCATAAAGGGGCGTTAATGTAACCTTTCTTCTTTCCTGCATGAGAGATTAGGCCACCAATAGATGTCAGTGTTGGTCTGGCAACATGATCTTGGCACCTCTGGTTCATCTTTTTTTTTTTTTTTAATACATCACTGTCAAGAAAATCTCTTAATAAGGACACAGGAAACATATCTAAATTATTTATTCAGCTCTTCAGCCTTGTTCTGAGAAGACTCACTCCACAAGTAGCGGTTCTTGTTTTTCTTATGTCTCTTCTGCTTCAATCTGTCTTCTTGCTTTTCTTGGAAATAAAGATTTAATAAATGGAAACAACTGATTTCCGGCTTTCATCTGCTGCAAACAACCTGGACTCTGCTTGCTCACATGGATTCTTCAGTAATGTTGCATAATCCACTGTGTGATGTATAGATGGATCTTGCAAAACCTCTGTGCTCTCAGCTCCTGCAGCAGAAAACATGTCAATTTCATGTTGATTTATATTTAATACTACACAATGCAGGCGTATATTGCAACAGTATGTCATGTCACTACTTCACTGGCTCCTGTATGCACTGGACTCAGAGTTACCATATACTTATTCTATACGCATGAATAGTTTAAATCTTCTAACTTGTTGGAAACCAAGTTTGTTTCATTGTACATTCCTGTAGTGACTGTGTGGGTTTAGATTGTGGCTCCTAACTGCCATGGGAAGAGCAGATATGGCTGTGATATGAAATGATTTAGAGTTATAATCTAAACCGCTGTTGGTTGGCTGCAGCGCAGGTCACCACACACTCTGGGTGTGTAATCTATTTCTGGTCAACCTCACACAGGATATGCCAACACACACTTGAAACCCACTGAATGCCTTCCTTTTCAAAACCTGCTTTGTACTTTGCAATCTAAGTCATAGGGGAACATTGTGGTGATGTGCACTCATTATTTTCATACTACTGCTGCTAAGTACTTATCAACATGTTAGAGTACCATGGTGGAGCAGAACACTTAACCCTTTGTTTTATTATAGAATTTGACACTTACTGACCAAACGGTGGAGCTGTATGTGGGGAAGGGGTGAAAACACATAAAGGGCATGCATCAGTGGAACAACTTATAGGCTGGATCAAAGAGGGTAATAAAAATAATATTTCTTAAGATGATGTTGTAAAGGGGTTAATGTCACGGAGCTCAGTTTTTCAATCGTGGCGCTGGAGGCACACAGTCCAGCATGTTTTCTATTTCTCCCTACTCCAGCACACCTGGCTTAAATCACTCCTGGTCTGTACATGTTCAATGCAGTACTGATTTAGTAAATCTGAAAGTTATTAGCAGGTGTAATGGGGCAGTTATGTTTAGGAAAACATGTGGAGCACGATGAAACCCACTGACACACAGTACCGGCACTGCACTGGGCTTCTTGCCTTTGTCAAGCATGTATTTTCACCTAGCAAGGAAGTTATGTGTCACTCCCGTTCCTGTTTGTCTGATAGCGGGGTTACTTTTTGTTCACTGGCAAACATGCCCTCACATTTCTGCACACACGGGGGCCCTCTAGAGGGCGTTTCAGCATGTTACACTTGTTCACTAGAAGGGCTCCAGCTCCCCCCATGGCTCTGAATGGTCATTTAAGTGGAACAACATCATATTTTCTTGCTTGTAGAGGTACTTTGCACAACAGCTCAACATTACATGTCAAAAACATTCCAGATTCACTGTGTTGATTGCATAAGTTAGGAGCTTTATGTAGACAACACTTTCTACTGTGTGCTGGTATACAGTATCCTATTAGAAACTCAGCACCCAATATTTAAATATGTATCTCTGCACCTGATTTATATAGAGGAAAAATACGATTCAAGTATTATACAACTGTCAATATTCACTGTGTGACCGTAACGCAAGGCCACTGGAATTCTGCATGTCCACCCTTCATAGATTTGTAGACTAGTTTATGCGCTAGGGAACATTATTTGGCCAGATTTAAAGTACAGCGAATTCTCGCATGATGAAGTGGTCAACATTTTCCTAATACCACGTCTTATTCTCAACCAGAGAGTAGAGGTCTGGAACTCAAAAGGGAATTAAATTAAACAAGTGAAACTCAAAGTGGACTTTCACGTAAACGTTCTTTGTTGGGGACAAGTTGATCACAAGTTTCCTCCAGTGGCCAGCACCTGGCATGGTTCCACTGCTGCTGCTGCTGCTGCTGCTGCTGCTGCTGTGTGTGTGTGTGTGTGTGTGTGTGTGTGTGTGTGTGTGTGTGTGTGTGTGTTGTGTGTGTGTGTGTGTGTGTGTGTGTGTGTGTGTGTGTGTGTGTGTGTGTGTGTGTGTTTGTCCACACTTGTCAGTTGCATTGGATAAAAGTCATTTAGGTGTGGTAGTTGAATAATTCTTTTCGTGTAGATAAACATGCAGTTGGCGTGAAGAAGGTCATCACCACAGTCTGGGTAACAAACAAAGCTACAAGGCAGAAAAACGAGCGCGCTTCTGCTGATCTGTTACTCACTAAGTTGATTTTACACCAGTGTGGTCAGATTTTGGTTGGTTTATCTAATCTTCAGTTGTTGCTGATGAAGACGTTGCGACATGAAACATTTGTACAAGTCGAGATTGCTATCAGATTGCGAGGCATGTGCGCGTACAAATACGTATAAAGTGCGATGTAGTATATGAAAATTTGTGATGTATTAGGTAAAATTATGTTTCAGTCACGAGATGTGGTCAAAAACCTGGGGATTGATTTAGAATATATTACGGCCACATTTAGCGCTTCAAGGGTTCATTATTGTTTAAACAATGTAGTGCACTTTCTCGTGCTACTTATAGAGGGTCTTGAGAGTCACCTTTTCCGTCACAGGGGAAACTGTGCACATACATGTCAGTATGTATGTGTGTATGTGTTACGACGTGCAGTGCACACTCTCCCTGCGGTCTGGCTGCAGCAGCTGCGTGGCCAGAGTCACGTCTTTTAGTGCAATGCTTGTGGGAATGTGGTGAGTTTGGTTGAGACCAGCTCATAAAACACTGAACCCTGGCACTGTCCTGCTTCCCCTGCAGACAGGGAAGCAGCGACCGATGGGGAAGCCACACAGGCAGCCAGCGTCAAGAGCTTCTCTCTGCTGCTGCAGTTTTTTTTTTTTTTTCCCAGACCCACACATGCTGGAGCTCAGCTGACCCACGGGGTCAGGACCTTTAGCTTTTGGCCGCTGCGGTGTTCACTCTCTGTGACCAGTTTCACTTCACCTGAAAAGAGAAGAATGAACTTGAAGCTGTTTTTCTTGTCACTTGATGTAATAATTGCGCGTGTAATAAGCTGATTTTCTCTCATGGTTAGCACTTGCTGCCGAAGTGGTTGCACTATGAAATGTTGCTAAAATATTGTCGTGAGGCATGAAGCATATAATATAATTATATAGAAGGTGAAGTTTTAAGAAAGAGAACATTAAAATAGGCCGAAGACTATTTTAGACTGAAGTTATATAGAAAGTTACTGCAGCAAATCTCTAAATTATTAACTCAAAACAGAGAATTATACATCTTACAGACAGGAGCCAAAGGGAACTGAACATGACTGAAAGTAGGTTCAGGATCATATCTGACCTTTTGTTCAAGTAGAAGTAGCAGAAGTGACTTTGTGGTTTGCTGTTGTATTGCGCTGCACAAGTGAGGGTGGAAGTGCCTCTGCCCTGTGAATGCACTCTGTGGGTCCCGCTCCCACACTTTCACACACACACACACACACACACACACATACATGCGTGCGCACACACACACACACACACACACACACACCCTGTATGGGCCAAGCAATAATTAAAAGCAAAAGTAAATCAGTGGTTGTTGGATGTTTTATGCATCATTACAGTCCATGGAACACTGCACCACAAGTGTAACTCATCAGTGACAGGTCGCATTTTCTATGAAGTGAGAAGCTAAATCGAGAGCTTACTGTACCCATCCATGTATTCACAGTTTGATATATTGAAATCCGCCTTTGTGTGCGTGCGTGCATGTGTGTTTGTGTGTGAGTGCGTGCGTGCGTGCAACGGTTCTGTAATTAATACGTTTGCTTCATTGTGTCTGTCACACGCCTGTATGCAAGTACAACAATGACACCGCACGCTAACGCTGTTTACACATCTGTGTGTGTCTGTTTGTGTAGCATTTGTGAATGTGTCAGGGCAGAAACCTAAGCCACCACTGGCTCCACATTGGCTTCACCAATTCCCAGAGGTCCCAAACGCAGGCAGCTCCAGCGTTGTCCTGGCTTCAGTTACAGTCTCCATCTTCTGCCATGCCCTCAAACCCTTGGAAGGCCTTCTTCCTGCCATAAATGTCACAGTCCTCTCTCATAAGATAAATGAACCTGCTGTCACGAGCCAAATGAAATAATCTAAAATCAGCAGCAGCATCTTTTCATACCTTCTATCTCTCTGTGATCGCTTCTTTTTTTTTTTTTTTTCTTCACAGGATGTAGTCTTTCGAATCTGTATAAACGTGTCTGTCTCCGTGATTGCATATGTATTTTGTAAATGAGGATCACAGCAGAGCTTTGCTGAGTAAGTCATCACGATTTGCATTGCTGAGAACAAACTTTACATTTCCGAAAAGACACATTTTACATTGTTTATTAAGCATATAAATGTCACCAGTCACATGGCAGTGACTATGCTGAATGTTTTTTCCACTAGTGAAAAATGATGTGTTCAAGTGCATGGTCTCAGTTCCCTTTTCTGTATTTTCCCACTGCAGCAGTGTGATAAGATGAATTACATTATTGTATTCCCACGTTGATGCTGGTGTTTAACACATCATTCCTGGACTAAAATATAAATGACAGCCTGCTCACAGGAAGGCCTACTCTCTTCTCTGACTTCAAAGCAAAAGACATTCACACCTATGTCTGTGAAAGTTCATCTATGATGATGAAATATATTTATCTCTACTAAACCGTGTTATAAGTTCTTAGACTAGACTAGATTTGCTAATAAGAAACACAATGTTGTGTAGGTGTTAAGTGAAGCTATAACAGACTTTTTGGTGAAGGGTAATTCATTTTATAAAAACACATCATATTATGTTTATTTATTAGATGTTTAGTTTACAGAAATCTTATAATTTAGCTCATATAATTGTGCTTAAGGGTGGTAGTTAAATGTATCCTTTTTGTCAGTAACAGACAAATGTCAGTAGACAGCTTGTCTCATTACTTTGTATTGAGTATCACCTTTCTGTAGCTCATGAATAGTTCTTATTCTCACAAATAAGACATTGCTTTGTTAACCTCTGACAACAACAGGAAGACATAAGGAAAAATCATGTTAGAGTTCAGAACATGCAAAAGATGGTTTTGTCCTTTGTGCATAAAAAAGACATTTCTTGTTTTATAAGTAAATAATAACGAAAAGTACACAGTGTTCATTTGGAACAAGCACCAGTGTTTTTTATTATCTCTGAAGAAAAGGAAGTAGCGATGCTTTTTGGAATCTCTATCTGGCTCTGTCTGTTCGCTTATCATTTCGGAGCATTTGGTGACCTGTTTCTGCCTCAATGTGGTTTGTCTTTATTCTGAACTGTGCTCGCACTTCGTGGTAAAAAGCCACACTCACGTACACAGATATACACTTATACCCCGTGGTGGAAGAGGTACTCAGATCATTTACCACCTTGAAGCAATACAAAAAAAAAAAAAAAAGGGCTGCATTTAAAATCTTAAGTAAAAGTAATATAGCACTAGCTCAAAGTACCAAAAGTAAAACCCTGTATAGACAAAACCGTAGCTATACGGTTTCACTTAGTTTTCGTTAGTGAGAATTTGCAATGTCAGCTTTTGAAGTCCATCGTTACGTGTTCAACATGGAACATAACAGTGGACAATACAAACAACCGCACCAACAAAGATTTCTGAAGGTAACGTGAAGGACGTTGACCTCTCTCCTCTCTGACACTCATTTGTTTGCAACAGATCACAGCTGCTACTACAATGCTAAAGAAGTAAACATAGGGACGTTTTTAAGGCAAAACTTAAATAATACAGAGAACGACTGTGTCCTTTGTGCAGAAATGGACGTGTCTTCATTGACTCGTGGTGATCGAATGAATGTGGTTTGGAGAGGATGCAGGGAAAGACTTCTTTAGGGACCTTTAGGAAAGAGATTTTGTTAGTGTGTGATGTTCAGCTCCCATTTTAATATTGACGGCCATCATCACACGGAGAAGTATTAACTAAATATAAGACAAAGCATAAGATGGCTCCTTTAATGTGCTCATTCATGTTAACATCACCTACAATGCTACTACTTTACATTTACATGTAAATATAATTTGAATTGATTTGCATCCTGCTGAGTGGTTTGTAAATGTCACACCTGGAAGTAGGTGTTATGATTCTAACAGATTTTCTGTTATTAATTAGCAACTAGTAACTACTATTTCAAAAAGAAGGTATTGCAGTATGAAGTATGAAATTGTAATTAGTGCAGCACCTAAATAAGTGTACTCAGTTACTTTCCACTCTTTTAAAATCATGATCTAGACTTTCATTGCAGTTGTATCTATGCCTCCCTCCAATAAAAAAGTTCCCTTTTCTGCGAGAAATCATTCTCTATCAATGAAACACACATGCTCCGGCCAAACTGCATACTTCCCATTCACTCTTCTCACTGTTCCAGAAACTGTGATTGAATCTTGAATGGATGTGATTATGATGTGCTGTCAGAGTCTGGGTCCAGATCAGACAGATGAAGGTGTGTGTATGCCAAGCCAGCTGTTGTTGGCCATGAATGGGTCTTGGCTAACCAGAGTGGCTAGCCTTTCAAACAGACCTTATCTTCTCTGCATATCGGATGCTGGAAGCCCCTGGATCACAGCATTGGCTCGTAACAATATAACAATCTTCCACCTGTACACATGTATCACAAAGACACATCTGGACTCCATAGGAAAAAGCTGTGGAAAGGTAAGTGCAGAAATGAATAACACTGTGCAGGTATTCTCTGGAGCATGAGAATATGTAGTCCATTATATTTGTAAATTTGCACTGTGCATTAAAGCTCAAATGTAGGATTTTACTATGCGTGTAAGGGTTATGTTGAGCTTTAACATGATCTATATTTGTTGCAGTAATGACCATAAGTTGGTCTGCGTGGGAACGGAAAAACACACAGAGGTACGCTTGCAGACCTCGTGAGAAAAGTCAAAGAGAGTGAAAACCACAATATAAGCAAGTGTGAAGAAGACATGGTAGTAGACATCTGAGGTGAACTGGTGTTAGAAAGGTGGGCTTTTTATGTTTTGGGACTTTCTGGAGCCCTTTTTTTTTTTTTTTTTTTCAATGCTTTTTTTTCCACATTAACTGAAGAGTGATTGAAAATCAAACGCTGTATGGAGTTTTTAATAATGACTTACACAGTCGATACAATAAAACTGATATAGCTACAGAAAAACTTTAAAACAGTTATTTGAAATTGTACTTGTATGTTTTCAGTAGTGCACAACATAAAATATATATCCTTGATGCACTGTGGGGGATCGCTGTGTGATGTTGCACAGGAAGTTGCTGAACACCATCATGAGTCACTACTGAGGAGGGGGGTGGGAGAGACGGAGCCAGCAATCAGGTATCAGTAGGCAGCACCTCGGCAGCTGTTGCCAGGGTAACCACCTCTCCTTAGCACCGACAAACACACACAGGATCTGTGTTCCTACTAAAACAGGACCAGCACGCGTCCTAAAAAGTACACAGTGGACACTGGAGGACCCCAGAAACGGTGTGTGTGTGTCTGTGTTTGGAGTGTAGTCTACATGTGTTCACGACATGTAGACTAGACTTGCTTCACAACGCATTGGGTTTAGGTTAGTGTTGTGGTTTTAGGATTACTTCGGTGGTGGTGAGGGTTGAGGTTATTGTCGGATATTAGAGAATAGTCATAAGTCTGTCTGAATCACATGCTTTCAAAGGAAGCACTCAAAGGATGATGCTGGCAATAGTCTATATTTACGTTTGTTTTGACTCAATCATTTTATCCATCGTTGCCTAAAAAGCAATTGACGTGTTCCATTATCACCATGAACACATTTTTCATCAGTGCACAACAAATATTATTGCAATCCTTTATTTGTACATATCATCAAATTAAAAAGCTGTGGTACCCAGCTGTTTCTTTAGCCATATATTAGTCAGGATACGTCAGGACAGAGTAGAGAAAATCCGAAAGTCCTCAACGACGGCTGGTGATGGTTCAGAACTTTTCATAGTCCAGTCTTAAGCTTTAGCCTGTGATGTGCTAATGAGCCTTTAGAAGTGAGAACCGCACCCATTCACACGATTTAAAACACTTTGCCTGTGTGCATGTGTGTGCCCACACTTTCCGTGTGTGTGTGTGTGTGTGTGTGTGTGTGTGTGTGTGTGTGTGTGTGTGTGAGTGTGAGGTTCTCATTCTTCTGAGGGCAGCGCTTAGCCAAACTGTGGGATTACCAAGTGGCTGTGGGATAAACAACCTTGCCACTTGTGTTTAACACTGAAGTGCCAGACCTGCTCGAGGGTGTCTGTATACACACCCACAAGTGAGTGTGTATAATCTATAGAAACCCTCTTAGCGTGTGTTGACACTGAGGCTGATTTATGGGCAGACTACTGTATAAACTATTGTTTTAATCCTGCTTGCTCTGGGTCAGTGCCTTGTTAATGTCTGTCTATATGAGTCTGCATATTAAAGGCAGCCATTAGCTTTTGAGTAATGGCCAGTTCTCTGTGCCCGAGGTTACCTTTAAACACACTCCTGTCTGGCTCTGTCTGACACATAAACACGCAGCATCGGTAATGTCTTCAGAGAGAGACCCTGTTAATAAAAGCTCCTTTTGGTGCATACTAACTTGCATTTATTAAAACTGTACAAAACAGAACTGCTCCTTTGCACTTTTTATAGAATATTTCACATTTTAGTCTTTCTACTTAGCTGAAGGACATTTTTCTACTACATTAATACAAATACTGTTCCTAACTACTTTGGAAAATACAGGAATTACCAGGTAACCTTCTGCTGTTGCACCACTGAAAAATATTCAATTTAAGTAGTTTTTTGAAAAGACATGAGGAAGTTTTATGTTTTTTAAATTGACCAGGGTTGTAAGGGATGGGGGGGGGGGAGATGTTCACATTCATGACAAATATGTGTGCATTTCCTAACAACTGCAAGTTGTAGCAGACCACACAGATTTGTGCATTTACGACTGCATTTTTCAGCTCAACACAACTGACTTCTGGAAACTTGGTCAGCTATTCGAATGTCCGTGATGCTGCTTGAGTCACATTTGCAGCAGTGTTTCCATCTCTACAACAGAGGATCTGTGTAAGAGTTACTACACAGGCCCGACACTTTCACCAGAATCATCTCACCACACACACACACAACAAACAACACTAGACCAGCCAGTAAAAAAAAAAAGTTCCCATGTGGTATTCTCAAGCTGTTGTCTTACCAAATAGGCTTCAAAGAAATGTTTTGGGTTCTGTGGCAATGAAAGGTGACTTTCCTAATCAGCTAAGTGACTTCATGCACAGCTCAATAATGTTACACTTTCTCACACACCTGAATATTCTTGTATGTGATGTGTCTTTAAATCCTGGTGCAGCTAAACCAACAGTTTATGCTCAATATTGAAGTGTGTGTGTGCGAGTGTGGAAACTTTCTACTGCCACATAGTTAAAAGCAAGCTTGACTCTGCTCCATGTGATCTTAAAAAAAAGGCCAGCTGTCTTGTCTAGCAAGCGGTTTTCTCAGAGTTTCATAGCAGAGATACAAAATCCTTCCTGTGTTTGCGACTTCTGCTTAAAGTTACCTCGCTCGTGGTGAAAGGCCGTCTCCTCTCACATTCTGCAGCATGCCAAATTGATGAGGGCTCGTTCATGCAATTAAAAATGGCGTCAGTAGAGGGCAGACTCTTCCTTTGACACAGAGGAAAGGCTGCAGTGACGTTTGGAGGACGGGGCTGCCTTCCTGTGCTGCCTGTGACACTGATTGACACTTTAACTTTTTGACATTCGGCGTCACGTTCCTTTAAACTTTCTTTACACCTCACACACACACACACCCTCCTGCTTTCTTTTCATGTCAGCACGTCTGCGTGCCTAACCGCCTGCCTCTCTCACTTTCTCTCTCCTTCCTCTCCTTCTTCTTCTTTTGTCCTTCTCCTTCTTCTTCTCTATCTCTCTGACATGTGTGTGCATGCACGCTGTGTCTGGTCCCAGTGACAGCATCTGGGAGTTCAACCAATCACAAGCTGAGAACAGGGTCCAGAAAGGGCTCAGAGGCCATGAGAAAGATTCGCCCACCCTTCCAACACCCACACCACCACCCTCCCTCCCCCCCCCCCCGACGAGCGCTGCTCTCACCCCTGCCGACGCTCTGACACACACACTGTCACATGCGCTGAACACAAACATGAGTACACACACACACACACTTGATGCACATTCCGTACATCTGACTTTTGTAAGACTCTCACCAGTTTATTGCAGATGTGCAGGTACTCCACTGCTTTTTTTCTTTTTCTGTAACAAGGTCACAAGGTTACACATAAGCAGCAATGGTTTGATGAAGAAATAGTCTGACAGTGTGACCATGCAAATGAGGCACAAAACAGCTCCTGCTTATTTCCCAGGGTCAAGTTCCCCATCTCAGTATAAACTCTATCGTCACCACAAACGCATTTTCTCATGTGCTTAATTTCCCCTGTAGCGATCTGGGCAAGTCCTAGCACTCTCACCAGCTTGATTCTGGCAGATTTGCTCTCTCCTGCTGAATAATGAGCGACATGCACACACTGGCACTGTGACACATTCCTCTGTTGGTCTTCATGCTTGTGAGTGTGGGGTTCGTTTTGTTTCTCTTCTGTGTTTGCCAGTCTTTTTTTTTTTTATTTTACTTTCTCAATCATACTTTTAAAAATTTGCACTATTCTTTTTATCAGAAACATTTTAGATTAATTTTTGGAAAAACAACTGCAGATTTGCAGGTACCCTCCATAAGCAGTGTGTCTACTCTAAAGTAGTTTTTTCTGACATGTATTTGATCGTATGGAGTATAAATCATGATAAGTGGTGTGTGTGTGTGTGTGTGTGTGTGTGTGTGTGTGTGTGTGTGTGTGTGTGTGTGTGTGTGTGTGTGTGGTATGGATATCATTGTGAATTTTTAACCTTTCCACTGAGGACATTTTTACAAAGTGAAGACTCTTTAGCCGGTCCTCACAATGAGATGGGTGTTTAACGAGCAACTTCGGGGTCAAGAGAGGGTTTTACAGTTAGAGTTAAGTTTAGAGTGAGGCAGTTAGTTGTCATAGTTGGGGTTGGGGTAAGGCAGCACACGTGATAAATTAAAAAGTGAAACAGAGTAGAATAGCATGGCCTATGCAACAATAGGGGGGCTGGGGAATGCATGATGTCAATTAGTATCCTTACATTGACTGCCATGTGTGCATATGTGTGTGTGTGTGTGCCATGACCTGTAAGTGAACCTTAACCTTGGTGCGTTGATGTTTCAAGAGTGCTGCCACACCAGGCAGAAGTGAAACCTGTGGGTGTGCGGCTTTGTGTCAGCCTGCTCTGTGTGTGTATTTCTAAACATGTGCCTATACGTGTGTGTCTTTTCATACCCACATTTGTACAGACGGCACTGTGCTGCACCTCTGACGCCTGACTATCTTTTTGTTCTCCAATTCTCTCTCATTTTCTCCTTTTGTGGCGGGCATGTTCACTTCACTGTGGTCACACATTCACACACTTTTGCAGTTACACTTGGGCTAAAAATCATTATGCACACACTTTGGCGCACACACACACAGGCAGGTCAGCACGTACTGAAACAGTTTCGCACACGTACACTGCCATTTGCCCCTTTTTGCATGGGAAGCCAAGTATGTCCAATTTCACATGCTGACAGACATTATCTCTTCGTCAGTGGGTGTGATTATAATTGTAAGTTCACGTTCATGACTAGTGTGCAGCATGGGCTGTCTTTTACGTGCACAAAAAGACATGTTGTCATGTGTCTTGGTGCTTAACCAGAAGAAATGTGACGTGTCCATTGGCCTCTGTCAGTGTGAGAGCAACAGCAGTGGGAAACAGTGATTGTTGAGTGCAACTGTCTGGCAGTTGTTTTAACACCTCATTTAGATCGAAAGAGAAAATTATTCTCATTATGAAACTGTAATACAACGATAACCTGCAATACAGTGTGACAGTTGATTAAAAACATTTGAATGAATGTGTGTTGCCAGTGTTTGTCTTTCCTGGAAGTCAGCTAAGATGTAACATGATGAAGATTATGAGTCAACTTGAGGCCACTTGATTTAATAATGTATACACATGCTGCAGAGCACCCTGTGCTGAAATACCTGCCTAAAGGATGTTTTTTAGAGTGCTTTGCTTTGCTTTTGCTTGTAATTGGTGAAATACAGACATTGCAACATGAAAACATATTTCCAATACAGGGGGACAAGGAAGTGTTAAATAAATCCGTTTTTATTTAACAATTTAATTATTATTTTCATACATATTCTTATAAGTACTGGAGAGATGGTTTATTAAAATATGAAAACTGAACTTCTCTTTTCATATGAATAAATCAAGCAAAGCTGAAACTTTGAAAGTAACAAAAGAAACAAAACACATTATACATACTTAGATTTTTCACTCTACAGTTCAACTTTTACTTTTACCACCATAGCGTTAACAGTGTGAAAGCATCCCAACTGTTTTCACACTTCAAATGGATCAACAAGTTATTCATAATCACAATCCACGTCCTCAGTGGAAGGACTGAATGAATTGTTTCTGACTGTGCCATATTTGGTCACTGCAATGATGATATTAAGATATCAAAACTGGACAGAGAAAAAAAAATTGGGCTAGAATTGCATTGCCAGCTTTTTACTTCCCTGAGAGTGATTCAGCTACTGATGGAGTTTCCAGTGATGGTCCTCTCAGTTTTCTGCTGCCCTGCCAACAACCACCAACCCCTCTCTCTTTCCTGGCTTCAGTCTCTACCCAGGGGCAACTAGAATTAGGCCCAAGTGGCGACGTGGGGGTCAGAATAATCAACAGGAATTCATGTGTGGGTGGCAGTGCCAAGGGATGGTTGAACTAAGGAAGAGGAAGAGGAGGAAGGTGGGAGGGCACTCTGGAGGCCTGGGAAGAGGGAGGATTTACCAGCAAATGGAGTGAAGCATTGTGTGATTCAGGCCACAGTTGGGGAGGGGGTGGGTAAGAGGGCAAAAAGATGGAGAGGGGAGGGAGAGGTAAAGTATGAGTTGGGGGTGGTGCTGGTGGACCATAAAGAGAGAGTAGGGAAGAGGTGGAGGGCTGACAGATGCTACAGTCCAGGCCCCCGACACAGGAAGTCATTCAAACTGTGAAGCGCTTGTTGCCTGTTCCCACTGTCCACTCACCAGCAGAGTCGGAGTTACACTTACCCAACTCTGGATGAACCGAGACAGCTCCCACTCACTGATAGAATATGACAGCGTGACACCTTCATATGACTCTACAACACACGTCATTATACCATACACACTGCATTTCTGATGAGGCCATGCTGTACTGTCCCTTCAGTGAGTCGTGATCAGGTTACAGTTCCTCTACACCGTCAAATAACTTACTCTGTGGTGCAGGAATGACTTTTTGGTAGTGGTACAGTTATATATGCCAATACCAATACTGAAAGTCAATTGTGCAATATTTATTATTCAACTTCAACTTAAACAGGAACTAAACACATTTTTGATAAGAAGTGAGATGTTGTGCTGTTGAAAAAACAAACTAGCAAATTCTCCCAGGCAGTCTCTTTCTAAATGACCTCCTTAATTAATAAAAATACTACATTACTGTCCAATCATCACAATTTCATCACCCATGCAGGCTACTAATGACTGTGTTTGCTTTATTGCACTGTCAATCAAACCTTAAAAATGGTGGACACTAATTCTCTTTTTGTCCTTGTGTCTTTCACACAAACTGTTTGTTTTTTGTTTGTTTGTTTTTTTAATCTGACTCACTAAAGTATGTGAGTAGAATAGTTCCTACCTGCATGTGGATGAGAGCGCTGTTGCTGAGTGACATCAGGTGTAATGAGCTAAATGCAAAAGCCATGTGGCTATGACAAGAGGGCCCATCAGTTTACCAGCAGTCACTTAGCGATGGCTCATGTGTGTGAGTGATGAGACTGGATGGGGATGAGAAGCGATTTTGGAGAGGGCAGATTGCGTTTTGGCAAGGAAATGCCGTTCGGTGCCAGAGAGATGTCTGCTCATCTCATTGCCCACTTGCACACATAACACATGTACAGTACACACACATGCTAACCCCCTCTCTTAATCCCATTTCCTTTGCACAGGGCATGGGAACTCCCCCGATCCCTCTCTCCTCCCACCCTTCTCTCTTCCTCCACATCATCCCTGTCCTCTTGCTCACCCTCTCTCCTCCTGTCCTCTCTCCATCCCTCTCTCTTACCTCTCCTTTACCTCTCCCCATCACACCCTCACCCTGTCCTGCCCTGTCCTCACTCTGTCACTCTCTCCGGTACCCCTTTCTTCCCCGCGTGGTCCTCCTGTCCTCCCCTTGCGCTATTTTTCCTGGTGTCCTCTCCTTGCGTGTTCTTTTTTTTTTTTTTTTTATTTCCTGCCTCCATCTGTGCCCAATTTATCCTGAGCACGGTCTGTGTTTTTTCCCGATAATTTGTTTTTGATTCTCCAGAATTAGAAAAGCATTGTGTGCACTCTCACTTAGGCAAGCACACACACAAACGCTTGCACTCACACACACGTACGCACACATTTTTATTGTATTATTCTATAAAAGTTCCTATAAATCACTGGTTATTAATCGGCCCCAGACGGCCGTCCCCCTTTTGCTCCCCCTTCTCCCTCTCCGCACAAACACAGACCAGATGCATAGGAAATGGGATGGCAAAAAGGGCACCCAAGAGACAGGCTGCACTTTTTTTTCCCTTTTTTTCCCCTCTCTCCTCCTCCTTCTTTTCTCCCCCGTCCCTGTTTTCTGAGAATGTTCATTTATGTAGCAGTGCCCAGACCCCAGACTCACAGAGGAAATAATGTTTAAATTAAAGTTTAGAAGAAATAAATGAAATAATAAATACAAATGGTGATCTGCTGCCAACCAGCCCGGTGTGTGGGATGGAGGTTAAACGTCCATCCTCTGTAGTTGAAGGCGAATGGATTCAATTCCAGCTGTTTGAATCAAGCCCAGTTCATCTCAACTGTGTTCATGTGTGCACTCGACCACACATTCACCCTGTCTCCCTCCATATTCCATTGAGCTGTTGTAAGTTTTCTCTCTTTATTGCAGTGGGTATGCGATTTCCTGCATTTGACTTGCAGGAAATGTGTTGTATCTTGCACCTGTGCACTCAGACTAATCTGAGAGTGAGCTTCTTAACTATCTGAGACATCTGGGTGCCCCCAAACTGACATTTGTCTGTGAGACAGTGCCTGTCAGACGCCAGGTTTCCTCCCTATTAACTACGACACTTTCATATTAGCAACTTCCCCTCATCACACTACAGTAATGTGTACACACACACACCTGCGTTCAGTTGGCTTGTTCTCACGGCGCGAAAAGGGCAAGTAACCACCAGAGAGAGGGATTTGGATAGAGTGAGATTGAATTATTGGGAGACTTTAGAGACAGAGGACGAGAGACAGGGAGAATGTGGATGTAATGTAAGTGAGAGGATGTATCTATCCCACCCTGTCCTGCAGTGCTTGGGAGCCTGGATGATGTGAGGAGGCTGAAAGTGAACTGTTCACAGAGAGCAGGCAGAAAATGTGAGAAATGTGCGCGTTGGCTGCAGGGATGAGGGGGAGAATGCTGGTTTTTCAGGCACGCAGGGACAGCCTGCAGAGTTCTGCCAAGAGAAACACAGGGCTGTGTTCCTTGCAAGAGCTATGAGGGTGAATGAGGTAGGAAGGGGCAAAAGACACAGAAGAAAGAAGGTGTACAGTATATTGGGGTGGGGCTGGGGGGTGAAGAAGAAGACAAGGGGTTCCCTAGGGCACTTTTCTGGGCCTTCGCCAAAAGATGTATAAGGTATGACAAGTCATGACATGACCTTGTGTGTTGATCACCAGAGAAAATCTTTGTTGTAAAACTTACATGACAGCAATTGGAATCACACATAAAATACGCCATATAGAGCTTCACAGTGCGTAATGGATGATAATCGTATATTACACTGGGTTCTACATGTGTAGGTTCATTTGAAGTTGTCGCTGGAGATAAAATCTTAAGACGTCTTTAGATTGGGCTGGACAAAGCTGTCAAATGTATAATGTTTCAGATGGGCCGATAAGGGTAAGGGAGTGAGTCGCAGGCCCGGGTCCAGATGTCCACTTTCAGCTGTCGTGGCTGACCACTGCCTCGCCTGCCAACACTCGGCTGAATATCCCCACATCGCTACAAATATGTAAATATGTTGACTTGGAAGGATGTCCTCTTCTCTTCCGACCTTGTAGCACTTTTGGAGAGAAGCAAGACAGCGGAGAGGAGAGAAAACAGTTCCAGCGCTCCATATAAGGGCCTGCTTTGGGCTCAAACAACGGCTTCTCATCACTTTCTACTCCACTGGGCCATTACACAACTGGGGGAACACATACAGGAACCCTAACCTTCAACACTTAGTATACACACTCTCTCTCACACTCACACACATACACACGGCGTGGTGAGATGTGGAGTTCAGAGTGTGAGATTTAAAAGGACACCTTCGGTAGTGTACACTGTGTTCCACACTGAAGTGAAATGATGCTTTTGCCGTGGGCGGACTACATTCTGCACAGCTTATTATAAACACAGATTCAAACGAGAGCTAGGGATGAAGCGTAACGAAATAGACTCGCTCAAGTCATTTATTTAAGTCCAATTTTGAAGGTTTCGTGCTTTCGTTGGGTGTTTCGATTCTGCTCCTATACATTTCTGAGTCAAATATGGGAAATTTCACATCATAATGGTTTCAACATAAGAACATGAAATATGATGACTTAAGACTGAAAGACGAAATCAGGATAGTCATGTACGTTAGTTTTATTTAGCCCCATCTGGACCAGTTCAGTATTAAAATCTAACCACACAATATTAAAAAAGTCTTTTTTATGGATTATTTATATGTGATGAACTTCAATCTTACACTTCTATATGTAGGATCGGATGGAGCGTTAACAAGCAATGCTCCCCTGCTCCCTAAAGGGCATTGGGACGAGCGGGCTAAGCAGTTTCAACTAAAATAGATTATTTTGATATAGTATAGTATAGTATAGTATAGTATAGTATAGTATAGTATAGTATAGTATAGTGTGTATCTGAATACGTCCAGACAAAAAGTAGAACTGAGCATGCTCACAGCCGCACAGCCTTGTGACCTGTGACGGATGTATTTCAGGCCAGTCATCACCTCTGTTTCCCAGGCAGTGTAGTATGTAGTAAGGCTGTTGCTCATCTCTGTAGCGGCACCTCCCCGCCTACATGCCTTCTTGTCCCCGCTGAACTCTTAGTGCCCTTTCAGGCCTGGATGATTAAAAAGGGGGAAGAGAAGACAGAGAAAAGAAACCTCACTCATTCTCATTTTCCATAACTCTACCTCTTTACTTGGTATGTGTGGTTGTTCAGCTGTGTGTGTGTGAGGTGTGTGTGCACATGCATGTCTGTGTGTGTGTGTTGGTGGGTATATTCATCCAGGCTTCTATGGCTTGTGGGTATTGGCTTGTGGTTTGGGTCTTGGTTGAGAGCAAGGGTGAGGGTGGTGGAACACCATGGCTGCCACACTGCCACAGACATACTGGCACCACTGAGCCAGTACAAGTTCCTCTTTCCAAAATACGGAACCACCGCTCTGTGTGTGTCTGTGGGAGTGTGGGAGGTTGTGTGTGTGTTAACCATCATAAGACTTAGTGATTGCCTGTGTGGCTTTCAGTATCTCTGTCTTGCAGTGATGGGCATTCTCACAGTTACCGTGTAATTACATGTGTTTTGCATGTAGAATCTCACAGATGTGCAGCAAAAGAGAAAAAAGAAGAACACAACTCCTCCACCTCCAGCTCTCAACCGCCTGTTTGTTCGTATTTCGCACTTTAAAAAATGCTGGTTTCATTCAGAATACAATCACAGGCGTCCAGGAGGGAAAACTTAGGCCCTGATGACAGTGAGTTCTAATTTTCAGGTAAACAATAGCGGGTGAAGAGGTTACGCAGAATCAAGAGGTAGGTTTCAAGAAGCTGCCCCGAAGTCATGTTATTTTACAGATGGTAGCACTCTTGGCAAGCTGCTCCTCCTGCCAACCCTCCTCTTTCTCACTTTTTTCTTCTTCTCTCTGTTTTTCTCTTTGTGTGTGTGTGTGTGTGTGCGTGTGTGTGTGTGTGTGTGTGTGTGCGTCTCCATTCTCAATCCCTCCCTGGGGCTGGCAGCAATGTCTGGGCACTCATTTCACTCTTGGCCCTGAACCCGGCAGGATGTGGACATCAGTGCTTTAAGTGTGTGCTCGTGTGTGTTTGTATACGTGTGTGTGTGTGTGTGTGTTTGTAATTGTGTGTGTGTGTGTGTGTGTGTGTGTGTGTGTGTGTGTGTGTGTGTGTGTGTGTGTGTGTGTGTGTGTGTGTGTGTGTGTGTGTGTGCATGAGCATGGGCATAGGCTTCTGTTCTTCTTCTTTTTTTCCCCCTCCTTTTTCTGATTTTGCGTCTTGGCTGACTTTTTTACCTCTCGAAGAATTTGGAGAGGCTGTGAGATTTTTTCTCCTGCATGACTTTCAGCAGTGCTCCCTCTCTCTCCCTCTCTCTTCCTCTCTCTCCCTCTCTCTCTCTCTGTTCCACTGTTGCTCACTCACTCCCTCTCACCCTGTGTCTGCTGTGGCTCCTTGCTAATAGATTTCATATGTTGCTGTAGTTGACATCAGTCTTAAACTATTTTACATGTGATCTGTGATATTTCCTCAGGAAATCTGTCAGTTATTTATTAAAGACTAATAAAATAAACCTCTCCTGTTGTCATTTTACCTTTCTATGTCTTGTCCTTTCTTTCCTTTATTTTTCTTGTCCCTGTATTGTGTCCTAGACACTAGTTGTCCCACTCCCAGAAGCTCACTTGATTCTATTAATATTACTCATGCTTTTTAATTTTTTTTTTTCAAGAGACAATTTCCTTTCATTCATAAGAAATGTTCTGGGTCAGACAGCACACAGGTGGGGTCTATGTGGGCTGCTGGGGGTCTTCCCCTTCCTCTGTCTCCTTGTCACATTAACTTTTTACTCTGCTGCTTCCTCACATCTGTCCTTTGAAACTCTGTGATGTTTATTCAAAACAATACATTTGTGGGTGATTTTTTAAGTTTCCTAAAATTCAGCCCATAATATCTGCTTTCCCCAGTATGTTTTGCATTTAACTATTATTCCAAATAATTGTGTGGTTTGATTGAGTTAGTCATATTATACTTTTAGTGTTTATACAAAAAAGCACAATATAGTATGTGCTTTTGTGAAGTTGGGTGTCTATGTCACTGGGTTGTTCTGTTCACAGCAGACAGACGAGGGACGGTGCTGTTCCAACTGGGCATAGTTTGGCCCCCAGGCTGGCCAATCAGAACAGTGTAAAGACACAGGAGCTCAAACGAACCCTTTTAGGCCAGAGCTGTTGCCCAAAGAGGTTTTATAACATGAATGTGCACTCATAAATATCATATCATAACTTTAAATCATTGGGGCCCCAGAATTAAATAGAAACCCTAAATTAAGCACATTATGCACAGCCCAGTAATGCACAATGTTGCTTGAGGGGGGGGGGGTACCTTGATTATCTTGTTTAGATGGAGGAAAGCCGCAGTCTTCTCTACTACGCTGTTGTTTCCTCCACCTTTTCCTCCATCACCCATTCTGTCCCATACATTACCTTACAGTGCTGGGGCTAGATAATCCAGCGTGCCTGGAGCTGTGTCTGCACGCAACAGACAGAAGCAACACACTACCTTATAAAGACAGGTATTCACACTTAGAATAAAGTACCACTGCACAGTGTAAAAGTTGACAGACACCATTGAAATGATACAGTAAAAGTCACGGTTTTGAACAGACGCCATGCCGTGAATGTGCACACTCTAGCTCTGGTCAGGTCACAGCGATGGCTAGTGTAACCAACACCACCGCTTGCGTTCGTCTCGGCAGCTGCACGGTTGAGGGTGAGTGATGACGAATCTGCTGTGTGGACACGCCCACAGTTACAGGCGTATGCTGTGCATACATTGTTTAGGTTTCTTTGTTTCTTCCTGCGAGCAAAGCTAATGAACTGTGTGTTCAAGTCAGGTTCCAAGATTCCATGTGTGAAGATTTGATATGAGGAGATAACCAAGATTTGGCAATAAGTAAGACATTAGAATTATTGCTTTGAGAATAGAGTTGAAAGTCTGTGTGTAATATATCAGTGTTGCCGTTTGTTTTCTCTCTCTGTCATTGCCCGGAACAGCAGTGATGGAAAACAAACACATCAGCACTTGGCATTCTGAACCCTTAAATTGCCCTCCCTCCATCCCTCCCTTTTTTCTTTTTCTCTTTCATCCTTCTCCCAACAGTACACTCATTTGCTTCTTTCTGGGGTCCCCTGGCTGTAGTACCCATAACTCACCCTGAGACACCAACACCCACACCATGCTCTCACTAACCTTTATAGAGCAGCCAAGACACAGCCAGAGAGAGGGAGAGACAGGGCAAATACTTTCTCTGCCTCTCTCTGGGCCTCCAGCTGGAAAACAAGAAGAGGAAGATGAACTGGGGGAGTGGGACCCAGTCCACCCTGGGCACTAGAGACGGAAACCGAAGAACAGCTTGATAGATGATTTGAGGAGTAACAAAAGGGAAGGAGCAATGCCAGGGAAGTGAGGGTTAAGGTTGGAAAGTGGTGGTGTGGCGCGATAGAAAGAGAGACCGAGCAGATGTAGAGAGACAGCTATGGCAGAGGGTGCCTGTCTGTCTCCACAGTCGCTGATGTGTCTGTCTATGGCGGATTTATGTGTTTGTTTGTGTCTTCGTCCTCAACTCTGTCACTTCCGTAATGCATTCCATATTTCGTGCCGTCACCAGCAAGAGTTCACTGGCTCACTATAGCATTTCACAGCATCTCTCCATAGCCTTGTCAATACACACACTCTACTGTAACCCCTACTTCTATTGACTTATATTGAGGCAAAACTTTCTTTAAAACACACAGTAATTACAGAAGTATGTGATGCTTTAACTGCACACTCAGTCACACTGGGATCTTTGGGTTTGGTGGTTACGGCTGCAGTTGAGGCCGTTGCTGGAATTTGAATTAGATATGTGGCCCTGTGTTCAGGTATACTTTGTGCTGTACAATTATGTGGTTTTATTTGTTTTGCTGTAAACAATCTTGTATAATGAAGATAACACTGTTGGACTGGCTGCTGAATAGATGCCAGTTGGATGGACACAGTAAAATCCACTGGAAACAGATCAGGCTGCATTCTACCCAAGGCAATGAAAGTGGACAATAGCTCCGGGGCCCAGCCCACCAGGTGCCACAAAAGCAGTGCTCCCTGTGTTTGTATATAATTCAGTGTACCTAATCTGACATAAACAATTAGCTACAATTTTAAACTTCATACACAGTGCTAATTAAAGAATAGTAATTATTATTTAGGGAGAGGTAATAACTTGCAGAGATAATCTGCAAAATTCAAATATGTACATCTTACATTTACATATTATTATTATTGCATATATTATTTTTGATGTTTATCATGATCATGATAATTGAAGCATGAAAGTTGATTCTCCTTGTGGTGGAAGTTCTATCAGAGCCTGTCAGATCTTGACCTCTCCTCTGGTCAAGCCCTTTCTCACAATATGCTCTGCTCAATTGACTGGAGTCAAAATCTCTCTCTTTTCTGCTCATTGCCACCGAGATTAGTGCTACAAGAGCACCGAGCAAGAAGGAGCAGAGACAACGTTGCACGTGTTCACTTCCAGTGTTTTTTCGCTTCTACTCCAGCATGTTTAGTTGGTTTTTGAGGCTGTGCACAGTTTTTGGATGATAGGGTACTTTACAAACACAATGCACAGAGGAGAGAATATGTGGGGATCTATGTGGGAAGAGGTGGTGGGGGGCAACAGCAAACATTTACCCAGGGACCTCCCAACAGCCCAGTCAGGTCACGGTTCCACATGACTAAATCAAAATTTCAGACTATCTGCAAATTTTGTTTGTGAGATAAAGTGGGCGTCTAACATTGTGGCTTCAGACATGATATATTGCGAAAGCACTAGTAAACTGATCGATGAGAATCTTGGTTGAGTCTTTGTAAGATCACTCATAAGAGGTGCCAGTAATCACTCACCATCAGGGAGGCTGACTGTGGTTACAGGCCACTTACTGTAGGTTCCACCTACACTGACTGACCAGTGTGTACAGACATGGCTTTATCAGAATAACTGAGTGCTGCATAACAAAGGGAGTGTTTGGAGAATGGGTATGTGCTGTATTGTTGTAAATGAGTGTGACTGGGAGGTTAGATACCATATGGCAATGAAGTCATCTGGCCTGGCCCTTCTCTGGAAGCCCCACCCGAGCCCCAGCGAGAGGCAGGGGGTGCTGAGACTGAAGAGAAAACAAATTTTAATCGATTATGATAACCACCATCTAAATCAAGTCCCCTCCGCTCCCTCCGCTCCCCCCGTTCTCCCCTGCTGCACTCCTCCTCCACTCCCTCACCTCTCCCACTCTCATTTATTCCACCTCACCCCAGGGTATTCTGCTTTCTTGGCAGAACACCGGAGCAAGCCACCTGCAAAACCTCCACCCCCTTAATCACACACATTCGCACACACATGAATGCACAATGCACACGCACGAAAAGGCAACTCTTTCAGTCTATCAGTCAGACACACAAGACAAAATGCACAGACATTGCAACATGTATTATGTGTGCGCACAGTGTGCGCTGTTTCCTCTTGAGAGGCTCTTAACTCTATTCCAAGATGTGGATTTGTACACGTGTATAGTTTTTTTTATCAGCACATCAGAACCAGGCTACATGTTACTCTTTTTTCTTCTTCTTCTTCTTCTCCCTTTTCAATAATTCTCTCCCTTCAAGCAGATAACCTGTTTGACTTGCATCCAGACACACACAAACAAGTGCAGCAGCTACCTCTGGCTATGACATGAGAAACACACCTGAATCAGAAAATCAACCTGGGATCTAAAACGGGATTTTCCAGCATAAATTACTTTTTTCCTCTTTTCTATTTGTTCTCTCCCTACTTTTATCCGTCTTTGTTCTATCCCATTAGCTGTGTTTACGTTTTGAACTCCTTTTCACGTTCGCTTTCTGCTTTCTCCAACCTCTCACCCTTCTCATAGGCGCTGATGGATGTCTGGATGTTTAAACTTAGCCCTAAGCTGTCTAGTAGGGTCAGTCGTACCATTTACAGCCTGTAAGGAATGTAACCTGATCATCCTAATATCTGCATGTGCAGGTGTCTGAGGCAGAAGATCGACAATGTAAGAAGATGGCTGTAAGTTCAATTGTCAACATCCAATCCAAGTTTTACATTACAAGCATCAGGAGGACTGAGATATATTCCAGAGCTGTGGCTCAGGATCCAGTAATAATCCAAACTGTGATAAGCACCATGCCACAGCTGCATTAGTCCTCCTCTACTGTCCCTATGATGAATGTGCCAAATCCCATATGGCCCAAGTTACGAGAAAATCAATATTACACTTTCCATGGTTTGAAATGTTTAAATTCCTCACTGTCATCTCTTGCAGAGCCTGTATCTCTGGCTGCTGTACCAGAGGGGGCCTGCATTGACAGGAACGGCTGACAGTCCCGTAAATGGGTCACGTTGATTTGCCATGGGTCATGAGAATGAAATGACTCAATATAGCAAAAGGGAAGACAGAATGTCAGAGCTCAGTGGGCTTTCGCTGGGCCGCCAGCTCTGTGTAGTGTGCATAGCACAGTGTCGCAGGGCGCAGGGCTGACACGCCTGTGTTTGACTGATTATAAACCAGCGATCGCTGGGTAGTCTCACTGCTCTCTTTACTGCTTGGGACAGACACACGGGCTGGTGGATGGGCTCGTTCAGCGGAGTTATAGCTCATTCTGGCTGACTGCCCCGTCTGAATGGGCGCCCCGGTTAGAGGAGCTGTTTACAATAGACAGAGGTGCACCTTTATTGTGTTTACTCTTGGTTCATCTGAAGTGTGTGTCCACGCACACACACATATGGCTGAGAACTCATCAAGTGAATAGTTTACAGTTAATCTTGGATGGGTGTTTCGCTGTGAGGGCAGGTGGTGCTTGACTGTGTGTGTGTGCGTGTGTGCGTGTGTGAATGTACAGTAGCATTACTGTGTAGCCTGCTTCAAGAAGAGAGTTTTTTCTGCCAGTTTTTTCTTTAGATACTGAAGCTGTGAAGTTTTGTAAGACACAATGTGTAAATGGGCAATGGATTGGTGATAGCTTGTAGCCAATAACATGATAATTCATGTAGATTTTTGCATTAAATTGTTTTTAAAAACTATCAATAAGGTCATTCAGACTTAGAAACTGACTGACGAATTGCCATATCTATACTGTCATGAACAACAAGTCAGAGGATTGTCTCATCACTGCCTTCCATCCGCACATCTCCACACACATAGTGACCAGAGAACTGAGACTGAGACTCAGTCCCTGTGCTCCAGGGGGGGAGATGTAATGAGATGGCTGTGGCTTATATCCATCAGTCGGAGCACAACACAATACCACAGCGAGTCCTTCACTAATGCTGAAGCATCTGCTAAGGTCATTGCGACTGAGCCCAAGTCCGACCCAAAGGCTTGCGGGTGGCTCAGGGCTTCACTCAGGGAAATCTGAAGGAGATTTCCCAGATCGTTGTGTCAGGCCTGGAATCATCCCCCTCACTTCTGTTTGCTCTGACTGTTAGTCTGCACCGGTGCTCCTTCTCTAATGTGTTACAGCGATTAAGTATGTGAGAATGGATCTGTAATCATAAGAGCTGTTTTAGAAGCTCGGTGTTCGCTCTGTGAACTGGAGCAGTTGCAACCACAGAAAAACCACATGAGACTAGAAGCAGTGACGCAAGATGCACGCCGGAGAAAAGCCTGGGAAACTGTGTCAGTGAAAGTGCAGCAGTGCATCTTACATCCTCTTCCAGTCAGTTTGTGCATTGTAATGAAACGTGTGGACATTCCCAACGTGTGTTCACCTGTGTCAGCAAATTCCAGAGTTCATGTGCCGAGAGAGTGATCCCTGTATTTGAACACATCGCGTCTATTAGTCTCCCATAAATCCACTCTACGTTACCCACATAATGAGCATACAGAGCATAATGTAAAACACATATTTCTGTGCTGGAAACAGTATCCATAAGTCAGCGCAGTGATTTTTATTTATTTTTGACCCCTTAACTTGCCCACAGGATTATGCAATTCTGGACTTTTATGAAAAGCAGGAGGATGTAACCACAGGAATACTGGAATTTGAGGCAGCTGAATAATTGCTTAATTTGTAAGACATTTAACTGTAAACATTTGATTATCAGTATTGATTCAAATGTTTAAACAGTGTTTAGGGAAAAAGCTCGGTCCATACAGTTTACTCACAGCTGTATGGTTAATGTATGCATCCTATTTTGCCTGTATTAGACAAAGGGCATACGGGTACAAGCAGATGTGGAAACTTAAAGAAGAAAGCTATTGTAACAGTTCACAGAAGTATGAGGTGTTTTCCTTGGAAGACACAAATCACTGTGAGTCAACATTGAAACTGGCAGAATCAGAAAATACCACCAAATCTGGTAAAATGTGTGTTATTATTGTTAAGCATGTGTCAGAAACAGGGAGTTTTAGATCTTTTACTGGGCACACTTCTTCAAATCAACTTCTTCTGTTTATTGTATGGCCTTCCTCATTTGTACTGGAGTTATGTGCATAAAATGTTCCCCCAACAGTAAGACGCAGGGGAAGGAAAGCGCTGTATGTGTACGATGATCCCGCCTCTCGACCTTTCCTAACAGGTGTGTGTTTGTGCACATTCATGTGTTTGTGTGTGCGCTCAGGTGAATATTTACGAACACTGCTTGAAATTTGTAGTGTTCCGCGTATGTTGATTAGGCAACCTCAAGAAATTTGAAGAAGTGGGTCTGAAGTTTGATGTGTAGATTACATATTGCGCAAACTAAATATGTCAGCATTAGTTTCCTTTACCAGATTTGCGTTGCGCATTATGCAAACGTGTTGTAATATGTGAAGGTTTAATATAATTTGACATGTCATTTGACACTAATGTTACTTAATACCTTAGTTAACGTATAGTAAAATTAAATCATTTTGATTTGTCAAAACAAAAAATACATTTATGAATCTCCGAGCATTGTCTGCCATGTGACTCACACTTGACTATTTAAAGATACATATGTAGCCATCAGAAAAAAAAAGGAAGAAGGTTATGGGTAGAGAAAACCATGCTGTGAAGTGCAGTTAAATTAGGTAAGGTGCAGATAAGCTGCTGCTTGAGAGCAAATCGTTAAACCAGGGTTAAGATGGTTGATGCTGGGGAAAGATTGTGGCCATGGCAACTAAAATATTGTCATGGTATCGTTGAAGCAAGAGTGTCTCAGCGGTTTCCTGGACTTGAGGTTAGTTTCAGGGTTTCTAAACTTTACAGATGATTATGTTATGATGTTGACCCACCTCAGTTCTCTCTCAGTTTAAGCATTCCTCAAGAAAAAAAAAAAAAAAAAGATATTTTGATCAGGTCTGAAAATGACATGTTGGTTTACATTTGCTCAATCTGTATGTCTGAGTTTTCGTATGATTTCACAATCCTTCAGACTGAAACGAATCAATTTCAGATATCAAAAACAATATTTCTTTAACCTCAACTGGAACAAGCAGAAAATCCAATCAGTAACACAAAAAAGGACGTGTGAGCTTTTGTGTGTGAGATTGTGTGGTATGTATATCAGTGTGTGAGGGCATGGGTGTGTATTTGCCTGTGAGAGGCCCAATGAGTGGGAGAGTCAGCCTCTGCTGGGACTCACAGCTGCTTCATGGTGCTGTTCCAGGAAAAGCTGCTGGACGTGTTAGTGTTTACTGGCAGCCGGTTTGTGGGTCTGTGTGTCTGTGTGTGTATCTTTGCATCAGTGCGTTAGCCTGGGTGTTGGTCCACTCTTGTTCGGCCACTCGTGCTCTCCTCCTCAGCTGCCCGCACACTACTTTGCTCTTCCTTTGACTTTAGCCTAAAAATGACCAGCATCACTGAGCTATGACACACACTTGCAGAACAGCCAAAGCTGTACTCCAGTTCCATCTGATAATGTAGCTTAAAATTGGACAGGGATGGTCCCTGGGCAGCTAACAGAGTTTTAGTGGAAATTTAGGAGAATTTCATTCTTCAGGGTTTGAACTTTAACAATATAAGGTTAAATAATAAGTTAAGTTGAATAGACTTCCACAATTATGCATAGAGCAGAAATCATTGCCTTTATCTTTATAAATACCTATTACTTAATATATCTGATTGTTAATGTCATTAATGTCTGACACACATGTCCTCCTTTAAGTATCTTAAGTTGGGAAGGTAATATCACTATAAATTTTCAATTTAAATGAAAGGATTTTGAGTTTTGAGGCATAAAAAGGATAAGAAAAGATACTACTTTATTGTCAGTTTACACTGAAATTCTCTAAATTAAGCTTTGGAAGCTGATGAAAATGAACTTTTACTTACAAATCTCTGTCTGATTATATTGCTACACCCTCTAAAACAATTTTAGGACAATACTTCACTGCAGGAAGTAGTACTGTATAAACTATCATAATGTTAACACAGGAAGTCAGGCTAGGTGGTCAGGGGTCCATCCTATAGCAAGATAATAATCCCCCCAAAAGATCAAGGCTGTGTTAAACAAAAGAACAAGATTTTAGGCTTTAGTAATGAAATGATGACTGCAACAACACTCAAACTTTATGAATGGTATTTAACTGTATTTGATTTCTATTGTAAAAAGACATCACAAAAAACTGAGAGTTTCCAGGTTGTCTGTTTCCAATTTGTATTTGTTTTTACTTTAATTTCAGAGTACGGTGAACTATATACTTTTAAACGATATGTAGTGTAAAAGAAGTTCTATTGGATTAAATAGTGTTTCAATGCCCAGTATGGCTTTGTGCTGACAGATGTGAAGTAGTATGGAAGGGGTTAAACCAGTCAGTCAGTCTTAATTCCTGCTGTATGTGCAGTACATAATATATTGTAGGTATAAAATCCAAAACATGAAACTACAAATTTCTTCTTCTTTTTCTTTTTCCAGCCTAATGCTACATTCAGTATATCACAGTGACAGAGACAGAGTAAATATTCCACTGGATATATGTCTACAAGAGAACAGTTGTGAATCTGTCACGACACTGTAAGTCCCCTCAGTTACTGCTCAGCCCCTCATGGGTCTTGTCACAATTTGAAAGGCCAGAAGAACAGACTAAACACGGTGAGACTGGCCTTTGTCCTCACTAAGCTCTGAGGTGTCTGAGCCGTCTGAGCCAGGTGCAGATGGACTTGAATGGTGGCGTATGTGTACATGAGCCTGACCCTGTGCATGTGTGTGCCTGCGCTCCTCCAGGTGATGTGGAGGGGAACATGATACCTAACAGGACATGATGTCAGATGGAAGTCAGTGGAGTCCAGCATGATGGAGGGGTTTGCCGTTGTGCTCGATCTTGTGGAATGTTGAATGTTTCTCTTCACTTACTGTCCTTATTTTCACTGGGTTTCATGTTCAAAGGAATTTCCCCTGAAAACCCTCAGCGTAGCACAAAAACCACAAGTCCATGTGTAGATGTGTGCATGTGTGTGACTGCTAGTGTGTTTAAATGGATAAGTGGTCACGTGGGGGTGTTTTGGAAGTCTGAAAGTCCTCATCAGGATACAAAAATGAAAATTGGTCACAGTATGGGCTTTCCTCTGTTCCTCTTAATGTACAAGCTATATTCACTTCTAACTGGAAAGGATTAACAATGTGTTTAATGCAGTCTCTAACTGATATTTTACAATAACGGTGCATCAAATGTATCAAAATAAAACCAATGTGACAACGTAAACGTGGTCATTATGATGAACCTATAAATCACCCAGATTTCCAGCTACGTTCTGCTATCTTAAGTCACTTTTACTGTTCTCATGCAGCAATTGTAATCCAGCTGTTCACTATGTGCTCAGCACCAACCAGCAGACAAAGAGACACAATTCCTGGCGAACATAGTGAACACATTTAGCACCTATAGAGCCGAAGAGAAGTATTGTTAGAGAACAATTACAGCGGTAAAAGAGGGTGAAAATTGTATTTATATTAACCAGAATAGAATAAATATAAAATAGCAGAAATATGAAATGAAAATGAATGCCCATGTTGCTCCATAATTGCTGGTTGTCAAAATAAACTAGAGATAGCAATTTCTGAAGAAATTACAAGGGAGAGCTGATCTTTTGCAGAAAAGACGCAGACCACTCAGAGGCCACTGATCGATGACAAGTTATCGTAAGTTCTTATCTAAAAGAACATCACAATGAAAAGTTAATAAAGAGGAAAAGTTGGCAAGAGGAAACATTGATCGTAAAAAAGTTGACAAAAAAAGAAAGTGATGGATAGAGTTGAGGCCAAAAATATATGGCAGAATAAAAGGAAAATGGGGTGCAAGGAAGGTGAAAAGAAAAATGAAGGACAGAAAAAGCAATAAGAAAAGAAAGACAGTGTGAAAATAAGGTGAAATAAAAGAGACAACAGCCAGTGAAAAGCAAGCAGTAGACAGTACATTTAACATTTAACAATTCACATGCTTTTAGTTTGTAAATCTAGCGTACTGCACACTGTCATATACTATCATTTCTCTATCTGGTGCTAATACTTTGAATAATCAAGCCACTTTAAACCTTTTCTTTTAGATTTTAAGTATTTAGTATTTTTAGATTTTAGCTTTTATTGTGAAACAGAACTCTTCTTCTTCTTCTCTTTCGGCTTTTCCCATCAGGGGTCGCCACAGCGAATCATCCTTTTCCACCTCACTCTATCATGAACATCTTCTACCCTAACACTAGCCAACCTCATGTCCTCTGTTAAGACATCCATATATCTCCTCTTTGGTCGTCCTCTTGCCCTCCTGCCTGGCAGCTCCATCTCCAACATCCTTCTACCAATATACTCACTATCCCTCCTCTGAACATGTCCGAACATCTCAGTCTGGCCTCTCTGACTTTGTCGCTAACACAGGCAACGTGAGCCGTCCCTCTGATGTACTCGTTCCTTATTCTGTCTAACCTGGTCACTCCTAAGGAGAACCTCAACATCTTCATCTCTGCTACCTCCATCTCAGCCTCTTGTCTCTTTCTCACTGCTACCGTCTCTAACCCATAGAGCAGAGCTGGTCTCACCACTGTCTTGTACAGTTAAACAGGACTCTTATTGTTATTAAAGAAGACTTTTATTTTGAAAGTTTCAATGTCATTAATGTGAGCTCATATTAATATAAATGACTTCATTTTAGCTACTTAAACAACTAAGTTATCATTTCATGCTTTTTTTTAGGGGATTTTGAGGAATTAGGACTTTTTTACTAAACTGTCAAACAATTACTAATTAATCATAATGAACGAGTCAGAAGCAGAAATTTCCTTTTTATTTTAGCCATTTAAGCAAGTACATTTAATTGATGATTAAACAGTCAAACAATCTTATAAAGTAATAACAATAAAGCAGTCACAAGCAAAATTCCCAATATATAATTTAGGTTTTTAAATTATAGTTTTCGATTTGTGGAAGAAGTAAGAACTGTTAAACTCAACAGTCACACAGTATTATTTACTAATCATAATTAACCAGTCATTTGGCAAAAGAATATGATATCCTGAGAAAGGATACCTTAGTGAGTCGCCTGTGTGAATTCTATGTTTGAGGACTGAGAAGACTGAGAACTGTGGTCACAAGAGCGAGATATCAAAGTGGGCCCTTCAGCATGTCGATCAAAATCTCAGAAGAAATTTAACACTGGGGGAAATTCAAGAGCTGAGGGGGACCCATCACTCTGAGGCTCACAGAGAAAAATCTAGCTGTCTCTTAGCTCGGTCAAATAGCTTGTCAGAATCAGGACTAGTATTCCTACAACTGTGTGAAGAAATGATGTAGAAAGAGTGAGAATTGGCTGCGATGACAGTTTATTGAGAAATCAGCCTCTCCACTCACAGCTGTGACATCATCAATGGAGAAGTTGAAAATGGAGCAAAAAAAACCTAAAACTAAAACTAAAACTGTCAAAATGCAAAAAGTATAAAAGATACAAGGAAGCTGACTTAAAGGGAAAATGCTGAGAGTGTCTACATCCGCTTAAAGTGTAAATGTCTTTGTCCTTTTCAAAGTCTGACAATACAGGAAGATGAGGAAAAGAGGAAAGTTGATAGGAAGTTGAACGATGACTCTAATACCGTAGTTAGTTAAGTTTCAAACATGATACAAACAATAACCAAAACCACAACGGGATGACCCAACACTGTAAAATATAACTTGTTTCAACTTAGAAAGGTGAGTTCAATGTCAAGTCAAAGAACGCAACTCATTGTTCTAACATGACTAAATGTTATCTTGATTGAATATTGACTATTGAATTGAATTCAACTTTTCTTCTCGTTTGTTGAACACGTTGGAACAAGTTGTTTGAACGTTCAAATCTGTGTCAGCTTCATTAGAGTGGTCCGCTGTGTACATCTCACTCTTGTTTGATCTAATTTGATTTAATTTGTTTATTTTTATTAAACATTCTTGGTAGGTCAATAAACTTAAGCATCCATAAAAACAGTTTTAGTCCTTTAGACCCGACGTCATGGGAAATTTCACTCTCACATAACAAATCAGCATTATTATGAACGTGCATTTATCTGGTTGTTGTTTAATACCAACATTAGGTCCCTATTGTAATTGCTAGGAACGATATTCAACAGCAACCTCCCTCATAGTCCACATTGTTTTTATTAATTTGAAAGAAACCACCATGATCATGAATTGAAGACTCACAGCAAGTTTTCTCCTTGAATGTTTTCTTGAAACTACATTAAAGAAAACCATTTGAAGAGGTTTGACTCTCAAACAATGCAAGCTCGGACGTCTACTGACATGGTAGTTTTTTGTTTTTATCAACTTAATTTATTGAGTTGAATTAATTCTCAAAAACAAAATTGAAATTCTAACTTTAACAGAGAGCTGGAAGATGCTGAATGCATCAGCAACCTTTATTGCCGGGTGGTCACTGTATGACTGGCACTACGAGCAGCTCCTACTGATATAAAGCGAGTGATTGGTGATGCCCACGTTTCAAATGAAGTTTCACTTTGAGGCAGTAGTTGTTATTGGCTGGTAAAGAATCAAAGTTTTGAATTGGGTGCAGTAAAGTTTAGTATAACAACAGACAGATATTAACACAGACATATTTCTGTGTTTGCTTTCACGCTTGCATGCAAGTGCGCATGTATGTGTATACTGGGGGATATATGAGGTACAGTTTACATGGAGATAAGAGCAGCCAAACTGGCCTCAGGAGTATTGCATGGATCTCAGCAGGGGAAGCGAGAGGAAATGGGTCCAGAGGCCAGACTCAGCTGTGTATATATTCTGCGGGGATCTGAAAGTGGCCGTGTACCCATCCTCCCCTTCCTCCCACCACTGACTCCCTCGTTCCCTCCCTCTTTCGCTGTGTTGGCCGGCACTGCTCCGTGCGTCTCAGGGCAGATTTCTCCCACAGTGGGGAGTGCTGGGTTGTGTGGCGGCCTGTTTATACTGGAGCGTGGACTTCCTAGTGGCAGCCTGCACCTATCTAAACATCCCCCCGGCCGCTGCTCTTTGTTCCCGGCCTCGCACAGCAGCCCCCCCACCACCACCACCACACAGACAACTCCTCCACCTTCACCCACTCCATCCCCACCCGGCTCACTCTGCTCTTTCTCCCACCCTCCTTCTGCTTTATCACTCCTTCACTGTGGGTCACCCCTAGTCACTGTCCATCTTTCCCATTTCTCTCTGACCCTCTCTTTCCCTTCCTCATTTCTCCTACATTGTCTTGCTTCTTCTCCCTCCCTCCATCTTTCTTGTCTAGTTCTTTCCTCTATTGCTGCTTGTTCTCATGATTCAGTTTCTCTTGCACTTTCACCCTTGAGTTTTTCTTGCTGTTTAAGAGCACAAATACAGGACAGATTGGGTAAAAAAGGAATTTTTCAATGCACACTTCCTGTATTATTGAAGACTTCATGTTATGTTTTTACCCATTTTTCTTTGGTTGCTAGTTTGTTTATCATTTTTATTTCTAGTAAGTGTTACTTTTATTCCTAATTGACTGTTTTGTTCTTACTCCTAATAAATGCAGAGTAATAAAAACATGACTTGACTGAACTGAACAGGTAGTTAACACATACAGTAATGTGTCACAACACGGCTGCACTGTACAGATACTGTACTGACCTTAAATCTGTAGCAATACACAATATGAAATTCTGATGATTGCACAGTAGAAGATAATGAATCAAGAATGTCACGATTCATCCTAAAAAGGACATGAATGTCTGCTCCAAATCTCATGGCAATCCAGCCAGTATTTGCAAATGATAATCAGGATCACAATTCTGGTTTGGATTCATCTTCTGTGGACTACGAATGTTTTTCCAAAGTTTCTAATATTTGTTGAGATAAGTAACCAAGGCTACATTTGCATTTACACAGTGAAACAATCCACATCTCTTCTTTTTGCCTCCATGTGATTCAATAGGAGCTGTTTCATATTCGATCTCGGGCAACGCAGCTGCTGTCAGGACAGTCCAATGAGAATTGTTATGTGTTTTTAAACGTATCACTTCTGTGCGCATGCGCATATTGGCTGTCATTATCAGCCAGTGTCAGGACCTCACAGTCTGGTAAAAATAAACACAGAGGAGAGCAACAACAGTGAGACAGTAGTGGATGAAGAGATGAGGAAGTTTGAGATTTGATTCTGGACATTTATGGAGAAACGTCTGTTTAAGCCAAACTGGAAGGATCAGTAGTATCATGTAGTTTTAGGAAACTGCGTGATTTGACTGTCTCACAAATGTTTTCTCACATTTCCGTTAAACATGTGCACGCAGGGAGTTGGACATATCACTATGTAACTTACATGAATGTAAACCATCAACATTAAAAGTTCAAATCTGACTACAGGATCAGAATTGAGCATTAAGGCGTGTAATGTGAATGTAGCCTAACATTTCCAGGCCCAGAGCCTAAAAATAGTGCTTTTATTTTGTGACATTGTCTGTTGTGTTGATATATCATGATATCAAGAAAACCACAGCTCTGCAGTTTCTTTGCACCATGCTAGTGTTATTCCATAATGTAGCATCAGTTGCTTACAAGTTTGTCTCTGTGATCCACACACCCACGCAGACAAATGCACATGTCATACATATAAGGCACCTCCCCTGTGTTTGTTTATTTGTATGATTATCAGCTCCTGTCCAAAAGAGCAGCAGCAGGATATCTGGTGTAGCACAATAGCAGGGTCCGTTCCCTGGGGAGCACAGCACATGCCTTGAGGCAAGCTGAGAAAGCTGCATCATAGGGTGTTTATGTGTGCAGACAACTGGTTCCATTTCCACCCTCCGCTCCATCTTCTGCACTGGGGAGTCCTTATCTTAGTCATGGTCTTACACTGTTAAAGAATGAGCTCTCTCAGGGGATCCCGTCAGCCCATTTTGGGCTGTTTGGTTGATGCGAGCAGTGGTGATTGAATGATTTGTTCTGGCTCACTCAGTCCGAGGTGAAGTATGTTGAACGCAATGACTGTGAAGTCTCCAGGGACAGGCGTGCATGTTCATGTTCTCTCCGGGTGAAGAATGCGTGTGTATAGTGTGGGTGAAGTCGGGAGTGTGAAGTATGGAGGTCCAGCGAAAGCAGGGCCAGAGAAAGCTCCAGTGAAAGTGCACCCTTGCTGACAGATGAATTGCTCTAATTAGAAATCCATAACATCCTGCCACATGGCTGCCTTATCCCCAGCACACTTCCTGCTCTGGGCCAGGCTGACGACAGCCAGCCCTGCTCCTTCCGTCACTCCAAGTGAGGGAGCGAATCGGCGGACGAGTCTGGGTGTCTCCTCTAGCACATGCCCCAGGCACAAGTCTTATCTGTCAGTCCCCCCTTTTCTTGGATTATAAGTGAACATGTGTTAGTGTGTGTGTGTGTGTGTGTGTGTGTGTGTGTGTGTGTGTGTGTGTGTGTGTGTGTGTGTGTGTATGTGTGTGTGTGTTTTATGCATTGTATGCATGTGTGTGTGTCATCCCAGCCCTTTGTGTCTCGGGTCTCGCTCAGCTGGCTGACTCTCTGTCTCTATCACTTCCTCTGTTTCTGCCACTCTCAATCACACTGCTGCTTCATCCGTCTGCCTCCACTGTCTCCCCCTCCGTGCCTCTCCTCCTCATCCTCCTCCTCCTCCTCCCAGGTGTCTGGATGAGGGGCATGAGTTGAGGGAATCCAGAGGCCAGTCCTGGGAATACAGATGATAACAGAGTTTGCAGGCCTGGTTTGTCTGCGACGAGGGTTCTTTCTCTGGCAAGGAGCAGCAGTGCCAGCTCACTGGATACACAACAGACCAGGAGGCAATCTGCTGTGCACATTAAGCAAGATATAACAAAGATCCATGACCCATCATAAACATTATGCAAAGCTTAATGGCCCTGCTGAACACTCTGCACTTTCTCTGGTCCATTATGAGATGAATTGCTCAGGAGTAAGTCTAATGGTCGTGTAGCTGTTAATCTCTCAGATGATGAGTTTTCACAGCAAGTGTTTCTCATAAAAGCGTTTTAATAGGTAAGCTCTTACAGGTAACTGCTAGGGCTAAGAAAACAACAATATAAGGTGTTTTAATGGGGTGTCTAACTGCTGCAATCTGCCAAAACAGCTTCATTGCACACTGGGGAAATTTTTACACGTGTCTACAACACCTTAAGGGGCGTGCAACGTTACCCTTCCACTTCAAATGCAATGTTTCATAAGTGCTGTATGAAAATGTCTTTTCATGTGCAGCTCCTGAGTCTTGACACCTTGACAGTGGGTTGTATGGCCAAAACCGCTGGTGTCATCATTAACTCTCAAGCTGCGTTGGGCAGCGTTCCCTTTTTACCTTTACGTGCAGCTACCAGAAAGTTACTATGATACCATTACTTGTGCACAAGAAACCTGTTGAAATTGGTCAGATAAAATGTAAAACTGTGTGTTTCCAATACATTTTTACACATTTAAGAGGACAGGTACATGAAACAGTTAATGAAGCACTAGCAAACTCTGACACATCAGGATTATTGTACTGTACATTCCTGTTTTCCAACATTATGCAGAATTATACTTGTGCGAAGATGCATGTAAATGCCTATATGTGCAGAAGGAGGGGCTGTAGGGGCTCGACCCCTGATTGTCACCACCACACCCAACATCTGAAATACTGTGAGCCATTCCAAATTGATTGGCAGGGGGACACGTCGGGTTAATAACCACAGTAAATATACCTGAACAATAATCGTGCACACTTGCTTACATGCTAACAAAGAGGCATGTTGCTGCTTTAGGATGAGCTCGAACCCGAGACAGTTTGGTTACACACTGCACATCCCTGACATCAGCCTTTATTGCATATTTTTTCAGGGGATGTTTTCTGGTTGAGCAAGTGGCAGCTCGACATAAATGCTTTGTCAATAGTGAATGAGGCTGAATCACAGCCTACAGTACTGCAAAGCTGGATATGTTTCAGAAATCTGTTTTGCTTTTTCACATCTCTTTTAACATCTTTTCTTATCAACATGCCAACTTTTCTGCTGCAGCAAACATTAAAACCTATCTGGCATTTCTAATGCTCTTCGCACACAAAAACAAGTGGCTGGAAATGTACCTAATTACATCAGCGTACTTGCTCGCTTTAGATGCTAAGGAGCAGGCTCCGGTGTTGGGTTTACATTGTTTTCAAGCTCATCAAATTGTTCGGTTGCCTCCTGTACCTTGTGGTTACAGACTCTGTCATCTTGGTGAAAAAAAAGTTTCCAAAGGATGGAAGTAATCACTGAGAAAGGTATTGTGTTTGTTGGCATTTACTGTGCCCTCTGAGGGGAAGATTAGACCAAAACCAGAGCAAGAAAATTCCCCCCACCTGCTTTCAATATACTCATTATCCTTCACTTTACACTGGCACTTTCTGTATTGCAGGGTACAGGCAGGAATGGGTCGATTTAAAATAAAATGTCATGACACACAAACAGTGGAGCTAAGAATCTTTTACAGCTCCATTACTTTTTTTTTTTCTGTTGATCGAACTGATGGAATTTCAAAAGACACAAACACATACTCACTAATGTAAACTACAGCAGCACCAGACGTGCACATTCACAGAGATGTTCAGGCTCACACACACACGAAAGGCCACAGTGTACAACATGCTGTGGTCTAAACAGACTGGATTGCTACTATTGTTTTCATCTCTTTTTTTTATTTTCCAGTGACCCCCGCTTACACACAATCATACTCACAAACATAGGCCAGCACATACATGCAAGCACATGAGCTTACTGACAAACACCACCCTGGTGCGTACGCCCACACGCATGCACAAAAACACACATACCAGCGTACATATAGTTCTGGCCTCATGTATAAGGTATGCGGTGTGTGTGTGTGTGTGTGTGTGTGTGTGTGTGTGTGTGTCAAGAAAAGTAACAAGAGGGGCGAAACAGGCAATGGAGAAGGGAAAAGTGGGACAAGAGAGAGTCAGAAAAGAGGGAGAGAGAGTTGAGCCACAGAACAACGCTGCTGCGAGCAGCTGTGGCACTCCCAGATTTCCCCCTGATTGCTTTCAGCTGGTACTTGAACCCTGGGCCTTTTGGGTTTTGGAGGCCAGCCCAGACCCCACAATCCCCCCAGCGCCCCATCCAGCTGCCTGACCCCTCCCTGACCCCGCACCGAGGATAGGAAAATACGAGCCGTGCCAAGCCAGAGAGACTCTTTTATTTTGCCTGCTGGCATACTGCCGGTGACCAGGGCTTACATAATGGGAAACATAGCAAGACCCAGGAGAAAGCAGCCCCCACCCCCCTTTCTTTTTCCTTACCAATCGATCCTCCCCTTTCTCCCCCATCTCCTTTCTCCTCTTCTTCATTTCTTTTCCCACTCTGCTCCCCTCTCACCCCCACTTTCTCCATCCTCTTCCTTCCCCTGTGCACTCTTCCTCCCCTCCTGTTTGTGATATATCTTTTTGGGCCCACTCGCCCGGGCACATTTATTACAGACAGCCTCGACACAATCCTGAAGCGGAGCCACCAGCAACACAACGGCATGGCGCACACACGCACAGACACACTCAAACACAGGCCGCACACGCACACACACACACGGGTGGGCGTGTGTTTGCATACTCTGAAGCATTTACAGCTTGTGTTGTGCGTCCTTGTGCAGATAACTTTAATGGAAGAGTTTAGATGTGGTTATAAAATGTGACTTCCACATAAGGACACAGCAAATAGCAATATATTATTGCATATAATAGCATTTCTATGTTTTTACCACTTGTTTTATGTCTTCAGTGTGGTTATGAGATGTCTTGAGGTTTGTGTTTTGCTGTATTTTAGCTCACTAAAGCAAATTCTTACCAACCAAGCTGAAATGGCAATTAAGCACTGAATCATGAATGAGTCCATTTTCTTTAAGTAGAGAAGAAACATGATGCTATGATTGGCACTAGTGTATTGTTTCTAATTCAAAATAAGCATCCTGTGTAAAAAAGATGTCAAATAGCTATAGATGAATACCTGTTGATGTTTTCCTTCACCTTTGCATTAATGTTGTTTGCATAATTTGGCATCACATCCCCTGTCTGTACTCATTTACGGGATTTCATTTTATGGCCGTCAAGAATGGGAATTGATTTTGGAAATACAAAGCAGCACCAGTAAAAACAAGTACTTGCTATATTAGCGCTTCGTTTTCTGTCTGAACCTCATATGGAGAAGCAAGGCAACGTGTCAAACCTCTGAACTGCCAAACATCCATTTCACTCATCTGAGCCCCTCGGTTTGATAAAGTCCACTGGGAGCCAATTTGGAGGTGATCACAAACCAATTAGTTGTATTGTGTTTTTTTGGATGACATCACCAGACCACAGTGCTTCGGTTTTGTGAAGTCTAGACCGGCTCACCACAGACACCACAGAAATAGGTGGCCTGTGTCTGCTTTCTATAACCCCAAAACAAAAGCATAGCAACTGTTAGGTCTATTTTTTTTATCATTCACGTTTGATTGGGAGCTGTTATTGTACAACTAGCTGAAACTATGCAACAGTAAATGCACGTGATTGACGCAGACACACTAACTTTAGTTTCTAAATGTAAAAGGCTTTAAAACTCTTTTGCATTTATGTTAGCTTGACTAAAAACATGTTTGTTTTTTTCTATGTGGTCCCATACGTTTCAATGTTAGTGTGACTCACAACAACTTGCACACAGTCTTTCTAAATGCACGACACACCAAGCTGACACTTTGCAGTGTGTCCCGTCAGTGAGAGAGAGCACTGTGATTGGCAGTTCAGCTTAGCGAATCACTGCATAAGAACAGAAATGGACTGGAGTGCCTTTACACTTTCTCAGATGATGAACTGTCTGTAGTGAGCCAGAGTGGTGTGAAAATAGAAATCAAATGCTGCAAAGTGCTGCTTTGTTTAAAGTTTGTAGATACATTTCATTACTACCATTACTTAGTCTATTTGCTGTTCTAGGTCTTCTTCTGTTTTCCTTTTGTTGAATGACGATTACAAATGATCCCCACCTGCTGGTATAGAAAGTTAGTTCATAGCGCCTCTTATTAGACAGTCAGTCTAGGCGACCTCAAGTTTCTTGATGTCAGCTTGGTGTGTCATCGCCCTAACCTCTATATGATCGGCTGATTCCTTGTGTTCATGTGAAAACGTTTTCAGCAACTATAAAATAGACCTGGTAATTTAGGATCAATCTCTCACTTCTAATAAACCACATGTATGCTTTAAGGTGAGGTTCAGTAACTGTCAGTCCACAGGCAGTACCTTCTTATTAACCTCTTTTCTCCATCATCTCCCTCTCACTGTTCATCTTTTTCTTTCCTTGTGTCTACAACAAATCCTCATTCCTGGGAAGGTCTCAATAGAGCGGAATAAGATTAAGTCATGGACGGGTGTTGAGGGAAAACGCTGACCTCTTCTCCTCCCTTTTGGTCTGTCTTTCATTTTTCAGTCTCTCTTTCTTGGCTCTTTTCTCCCCTCAGTGCTTCGTTACTCTCACTCTCCCGTGTACCCCCAGTCTCCAGGATTGTAATAATAGTAATAATGATAATAATAGTGATGGGCCTTGTGACGGTGATGTAAAGAAACATAATATTAGAATAACAAACACACTCTCTAACCAATGGCCATCATTTGACCTCTGGATGTGAGTGTATACATACATGTGTGCACACACAGATAGGGAAAGACAGTGAGGGAGAGGGAGTTTGCTGGCATGCTGTATATACGGTCACTTCCTCTCCAGTTTAAACAGAGCAGGCTGTGCTGGCAACCTCCGCTCCCCACTCCAAATGGTTTGCATCATGTATAAATCCCCCCCCACCCCTCCCTCAGTTGCGCTTTTTCTTTCTCTCTCTCTTCCTTTCTCTATAAATCATCAAAATCTCAAACTTTATGTGTTTGAAAAAAAAAAAAAAAACGACAACCCTTTGCTTTCTCCCTGTAGAAGGGCATAAGAAAAAGCTATAAAATGGTTCTGGATCTCTTTCCACTTCAAACACCCCCCTCCTTCTCTTCCTCTTGCTCCTCTTACCTCGCTCCATCGCTCCAGCTTTGAGCTGGCCTCTCGTCACCCCTCTGTCCTGGTCGTGGAGCTCTCCTATCTAGCTAGGTGGACTAACCAGAACCTAAAGTGGCTCCAGAAAACACCACATAAGTGAGGGTGGTGGCATCTAGAGGTAGATTGTTTAGTATAACGCCCGGTTTAAATCTTGTAAGTCCACTAACTCACTAAAAGCTTGTGTAGGCCATCAATGGCCCAGTTTTTGAACTCTGATATTACCTGACAGATGAAAAATTCAACTAGTCATCAGCAGTCAGCTGAAAATGAGGTGCCCTTTGCAGGCTGAAGTCATAAGCTGTCAGCAAACAGTATACAAACATATGTAAGGCGGCCCTACCAACTTTAAACAAGTGAAGTTTGCATGTCCTGATGAACGACTTTTAACAACTGTGAGTATGTAAGCTGAAAGTAGTAGAGTTAGACCTGAACTACCCAGTACCCAGAGGCTCTGTATGTGAGAATGCAGTTGGACCAGACATTACATAGACTTCACCCAGCCAGCTCTAACCCATCTAACATCTGACTGAGCCCGTGTGTGAATAGACCGGGCAAATGTCCAGGCTGGTACTGCTTTGATGTACTAAAAAAAAAAAAAAAACACTGAGATTTGCGCAGTGTACTTTTTGTGTCATGTTGTGCCTACTGCATGCTCTGCAGGCACCACCCACTGCGTAAATCAAATGGAATATTTCCAGCAAGTGAGAACATATCTCACACAGACAATCTTCTGTTGTGTCTACATGTGTTAAAAAGGGAACTCCGGACAATGCCCGCACATAATTCTCCAGAGTTCAAATGAGAAAACGTCTTTAGTTATACCGCCACATCAGCCGTCAGCTGCAGTTGTCCACGAGCGTCTCCTCTGGATCTGAGCTTTTCAGTCCCAGCTCAATCCACACTTACAGTATCTGTCATTGTGGCATCAGGTTCAGCAAGTTACTCCAGATATTTCAATCCTCAGAAATTCCCAAGCCAGAGTACATATGTAATCTCTCTAGCATATTCTGACTCCTCCCTGGGGCCACCTACCAGTTGGACATCCCCAGAAAACCTCCAGTGGAGAGCACTCAGGAAGAATCCCGATGAGATGCCTGAACCTCATGTACAGCTCCTTTAGACACAAAGGAGCAGTGGCCATACACTGTGCTTCCTCGAGATGTCCCAACTTCATACCTCCATATCTCCAAGGCTCCAGGACCAGCCACCCAATGGGGGAAACTCATTTTGTGTATGTGTGACCTTATTGTTGTTTTTTTGTTTGCTTGTTTTATTTTTCAGTTACTCAGTGTTTATGATCAGATGTGAGGTTTGGAATATAGACCAAATACCAACCAAACTAAATATCACTAAATTGAAAGCCTTTCTTTGCAGCTCCCCTCTTCACCTAAATAGGCCGGAACAATGTCCGCACCACTGCTGTTGCTGCACTGGTCCATCTGTCAACCTCATGCTTCGTTTTACCCTCATGCATTAATTCACAATAGTGTAGTTAAATCTGAAGAAAATAGTTGTGCATTCAAGTTGCAGTTATGAGTGTATCACACCAGTAAGACACAGTTCATAATAATTCAACTGTTTTATAGAATAAAATGCAAGCTTGTCTGTTACTTCAGAGGCACGTAAAACAGGAACACAGAAAAACACGGCTGATGTTGGCAGGAGGTTGCATCCAACTTTGTCACTGGACTGCTAACAGTTAACTTTGTCCTTTTTTTGTTTTTTTTACTCCGAGTGATTTTGTTTTTCTTAACATTACGCAAGCAGTCTGGATGCCTAATCTTAACTATATCTTAAAGAGAATTCTAATGTCTGGCTGAAAAGTGCCGTCAACAGCGGTCTGCACCTCGATGCACATGCACTCTCAGAAGCAGGAGTTAGATGAGATTTTTAATGTAAGAAGTGAGTATCATAACCAGAGTTAGGGCAGCCAGAATTTGTGGTTGACTGCGTGTGGTTTTGTGCGCCAAAAGGATAAAATGTTCCTTAGTGAAACAAATCAACTTCTACTTATCTATTCATTTAGCATTCAGATGGTTGATGTGTGACTTTGCTTTGATTTCTTTCTTTGTGTGTTTACATTAAGTCTGTAGATATGACCGGTACTTTGTTGTGTGCTCGACTGTGTGCGCCTACGTTACATGCATACCTGCGCACGTGTGTGTGCTTGAGTAGGCACCGGTGAAGTCATTAAGCTTGGCTGTCCTTGCACAGACCCCTCGCTCTCTTTTAGTCATCAAGGAGATCTCTCCAAAGGCCTGAGGAGCCTCTATAAATCAGCAAAGATATTTTGAGTATCTGCCGGCTGGCACACATACACACACATGAATGCGCATAACAAACTGATATATTCGCAATGACAAAGCACCCTAACACAGGGAGAGTTGACTACATGGGTGGGCACACAGTACTGTCAGCTCCATTCGTGGAGCTGATAAAACAGGCTCTCAGCGCTGGAGGTGAAGGGAAAGAGAGGCAATGTGGGGACAACCACTATTAAGGTAATACACACACACACACACACACATGCACACACGCCTTGGGCTTTGGCTCACTGCACTGTCTGAGCCGATCATATTTCAACATCTCACCTCTAGATAAGGCTGTTTATCAAAGGCCTTAAGTTCTTCTGTTCAGCCCGGGTTTACACTCAAACTTCACTTTCTGCAGCTCCTCACATGGCTCCGATCCATTAAAGATGGCATCCTTCCGCAAATAAAAGAAATAATCTATTCATTTGGAATCCATTCACACCAATAAATTAAGAGGGGAATTACCATTATGAGTCGTGGTGGTAGCGAGAAGAGGAAGACGCAGCACTTATTTCCATTTCAAACAAGCTGCATTTCCCTGCAGCAGTAACTTCACTGACTGAACATGTTCCTCATTCTTTGATTAACAAGTGATGAACACTTTGGTCCCCTAAGCTATTAGGGACCAAAGAAACCGCAAACCAAAGGTTAAAGCCAGGTGTGGGAGCAAAAGGGGGTACCACGTTTATGTGTAACTGTGCAACTGTGTAGGCTGCTGTAGTGAATAGAAACTGAAGCAAGAAAAGTGAAATGTAGGTAAAGGTCAGTAAGTGAGAGTAACATACAAGTGTTTTTTATATCAACTAAACACAGATGTAAACTTTCCTCAGATGTGATCACAGAGGGAGGGGGACTCTATGAATTACAAATGTCACGTGATCAGTGAAGACGGCCAAAGGCATAAATGAGTTTTATTGCCCTTTGTCTACTTGTACTAAATGTCTCTACAGCAAAGGGAAACCAGTAAATCTAATCATGCTGCTGCATTTCTTAATTGTTCCACCTCTATTTGGTTGTGATGTTGATTTCATTGTAATCAATCAAATGAGTCAAGGAAATGAATTTAAGACTTGGACAGTAGCAAGCCAGTATCCCTCCCTTCATAAATATTCATGCAAACGCAATTTCTAATCAGATTGTTCTAAACATCTGGCAGTAAAAATGCAAGACAATGGAGCGGGGGCAGCTCAGTGCTGTTGTAATGGGAAACAAAAATGTTTAATTCAGACACTGTAACATACAGCAGCAATGTCGAACAGCAGCAGCAGTATTTTAAAAATGACATGTAATACACAATTAGACAGCAAATGCAAATAACTGAATATATAACATGTAATTGCATGTTTTGTAAATGTAAGGATGATATGTTGTTAATTCACATAAACGGTTGATTTTATTTAATATTACCAGGCAACGTACAACGTCTAGTTTTAGTAATGATGGTGTTATTGAATGTTGGCTCTCATATAATTTGGTTGAGGTTAGGGAAACATTATGGTCTGGCTTCACACACAATGTGTTTATTTACCTAAACCAACTTTAACTAATTCAAATTCTTCCCTAACCTTAATCAAAATGCTTCTTGCCTAAACCTGGCATGGCACTTCAGCACTATATATTTAAGCTAATTGGGATAATAACACACATTACAGATGCTAGCTACAGTGTTAATCAGACTCCCCCATCAGTCATGTGACCCTTACTTTATTACTCCCAATCCTCTTCCTTAGCCCAACGGTTTTGTGCTCCACCTATTGAAGGTTTTGATGATAATTCAAGAAATAAAACATTTGCACTTAAAGAACAGTTTGTAACGTTTTTGTTTTTGTTTTTTTTTAATAGAGCGTAATCTCTTAATTAACTCTCTTTATTTCACCATGTTGTCAGGAATAGCAGAAGTGATGGTGAATGGTGCTAGTGTGGATTTCAAGCTGCCAGAGTTAAGTTACGTTTGACGACATTCAATTCCACTTTTTTTCTACCCAGTCTACATGCAGGTGTTCAAAAAGACACTAGTAGACCATCAACCTAGCACCTTGGACTTTGACTGCTGAATGTCTGTGGTGGTACTTGGTGGCATGAGATGCACTTAAGTGCTTGATTAAATTGTGGTCAGCGGTTTGTGAGGGCCAGTCAGTGGCATCCTGCAGCAGCAGGGATACCTGTGGCTATATGCAGGTCTGTGTGATCTCCAAGGATACGCTCCCCGGACCAGCAAAACACAAAGCTTGAGAAGACTCTGTCAGGAAAGATGAGGAGAGACCATGTCTGTGAGCACCACATTTAAAACAATTTTTTGGTGGTTGTCTTATTTATTTAGTTTTTTCAGAGATATTTAACTGTTCTTGAGTGAGTTCTTATGCTTGACTAGTATGTTTTGGAGCATTCTTGTTTATTTTTGTTGTTTGACAATGACTATCTGAAGAGCTGGTCAGATTTGGAGCCTCATGCTTGTGCTAAATTAAGTTCCATATTGTAGCTTCAATCAAACAACATATCAGGCCATATTAAACACTACTCAGTGATACACGGTCTGTGTTTTCCCTGTTGCTCTACCATAACATGTAACATATGTTATACTGTATGCCCTCTAGTGAAAACAATCCTTTGTATTACGGCAAACATAATTATAACGCATAACGTGTTGATTCTCTTTGTAATCCTTTACCACAGTTTTCCTGTTTGCTCTTCTCTTGCTTTCATGTGCTGTCATTCATGCTTTTCCTCATTCTTCATGACAGTTGTGGTTAACAGGATGGCGCAGTCTGCTATATTTAGATGAGTGACTTTTGCTCACACAGAGAAACTGGTGGCATGTGGGAGCACATCCAAAACAAACTGTGACTAAAATAACTGTATTTTGAATAAGAACATGAAAAATGACACACACAACATGCGCTAACAGACACACACCTCTGCCTTCTTGGCAGCTGAGTCATAATGCACTGTGTGCTAAGGTCAGTGCCTGTTTTGTGTATCGTCTGTGTTACGGCTGTGGTGACATGATTCCTGTGACAATTGTGCTGTTGCAGCTTTTGACAGTGCTGCTCTAATTAGACGTATTAAACTGCAGTTTGTGTTCACTTTGCTCGTGACTGCTTACTTATAATTAAAGGCAATATATCCTGAAACCACATAAATAACATTACTGCATGGTAGATAAAAATAATAGTAGCATGTGTCATTATTTCACCGTGACACGCTAAAGTGGTTTTCATGGATGTGGAGACCACAGCCGTAACTGGGTCAAGGGGTTAATTGTGGGTGTGTGTGTGTGTGTGTGTGTATGTGTGTTCAGACACAAACATACACAACTACTCATCCGAGGCGTTTCAGAGCAAAAGGCCATCAACAGCATCAGTACTTGTACATAAACTTGGTGACTTGGCCAGGGTTAAAAGGCTTTCTGTCCTCACAAAGTCAACCCCTTCAGGTAATAGAAAGCAGCTGACCTCAAACCTTAGAGAAAGGCAGGTTATAGCCTTGTGCACTATCTAATGCCCCTTTGTTTTTATAGCAATCTGAGTGGCTGGTGGTTACATGTGGCCTCAATACACCCACACAATCAGATGAAAGGAATCTCACCTTCCATTTCTAAGCAAGTGCCGTGAACCCTGGAGCTCATTAAATAAGACATAGGCTGTCCTCAGTCATTTTAAGATGATACATCATGTACAGTCACTGGCATTTTAGAAGCAACATCCTTGGCAGATGTTTGACTTGTGATATAAATATACTTACGAAACACAGTGTAAGATTCTGTGTAAGCCGATTTACTTTATTGCCCAACTTCAGCATCTACCACTTAAGAGGAACTGTTATCATTTCATCACTTCCTCGCTCTTTCTATCTCTTATATTTCACTTGGTGGTTACTGATGCAGCTTGTACAACTTGAAGTGAATGTTCTACAGCTGATTTATCAGTCAAACCGAGCATGGTTTTCAGTTTGATCTCATCTTTGATCTCATGTGCTGAAAGGTTTGCCAAAATGTCAGTGCTTTTACGAGTTGCCATGTTGCCATGACAGTAGCAAAAACAAAAATTTAGAAACATTTAGAAGTTGTTCGGTAGATAAGCCAAGGTGTTAGGCAAATGGGGAATCAGGGGATCACCAAAGTTCATAAGAAAACTGTACTGTTGTTGAGAAAATTTCACTCAATAAATAAACCTAAATCAAAATAAGACAATAAATAACTGCTGGTTGATCAGCCGAGAATATTTCATCTGGGGACATTCCTTTGTGCCAGTTTGTTTGATAAATGTTGAGATATTGCACTGGACAGGTTAACATTTTCACCCACTAGTTGACCAACTGCCCAACCAACAGACATCCATTGAACCAGAACGTTAATGTGGCCAGCTACATGACAAGACGTCCTCGTGAACGTACCTGTGTTGTGTCCCACTAGGCCGAAGCTGCAGCTTCTTGCAGCCTTCATCTGGCCCCTCTGTGGCTACAGGTGCTTCACATTAGGGCTCGTAAAACTCAGCGAAAGGGAAAAATTACTGCCACAATTTGTTGGAAAGGGAGGGGGGGATAGCATTAGGGAGAGGAGGGGGGTACTGGCATAGAAGTGTATGTGGATGCAGTATTGACATAAATGACTGTGTTGTGTCTGCTGAATGCTTCAGCATTCCAGTCCTGTGCCAGGAAAGGCCATATTGTTTTTGAATTGAACTCAAGTATCACTTTCTGAGAAATGATTTATTGGTGTGTTTGTGTGTGTGTCACACGCCAGCTGGCACGCTCCTTGGCTGATGGTGTGTATGCCATACATACTAGGAGGAAGGTTCTAAGGTCACAGGGACGCGGGGTCGCTGGGAGTGCACTGTGGAGAGAGGAAACAGGCCTAATCTCAGATAGGCTGGCAGCTTCCTGTTCTGAGTGGAGGGTACACAGAGGACACTGTCTTAGCTCTGGATACCCAGCTAGTAAATTTGCTATGTAATTCAATCAGGACTAGTCCAGTCATTCACACCCTCTAATAATAGTGAAAGACCAGACCGAGCTCAAATTCAGCTTGGTTCACACTTGATTCTTTCTTGACCTCGCAACATGTCGCTCTTTCTCATATGTAGTTTCTTTTAGCAAATTGGTATTAGAATGAACACAACACTGTTTACAGTGTTTTAAAGACCTGTCAGAAGTAGAGATCATGTAGGACGGCTGCAACCATGCACAAATAGTTAAGAAAATAAAGATCATGTAAAGGTAACAGACTAAATTTTGTTTTTTTTTTACCCATTTTCAATTTACTCAACACATTTGGGAAGTGTTTTACACTACACTAGATCCCTGTATGGCAAATGAGCTGCTGATTATTCTCAATAAAGTATATATAGTAACAGTCAAAAGAGTGAATTACGAGGGAATGAGTTACACCTGTATCTCATTTTTAAAGGTCAGGTTAAATTTTTCATATTACTCTATATCTGAAAAATATTGCAATATATATATTAGCACATAACTGACAGTGATGTTATCTGGCATATCTGAAATGTCTTCACCTACAGTGTTCACGTCGCTTAACACAGGTTTTGTAACTACATTGTTTTTGCATAGCAGGTGGTTCAAATTGATAACATTAGATAAATCATTAGTTGATAAAATCATGTGTAATCATGTTGTGCGTAACTGAGGACATGCAGGACATGGACCTCGGTTCAAGGCTAAGGGGTCACGGCTGAGATCAGGGCCATAGGTGAAGTCCGGTGAGACAGCCTGTCACAGGATGTGGCAATATCAACTGAACTGTTTTAACTAAACAGGGAGGAGGATGATTCAACAGAAAGAGAAGAGAGGAAGACTAGTCAGAGAGACAACCACACTGTTACAGTCCAGAGGGACAGCACAGAATGTAGGTTTAAATCATGACCTGGAGGTATGTGGGGTTGACTGCTTCGTCATTCTGTAGGCAATAATGAGGGGGTGCTGAGGAGAATTTATAGATGTTGGAGCTGGACAATACAAAATCTCTTGCAGAGTCCCACAGAGTGAATTATACCCAATCACCAATCACATAAGATAGTTTTGCAGTTACATTCAGCAACAGCCTTTCTCTGATTATACATTCAGCTAAGTTAAGGGAGTAGGTGGCAGCTAAGGGTGAGTGCATTGATACCAATCTAACAGAAAAAATCTAATTAGCCACCTTTATGCCAGAGCCATAACATACTAGAAGGTACTGTAAAACCTTTAGTACAACCAGAACTCACCAAATGTTAAACTTAAATAATTCAAATTTGCATTACAAATGAGTCCTAGTTATTCATCAATAATTTAATAGTTTCAAAAAAATAATAAAAGTAAGTGAAAGCAATGTCGCAATAAAGTGTTTCAGTGTTTCCTGAAACCTAATTTCAACAAACAATGACATTATCTGTCTGATATGACGTGTATATATGTCATACTTCAGTGTTGCTTATGTTGTCTGTGGAAGTTGTTCATATACAATTACAGCAAGTTTTTTACTCAGCATTCCTTACAAAGTGTTTCTAAATGTTGAACCCATGAATTCAATAACAAAATAGGAATGTCTATTTTAGCTAATGAACTGATAATGAATGAGTGACTGACACATTAAAGTTCTTGTAACTGTAATACAAAGAAACTTTGATGTATAGTTGTGTGAAGCCTGAATGTACAAAGAGATATGAAGGCATAGCTACACTGACAGATATGAAATTGCTAAATATCTATTTTGACAAATCATCTCATCATATCAGCCAAACCCACTGACCATGTCATCTTCGATGGCATGTTTGTTATCAGTAAGGGAGCCGTGACTACTCAAAGTGTCACAGCTGTTGATTCCTCGCACCTCTGTTTTGCCTCTATCAGCATGGATATGTCACGTGAGAAGTCCTATCTAGCTAACCATAATAGCCATTATCAGATCACAGAGCCATAACCTTTTGACAATCATTTTTTCCTCTCACCATCAAATTCATATGTGGTTGACATTTATCTGCAGTTAATCACCTAGTTGCAAAGAAAATAAAGTGGCAGTTTCCAGGAGTTTTCTTTGTTGATTTGCTACTCAGAATTTACGTTTTAGTGCCAAATGATATCATTCAACGCTAAAGTGTGTTATTACTGAATGATGTTTTACAAAAACCACTCTTGCTTTTGAGCACTGTCTGCAAGGAACAGTAAGTGTCTGTGTTTCCTCCAAACTTGCAACTTAAACAGATCTGAGCACAGAGGTGAACCGGCAGTCAGATTACAGCTAAATCAGTTTTTTTTTTTTCAGGGCAGTGCTTGTACCCAGTTCATGGTAGAGAAGTCCTAATGTCTAATAACACATCTTTACTTGTCTTTTTATTGGCCAGTACAGCTGGTTTAGAGCTTTGGCAGTATAGCGTGTAGTTCAAGTTCTCTGCAGATGATTACTGGGCCTGCATAAAAGCTTGTTGAACCGGGAAATGGGTACCGAATTACCATTATGCAATCTGGGTGGATTACCGTAGCACTACGTTCATATAAAACAGAACTGATCTAACATGAGAGCTTCACGGCCATTGTTTAGGTTCACCTCCATGTCTGACTACATCCAATACTCAGCAGTGACAGAACAGCAGAGCCTCAATCACTGAAAAAACACTGCAGCATTAAAAAGCCCAGGGGCAAACAAGTGGGGAAAAATCTCTTTACACTGAGTAACAAGTTTTACAGGCTGGTGCGTGTACGAGCACTCACTGCCACAGACGTTGCAGAGTGCTACAGCAGGGCAGCACTTTGGGTCATGTAATTACAGCATTAGCACATAATGAGAGTCATTTGTACTAATCACAGGGGCCATATTGACTTTGGGAAGAACCTAAAGAAGCAAGAGGTCCCACTGGGAGAGGGTGGTGAATAGAGACCTGCAGGTGCAGCATTACAAAAAAAAAAAACATTTTTACTTCAGCATACCTATGACAAACATGTTCCTTCTGCCACTCGTGTCTTTAATCTATTTTCTCTGTTTCTATTTCAGACAATGTTCACATTAAGCTGGTTCCATCTTAAAACAATATTCACAGCAGTGTTTGTTAAGATCTTCACCCACATTGAAATTTTGTATATTGTTGCTAATACAATTGGGATGTAAGCCTGTGCAAAAAAAGTACCAACTACGGACTTTTTGGTCAGATATTAATTATTTCCTTGAGATGAGGTTACTGAGTGAACCCAGGTTTCTCAGGCAATCAGGAAACATGCACTTAAAAAAACGGGTTACTGGAAATCTGCGTATACATTTTGGAAACATGGCTCTTACAGATCTTAACTTTGCAGACAGAAGACACTGCTTCCTATTTATTTATTTATTTATTTATTCCTTTATTGGCTGAAAGCGCTGTTTGAGAAAGACAGTCTTCCTTTAACAAAGCAAATTGTCTGAATTAAAGAAAGGCAAATAATAAAGGGACATCTTATTTGGACATCTATGGGGCACTTTGTGTGGGTTTAGGTTTTAGTCATTTTGGAAGCACTACTCTACTACTAGTAGCAGATAAGTTAGTGTCTCCAGTCTTTGATCTGCACATGCACTCCTATATACACTCTTCTCCAAAAGTAATGGAACGATGAGGCCAGTTCCTATATTTTTGCTGTAGACTGAAAACATTTGGGTTTGACATCAGAAGATGAATATAAGACAAAAGATCAACATTTCAGCTTTTATTTCCAGATGTGTACGTCTGGATCAGATATATAACTTAAAAGATAGCACCCCTACCCATTATTCATGCAACAGTATTGTGACTGACAGGTGAGTTTTGTTGCCCAGGTGTACCCTATTACACCGATTATTCAAACTATACATAGGACTGAATGTCTACGCTCTGTTTCATATTTGGGTTTTACCCGTTCAGACTGCATTTATAGTTAAAACCAGAAAGCTGTCTATAAGAAAAACAAGTAATTGTGAAACTGCGAGAAGATGGAAAATCAATCAGAGCCATTGCACAAACATTGGCCATAGCCAGTGCAACCATCTGGAATGTCCTGGAGAAGAAAGAAATCACTGGTGTACTAAGTAACAGACGTTGAACTAAGACAAAGAAAGACAACAGCAGTTGATGACAGAAACATACACAACAGAGCTGTAAATAAAGACCCTAAAATAACTGTAAATAAACAGGAGTGAAGGTTTCACTATCTCCTATTGGCAGAAGACTTCATGAACAAAAGTACAGACGACACCAGAAGATGCAAATCACCCATTAGCAAGAAGAACAAGAAGTCCAGGCTGGAGTTTGGCAAAAAGTACAGAAATGAGCCACAAAAATTCTAGGATAAGTTTTATGGACTAATGAGACAAAGATTAACCTCTACAGGCTCAAAAGTCTTCATTGATGATGTAACACACGATGGCAGCAGCAACATTAACATAGAAGTCTACAGAAACGTTTTGTTTGCAACTTAAAAAAGATGCAGCCAAACTTGCTTCATCATGCAAGCAAGAGAATAACCCAAAACAACAAGGGAGTTCATCAGGGGCAAGACGTGGAAGGTTTTAGACTGGACAAGTCAGTCTACAGAGCATGAATTTCACCTGCTAAAGAGCAGACTTAAGGGAGTAACCACCCAAAACAAACAACAACTAAAAGAGGCTGCAGTGAAAGCCTGGAAATGCATCACAGAAGAAGAATGTAAAAGTGTGGTGATGTCAGTGGGTCAAAGGCTTTATGTAGTTACTGCATTCAAGGGATTTACAACTAAGGATTAAGTCTTATTCACTCTAGTCTATTTTTGGTCTACATGTTCCAATACTTTTGCTCACGTGAAAAATGGGTGGGTTCAAGCAAATGCTGCTGTCCTCTAAGTTGTGTGTCAGATCCAGACCTAAACAAACAAACAAATAAAAGCTGAAATGTTGATCTTTTGTCTCAAATTCATCTTTTTAAAACCCAAAATGTGTTCAGTCTAAAGCAAAAAATAAAGGATCTTGCCTCACTGTTCCAATACTTTTGGAGTGTATACGTATACATGGCAGAGAAATCAATTTTGAAGGAAACACCTGTCTGTAGAATTCAGGGGTCTCTAATCTCCTATTAGATTATAGTAACCAGGTTTCCCTTTTATATGTCAGTTAAGAAATCAGCTTAGTCGAGAAAGCCAACTGTACCCTGGTTACTTGAGAGCGTGTAAACGCACTGATTGTGTTCAGTGTGTGAGCGGGAGAGCACCGCAGCCAGAATGAAGCGTGAATGGGCGGAAACGACCGCTCATTTATCCCCATTGTTTGTCTCTGCCAACTACTTCTCCTTTGTTTTTGTGCAGCATAAAGTAAAATTCACCTTGACTAGTTGGGTTTAATTCTATTTCCTCAAAGTGCACACTTTAGTAGAGTGAATCATTGTGTTATGTCCTTTTCTTCCTAAGGACAATATGTTTGAGTTGAGAAATAAACTTTCACATTTTTCATTAATCTATTCAGATTCCATAATAACCATAAGTAGGCACATGGTGCCATTTCTTTATAATATTAAAATCTCAGTGTCCACAATATTCATAAAGTGAGCTCATATTGATATTATTCAAGTAGTAGCTATATTTTACATGTAACTGTATCACTGTTGTGATAACTTGACTCACAAAATCGTCTCCTCCCTCCGGCCATCTGCGGCTCCATGTTGTTCTTTTTTACCATTGTGTTCCTTTCGTTGCAGAATCACAAAATGCACAGCCACATTTTTCTCTTTCCATTAACGCTGACGACATAACCACCTTGTCTGAATTAACTTCATTGGAACTGACACTGTACAAACCAGAGCAGCGGCTCCGTGTTGATGTTCAGTGTGAGCTGCTCACTGCAGCCAATTCACTGACCCGCACTCCACAGTGTGAGCTGAGAAGCCAGAGATTGTGGGTAGGAGGGTCGATTAAGATATGTAGTGTGAACAAATTGCACAGTGTCTGCCTGGCTTTAGAGATCCTCCACACCTGTCATTGTTTTCTAAAATCTTAAATTTCCTTTTTCACATTCAACTATGGAGCCAGCATTATTGAGAAGAATGGAGAGTGTTTCTTGTTTGACACGCTGCATCCTCACACTCCTCACTTATTTTTCTTATCCCTTCTCATGCACTTATTCCATCTCTTTCCTTTTTACCCCAGGCTTGAGCCAGAGGAGTAGCTTGGAGTGGGTGGGCAGCAGCAGGGCTGAAGTGTTTCCTGTAGGGCCTGTGGACAGGAGGAATCACTGCTGGCCCTCGGCCTTCACGGGTGGAAAGTATGTGTCGTAGGCTGTGCTCCCATCTCCCACCTCCCAGCCTGGGAACGGAAGCTGGGAGCCGCCAGGGAAAACAAGCAGACAATCAGGTAGGGCTTGAGCCGAGAGAGAGAAAGAGAGGATAGGGCAGGCGGAGCAGCAAGATACGTCAAGTCCTAAAAGACTCAACTGAAGCTCTAGGAAAAGCATACAGATGTAATGGGCTTTGGGATGGAGGTTTTGTTTATATGTTTGTGGAGCATTTCCTCATCCATCAAAGAAAAGTGAAAGGATGTGTGTGTTTTCAGAACGGCCAGCACACAGAGCGTGCACGTGTGTGTGTGTGTGTGTGTGTGTGTGTGTGTGTGTGTGTCTCTGCTAGTCGCACGCGCATCACTGAAATGTAATCCATTATTAAAGTTCAGAGAGCGTTTGCACACACCGTGTGGGTTAGTGTGAATGTGAGAGGAAGCCACGTACTGTGTATGTGCACGCATGTGCTGCGCTTGCTTGTGTTCGGTTAGAGACAGTGGCCAGCAGGGGACAGGGTGGGTTCAGGGCAGGGGAGAGGGGATGCCTAAAGGGAGAAGGGTTGTGGTCTTCAGTTTCTAGTAGGGGGGTCCTGTCGGCCTGCACGTAACACAGTGTGTGTGTGTCTGAGTGGGGGCATGGACTTTCTCTAGCCCCCTTTTCTCTCTCTCTCTCTCCCTCTTTAACAACAAGTGAATGAAAGAACTGTGCAGCTCCGTGTAAATCAGCAGGGGAATGAATGAGGGAAATTTCCCTTCAAATTATATTTTTGAGTGGCTTTTGAAGTGAATGAGAGGCAGGAACGGTCAAGAGTGGAACTGTTTTTATTGGCCAGTTCCTGAACACATTGAAGTTATTGTAATAAAAGGTCGGGTCAATCATTTATAGCGTATGAAAAGTACAAAAAGGAAGGCTTCAGTCTTGTCTTTGGTTGACCTACATTCACATTTGGTTTTGTATCACAGTTTTTTAAATGTAGGATCTATTACAATAGTCGTTAAGTTTATACTGAATTACTGTTATTAAGATCTATTGTGTGTATCATTGCTTGCTACGTCACGTCGTGGAATTGTGGATGGTTCATTTTTGACAACTTTCTTTTTGAGCTTGAAAACAGCAGTTTCATTTTTCCTGATTTGTTTAATTGTTACCAAATTTGTAATGACCTGTGGGCTGAGCTTTGAAATATGTGATGTCTCTGAAATCAGTTTATTATCTAGGAAATTATACACAGACGTTGCAGAGATTCTCCCAGATTAAGACCAGGCCCTGATCTGTATCTGTGACTTTGTTTTTGAGGACAATCAACTATTCTTTAGAGGGCACAGGCGGAACATTTTTCGCTTGGAGGGCGCTTAACATACATTAGATGAATGTCTTAAGGTCAAACGCCAGCCCCGAGGGCGCAGCAGCATATATACTCCACGCTAATGAGTTTATAAGACCTGTCAGCTTTAATAACTCCCCGCTCTGAGCGCCCACACTGAGCAGTATACACACACTATATGGAAACGGCACATGTAAACCCTAGATGTTGCATTTGAATTGTACAGAAAGAGACAAATGCTGTCCTACCTTCTCCTCTGCAACAGGAACTCACTGCCATTTCATTACTGAGGTGGCCCAGAGAGGTAGAACATGCTCCAGGGCTTTTTATGGTCACACTTGCCAATAAATCTCTCATTTACTTCCTCCCAGCGGTGATACTGTTTTGTATTGAATTCTGTTCATGTTCCATGTCTTGTGATCTCGGCCAGAAATCGGAGTTTTTAATGAAGGGCTTCTAAGGTAATCAGTGTTTTATGAGCCAAAATGGTGTTATTGTAAGTGGTGATAACTGATATACGCAGACACACACACACACACAGCCTCGTTTTTCCCACCTGGGTTCACTTGCTCTACACCTGCTCTTGTGAGCAATCATAATCAAATCAGCGGTCATGACTGGTTTACATCATTGGTGCACTTTGAAGAGCACAGTTCTCAGAGCAAATGGTGGTGAGGTCACTGGATCTGGTGCAATGCTCCGAGTCATGTTACAGTGTTTGCTAACCGTTCTCCACAGGATCGGGTCATTTCCCCCCTTTTTTTTCCCCCTCCTCTTCTTATAAACTGTGTGGAAACAAGTGAATTACATAAAGAAATAAACAAATTTTACTGTGGTACAGGATCACACAGTGTGTTATGTTGTATTTATTAGTATTTCATTTACTTGCTTCGCTTATGTTATATAATGTCAATGATTTATATTTACGGTGTATTAAAGCTGGATACTGTATTTGTTTGCGAGCACTCTCTCCACCGTGCGTCTGCATGCTTGCCTTTCTGTCTGAATTTGGTACGTGCTCCATTGACTGTCCCAGGTCACAGTGGGACTCCAGTGATTGAAGCCAAGTTGAGAGAGGGGCAAGAGGGGACAGACGGAGAGCACAGGAGGGTGTGGACGTGACATCCCCAGCTGGTCTGTGACATCACTCCAGCAGGGGACAGGAAGTAGGGGAGTTGGGAGGGTAGGGTATAGCTGGTGACATCAGGGATCTGTCTGGGTCTCTTCCAGCTGGGTAAACTAGACAGAGGGAGACCCCCCGCGATCCCACCCCGATCCAGCCACTTCCATATTTGTCTCCAGTCCACCACCATCCTTTCTTCAGGCCTCTCCTGTCTGTCATTCATGTTCACAGACATGACCTACCTTCTCAACATACAATGCCATGTGTTTCCTCATGCAGTCTCCCCTTTATCTCATGCTCGCTTTTAAGTGTGCGTGTGTGTGTTTATGTTTGTGTGTGTGTGTCTGCTCCTCATCCGCTCACTCTGAATGTGACCCCCCGCTGACTAGACGCACACATACACATGTGCCCTTTTTCTTCCCAAGGCCAGTGTCAGATCAAGTGCACCTGGTTGGGGCCACACAGCCACCACAGGGCCCCCAGAGAAATTGTGAATTTCTCATCATTTTTACATTTAGAGAAGCAAAATTGTGCTCAAAATTTTTTAAAATAAATCTAACTAGTTCACTATATTAGCTTTTGGAGGAAGTTACCAACAAAGAAACTCATGAAGCAAGAACTTGTTGCTGTTTATAAACTGTTACTTACTGAACTTGGTTGGGATGTAATAAAGTGGCAAGAAAAACTAAGGGCAACAGTGTCTTACTAACTGGTTGAACAACGTCCATTGGCAATTTTGGACCATTCTTCCTCAAAGAGCTGCTTAGATATCTTCTTAAGACGTCTGGTGTAAATGTCTCTCTTGAGGTCATTTCACAGCATCTCTGTTGGGTTGAGGTCTGGACTCTTTTTGGACCTCTGAAGGGATTCTGTTGTAGATTCACACATTGTTCTTCATCACCAGCTTCTTTAGAGCTTCAGCCGATGGACAACGACAATCTCCTGTTAGATACTTTGATAAACTTGGGAATACATTTTCCCCTCTATGATTGCTGTCCGGGTCAGCTAATCCGCCACAAATGATGATGCTTCACTGTAATTCACCACTGCGATAATTATTCATGTGGGTTTGCAGTTATCTGTCCGCCTGGCTTTTAGACTTTACTGTTCTGATGTTTCGGTCTCCAGTCACAATTAACTTGAAAACCAGTGAGTTTCCACTTTAGCACTACTTGAGAAACTAATTTGCATACTTGACAAGTGCCTCCTTCTCCATTCAATTCTACCTTTATTTCTTATCTCTGTGAAGGCCTACACACTTTGAAAATAAAATGGGACTTCCTTCAAAATCTTTGAAGTCAGTCAAACAAATATTGAATTTAGATCCAAAGTCATGGCAAATTTTCATCATTGTACCTAGGTGGCATCAACAAGCTGTTTCTCTTTCTTTGGAAGAGGTGTATGAAACTTGGTCTTATGAAGAGCTCAAACATGAAGACCTCAATCTTAGTCATCGCACACTCACAAAGGCATGATGCAGTCCTTTAAGTTCATTTCTGTTGCTCCGTGCAGAGAGGGAGCTCGAGTGTGAGAAAACAGGCTGCCAGTCACAGTGAGTGGTTGGCCGTTGGTTTGCACATCTCTGCCTTGAATGTGAAACACATGTCAATGTGTGGGTGGGAGTCAGGAGAATAGAGGAGAGGGTATCCATGTCTCAATATGAAAACGCCCTGTCTGTCCATCTGCAAGAACATTTAGTAAGACTTGTACACCAGCAGACCTTTTTTCCATCCTCTCTCTCTTCCTTCATCACTCCAACTTTGTGCTCTCCTTATCTTTGATCTCCAAGCTCAGATTCTTTTCTATGCAAATTTAGTTTGCTGGAAACTGAAGGAAAAAAAACATGTGTTTCAGGGCAGTTGTGAATGTTTGTGCCTGTGTAAGGTTTTACTTTTCACCACGCTTTCGGTGTTTGCTTAGGTGTGTAAATGTTTGCACTGTGAACTCTACTATCTGTTATGTGGTATAAGATTCCTCCAGTGTGTGTGTGTGTGTGTGTGTGAACTACATTTGTTCCACCATGAGTGTTTGTTCGAGAGATGTGTTATAGTGGGGCTGAATGTGCAAGAGTGCATGGCAGCCCCCTGCCTGCCCCCCTTAGTGTTCTGGTGTGTGTCTCAGGGCTCTGCAGTGGGTTTATGATGTCTGGCAGAGAGTGTGGAGAGTGCAGATGGCAGGAACGAAAAAGAAAAGGAGGGCGGGAGGGAGGGAGAGGTGTGTGGTTGCATTAATATGGTCTGCAATTCTCGTTAGTGCTAATCAGGGGCTTCCTGTACTGAGAGGAGCATGAGTTCACCTCGCAAGTACCCCAGCACCACACACATTTACACACAAAGGCATGTATGCACACTTTCAGGAAACATAATACACACCAGTAGGGTGCTCACACACACATTCACCTGCACTCTCCACAGTCCTGGTGGACCCCTCCCATATCTCACTTCCTACTCACTCTCCCTGAATACTGTAGGTCCATCGATGCGTCTCTGTTTCGGCCCCCTCACTCTGACCATCTATCCCTCTCTGTTTGTTTGGCTCCTCTTGCTCTGAAACTGGCCATAAAATGAGTTGGAAGGAATTGCAACTGAAAGTGGATTTTTTTTTTTCCACTCCTTGGGTGATTTTCCATATGCTTAGAGTCACGTGAGACCGCAGCAAAAAGTTCACACTCCCTCAGAAAGGCCTTTGTCCCAACTTGAACTCTGAGGGGGTCATGAACTTCAGTTGGACTGCAGAGGAACTGGCACTCAGGGTGGAGATGCACAAAGATCGGCTAGTTGGCATAAAGGTAGCGCAGATGACATCCTGGAATGTGGAACACAATGACGCACTCATGAACAGTGAATCACTTGCTGACATTGGCATATTGCAGTGCAAAAAAATCACCTAAGTCTGACAGAAATCAAGAAATCTGCATGTGCACAGAGTATGTAATACCATCTGTGACCGTTTAGCAGCTCGGAGCTTGTGTGGCCATGATGGCATGTGGAATCTTTGGGCAATATGTTGACCACAGAAACAATAGAAATAAGATTCCACAATGAAAATGTCATAAGTACCCTCACCCCTTTTCCTCTCTCTTCTCCAGTCATTTCTTCTACTTTCTCCCAACTTTAAAAGAGCCCCAGGGTAAGATAAATTAATGTATTTAAGATGTGGAAATCAGATATTGAAATCTTTGCCCTCACCATCCTCCCCCTGCTTCCCCTGCTTCTCCCTAAACCCCCAGTCTCCCTTACACCCCTGCTCCCTGCACTGCTGATCTCTTTAATAGAGTTTAATAGTGCACGGGGAGACAGTGTGATAGATAGACTGAGAGAAACTGAAGAGATTTGGTTCAAACCTTTTTTCACTGTGCACATTTTGTGTCAAATCTTTTTTTTTTTTTTTTTTTTTTTTTACTGTGCCCTGGGCTTTGCAATTGATAGCCTCCCTCTACTCCTTCTTTCCTCTATTCCCTCCACACCTTCCCACCCCACTGAACCCTGGCCAGCCACAGCTGCCTGACCAGATGTGAAGGAGAGAGAAAGGGAGGAGAAGGAGAGATGGAGGACAGGGTGAGACCACCTCCTGCAGGGAACAAGGCCCGAAATGTGGAGTGGAAAAGAGAAATGGAGAAAGGGAAAATCACAAATGAACTATATATATTATGGAAGATGCAGCAGCATAGCTGGGAATCTAACGTGAGAACATCATTTATAAAAACAAACATAAGTTACTTCTCTTTAGACAGTACCTGGTTCAGTCATTAGAGACCACCTACACACAACACACTGGGCCACACTGTGGTCAATCAGATACAGCCAATCTCATTATTCCTGCCGCTTCATGCTTCTTTTCACACTTCTAATCGTTACTGGAGACCAAAATAAGTATGACAAACTTCAAAAAAGTGTCCAGATCAGAATAGTCGTAGCTCGGTCAGCAGGTTAGTGGACCCCATATGTATCCAGACTCCTCCATGGGCAGAGCTGATTTATGTAGCAGCTCAGCTCTCTAAGCCCACAGTCCGCACTCACACTGTACTCCTGGGGGCTGTCTGATTAGAGATGGGGGAGCGAAACCATGCACTCACACACTCCACCATTTGGTTCTCATTACACACATGTACAAGCACACCCAGAACACACACTCACACATGCATATGCGAGCACGCATACACAAAGATGCAGATGCAGGCTTGTGCAATCTCCAACATGCAGTGCCATTCCTAATTTACCTATGTATTGTGAAACTGGGCATTGGCAGCTGCAGCGCTGGGTAAATGGAGCAAGGCCACGGTGTAAAATGAAGCAGAGGAGAGGCAAAAAAATATATTTGACGCTAAGAAGAATCGCAACACATTCTCGTACATTATTTATGATGCATATTTGAAAAGAGTCCTTTTATGACAGCACGGATATAGTTCTCTTCCTTCTTCTTGGTTCCACATGATCAAATTCACTCTGAACTTATTTTTTACAGCACTGTTCTGTCCAATGAAAGCAATAAATGAAATGGCCTCTCTCCTTATGAAAAATCTAACTCCGTGTGAACAAATTTAGGTCTTACACGCCGCGCCTCGGATGGGTTGTTAGTCTGGAAGGTGCCATGAAGCTGGTGTTGTCAGCACAGAGGCCAAATTAGTGCATTTTCAAAAGCAAACCCAGTACAGGATGCCACCCCATGCTGTTTAACACAAGTGTTAATATGAGCGGACTGTAAACACTCGGCTGTAATCACAGACCACAGCATGTGGTCGCTTTGACCACAATGAGAGGAGGAGATGCACATGTTAGAGGTAGAAATGAGTGAGCCTGAGGGGGCACACCGCTAACTTACAAGACAGAATGTTGATTTTAACAGCTGACCGGCAAATGACAGCACAGACGGGGTCTATGTGATCCACTGGAATCTATGTTGTGTTCTGCTTCATCTGTCATTTGCAGCATGTCATTAAAAACACCCCTACCCTTTAGTGTACACACATACACTACCTCCTCCAGGACGACCTGTGAATGCACTCAGTCCTGAATCTGGTTGTGAAGTCAACCTCCCGAGGGTTCTCACTTCACTGCCACCGTCTCAGACAGACCTCCCAGACTCATCAGTTCTTCGCTGAGACCCCGACACCTTACCCGGACTGACATCACACCCCAGCAATGGACGGAAACACGTTACACACGTAGCTTCACCACGCTGTGCCCCTCACAAGGTCAAGGATATGACACTGGAGTTTTAATGGGTAAACCAGATGCATGCATAGACAAACACGCCCATACGTTGCACGCATACATTATGCACATAGAGTAAGGATAATGTACTGCAGCCACAGTCCACCCTCTTCTTCACAGACAGGAGAACATCATTTTCCAAAAATTGAATAAAGTTCTAATAATAATAATAGTAACAATAAATAATTTAACGTAATCTAGTTAAAGAAGCCCTCATATAGTATATTTTACGTAGTCAAGTTTTTCGGACTGGCAAAAACTGTGTCATATCGAGCAGATCACCACTGATGTGACATCAATCTTACGGAGAAGTGCTGTCAACACCTCCCATGAAGTCAGACTGACAGAGGAGCCTGGCAGCATTGCAAACATACTAGCTTCTAAACATTTAACCAAACTGAAACTTCAACTATTTCTGTTTGTTTGGAAAGTTTTACAGCAGTGTTATTTATTGTAATATGATAATGACTAAAGCCTGAAGGACTGCTCAGAAAGAGACAACGCACGGTAGCAGAAGGAGGGATCGGGAGAGCTCCGTGGAACGAGTGGATTGATTTAGAATCTAATGCTAAAGTATTTAAGAAATTAAGTTTTGTCACATAAATGTATATTATATGTATATATAATTGTATCTTTGTCTATTTGTACCTGTATTTATGTCATTTTTTTGCATCCATGCAGACAACAACCACAGCCAGCAGCATTATTTTTTCAGGTGGTTCCTCCATACGTACGTCCCATTCCCTTAAACACAATACGTCAGAACGCCTCGAAGGGATTTCATCAAATTTGGCATAAAAACATCCACTTGGGCACAAGAATGAACTGATTCGATTTTGCTGGTCAAAGGTCAAAGTCATGTCACATCTGTATGATTCTCATCTACACAATGTCCCAGGAACACCTGGAAGGAATTTCTTTCCATCTGGCACACATGTCCACTTGAACCCATGGATGAAGAGATTAGGAGACGATTCTGGACAGACAGGCGTGTAAACTACAATTTGACAGGTTGGCAGAGGTATACAGCCGCTAAACTCTAGTTATGTCATATAAAATGTTATAAAATGGGGGGGGGGGGTGTTGGTGAACCTGGGAGAACTCTAGTGGGTGACAAACACTACATGTACTTCTTCAAATTCTGACAGTCACAAACCATTTGAATAATAAACATTACATGGAGAAGGTTTGAAGAAGCAGGTTGAGTTTGAATGGATCTGCCAGAGCTGGTACGTTTCAGCCTGAAATGCGCAGACTTTTGTTCAGTGATTCGAGAACAGCCGAGGTCTGTGTGCGTTACTGTGACAAAGAATGTGTGTTTACTATGTAACAAAGCACCTGTTTTGGGAGCTGCCATCCTTTCCGTCGCAGTCCCTGGTGATCATGTTCAAGTGTAAATAGAACAATGAGTTGGACAGAAGAGGATGAGAGGATTCTGTAGGGGACGTAGTGGAGACACATCGCACTCGCTCTCCAAGGGGGTGTCGCTGTCTGAAAGGAAGTATAGGTCAACACCGGCCGTGTGTGTGTGTGTGTGTGTCTGTGTCTGTGCATGCGCACGAGCTTATGTGTGTGTGTGTGTGCAGTCTGCCTGTGTGTCCAGGTCCGCACCAGCAGGTCAGGGCTGTACAGCCAACAGGAAATGACCCCTGAGCATGCACATGAAGATTTAACCCCATGTGTACCGTGTCATCTTCTCATCTGTGGATGATAGTTGTCATGCATCTTATTACGTTTAGAGGTTTCAGCTTAGCAGGAAACAAGTGCTTGTAACTAAGTAAGTAGTGAAGTACTTTTTCTAATAGGTATACTGGTTGTATCTGTCTGTAGAGGGTGACTGTACCAGGAGGAATCTCTTCAGATCAATTCTGCTGCTCTGATAGCGTTATGATGTAATTCTTGGAAATGGATGAAGTAACAATCTGTATACGTGAGCATCCAGATACACCTAAGAATATTTGGAATACTTCAGCAGAGGTGATCTAAATATAGCAGCCCCTTGACGTTCCCTCGCCCCCTCCTAACACTTCTGCCTTCCAGTCCGAAACAATGGACCCTCCCCCCCCCCCCCCATCCTCCCCCACCCAATGCGCGCACACACACTCACACACACTTACACACACACTTACACACACACACACACTTACACACACACACACACGCTTTTTGTGCCATTATTGAATGTCTGCCTCTCCCTGTTTAGGTGTACGTATGTGTGTGTGCTCTGAGTCCATCTGGCCTCTGGAGCCCCATAAGGAAGAACAGAATGTTTAACTCACTTTGCAATGTCGTTTCCGTGGCGATAGGGACACTCTGCCTCGGCGGACAGGAAGTAACTCTTGGGGGGCGAAGCAATTCTCAGACAGCAGGCTCCGTCTGATGTTACGGGGGCAAAAACACACTATAAGAACCGAGCGTGGGCCTTTTTTGGACCGGATATCTCTGCCTGTCAGCAAACACGTTTACATCGGTCTCGGCCAACTCTGATTGACCCATTTACTCATCGGGTTACATAAGCAGCACTCTGAAAATCAAAAGGCACTACGCGTCAGCTTGATGTGCCTATCTGTGTGTCATCCTGCTGCCACGCTGTAAGGGCATGGTTGCCTACAGTAGCACACACAGGAGTTGACGGGGTGAGCCGAGGTTCATCCTGTTTTGGTGTGCAACTGCAACCTTGAAGCATGTCATTTTCCTGGAGTCTCTGGGTAAAAACAGACGGCCGTTATCATTAGTGTTTGTGAGGAAGCCTCGCTGGCAGCTCATTAGGTCGTCCTCTCTTCCCTTCTTTCTCCACGCCTCCCAGCTGACACTACTACCACTTAACAGTACAGCCCCCCCCCCCTCAGTTTCGTCTTTAATGATTACTTAGGCATCTTAACGAAACACACTTTATTTCCAAATGATTCTCGTGTGTGTTCAGCAAATATGAAGCTAGAGTCAGCAGCTTGTTATATTACCACAGCAAGAAGACTGAGAAACAGCCAGCCACATGTACCAACATTTGCCTACCAACCTATGTTAAGCTCACTAATTAAAAGACGATGTCTTGCTTGTTTAATGCACACGAAAATGAACTGTGTGTAAATGACAGTTCCCTGTTTTACAGCGAGTTGATGCGTATCTCTTGGCCATGATCAGTAACTTGTTAGTCTCCGCTGATTGCCTGACATCAGATCCTTGCCAACAAATATTTCAGCATGACCCCACGAATTGATGTATTCACACTCTGGTGCTTTTCCAGCTCGAACAAACAGGCTGTATCGGTGAGCTTCACAGTAGGCACTGGTAGATGGATGTTCTTACTTTTGGACAGAGCTGGGCCAGCTTGTGCCAGGTACACTTGGTACAGTGCAGGGTTGATGCCAGTGTTAATCTTTTAATCTAACTCTCAGAAAGTGAATAAGCATGCAGCATTTCCCTCAATGTTTAACTACTGCTTTTAAGGCTGTCAGGCTTTTTGCTCCATGATAATTGTACTTTTCAGCCAAAGTAGTTTAGACTTAAAGAGTTCTTCTCTAGGATTTAAAAAATGTTTGGACAGCACTCGTTTGGAAAGACTTCCCTCACAACAAGCCACTGTTTGTTAAGGATGCCCTCTTCTGTAACCATCCAGCTCTTCCGTCTCTCGTTCCCTCTCGTGTGCATGTGTCCAAGGCATGTGTGTCAGTGTCCATCTCTCCATGGCAGCATTCCAGTGAAACTGAGCCAGTGAGAGGTCTGTGTCTCACATCCCTCTTCAATCAAACACAAACACACACGTCCGGCCAGCCTGGCCCACGCTATCTTTCCCTGCCTCCTAGTGCCAGATGCACACACCCTGCTCTCCCTCTGCTGCTCTCTCCTCCTCCTCTTCCAACATTCTTCCTCTGCCTCCTCTCCCTCCTCTTGCTTGCTTTTCCTTCCCTCCCTCTCCTCCCCCTCCCCAGTTCAGCACCCCTGTGCATCACATTGTCTCCCGGCTCTTCATCTTTCTCCACTTCCTGTGTCCTGCTCCTTGTGCCCCCTACACCCCCCTCCTCCTTCCTACCCCGCTTCTCTGGGCTCCTCTCTCTCCTCGCGACGTGACTTTTAGCACAGACAGCGGGGCCGCTGCCAGTAAACTGGGGGCAGAGCTGGCTGAAGATGTGCACTCACTCGCCTTGGTGTCCATGTTCGAGTGTGACTGTGACGTGCTGCTAACAAATGGACACCTCAAACAGAGATGAATCCTATTTGCTGCCTTTGCCCTCAACATCCCATGGAAAAAAAAAGACATATTTGCTACCAACACTGCTAATTACTGTCCTTTAGAATATAAAGATAGGTTATGCATTATGTTAACTTAGCATAAAGACTGGGAATAAAAATCCGAAGGCAACAAAATCAGCCCACCAGCACCTCTAACGCTGACTAATTAACGTGGTATGCCTTGTTTGTTTAGCTGAAGTACTGTATATAAATGGAAATTTCCAGCCAAGAAATACTCCGATACTTACCCCCCCGTAAAACCTCAAATTGTTGTTTTTACACTTGGTTTTTGTACAGATTAAACAAATGAGACATAACATGTTAATTAGTGAACTCTGAATGTGCTGGAAGGCAGATTTGCTTTTCTCTACTCTTTACTTTACAAAGTCAAGCTAGTTGTTTTCTGTTTCCCCTCTTTGCTCTGACCAGCTGCTGGCTGGAGCCGAGAGTGGCACTGCGCACCTCATTTCACAGCCATGAAGCAAAAAGAATCTTCACCACAGCTATTGAATGGACATAAAGATTGCAGAAAATCTAATGCGACACCAATAGATAGCAACATATAAAACAACACTAACACACTATAACAGTAAGGGGAATAGCGGATATCTTCTGCAACAGTGTTTAATCCCTGGTGTTGAGCTGCTGAAACACGTAGGACTGTTTCTATAAATTTACTGTATGCAGTGAAGCTGTCCTCGTGCTTGGAGTGTCATAGCACCTCATGATCCTAATTTGAGCATCACTGGACGACTGCATGCATCCATTATTTCATGATGTGCATTTACTGGATTTGTCTTACATAGAATCCAGCTGCTTCTTCATTTTCTCCACTTAATACCACTGATAATATTTATAGCTGATAAGGGACTTTGCTCATGACTCAGCTGAGAAACACTTTTTTTTTTAAGTGATCGTGGGAATGAAAAAAGAGCCCGATCCGCCTGACGAGAGAAGGAAAGGAGAACGGGAGACGAGCAACAGCTGGTACAGGAAGTGAGCGCGCTGCCAACGGAGGGCATGAGAGCAACCAACGGAGCGTTCCCACAGCACACAGCACACACACACTTAACATAGTGTCCAGATTACCGTGTGTGTGTGTGTGTGTGTGTTTTTCAAGTGTTATCAGGAGGTTGAAGATGGAGACATAAGACTTCAGACCATCCCTCTCTCTGTGTTTACACTGAGTCTAAACAGCAGACCAGCCACTGAGGCTAATGGGGTTCTAATCTACAGCTGGATGACACACACATGTCTTCTTCTGAGCTTGGGAAAACAGGCATGTATCCTCGCTGTGCCACAAGTACGTTTACAGTGCGACTTGCATGGAAAGCAGTGCTGCAACTGACATCTGCACGTAGAGGATCAGATGTACACAGACAGACAGAGACGGAGAGATGACACCATCCTACAAGCATACAAGAAAACAGCACCTTTGTTTTCTTCTCACCTTTACTATTCTTGTATCAACACTTTTTCACGGTGCACAAATACACACACATACAAGTGAAAGTGATGAAGCACTTTGTAATTTATTCCCCCTGTCAAGCTGAACAGAGTACTGACGGACTGCTTTTAAGTGTGTAACTCCAGCGCTGAGAGGGTAATACACACCGTGTTCTCAACAGTTCAGTGACTTTCTCTGTTCTGACAAAATGAAACACACACACTTTTTTTGTGCCCAGGCTGAGTGTTTTGCACATCAGCAAACACAATCGCATCAAAGTTTGAGCAACAGATCCGGTAGTCTCACCTTCACACTTGCATGTCACACACAGAACACATATAGCAGCCAAGACTTTCACATGAAGTCACCGTTCATTAAATGAAAGGTCACCCAACATCTATATGCCGAACACCCAGACACCATATTGAATGTGTCTCCTACAGTAACACACACTTATTAGATCACTTTCTGAACTCCACTTCCCCCTCCAGGCCTGCAGCATAAAGGCTCCCTCTACCTTTCCCCTGATAGATAAAGATCTCATTATTACATCTAATGTTTGGGCTGCCTGTATTTATAGGTGTGTGTGTGTGTGTGTGTGTGTGTGTGTGTATCACCCAGTCAGGCTGGCCATCAGCCTCTCTCCCCCAAGGCCAGGCAACTTTGTCTGGGCTTGTTTGGCCGCTGCACTCGACAGTGCTGAATGTGCAAAATTCATGATGTAAAGTCCCTGTTTGGTTTACATGTGTGCTTCTCCCTGTTGCTTCCAGCATCTGTGAATGACTAATTTATGAACTTCTTATACCAGTTTCTCTTATCACCATGTGGGCTGGTTACTGGAAAATTGAGCTCATAGATAATGTCAGCTCATGATATCGTGATCCGCAAAAGGCTACACGGTTTTCACACTGTATGTATGTTTCTTTAATGTTTTTACTCGCTCGGTTTTGGCTCGTACAGTGTGTGTGGCGGCTAAAAGGGTAAATGCATTGTGCGAGCTCAGAGAAACAGGATGGGTGGGTTTGTCAGGACAGGTGCCCACATGTTAGTCAATCTGCAGGCAGGAAATTGCACTGGCATAGACGCACAAACGCACACGTTGCCCACAACATACACCCAATTTGTCACCCGGGCCCTCTCGGCAGCTGATGCAATACTTCCTTCTCGTACTTCTCTTGGCCTTGCTCTATTTCACACATTGTCTTACAGCTGATTTCATCTCTGTGACACAACCAAAGCCTCCGCCACCATCGCTATCTACCAAAGCACACGTTTAAGCTCAGAATTTCACTCCTCTGATGTCTAACCTATTGACTTCCAGATAAGGTAGGCTTGACTCACCCCAAGGTTACAAACCATCACATTTTATATTCCTGTGGCTTTTATTCCTGTATCACTTAAGATAAAGTTGAGGCTTTCAACCTCAAGTCACCTTGAAGTGAGACTATGTACATGTTGTGGCTACTGTCATCATAGGCATTGACCGGATGATGACACACTAATTCCTTCCCAAAGATTCTAATGACTCATTTGTTTTTGACTGAAATGTTGTGTTACAGTAGCACAGTATCGAGAAGTCGTAACTCTGACTGAGTAGCATTTATAAAGCGGCAGCGTCTTTCAAAGGTTTCTAAAGTTGGAATGCTAACAGATCCACTAGTTGTTAAAAGACAGGGCAAAGCTGTAGAAGTGAGGCCGACTGAGGGTAAGGATACGTTTAGTTGGTAATGAATTCAATAAGGTGACTCACTGTCAGTGAATGAACCACATATAAACCTAAAGCTTAGAGCTTAGAGCTGGCCAGAAGGTCCTCAGTTCAATCCTGGCAGGATAAAATCAGGGTGGAACAAGTGAAAAACTCCCTCCTGCAACATCACTGTGGTGCCCTTGAGCAAGGCCCATAAGCCCTTTGTGTTTTAATGGAGCTGTTCAGCAGCCGTTAGTTAAACTGTGGTTGAACTGGGCAGCTTCCAGGTGTGATATGTGTGCAACAGTGTAAATGTGATCAGGGCGTTCCTCAGGAAACCTTTCCTGAATCAATACATTTGTGTTTGTGTTTGTAATTGCATCAGACTGAATTGTTCTGGAAGGGGCTGCTGCTCCATATGAATTAAGATGATAAGAGTTTTTCATCCTGGTCTGCGGTGTGCCTTTTGTCACGGGAACTTTTCTGTCCTCATCTTTCTGAGAGATGATGTTCACAAGTGGTAGTTTAACAGAAGAACTGAAACATGCGACATGCAGGATTGTGTGTTGTGTTGTTGTACAGTGCTGGTTCCTGTGAATAATTAGACCTTAGCATTCTTCATAAATCCAAACACCGTTTTTATGATTGTCTTCACACCAGGAACTCGTCAACAACAGCAGGTGAACTAAGTCGTGGGTATCAGGGCAAAGTAATAACTTTGACTCATTACTTAACTATACACATATTTGGCCATGCAGCTCAGCTGCATTATATCTCAGCGGTTTTCAACTTGTCAAGAGCAGAACCAGCCATAACACCAGAGGATCACCAGGGAGTAGGGTTGGGAAACGAATTCACAGAAAGGAAGAGAGGGAGAGAGTACCATATGTGGGTGAGAAACATGTTCTCATACAAGCTGTTTTTCTTTTGTTTCAGCTGCGCGGCCCCACCTTAAATGAGGACAGGGAGCAAGGGAGCGTGCTGGACAGAGGAGGAGAGGGGAGAGGTAGATGGGAATTCATTGAAGAATTGGGCATAATGTGTTCTGGGCAGTCCCCGACCCAGCTGTTTTCCATTCAGTGGGAGTCCAAGCAGTGAAATGTAGCTGGGGTGGGATAGACAGGCAAAGAGAGAAGTGGAGAAGGGGAGGAGAAGGAGGGAGACAGTAAAACACGAAACACGACATGTAAAGGTCATAATCATGGCCACGTACTCTGACTTGTGTGCGTCTCCCTTTTCTGTGTCTATACCATATATAACAATGAACTAGTTGCACTCCTTACAGCACAAAACTGTTGTTTGAGTTGAATCTTGAATCTGTGTTTGCTTTTATTGAGAACTTGCTGTTCTTTGTATATATTTGACAGCTCCCAGTGAAAAGGATGCACACCACTTTCATGCGAACTTGTGTTTTGTCCCATTAACCTCTGGCACCCTTTTATCTCACTAATACATGAAACACATTATCAAAATATACAGTCCTGTGTACATGGCCACATGCATCTAAGAGTCAAACTGGAAACTTTGGATACAGAATAAAGAAATAATAACTATTCTATTAATCATATTTTAAAAAAAAACAAATTAAAAAAAGACATGCAGGCTGAGCTGAAATCACTTCCCACAATTCCCACATGTATTAATCCATATTAGTTCAAAAAGTGAATTACACTTCTCACTGTCAGATTGATTTTTGCTACACAGCCATACTTCAATGTCTTGTTACAAGCCAAAAGCACAATACAAACCTTGTAAAAGCAAGTATAGATCAAGTACAGAAAATGTAGATTATCATACACTATCAATGCCGGATCTGCTGAAGGAGCGAAGTGATAAAGTTAGGAAATATGGAGGAGGATGTCATTCTAAAACAATAATAGTGTAAAATCCAGTTGTACATGCTTATTTTATTGTCTGCCGCTGAACACCGTTGCTTTGGTTTCCTTTCTTGACTGAGGTGTGGCTGACAGAACAGAGGAAGTGTCTTAATGCGACTTTTTTAGCTATGACTGAAAAACTGACTTGAGAGAGGAAAAACACAGATACTAGACAAGCAGGAAACTGAGATGCCTCATCCTATCTCACCTCATTCGTTTCAGTGGTCACTGCTAAATACGTCCAAGTGCAACAAATAAATGTACAAAAACAAAAACAAAGCAAACGCAGCAACGGATGCTAATGGTGGTGGCCTTTTGACGGCTCTCAAGCAACTTAACAAAACGTGAATTGTCACTTTATTTGAACTGTGATGTCGTGCTATTTAAAGCTGCTGCAGAAAACTCTGCAGATCTTTCTATGCTTCCTAAAGTTCAAGAGAAGTTCAAGTGTACAAAATGGGCACACACACTGAATTATGCTGGAATGGGCTATTGTGGTCCAGCTGGCAGGGCGGGCGTCTACGAACCCCGGGACTGGCTGTTTAAGTCCTGGTTCCTTCTGGACACATGTTCCTGGACAAGATACTGAACCCTGAAACCTTGGCACATGAAGTGCAGCTGCTCCCCAAAGGGATTAATAAAGTATCATTTCTTATTCCTGTTTCACCCAAACATGTGACGACACAGTCTCTAATCACTTCACATCGTGCTGACAGCACGAGTCCCTGCAGTGTTTCTGTGTGTGCACGCAGCAGAGTCTGCCAGTCTGAGTTTAAATGACTCAGCAGTCGACACCTTTGCCCTTCTCATGTCCCATTTAATCCACGTGTGAAAGAACGGGTTGCGCTTACATCCAGCCCCCTGGAAAGCCACTGGTTATCAATCTCATCTGTTTGTGTTTTACCTGATCAGTCCTGCACAGGATGAAAACGGTCTGCAGCCTCTCCCAGCATACTTTGCACACGAGCAGCATCCTGAACTGTCCATACCTGAGCTAACACAAATAACATATAAACTCAAAGTCACTTCGTTTCTGCAGCCATTTTAACCTGACTTGCATGTATCTGCACAAACACAGGACACAGGACATGAATGCTGAGAGAGAGGATAGTGAAGCCCTGGCCCCCAGGCTGTGGCAGCCCTTTGACATTACCAGGCTGAATCAGGGCACTCAGTGCCCGACACCAGACACCTCAGACCTTTGCCATTTAAAATGTGATGCCAGAGGGCCAAAGGGGCAGAGTGGAGGGAGGCCTGCTGCCCCACGTGTGCTGGTTTTACCAGAGGCACTGTGGTGTCAAACAACTGCTCCTAAATTGAAGACATTAATCCAAAGCTGTCACACCTCGAGTCTTAATTTCTTCATTTAGACATCGTGCACTGGCTATGAAAACAGTGCTTGGAGCACAGCTACTTCTCTACCAGGAAAAGATCAGACAAAGAGTAAAATTACTGCAGTGAACATCACAGTTGAAATGTTGGTATTCTGCTTCAGCGTTGGCCCACTGGTCTTTTTGGACTCCTTCACACATGAAGTTTTCTTGTCCAGAAAGGCATTATAAATTATTTTGATCTCATACATTTTTAAAATGCATTCATTTATAACTCAAACTGGACAAATCAGTCTGTACGTTTCAGACAATCAAAATGTCATAAAATGCCTCCCGGAGATCTACACCACTCGTTGTCTTTGTCCAGTGTGCAACATCCTGCACATTACCTGTTTCAACTGCTGCCCTCAGGAAGGAGATATACTGTAAGTCCATCCGTGCAAGAACCACCAGACTTGCCAACAGTTTCTTCCCACAGGCAGTAAGGCTGCTCAGAAACCATCCACCACTCTACCCCTGCCCCTGCCCCTGCCCCCATCCATCATCACATACCACACTCCACCATTACAGTAATTGTGAATCTGGACCTTGCACTGCTGCAGCACATTCATACATTCATACACCTCTGTTCTGTTCTGTGTTCCCCCCATACACTAACTCATAATAATTTACCGTAGACATTGCATTGCTGCATTTCTGGCTGTGCGCCTTTGTCTTTTAATGTCTATGATGCACTTTATTACTCCATTCAGACTGTAAAGATTGATGCTTTGTATATAAATCTCATTGTTATTCATACTGAGATTTATAACAATGACAATAAATAAAAGTAAAAGTAAAAAGTTAATTAATTGAGCGTTCGTACACTCATACGTTCATTTCTTGTGGAGTACTTGTCTTTTTTGCACTTTTTAGAACATGCATTTAATACTTACTTAAACTATTCTACTTGTAGTGAAGTACCTTTCTCAGGGAAACACTTTTACTTGAATATTGAGTGTGTACTTCTACCACCTCTCTGCATAGACGGAAAACACTGACTGACTTGTAAGTTCTGGAAAAAGCAAGCCTAGGACTTTGAGGAACAATACTTTTTGGCACATTTACATTATATGATTGCCACAACTATGAAAATAATATCCACATTGTATGAAACCATATTTTTCCTTCAACACAGAAAAACTGTGCCGTCGTTCCAGCTTAGTAAAGTTAACGGGACGAACGCAGATGTGATGAACGTCTTGCTGCTCCCTTTGTTTCCACCTACTGTGCATGAAGCGGATGGTGCCTTTCATTGCACCAGGTGAATAGGATCTCTCAGGAAGCACCTTTTAGTTCATGAGAGTTGATGATTTACAGCACCTGGGAGAAGAAATGCTAATTTGTTTAATGTCAAGAGGTAATTTGTGTGAAGCTGCTTGATTCATATCAAACATCTGGAAGGCACTTCTTATTTCTTCTGCGCTGGTGATAATAAGGTGATTTTCACACCAGGGAAAAGGATGTGAGTGTGAGTGCCTGCCTGGCTGGTTTTGCTCCTGCTGACAGAGTAATGGATCTGTTCATTGTTGCATGTGGACTGTGTGTGATGTATGAGATTCATTTGAAATTCTCTGTCTTAAATGAGGCACCCCCGTCTCCGTGAACGGGGAGAATATGGACTCGAAGGCGAATGTATTACAGGAAAATGAACAGAAGTTGCTTGTTTTTGCGGTCATGATTGCTGTGAAATGGTCTTGATCGTGGTCTTTTGTCTCGTATTTTTCTGTCGATATGAAACCCATGTCATGCGCAATAAATGTGTCAAACGTGTAAATGATTGCAGCGCTGGTCTAATACTTAAAAGTTTTAGTGTGGAAGATTTGGAAATGAGCTAAATCTAGAAACTGAAGTGAGGAAAATGTTAATTTAATCACAACTGGTTTAAGTGTTATGTAAAAGTAAGCTATATTTATCTACTGCTATCTGTAACCATTTGAATTTGACTTGGACATGCAGAAGAAATGATAAATAATGTGACACATTTCCTCATGAATCCATTATGCAATTCACTTTATTGCCAAGTTGATTCTGAATATAGTAACAAACAAAAGAACATGACATTTTTTCACATTGGCTTTTAAAAAAATAAAAGCCTTATCAACATGATTGTATCAAGACACCATCATTAAATGAAATTATTATAAAAACCCACAATTGAAATTTACACAAAAATTAACTATAAAACATTTAGACATGCAATAAATACATTCATTTCACTAAAGCAAAGTAAGATCAATATTGACATTGAAATGCAGAATCTGCAAAAATACTGTATGGTTTAATGTATTGCTTTTAATAGGTTTTTTTTTGTTGTTGTTTGTTTTTTCATGTAATAAACTGTTGTAAAACCCTAAAATGAAACACTGGACGTTACTAATCCTGCACTGAAAAATCTTATTTCCATTGTAAATTTGTGAGGCGTGTGTTCTGTCGTGTATTTTTTCCAACTATGTGCAGCTTCTATTGTCTGCGTGGCAGTCGGTCGGTGTTACTGCTGAACTTTCTCCCTAAACCACAACCAGTTAAGTACAACCACCTCAAAACATCGCAGCCATCTTCATTAGATCATAATTCATCATTTCCCACACGTAACCCCTTTCCAAAACCAAAATAGATGTGTGTGCGTGTGTGTGTGTGTGTGCGTGTGTGTGTGTGTGTGTGTGTGTGTGTGTGTGAAGACCCTGAGGCTCAGTAACATTCTGGCGCAGGTTTTTGGTGCGTATTGGCTGAAAAGGCGTCAGTGGAATCGCCTTTTCTTTCATAATGGCTTTTTATACAAGAAGCGACACTCCAAACGGAGTGGGGCAACTTAATTAAATCTGACCTAATCTAAAGCAACAGTCTGCCATCCAGCTGTGTGTGTGTGTGTGTGTGTGTATGTGTGTGTGTGTGATACACAGATGTCCAAAATCCCCCTGACCAACTTTCACTCCTCCAAATTCCTGCTTGTTTTGTCCTTGCCCTTTGTTTGTCTTTGAATTAAAACTTCTGGAGCAGAAGTTGTACGCTGTAAATGTGTGCGAAAAGAAGAGAGAGAGGAAGAATAAAAAAACAAGACTCGAGTGAAACACATGCAGGAGGAGCGCCCTTTTCTATTCAACTGCAGAGACCCTACCATGTGCTGGGTCATGTGCTGATAATTGCCACGTCTGGAAAGAGGATGCTACCTCAGAGGGCATGCTGACGTGAACATTAACGTTAAATATATATTATAACAATGACCTGCAGCAATAAACTGTTTACAAAAGCAGGGAAATGAAGCAGTGGAAATCAGGTGTGAACAGGTTGTACGTGTTTTATTTACTATGTGACTATCAAGCTCAAGCAATGTTTTCTCTCTGTTTCTGGTTCTTTTCCTTTCCACCCTCCTCCCTTACTCGTTCTCTCCATCTCAGCTCATGACTTGGCTGGTGCAGCCGAGTCCCGGCTCAATTGTGCAATTTCATACATGTTTACTTTACTGACATCTTTCTGAGCATATTTTCCCCTGAACATTTCCCCTCGCATTATTCTGCATTTCCTCTACAACGATATGCTGTCTTTAATCTCCCCTTTGTAAGCCGTTTCTTGGCTTGAGGATCAGAATACAATAACTATGTCAGATTTTTTTTTTTTTTTTCATCATCTGCTGTATTTTAACACATGCCACAAAGTTCATTTTGGAAATTGATCAGGGCTTAAAGAAAAAGAAAGTAGCTCTTCACATAAACATTTAGACAACTGTCTTCTACAGCATGAAAAACAGCTGGAAGTAAGTGGATCATGGGAGAGGAGGGAGGCAGCGGGCGCTGCGGGTCAGTGGTTTGTGTTGAGTGTAAGGAGAGGGAAGGGACAGAGCGAGGTGGGGGTGGGAGGGCTCGTCTTTGAGGTAACGAAGGCAGCGAACGAGTGAGGGCCAAAGCACTGCGCTGGCGGGAGGAAGAGGAGGAAAGCGAAGGACGCAAAGTGCCAGAGGAAAGGCAATTGCAGGACTTCTAGGGGATCATAAGAGTAATAAAATATCACAATACAATGATTTTTCCAGAAAAGTCCAGTTTGGGGAAATAAATCTAAAGCAGCTGCTTGTAATAAAGACTCCTGAAAGTGTCAAATCACTCGCTTGTACTTCGCCCTGCTACACTGTGGGAAAGCCGTTCAGACATGTAGATGGACAGGTGCACTATGGACACATCGGAAGACCTTCACACGCACACACATATACTTATAGATTGCATAATCAATGAAGGCTTGTTATACTTAAGGCACCTTTGTGTGAGACAGTGTGTGGTTTTAAGGCCACAAAATAAAGGCTTGATTAGTGATGATATTTGGCTCTAGCTTGAACTGAAACATAAGTCATCGTGATAAGTAAGCATGCACACTGCACATTAAAGGCATGTCTGCACCGTGCTCTCGAGATTCACCCCGAAAATAACAAGACATAACTGGTCAGAAGCTTAGTGCAACCCACGGAAACTACAAAAACTGTCGTTTTGTTTTGAGCATCTGCAACGTCTGCTAAGTGCTTCAGTCCTTTTGGCACACATCGGGAAACACCATAAATGTCAAACAGCGTTATGATTTCAGATCAGCGCTGTTCAGCCTGTCGGAGCTGCATAGGTGACATTGGCCTGCCGCCGCTGGTAGAAAGCTTAAAGGCATGCTTAACATTTTTGAAACATTAAGCCGAACCCCTTTTTGGTCTACACGGGGCCACTGGAAGTCATCCAGACTGTTTTTATTTCTATATATGTTTTTACTTTTATATATTGTTTATTCTATATGCGAGAATTAAAAGAAATGAAAGTTCCTAAAAACGGTATCAAAATTAAAAGATCAACTGTGTGTCATGATTGGTGGTTTGTCTTACTCCACATATACATTTGCATTCACTCATTATATTAATTAATACAACTAATAAATTCCTAATTTTATGACAAAACATCTTCATCTTAACGACTCTGGTGGCAACGAGAGATTTTCTGGGTTGATTGTTTGGTATAAATAACATTAACAAAGGCATATGGTATAAAACCCCATGGGGCGAGTGGCTTCACCAGTAAATTGAAACAAGATGCTTCTAATTTTACTAATTGAATCAACCACAGAGCAAAAGAAATACTGCCAGTTTTTTAATTATGATTTACATTAGCCTTTGCCTGGCTCTTCATACATCTCCTATTTTATAAAGAATGCGTACAATGTGGATATGATATTGGGCAAAAATTGTAATAAATTCCCGTGACCAAAACTATGTCAGAAGATTTAATCCACAACATCCTCAAACTGTAACAAAATGTCTGAATGGCTTCCTCACCGTGCAGCCCTTGAAAGGCCCCAATGTCGTATCACTGTGTTATTGAACAGACGTTTATTCCCAAAGAGCAAAAAGGGGAAGGAAAAGAGAAGATACAGTCTGGTTGTTTTCTGAATGGAGAAGTTTTAGAAGTACGAACAGGCTTTCATACTGAGACAATGGCTCGTGTCCACCCTGCTGCGCTCTCCCTGCTCCTCTCCCTCCCCATTCTCCGTCTCTCTCTATCTGCCTCTGAGCAGAAACACACGGCACATCCTGCTTAGCACAACACATCAGCCAAAAGTTCACTTCCTGCTCCTCAGCTCTTCTCCTTCACCCCAACCCTATTCCCAGGACATGCATTAACAGCCCTTCGTGCGCTCAAGTAGCACAGGGACACACAAACGGACAAGCGAACCATTCCCCCTTTCTTTAGATACACAGATTTGCCCCTCCTCTGTCTGCCGTATGCATTAATGCAATTAAGCCAATTTCAAACAGCACACATTCTAGCGAAGTGGTCAAGCATTATCTCGCTCTTTCCCCCTGCACAGATTTGAAGTGACAGTGGAAACACTTTGTGTTATTTTAACTGTGTAAGGCAGGGTAAAGGAGGGGACAGATTTCATTTAAACTCGTGAATGAGAGGGAGTGAGGGGACTAAAATTCCCACGACTGACATCCGCCTGTGCCTAGGTTTTTAAAATGCGTACACATTTGTGAACCGTGCTCCTACTACCAATATTCCATTACCCTAATCTTCCGTTTTTTTGTTACAGAGCTTAACAACAGTGGCCCCAAACGTTTCAGCCTAAAAGCGAGAAGCATAAACCAAAACAAGCTGGCTTCCTGTGTGTTTGTGTGCATGTATGACCTCAGTCTGACTCTCGTCCAGAGAGTTCAATAACCACGGGAGAAAGGGGTCAAACTATATGACCAAACAAGATGACAAGGACTGATAGCACACATCATGTCTTGCAGGCAAATCACTAGACTTGTCACTTCGAGTGTGGTTCAGAAAATTTGTAATACTACAAAAATGACTCGTAACAATGGAATTGGTCAGACCGACACAAGCCTCTTTGAGAGCGACACAATAGAAAATGTACACCACATAGTAAAAATAAAAACCAGGAAAAAAAAAAATCATATCACGTTATCTCTCCACCAACAAATTATAACAACAAATATATAAACACAGAAATAACCACAGGTTTAACACAGGACAACAGCCCTGTTAATAAGAAAAAAAAAAAAGAGTGTGTGTGTGTGTGTGTGTGTGTGTGTGTGTGTGTGTGTGTGTGTGTGTGTGTGTGTGTGTGTGTGTGTGTGTGTGTTGTTCAAAGGTTTACTAAAGCTTAGCATCCCCATGCTGGGTTCAGTCCTGAGGTAAGCACCAGTTTCACGTGCGCCGCTTTCAGTTCAAATCAAAAAGACGTAAGGAAGAGGGCGTGAGAGGAAACAACATGTTTGATATGATCATATGCTACAGAAAAGAAGCCCTTAAATTATTTTTACATTAGAAAAACAATCCCATAAGTCAGGCACATTGTCTATGTTTTTTTTTTTTTAAGCCTTTAAGATTCACTACGTGTATCACAGTGTATTTATGGCTTTTAGTCTTCACATTCACCCACTGAGGTTGGCATTGGCACTATAGTGGTCAGACATGTCTAATATGAATGAAAGACCAGTTAAAGTGGAAGAAGGAAAAAGAGAACACAAGGGAAAGACCAGCATGTTCTTTGGAATAAACATTTAAAGACAAGAATGCGCCTTCAACCCACAACCTTTAAGTGCTCTTTTGTTTTTTAGCTGGAGGAACCGCTGGTCAGCCAACACAGAAATATGTCATTCTTTGTTTCCGCATTTGATACCAGCGGGAAAAAGGGAGGCAAGGCCGCGAGACATTTGCTACACTGGGATGTGATCTTAATAAGTGGATCAGTCGAGTAAGATGGCAGGCATGAAATGGGACATCGCGCTGGCAAAAGAGTGCGAACTGTCCAGGAGAAAGTGAGATTTCACAGGGATTACTGAAGCACAGCAGCTGGGGTGTGCTGTTCACCCGCTGGCTTACAGAGAAAGACCCGCAAACTCCTGCTTGTGTTCATATCACTGACAGATTAGCAGCTCGATAAGTGTGTGTGTGTTTGTGTGGAGGGGGGGGGGGGGGCGCGTATGTGTGTGGCGTATCGTGCGCTTTTAAGGCAAAGGGCTGAGTACAGCACTCACTTTGGCCTGTCAACAGTAGCAGGGCTCTGAGACAACAGGCTAGATGGGAGGGAGGTTAAATGAGAGGTCAGACAGTGGAGTGGAGCGGCGTCCAACACGGCATCTGCCGCCACATGATTAATCATCAGGCTGCTGTGAATGGAGCAATCGCTCCTGACAGTAAATGACAGATTTCTGTGTCATTAGGTCTGACCTGGTCCCTGCCTCTCTTTCAGGTTGTAGCCATAAATGTAAATATTACACGCAAAGTCAGAGGCAACACCCGTGCTTCATCTACACCATGAGATGAAGCTACACTCATCATGAACAAGGATTAGTGTGTCATCAGTTGGGTATGTGCAATCATGTCCCAGTTATGAGATCACAGGGCTGTGCTTGCTGCATCTCAATAACAACTGAAAGCTAAAGGGTGACAAATGCAGAGGAAGTTTTAGCTCAAGAAGGGTTACACGCTGAGCGTTGGCCGGACTAAGCTACCATTACTGTCACTTAGTAGGATCCATAATCCACGACAAATATGCGTGGGAGTGGGTTATTTAGAAAAGCAACCCAGCAGAGACTTTACCGAAATGATGAAGCAATTGCTCTTATCGCTTAGTCATTCCCTTGGAAACTTAAGAAGTGGGAACATGATGGGAAGGATTTGGAGGGTGAGATACATAAATTGTCCAGTACCCCAAAAACGTAAAATAAAAAAAAAAAAAAAAAAGAAAATACATCTCTTCCCATTACTTTAAAGTCCAGAAGAGTTTTTCATTTGGTAAAAGTTCCACTCAGGCCTGGACACAAACCCTGAATCTTGTCCTTATGTGCTTTAACATTTTTTTTTTTTTTTTGTACACAGGTGATACTCAATAGTACACAGGTTTAGGGTCAGATTGCAACACTTCCTTGCAACAGTTTCTCTTTGGGTTTCACCATAATACAAAAATAAATACAACAATTTTTGGTTTTCAATTCGTCACTTTGGCTCAATGGCTGGAATTTGTTTAGAACCGTTTCTTTGCATACACTGTACATAAATACTGCACTTCTTAGAGCGAGTGTCTCTTGGTCACGGGATAGCACAGACCTCCTTTGTGAAGGAGGATTTTAGGATACATTAGATGTATAGGAAGGCACTTAGAGTTCACACATTTCTGTGTGCATTAGCAGACCATTTCCTTTTGGTCTGAGTCTGAGGTGCAGAGGAAATACTGAGTTGAGGTGAATGGCTTTAGAATACTGCAAGTTGTGTGTGCACACAGACCTATTTATGATGCCATTTGTACAGCTCATATGTCTTAGCTGGGTGAGTAGCGGTCAATGGTGCGGCCGTCAGAAAGGGCCTGTGGAGGAGGCGGCAGGGTTTGGCCCAGGACATCCATCTTGTCATGGGAGATGCCCAGGTGGTCCGAGGCCAGTTTGGACAGTGGGTACAGGCTCTCTATGACCTTGGCATCAGCTACCAGTTGCTGCTGGGCCTGGATGAGAAGGTCATTGGCCTTCTCCTGCTTTAGCCCAAGATGCTCTGCTGTGTATTTAGTCAGAGGATAGATGCCCTCTGCAAAGTCCAGCTTCAGTTTCCCATCTGTGGTCAGGCCCCCTGCAGTCCCTCCACTGCTGTGCATCTTCATGTGGCTGATGAGGTTGCGCTGCTGGGCAAATTTTCCCCCACACACCTGACATTCATAGGGCTTTTCTCCGGAATGGATGCGCATGTGCTCGGTGAGGCGATACTGGCGGGTGAAGCGCATGCCACACGAGTCACAGGCAAAGGGTTTAAGGCCCAGGTGGCTACGCATGTGGCGCGTCATGGTACCACGCTGCGTGAACTTCTTGCCACAGATGCTGCAGGGGTAAGGTCGTGTCAGCCAGTGGGTCTTCTCATGTTGGCGCAAAGTGGCTGGATCTTTGTAGGACTTCTCACAGGTAGAGCAGCGATAGGGTCGGATCATCTCCCCGATGCCTCCTGCGCCCAGCCCGTGGCTCGACTTGGTCTCCAGATGGGACAGGCTGTTCAAGCTGTTGCTGTTCAGGCTCCCATAACCATTTGTATTGCTGCTGATGTTTTTGCTGTTGCTGTTATTGCCGTTTCCCATCTCCCCGCCAGAGTTTCCGTACAGCTCCTCTTCCGTGTGTGTCTCAACATGTGCATTCAGCTGCTCTGAGCTCGGGAAGCCTTTATCACAGGGAATGCAAACATACAGATTGTCCCCAAAGCTCTCTGGCTCGTATGGCATGTGGAACCTCCCCATTGCTCCAGGAGGGGACGGGCGGCCTTCACTGCTGCCTGTCTCCTCTGTGCCTGACCCACTCTTTTCATCTCCTCCTTCACTCTCCTCCCCAGCCTTGTGATGGTTGTGATGCTGGTCTCCATTTTCACCCCCCTCCTCCTCCTCCTCATCCTCATCTTCATCTTCAGCTGTGTATGACATGGGCTCGTGTTTCACCCAGCGATAGATGTTGCCTGCATCTCCACCATCTGTAGGGGTGTCTGGGCTGGTGGGGCACGGGTAGCGATCTGTGCCCTGGGAGCCTGAGCGATGCAGGTGGGGGAGGTGGGGGCCAAGAGGCTGGTTGAGGTGTGGGAAAGGTGGAGGAGTTAGGGAGCTCCCTTGATCGGTTGACTCCATTTTTTCTGAGGGGAAGGACCTTCCATTGGTCCCTTGCATGGGACTTGTGCGGCCGCTCAGCGTCTCGTCCCGCTCCTCATCATTGTGAGTGTTTGCCAAGTGGGACTGGGAAGGTGTGAGCTGAGAATGGGAGTTGGGGCTTTTCTTGGAGAGATCAAGACCATAGTTTGGGGAGCAGTTCCTCTCAGGGTGGGCTGAGCGACCAAGCTGGGCAGGCAGACCCGATGCCAGGGACGGAAACACCTGGGAGCCCTGGGTGGAGGTGGGAGCATAGAGCTCCCCAGCATGGATGGCTATTCGATGGGGAACTAGCTCCTCTAGTGGTGCCCGGGGTGCAAGGTTATTAATAATTCCTCCTGGAGGGCAGGGTTGAATGACAGGGGTAGAAACCCTATATCTGCCCATACTATTGGGCCCCATCTTTGGGTAGGGCAGAAATGCGGGACCTGTGCGGGGAGGATATTTGCCATTTCTTTTCAGCTTCTTTTTGCACAAAGCCACTAAGTCAAGCAGTTGAAGGTAGCTGGCTGCTGCCAAGACGGCAGCTAGATTTGGTTCAGTGGGAGAGGTGGGGTCTCCATCGCTAAGGCGGCCGGTGTAGATGTAGTCCAGAATGACCCTGAAGACCCCTGGACTGACCATCTCATGGTCGAGGTTGATGAGATTGTCATGGACCACCAAAGACTTCAAGTAGAGGCTGCTGGCAGCCAGAATGTTCTTGTGAGCTCTAAAGAGGGCGTTCTGAACCACAATGATAACATCACACAGAAAGCCCTTGGTGCGCTGGCTGTTGAGCTGCAGGAGGAGATCCCTAGCATGACTTGGAACTTCCATGGCATCCAGCATCGTCTTCAATCTGCCACCTGCAACAACAGATATCTGTAAAAAGTCATGCAGCAGTCAGCATTTCAAGCCTCAAAAACACAATCATTGTGCAACTGTCTACACCACAGTAATTACTGTTTGTGCATTTTCTAAACTGAATCTGTGAAAAGTTACGATTTGTACGTCAGACTATATCAGAATTTATTTGAGAGGTTTGAGTGCCAGAATGATTGTTTGCCAAATCAAACAATAAAACATTCTAAAGAATAATAGTCTTTGCTACCATTTAAATGGATATATACGTCTGAGCAATAATATAGACAAATTCATTAAAACACATCATTTAAGTTATCAGCATTTTAGTCAAAAGGATATTTTCAGTTTTATCAGTGACTGGTTTCATAAATATCTACATAATAATGTTCAATTCATAGATTCTATTCAGTGGAACATATGCAGAATTTCTGTGTGGGAAGTGCACACGAAGGTCACTCAGTAAAAGTGAACTTTTGCTTAAGGTGAGCGGCTGCGATGGTTTTCTCATTATCAGCAATTCAAGTCTACGCATTCACTTCCTCTGCAGCGAGCAAAAAGAGAGAAAGAGGTAAAGTCAGAGAACCACAGATAGATATTTTATAACTGCTGGCTTCCTGATAAAGTCTTCCAAAAGTGGTGTGCAGATTTTTAAACAAAGCATGGGATGAATGTTTCACAAGCATGATGAACAGCAGGTATAAACCTGTGGGGGGAAGGACCAATCCAAAAAAAGATAGGTCTTTCGGCTCCCCTTTCTGCCCAGTCATATAAGGAACGCTGAGCGCGCGGCATGTAAATCAACATTAGATGGTTCAATATTTTACGTTCAAATGATGCTCCAGAGTTCTAATGCAAGCACACACGCACGCACGTACACAGACACACACTCAAACATCAACACTAATTGTTCCATCAAGCCTAAAATAAACTATATCAGCTGCATACATAAAACACCATGTATTGTTCAATCAGTGGCATCTGAGGATAGTTTACTTATGAGATTAAACGTCTCAAACTGTCCCTGAGGGTTTAGTCTCACTGATGGGAAACAAGCAACTAAATAAATATCATGTCATCCGTCTGATCACAGTCTTCCTGACACTAGCTCATTCACTTCTTGTTTATTTCATGCAGTGTACACGCTCAGCACGAGAATGGAGAAGTAGGAATTAAAAAAAAAAAGACCTAGCGAACGCAGTATTCCAGAGAATCCTGAGCTAAATCTCATAGACCTATTGTTCTCCAAGAGTCTGCTGCTAAAAACGACATATTTCCCAAACGCTGGGTCCCTCCGTGGCACAGTTTTAGTGGTGTATTTCTGTAAATGCATGTTCAGCGTCAGGCCTGTAAGAGGGAAATATCATGATTGATGAAATGGAAAATGAAAAGTCAGTACGTTCAGTCATCAGTAGAAAGAAAAATATATCTGTTGAATACAGTATTATTTTTATTTTATTTTGAAAGGTCCTGTCCTCAGGTATGATTTACGTGCTAATTATTACTTACAGTATTATCTGGTCATAAATATCTAAAATAAAAAAAATAAAAAAAAGCCTATGAATAAAAAAGGCAGGTATGGGAGGTTTACGCTGCGTTTACACTCCATCATGTCCCCAGTTGTCATCTAAAGTGTTTCCACTTCTGGTTTCTGTCTGGCTTTGATTACTCAACGGTCATATTTTACTATAAATTTCACCGTCGGTCAGATCAAACATGTTTAGAAACGAGTGCGATATGAGGAATAGGCCAAGTATTTTCCATAACTCGCTGAACTTTTGCAGAGCTGTTGCATTAATGGGTGTTCGGCTTACTGTGGCTGGTTACTGTGGGGCGCAGGGTGACACGTTGTGTGCTCACACACACACACACAATCAGTGTTCAGTCTCATCCATATGTGATCTACAGTTTAGTATTATAGACAGTTTCAGAATACTATGCCTTCTTCAAATCCAGATTTTTGACAGACATTATTTTAATTTCAGACCCTTTAAGACATTTAAATTTCCATTTAATACATCCTTACACATTTTATAAAATCTTCTCTGATGGGCTAGTAGAAGAAAAAGCCACAAAGCAATATTTCTATGCACCTGCAACGTGCTGCATGTACAACAAATTCAATTTGGTAACAACTTGTGGTAACAACTGTCAAGCAAGCTGTGAGTTTTCCGCCAAGACAATAAGAATCCCTTTCCCGTCGCGGTTATCAAAGTGAGTATTTTAGGGGTCGAGTTTGTTAGAGTGACAACACCATGGTGTCCTATAAGGTGCTGGGGTTGGAGGGCACATGTAATGTGACTGCACCCTGTTCAGACACCAGCTATGATTGCAGCTATATTTCCTCAGAGAGCACATCTCAAAGCAAGCCTGCTACATGTAATCTCCTCCTGAACGTATTCAAACTCTGCACTCCTAAATTAGGAATCCCTCTGAGATGCACAGGGGACCCCCCCCCCCCCCTCCCCTCCTCTCCTCCTCCCCCTCAACATGCTCAGGAAACTTTGATGGTGCTGATGGCATTCGGTTCTTTGCATTAGATTAATATTCAGCGTCTCTCTGTTGTGTCTGTTTTGTCATGTTTGTGGTTTGGGGTGAAGTGGGAGACTAAACGTCCCACCTCGACATTCAGCCTCAGTCACATAAACACTCCAGACATCTGCTTAAAACCTTGTGTTGACGTTTTATTTTCTTTTATTTCAGTTTGCTGCCCATATTCATTTAGCCTTGTTTATTTTAGAACCCATTTGACCATTTTCAGATATGGCTTATGTTCAATTTATAAGGCAGCACTGCAGCACAGACTCAGTGTAAATTAGCAGGAAGACACTTACTGTACTCTTATATTACTTTTATCCAACGAATTAATTGTATTTGTCATTTTTTGTGACTCTTGAGAGGCAAACACAGGCTTCACGTGCAGGAAATAACAGACTGCGAGTTTACATTGAAGACAGAAAAAAAAACTGCAGGATGAAGCGCAGATCGAGCAGATGAACATGCACTAGGTGAACAAGTTGGGTTTTACTCAGGTCAGCAAACATCATGGCGAGTTGAAGAGTTAGTTTCCTGTTTGAATTGCTGAACTTGCGCATCTAAATGTCATCGCACAGGCATAAAACAGCAGCGGAGAAACGCAGAGCTTCTCCATCTTAAATTATGGTTTCATTCAAATCATATTAATATATTAAAATACTGAACACGCATTGTTTTCATTTTTACATGCACATAAACAGGACGCAATCTGGTAAAGCGCTGCAATTCGAGCAGGATTTAAATTCAGTGATAATATATTTAATTCGCATGGGTTCTTTCTCTTCTCCTGACCACGGATGACTAGAAACTTACTAGAAAATCCAACTCATTTGATCATATATGAATTTTGCAGCTGGCGAACTTGACGCGTTCTGCAAGCTGTGTGCAGACTTGGTGCGTCGCCGAAAGGACGCGTCCTCTCCGCGTCTCCGGTCCGTCCTGCTCGGTTTCACCGCGCCCGTCGCTTGTTTTGGAGTAAACCGACTGACGAGCGGCTCCGGGGCGCACAGCCTCGGCTCTCAGCCCCCTGCTCTTAGAGATGGATCAGACAGCTGTTTTCTTCTAGCTGCGTCTCCAGACCTGTCAGCAGCTCGGAGAAGCATCTCTCTCAAGCAGCTTTTTAAAATCATGCAGCTTTTTTTTTTTTTTTTTTTTAATAAAGTAACACACACTAAAAATCTCAAGTCCCTAAATATTCCCATAATATTCTTCACAGACTCTTTGTGCACAGCAGTAACATTAAGACAGGCCTGTTTTATAGCCTAACGTCCATGAGGGACTCTATGATTTTTGCTGTTAACTTCCTGCTTCTATTTATTATAGGGAAATTATCACAGAATAAGCTGAAGTGTCCGTTTAACAGTTCCATTGAAGGTTTACATTAAATATGGGTTTTAAAAAGATAGAAGTCAACATTTAAAAAATTAAACAGCCTAAAACAATCATTTAAAGTCGACGGGGAGATGTAGGAAAATAAATCTTGTTTAAATCAAATCGCAGGATTTTTTTTTAGCCTGGCTGATTTTTTTAAAAACACGATATGAATTCATCCAAGTAAGTGATGGAGGAGAGGTCCCAAAAATGAACACATGGTTCTGTGCATGCTTAAATGTTCGGAAATAAATAACAGCAGGTTTGCTGCTTTAACCCTGCTCCCAACAAACAGTGAGGGGGGGGGGAAAGATCCGCAGAGCATCTCTGGTCGACATCTAAATCCTAGTCGCTGCTGGAATTAAAAACGAAACACCAGGCTGCACGATCTAAAACACTAATAATTTCCACGATTCAGTAAAAACAAAGTGACAGCGCGCAGTTTGACGGATAAAAACCTGAGCGTGCCTCTGTTCGTGTTCCTGTCCGGGTGCCTGAGCGCGGCGTGTCGGCTCCTTACCTGCATGCCCGAAGTCTTCTGCCATCCGATCTAAGTCTCCCTTAATGATCATCTCGGCAGACTCTAGGAGTCATATCTGACGTTTCAGCTTTGAACTGCCAGCCTCCAAAAAACCATGCCAGTTTTCCGAACGCGTCTGCCAGCTCTTTTTTTTTTTTTACGATTATTAATTGATATGAATTTCTTGTCGCTCCTTCGGTCCGTCCTCCCACCCACTTTCCTCCCTCCCTCTCGTTTTTTTTTTTCTGAGTCTCTCTGCCCCTCCTCTGCCCTCTTTCTCATCTCTTCTTATAAAAAAAAAAATACGTGCTTTGACCAGCACCAGTTTCCTCCTGTTTTTTTTTTTTTTCTACTAATTTCCTTAGCTATTTTGGAGTCGGGGCAATAACGCGCACAGGGATGATAATGGAGCCTCTATGCGCCTTAAGTGTTTTAGCGCCCCGTGTGATGTCAGTCTATAATAAAACTAAAAGGTAAAATCGGGGGCAGGAACTTCAAGTGACCCCGACTTGAACTTCTCAGCACATCGTCTTAAAGAGACAGGAGACTATTGTATACATAGGTATATACTGCTCCATATTTATGATCACTTCATGTGTGCAGTGGAGTTTCAGAGGAGGTGTTGGAATTAAACTGCCCCCTGAACGCAACCGTATTTCATTTTATTGCTATGGGCAAAATTAAATTCATAATTTCTGTCTGCTTCTTTTTTGTTTTTTTTTTTTTTGGTTTTTTTAAAAAAAAGCAACTCACAATTGAGTGTTTGTTTGTTTTGTTTTTTGATTCATGAAGTAATAAGAATAAAGGTGTTGAATGACGGTGTCGTTCACCTTCCCTGCAGACCACCTCACCCCCCACACCCCCCCCCGACAAGACGTGGAGCCTTACAGGAGGCCCCCTGGCTTCACTTAAAGAGAACAATTAGCTAAGTGGAAACTAAAAGGAGACTTGATAAACCACTTTAAACACTTTAAACACTTTCAAACGCCCCTCTTCCCTCCACTCACCCCCCTCTCTCCCTCCCTGCCTCTCCCTATCTCCCTCTCTCTCTCTCCCAGGAGGTAAAACACCTGCTGGGGAGTTAAAAGTCCTCCTCCATCACCTGGACGAGGTGAAACATTACTGACTGTAAATTTAAGTTGCTGTGAAAACAAAGGCCTTTTTCTGGCTACATTAAAATAATGCAGCAGCCTGGTAAAAAAAAAAAAAAATAACATAGTTCTTCCCCTGAACTCATTTAAGCCCCAATGTCCCATTATTCCTATGATCAGCTGAAAACTGAGTCAAACACTGAGTGCGCGATGGAGACAAGACTGTCAAACTGCTGCTTTCCCCTTTTCAGTATTAAAATACACGTTTAATGTTTAGTTATATTAATTGTGAGCTTATTTCTGCCTGTCAGCCGAACCTTTACTGTGTTAAGCTGAAACTCGTCTGGCCTAATTGAAATGTTAGGACGTCAAGATTGAAATTAGAAAAATCAATCGGTCTCACACAGGGGAAGGTGCTGCACGTCAGACTGAGGCTTTACAGGCCCAGTGTGATTCAGATGCTCCATCATTACAACGGCTCAAAACGAAAGGGCATAGGAAGCGTGTTTATAGCTGCAAATACGCATCACTAGTTCACTACAAGCGCTGTTTTCAGACAGCGTGTGACCACACGCCACCGTGGATCACATCCCTGCCTCTCCGCCGTATCGTAATCTTACCTCGGACTCATGTCTGGTGCTCTGGCCGTATGTCTGCTCTCCTTTTCGGCATTCCCTCATTAAGTTCCGCAGTCTTCACCCCAGGTCCAGCTCTCTATCTCTTGCTCTCTCTTAAAACGTCTCTTCCGCGTAATTTTGCAGCCCGCTCTCTGTGTGTGTGTGTGTCTGTCTCTCTCTCTCTCTCTCTCTCTCCTTCTTTCCCGGTTTTCCCTTCTTTCGCCCTCTTCCATATACTGAACTTCTCACGTGTTGACAAGATTATCTGACACTTCAGCCTGCGTTGGGGTCCGGTCGGACCAAAAACCTGCCGGCGGAGACTTTACGCGCACAGCGACACCCAATGGCGGCGAGTCCCAGTGGCCTGAGCAGAGAGGAGGACGCGCTGCTCGCTAGTCTGGGGGCATTTTGAAAGGTGAGAGAGCTGTGACCCCTTGTATGTGAAGACAGTGTGGAAAAAACACGCGGTAACCCACAAATAAGTGATATTGATTATGTGTCGAAATACCCCATCAGTGATGTATTAACAACTAAACTATACTTGAATATTTTAGTCACTTGAGGTGCAGCTGATCTTAGTTATTTTATCAGTGCATGAAGCAACAGGTTACTCAGATCATTATTTAAGTAAAAGTCAAATATCACAGTGTAGAATTACTTTCTATACTGTTGTACTGTGTTCAAAATGTGAATTAGTTAAAATCACCCTCTGTGCAGAATTCAATGAATATGATATACTGAATTATTAATAACCTGCATTATCATGATCATCATTTTAATGGTAAACAAATGGTCAAGTGCTCATATGTTTTGAATCTAGTAATTGTTATTTTAATTATTTTCAGATCCTCCTAGTAGTTTGTACATTTTACACCAGGGATCAATAAAGTCTCAGGATTATAGTGTTTTATATGGAGGCTGCATTTTAACTCTTTAACAAAGCAAGTACAATGACAAGTTGTCAAATAAATGTTGTGTAAGTAAATGTACCTTTAAGAAGCAAAGTAGAAATACCTCATATTGTACTTGCGCACAGTACTTGAAGCTTTAAATTCAGTTTTCTACCAATGTATTTTAGGCTGATTAGTATGTTTGTAAGATCTTAATCTGAAAACAGAACGACTAAAGCTGCCAGTAAATACTGTGAAATACAAAGTACAACGTTGGTCTTGTCTGACATTTGAAGTAGTGTAAAATGCTAGAATGTAAACGATGAGTACTGCAGTACAGTACCACAGCTCCAGAGAAATGCTGAGCCTGTGTGTTGATGCTAACCAGCTTGAGTGTCTCTGAATGAGTACTTTTTCATTCTGTCGGTTCAGATCAGGAGCTGTGACCTTCCTGTAAACATTGATTCTAACTCATATTTAATCTGTGTTGGAACAGATTATCTCCGTTTCGGGCCTTGCCATAGTCGTGTAGAGGAGGTTTGATGGACCTCAGGCTGAAATGTTACCAGTCAGCTCATGAGCAGACAGTCAGCGTGATGCAGCGAAACGCTAACCGCACTGCTGCTGCTTGTTTTGAGCACAACAGCAGCTGACAATCCCATAAAGTATGCAGGGTCTCATCCAAGTTCAAGGTGCCGGTGTTTCACTGAAGTGATCCGAGCCACCCCCAGAGAGAACCGGCGGAGTGGAGGAAGGTATTGTCTCTCACTTCCATGTTCTCTTGATGAACTGATGATAACCTCGCTGACAGGGGCAGGTAGAGCGCTGCGTGTGCTTTATCAAGGATGTGACAGCATGTTTCGATTCATAGTCCAAAATAGTTATTTTCCTTCGAAGGAAACAGTGATGTCACATATGCTGCTTTTCTTTTGATTGCGTTAATTTTTGTAGTTTACACAACTTTAAAAATAGCCCGGTCAACTATAAGTACAGTCACAGGACACAAAGGGTGTGTTCTGCTACAGATTAATCAGTCAAATATTCCAGTTTTACTAAAGTCCTGATATTAGGATTCTGTAGGTGAGAACTTTTACCTCATCAAGGCCTGCACTGTGCACAAGTATCATTTTGAAGTATCTCTACTCTACTTTTTGAGGTAATTCGTACTACAATTTCACCACATTAAAGGTAAATATTGTACTTTTACTTCATGACATTTACTTAAAAGTACCTCAGTTACTTTTTTGAATCTTTTCATATCTAATTAATAATACAAATACAAGCAGCACATACAGTAAAGCAATGACCATCAAAGAACCATATGTAGCATATGTGTATTTATTATCATTTTTATTATCATTAATATGATAATAATTACATTTAAATTTAGCCAATTGCATAAAGAGTACATTTTGCTTTTGTTTTTAATTTTTTTATTTTGAGACAATACATGTTTGTCATTTTTGCAAATTTGAATGCAGGACTTTTACTTTTACTTTTACTTGTAACAGAGTATTCCTACACTGCTACTCTGGTCTGACTACTTCTTATTACAGATTAAACGTGCAACAGTGTACTACTCACTCAAAGTACCTTTTACTGTTTACTCGAACCAGACTCTGACTTCGTGGGGCTTAAAGCCCAGTGTGTGAATAGTTTACAAAAGCATCATAATCAATAAATAACCAATTGTCATGCCACGCTGAATCTCAGTGATAACATGTAAGAAGGGGTTGCAGCCAAGCATGACAGCTCGTTTTGCTTATAAGGACCAGACCAATTGATTTGCTGACTGATGCAAAGTAAATAAAAGAGGTTTGATAAGGTGATAACAGTGTCCATGTGATCTACACTATATTTGAGAAAAACTAATGTTGCTTAATTTCTGTTCCTTTGTATGTCTCTGGCTATAGCTGTTGTCTTCCCAGACAGACTTTATCTCACTAATCAATCAGCCTCCAGAGGCCCGCGCCTGGACATTTAACTTCAGCCTGTCAAAACACAGTTTAGCATACCGTAATCTGGAGCGCAGCAAACCTGAAACACTGAACTTTTAATGAACTGAAAAAAGCCTCCAAATTGCCGCTGGAAGCAATGATTCAACTGTAAAGCTGTGAGAGCCGGGGCCCAAAATGCAGGCCATCCCAAAGCTGCTTCCCCAAAGACCAACCCTCGGTGAGGACATGGAGCTCGAGATAAGGCAGGCTGAACAGCTAGATCCCTTAACAGTCTGCTGTCACCCTCTAAATCACACACCTTTCCCACCATTCCTCCAAGCGAGAGCATTGGCGGTTTAAGCGTGTGACATATATCTTGCAAAAGCCTGGCTGACACGGAAACACAGCGAAGGGGTTGACTATTCTGAATGACTGCAGTCGACTTTTTCAGACATCTGCGAGCAGATACGGGGTCAACGTGTCTCTGCGGCCCAGCCCGCCTCGTTTCAATTTAGGCTTTGAGTGACAAATACTGCAATCCCTTTATTATTGCTCCATTTCTGTCTGCCAGCAGAGACTCGGAGCAGAACTGGACACTAGACAGGACAGTCGAAAAGTAATCCTGACACCTTGAAACAGACCATCTGAGTGTAATGTTCCACACTCTTCTTAACTACTCACACAAGGACATTTGCTCTCCCAACTTTCTTTCATTCCCATCAATCATCTTTCTCTCTCTCTCTCTCTCTCTCTCTCTCTCTTCTTTCTTTCTTTCCTTCCTTCCAGTGGACATGGCCACACATATCTCCAGATGCTTGCTGTGACCGCCCTACCATACCAGACACACCCCCCTCCAGCTTCGGATTCCCTTCACCACCAAAAATTGAACGGTAGGCTCAACATTTACACACAGACCTCTCTTAATTCATTCTAATGAGCAGTTCAACGACAGCTTTAGAGCATAGGCGTGCAAGGCATGTCATTTGAATGAGCAGAGCTGTTGTGTGCGTTTGGTCGCTATTCTAGTTCACCCATCTGCTGGTGATGGACAATTATCATGCCATGATTATCATGCCATGATTATCATGCCATGATTAGAGCCAGATCTGCGTCATCTATGAATACAGAATAGTTTCTGGTTTTGAGAATACTCATAGCCATGTTTTATCCCCCAAAACCTAATGCATTACAGTAAAACATTAAAAAATGACTATGTAGCAACATGTTGAAGCTCTGCAACAGGTCAAATCTTGGCTTATATTTTAGGCTGTAGTCAGTTTCAGAAAGTCTACAGGAAGCTGGCACATCAGTCTCACACCGGGGCTCATTTAGTATTTATTCTGGAGCGTGGGATCATATCACACAAGCTTCCTCAGCTGGAGGAGTTAAGATTCTAGACGTTTAAATTTCACCTTCTCCGGGCACAAAGTCAGAAAAAAACAGAAAATCTGAAAAATGTAATTTAATCAGAAGCCACAAAAGAGACAAAATGCATTTTTTAAATTAGCAAACAGTCGCTAATTTGCACATCCAGCAATTAGCATACGTTTAAATGTGTAAATGTCTGTTTAGCTCTGTTTTAGTGTCTTGGTTCTAAATGTGCATCTATGTTCATCAGAGAGTTGCTAACCCTGTTTTTTTTTTTTTATTTGTTTGTTTGTTTGTTTGTTTGTTTTACGTGGCCTGCTGCAGCTGAAAACAATACTGGGGAGCGAACAACAAAGCTGGTGGCTTGAAAATCAAAACGGAGAGTTGAAAGATCGAGAGAGCTGAGGTGAACTGCAGAAGTGGGTAATTATTATCTGCAAAATCATCACTGCAAGAATTATCTCAGCCACCATCAATACAAAAATCTGTATTATTGCTGCTTTAAGTTTCTGGCAGCTGAAGGAAACTTCAATTCCTGTGTCAACATGAGCTGACACAACAAAATGTTGATCTCTGGGAACATTTGACTGACTCTGAATCCAAGCGTGCATGTCAGCCTTATTTACCAGCATGGCCTTGTTAGCTCAGTCGTGCACCAGAGTGTGGGTATCAGTAACTGGTTAAATGTGTGTGTGAGGGTGGGTGGGGTGGTTGTCTGTGCTGCACGTGGCTGTCCGATGCCTGGGCTCTGCTCCCTGGTCTCTCCTAATTAGCCTCACACGGCGCAGTCGTTCCCTTCCCCTCCTCTCCCTTCTCTAGCCTTCCAAACGCACTCCACACAAGGGGAAGAGCGAACCTTTTGTTTTCTGTGTCGGACCTGTGCCCCGTTCCAACCCTCCTCCTTTTCTCTCCTTCTCCTCTCCGCTGACTAAATCTCTTTTCCGGCTTGATACTGCTGAAAACCATATGGTGTGTGTGTGACATCATCAGGGCAGGAAGCAGAGAGAGGGGAATGGTAGAGCTGGGGAAAGATTGGCTTGCCAGGTCTCTGTGCAGTGATGTCAGCAGAAAAGCACTCTGGGAGGCCACTTGGGGGGTGAGACCAGAGCAGGTTGGAATTTTTTTTTTTTTTGTAAGAGTTCACTCCCACCTGTATAATCAGGGGTTGAAGGACAATGTACACCTAGAGGAGAACTGGTCAGCTCAGTGACTGCTGGCCTAGTTTACATGTGGACGGATGCGCCTACATCTCTGCTCTGAAAATGACAAATCTCCATCCTGTTGATTTCAGTAAGAGTTTGAGTTTGGGCCCTCTTCAGATGTACTGGTCTCATACTGTGATTCTAAAAACTTCTGCAGATCATCTGTCTACCTCTTCCTTTAAGTCACTGGCAGTCTCAATCTGCTCACCAGGCTTTATGTCTGTCAACCACCCTCCCTCCTCCTTTTGTTCTCTGGGTGAACTCTCCGGCTTTGTTGTGAGATCCTGGTCTCCATACCATCACTACTGAGCCATCCAAGTCTCTATCAGCACACAAAGAGATGCACATAAACACTCAGTTACCCACTCACACAGTCAGCATCTCTCCCCTTCCCACACACAAACACACATGCGTTAAAATACCCTTTGCCTCTGATTAATGGCAGAGATTGGGGAGTGTGCCAGACGAGAGGAGAGGAGAGGAGAGGAGAGGAGAGGAGAGGAGAGGAGAGGAGAGGAGAGGAGAGGAGAGGAGAGGAGAGGAGAGGAGAGGAGAGGAGAGGAGAGGAGACGTTTCTGCAGCTGTGGTTTTGGAGTCAGTCTCTACACCCCTTTACTGCCCCCTCTCTCCATCTCCTCGTTGGCTCCCCCAGGGACACACGCCTTGGCCAGGCCCCAGGAACCAGGGAGTCAGGGGGAGAAAAGGGGGGGGAACAAGAGAGGGAAGGAAGGCTATCACAAAAGAAAGAGAAAAACAGAGCTGACCTAATACAAAAGTATTGTCAGGCAGCACCTACATAAACAGGAGAGCACATGAGATGTTCCTCAAGGGGTTTTTAATGGGCAAAATGGTACAAAGCATCACATATCCAGTGTTCAAGTCTCTTTTACTACTCGATACTGGTGCTGTCACATGGAGAGACAGTACACAGTTTTGAAAAAGTTCATTTACTCACTTGCTCTTTATACACACTCCAGCTATAGCATTCTACAGAAGTATGATTTTGCATGATTTCATTGTGTATTAAGAGTATTGTGTTGTACATTTTATATGCAAAGGACCACATGCAACTTTCTGACCCTTGCACAAACTCAGTCATTTACACTTTCTGGTTCTTCACAGGGGAGCTGTTTTGTAAGAGTAGTACCTCTACCTTTAGTCTACATGCCCACATGTGCCATCTATACAGGGGGGGGAAAGTCATAACTATTCAGATGTATCGATGTAAACGCGTCATTGTGGCCTCAAACAGGAAAGGAAAGTAGAAACTGCTATACTTCAGCAGTCATAACTTATGCCACCTGTGGGCAGCGAAGCAGTTTTTTTTTCTATGGCTGCTGTTTTCTTGTATAACAAATGGAGCGTCACTGTTTCACACTAACCATATGTTTTTCACCATCAGACAAGCAAGTGTTAGCCGTCTGCACAGATAGCTGCTCGTCGGCTGACAATTGTTCACCTCCTCACCAGCAGCGGGGTAAAAGCACGTTCACTTTGATTATTAATCACAGCAAAAACGCTGATTGATCCTGTTTCTGTGGCGCCATGTGAGCGGGTGTATTACTGAAACGGTTTCAACCACAGTGGCTTTGTAGCACGACGGAGGCAACGAGGAGACGCTGCTCCAGACCCAGACTGGCCTGTTGATGACAGCATCATCCACTGCAATTGCTGCAGTGAGAATAGAAACAGAGCTGATGTCAAATGTGTGTGGGATTGTTTTGTTGTTGTTGTTGTTGTTGTCTGTGTGGTACCTACATCATGACACAAGGAAAGATTGAGATCCACCCCTGCTGCTGTGGTGATCCTCTCAACACTGTAGCTGTACCGAGTATTAAATGAGGAAAGAAAGTGAACTAAATGAAAGTAAACAGTTTTCTCTATTGTTGCTGAGACCAGCTATAGGTACGTGTATTTCACAATTGTGAGAAAAAGAGAAAACGGTGGAGTTAATGGGCAAGTGGGTGGATGAACTTTAGAGGAACACGCGCCAGATGATGTTGTGAAAAGCACTAAAGCTGGCACATAATGAATTCAGTAGTAATTAATGCGCCACTGTGAAATTTCCTACTAAAAGGGAGGACGGAGTGTTTTTTCATGGCTGGAGTTTTATGCATTATCCTATACTGTAGCTTTATTGGTAACCTGGCACAAGTAGGACGTGTCCGCTTGAACCCGAAGTGTGATCAGCTCACCCCCAGTGGCCTGCAGCCCTGGGTTAGTGTGTATTTGAGGCATATTCTCTTTCTTCTCTTCCCCAGTATTCTCAGTGTTTTATGGGCTGTGTGCTGCGGTGCAGTGACCTCCCTCTCACCCCGGTGCCACCCAGCCAGTGCAGGATTCAGGCTCGCATGGCCCCTGCCAAAACCCCATAGCGCCACATCTGCAATCCATAAACGCCAGCCACTCTCGCTCTCCTACTCCCTCGCCCACACCATCTCAGACACTCTCTCTCTCTCTCACCCACTAACTTTTTCGTATAATTTCCAAATTCTATTCATCCTCTTTATGCATTCCTGTGACTGCTTCCTCCCACCATTTCTGCTTTTATTCATGCTGAACATCAACTGGCTCTTCCCTTATCTCTCACTCCCCTCGTTGCCCCTTTTTCTCTCCTTCCGCTTCTTTATCCACATCCAACGGAAAAATCTCTCACCCATTATATCTTTCAGTGGGAGCCAACTAAGTGTGGTGGCAGTGAACTAGGAACCACAAGACATTCCTGATCCAAACAGCACTAAGTCACCAGTGTTCATGTCCTCTGACGGGGTGGCCGGTGCCAAACACACACTTCACTTATGGGCTGGATTCAGCCTCACCACGTCGCAGTTGGTCCCCAAACAGCTAAATGTTTATCTGTTTCAAATTGATAGTGTCAGGGAAAAAAATGTGGCGTACACGTCTAAATTCAGTTCCATTTTTGTACATGTGTTACTTTGAGAGCATTCTCCATCATGGGGGTATTGAATTCCCCCTCCCCTCACCATGAACTCCCAGCCAGCAGAGCACACAACACTCCTCCCCTCAGCCTTAACAAGATGTGTTCAACACATCACTGTAACTGTGCCCGCGCCTAAATGCGTGTAAAAAAAAAAAAAAAAAGTAGGAAAAAAATTGAGTGTTGCCACAAAACTGTCCAGAGCTCCCAGCTTGCCCCCCATGGGTAATAAAGACATTTGTCTTTCCTGACTGTATTATCTTTTTTCTTCAACTTTTTCCCCTGTAATCAAATAAAAATGCAGCGAGTGAACTTTTGCTCCCCTCCGTTTCTTGGATCATGTTCTCCTCTCCATCCCAAAGTCTTCACCTTCTGGTTTCCCAGACATATTGGCATGCCTCAGTGGTGCAGTCCCTACAGAGCCCACAGATGAATCATGTTGCTGCAAGCATGCAAGCGCTCAGTTTGATGATAAATATTGTAATACATAAATCAGTGTTTTCCTAAGTGAGAAAGCATGGGGCAGGGAGGGAAACTGCGGAGCATTTTCAGCTTCAGTTTGAAAACAACAGAGAGGTCATGATCTGTGTGCGTGTTTGTGCTGACTAGGGCTAAACAAGGGAATCAGACCAGGGCAAGACCACCATGAATAGGGTAGGAGCAGGATGTGTGTATGTGTGTGGATACTGCCAGTAGGCATCAAAGCACTACCAGTACTTCTACTTTTAGCCGTTTGTACAATTTTAGACACACCACTTGAAAATCCTCTCAGGAAATCACGTGCTACAGGGAAACGGGAAGCTTTTATTTGCCCTGTCACTGATGTACTGTTGCTGTAGCTCAACATGACTTGAGTTTTGTGCAGTTGTTTCACACCGTCTTGAATTCATCCTGAGATTGATGATGATTAACTGAATCTCGCAGCTTCTTTTCAATGAAGTCCACTCAGTCACTTTCAGCGTAAAAGATTATGTAAATAAATGAATGTGACAGCTGCCATTGGTCAAAATCTAAAAGGCCGTAAGTCATTTATTGAGATTATAGAGAAGGAGTTTTGCCAAGAAGTACAACTTGGGAGTTCATTTTCCATGATTAAAGTTCCTCTAATATCACAAACATTATCTACATAATGATTTCTTTTGCCAAATTAGTAGATTTTAATGTGGCTGCAGGCTTTCAGCCACATCTGCGTGACTTCAAAGAGTTGCCAGTGCGATAGGCTTGAAACATGCCTGAGCAAATACTGTTGCTGATCTGCCAACTCGGGATGTTTGTTTAAATCATAAAATATGCTGTGCACAGTTATTTGTTTAGTGGTAGTCACTCAAATATTTTTGACCCAAAGAAAGGTGAGAGTTGCTCAAGAGCTTCGTGAATGCTTATTCTTTACTGCCATCTAGTGGACAATGAGATGGTTCCACATAAACGACTATTTAACTGGAGAAAGGACACTTTGGACCAAAATAGTTTTAATTACTACACTTTTTGAATATGTCACACTGATTTCTGTCAGAACACTGTCCCGTTCTCCTTCCACTACTCCATGTCCAAGTCATCCATGTCCACCGTTTCCTCTCTCTTGACCCAGGGTAGAGGCAGGGGCACGTAGGGGTCGTACGTCCAGCGAGGATACACCCTCTTGTACAAATTCATCAGGACTGTGTCTTGAGAGCGCAGCTGATTGTCAAATACACACTTCATGTGACCGTGTGTTCCTGAAAAAATAAAATAAGATACAATTCAAACATGGTGGTTCAGAGGAGACAGCTACAGACGATTCTTGAAGAAGCAGAGTTTGGTTTTTAAATGTTCTCACCCAAAGCCTCTTTGATGTGGCCTCTCCGACCCCACTTTGTTCGCAGCTCCACTGGTTTGAACCACATGATGTCATCTGTCATAACAAACGAACCATGAATTAAAGCCACCGAGAAATCAAACTTCAATAATCACAGTAAGAAATGTATGAGAGCATCCTCTCACCTCTATTAAAGAACATGTAGCGGACAACTGCGGAGCGACGGTTGATTTTGAACGGGTGTCCGCTCAGTACAATCCTCTTCAGCACAACGCGCTGAGGGTCACAGCTGAGCAGGCTGCCTGTGGCCACCAGGTCCTGGATGCCTAGAAAAACACAGACAAGAACACAAGCTCACATTTCAGCACAGAGTTAGTCTGAGTGGATAATTAAATAAAACAGACAGTAGAGGTGGCCAAAAGTTTACCGTCAAAGCAGCCAGACCATTAATGAAATCTATTTCCCTTCAAGCAGGAAAAATAAAGGGCTTTTTTTATCTCACCGTCACTTCTTTGTTTGAAGAGCAGGACTCCTGCAGGGGAGAAGGTGATGGGAGCATACACCGACACCACGGTGGGGGCATCTGGCCTGAGGAAGCGCTCCATCTTATGCTTGTCAGCTAAAGAAGAGCAGAGGCGAGTTCAACACTGAATAATTCATGTGCTACTATACGTGTACTACTCTACACCCAGCAGCTAAATCTAGTTTACGCTGCTTGCTTCTATTTTTGAAAAGAAGTAACAGCAAATCCCTAAAGTGCTCAGATGACAACAACTGCTTCTGCAGCTTGTTCCACAAGCACAAAATCAAGCTAGACACCAAACAGACTGTCGTCTCAGACCCCTCGAATAACAGGGTTTAATTTTGTACAGTGCAGAAAATTGGGCAATAGTGCAAATTCCTGTGTTTACAAAGTTTAACTATGTTCAAACGCACAGTGCAAATCTACTTCGCACCATCCGTTCTGTTGAAGTGAACCGTGATTTACATCTCAGACAGATGAGCAGGCGTTCTACCTGAGGTGTGCTGAGAGAAGATGGGAGATGCTCTGAACCTCCTATATCCACAGTGGAACACCAGCTCCTCTTTAGATTTGATCGGCTCTGTGTTGCTGGGATGTCTCCTCACTAAGAGGTGCATCACTGACATCTGTGCAGAAAACAAGATGGCAGGAAAGTCAATAACGGACAGTTCTGAATTCAGCCACAAATGCTTTATGATGTCAAAACCATGGATCACACCTTTTGTTCATGGGGTAAGAGGGACACCAACACCAGAGGTCGGCCTGACTGGACGCTCTCCATCACAGAAAAAGGTACGTCAATGATGTGGAGTGTAACATACCAGCCCACCTGGAAAAAGAAGAGTAGTGAAGTCAGAGGTGCCACAAAAACTAAGATGTAACCGAAGTGCATTTACAGATGGAGTGGCTCTTTCTCACCATGGCTCCCTCCTCGTCGGCTGCAGCCTCAGCCAGTGTGCGGCGGCGTGTGCGCTCGTAGCTCTGGAACTGGAAGATTCGTGAGTAGTTGATGGGTAAATTCTCCATGGGGTCCCAGGGCGAGGAGCGGAAACTTTTTAAGCCCCTGTAGCGCTGGAACCTGGGAGGAGAGGACGCCACAATCAAACAAGTTCAAAAATGGAAACGGCCATTTGTTTTCCACCTAACCTCAAACAAGGCCCCCTGGATAAGCACCAGGCTGTGAAGCATTTTTTATGTAATTGTCAAACCACATTATTGAAGCTTCTGTAATGATCACGACTCTCTCTCTCTCTCACACACACACACACACACACACACACACACACACTTAAACAAAAAGCATTTTTCTTTTTTGGCTTATGCACCGTGTGAGCGCCTAACAGTTCTCATCCTGCATAAAAGAAGCAGAGCTGACCTGATCCTAGCCGCTGTGTCGAGCGGTGTGTCCACCTCGTCTGGAAACATCTCGTTGGCTCGAGCCTCGCGGTAGCGTTTCAGGCCTTCTTCTTCTGCAGCCTCGTCCATTTGCTCGTCATAGCGCTGATCTGCTCCGGCTCGCTCTGTGGAACGCACCTCTTCCTCCTCCTCCTCCTCCTGTTCCTCTTCGCAGCCTGATCCTGGGTCCTGAACAGATCATTACCACATATTTTGTAAATTCTCATGTGATCACTCCATCTTGAAATTCTGTTTGTATGTTTATAAAAGCTACATGATGTGGTGGAAGCCACTACTGTACACCCTGTACATCCCTTTAACTATGCCTGTACTGCTAGTCACTTCCCCTGTTGATGGGTTATTGTCCAATTTCACCATTGAGTCTTTCAGCAGACACATGAATGAGCAGGTGTCTCTATTTTCCTCTTGCTACTCTGCGTACGCACAACAAGAGCAGGTCATGAGAAGACTTGCAGGCATACTACAATAGTAAGAGTTGCCAGAATTCAAAATATGGGAATCCCTGGTTTGCATGTATTTACATTTAGAGCAGCTTCCAGTGTGTCTACCAACAACTGCCTACAGACATCCACTCTCACAATATGTAGAAATTCAACTTCCATGGGCAACAAATTGTATTTGTATAAGGAAATGAATCATCAAAGAAGACATGCTCAGTCAACTGGCAAATTACAGGAGGAGCCAGACACATGAGGGGAAGACTCACTCAAGAGCGTGGGGTTGATTCACCTTTCCAACATCCCTGCTGTAATAATAATAATCATTATCATTTGAAGTGCCCTTTCCCCCATTGTTACCCTCTCCCAAGTATGTATTCCTGTGCGTTAACCTCGACATCAAACACCTGCTAATAACAATTACAAAATCGTAGTGAGCGCGTTGCATAAGGAGAGTTTCCCGACTTCTTTTCATGCAGAGCTGGAAATAAATAAATGGTCGACTCCTCCCTTCGACCAGACAGGAAATTCTGTTCACAGCACAGGAAGACAGGAGGCTTCTCTCAGGGCTCCTGCTCCAAACACTATTGTTGTGGTGAGCAGCCTGGCATTGCAGGCCAGACACAGACACTGAGAAAACAAACAGTGCCTCTCGGCAGCGCGGTGCACTGATCGTGGGTCACGTATGCACAGCACCAGCCCCGGAACCGCTGACACTCCGACTTCATAGCTTCTCCGCACATTACTGCCCTCAACATCCTCCACAAGATCGTGCCGACTGCAGTCACGCTGCTGCTATGACAACCACAAACAGCTGTACAAACTAACCTTGACCCCGCGTTCAGGCGGAACTTCTGCTCAAACTATTAACTCATAAATCTTTAAAAAAAAGAATAATAATTTACACTAAGTTCCCTTATTGTGTGATTATCATTTTTGCGTGATTATTATTATTGTGTGATTATCATGATTGCACATTTTGAAAAGCCTGGGATATGCCAATGTGCACTGGATGTTTGCCCCTTTGGGTTTTGCCCACATTTTAACATTTATGGAGTAAAAAATGACAGGGTTATGTTTTTGTTTTTTGAGAAAACATGTTTACCTCATGATGAACCATCTCGTATCACTCTGTGCAGCCAAACTGTGTAGATCAGAGCTCAAGATGCCAAAAATAATCCTCACCTTTCTAAATTGGCTCCAGTTCCTACCGCCATCTTTATTAAAGTGAAAATACACAAAAATACTTCAAACGTGTACCTGAGAGCTATTCTCTTCATCCTCTCCATCCATGGCCTCATCCAACATGTCGTCGTCGTCGTCGTCGTCATCGTCCTCCTCATCACTGTACTGTTCATCCATCTCTCTGTTCTCCTCGTCTTCATCGTCCTCTACTATCCAGGTTGCCTGGTAGTCTGATGTTCCTTTTGGGACCTTCATGACACGCTTCTTCTTCCTGGCCTCTGAACGGCACAGAGAAACATCAAAGAGGTATTTTAGAATACTGTGTTCTTATGACAGATTTCCTTTTTTAAAAGCATTACGCTGCACATAAACCTTATGTCTTATTCAGCCCTAGTTCCCAGAATTCCTCACCTCACCAATGGAATATTCTCAAAATGTTATTGCATGCTAAATTCTTTTTCTGCACCTTCAGCCTCCTGCAGCTCGGATTCTGTTGGCCAAGTCTGCTCTCCGTCCATGGCATCCACCTCAGCCTCTGTCTGCAGACTCTCCCGGCAGGACGGGTCTGCTTTCATGAGCACCCGAATCGGGGGCTCTTCTTCTCCTCCATCCTGTGAGAAATGACACAGATGGGTACATTTAGATTAAATTCACTGAACAAAAACTCCAAAACCAAGTGTTAAAAGTCTACTTGTCTATTCAAGTCTATTCCTGTGTTTTTGCATGTCCTAGTCCACTTACTTAAATGTCTGTGACATTGTAACAAGGTGAGTTTTACAGTCACTTAAATAAATACAAAATAAAATAAATAAATCACAAATATTAATTATATATTTGAGGAATCTTTTTATTTTTAGGAAATATAGTTGAATTTGTCAGATAGCTGATCAATAAAATATGAACAATGCAACACACACTGGTAAGAAGTCACTTACCATCATGTCAACATCTGCCGCCTTGCAAGGCTTTGCTGGTCTGGGTGTTGTTAGGTTGAGGGGAAGAGGGTCTGATGGAGCATCAATCTGACTGAGCTGAAAGTCTCCATGTCCACTGATGTGCACAAGTCTGTCAGCCCGTAAAGGACGGCCACGCACATACCCAGAGACGCAGAGAGTGCCGAGGCCCGTGGGTCCAACGCCCGTCCCCTCAGCAGGGCTGTTGGGTGTAAAAGTGACACGCTGGGCCAAAAGATGGGGGCGTCTGGATCGGAAACCAAGCTTTCTCTGTCTCTGCGTGCCCAAGTGTCTCAGAAGCAGAGTGGCGTCCTGCTCCGTATCCAAAGGGAAGAGACGGGCATCAGGAAATCGGACCTCCACGATCTTTGACAGAGCTCTCCTGGACTCAACCCTCTTCTTAACAGGAAGGTCAGACACACCCTGACACACCAAGGCTACATGATGTGGATATGAAACAGAGATATATGGACTTACGAAAGGTAGATAAATCAATCAAAATCTGATATTAAGTATAAAATACAGTGCAACAGCAGGATGTGAAAATTTATACCCACCATGACTGGGGAGACCTTGAGCAAAGAGGCAGGAGAGACAGTGTTCTCCATAGCTGTCCCAACCCTCAGTAGAGTCCAGTACAAATACTAGGCTATCTGCAATCTTTGTCACATCCAGCAGGGAGTGCATGTCAGCTGCCCAAAGAACAGGAACAGGTGAGACAAGCGTCAAAGAAGCAAACCCTCAGACACTGATACAGATACAGATAAGGGTGTAACTGAAGGTATGCATCTCTTTAAAACTGCTCTATATCAATAGTGACATTCCACTGTTAAACTGCCTTATTTCACTGTCACTGTCTTATTTCTCAAAGTTTATTTCCTGAGTCTGTGGATATTACATTTTGTTTATTATATATTAATATCATGCTTGATCTGTGTATACACAGGTGTGTTTTTGTCCTGTAAACTTTTCATTTGATTCAGTTTGATTTTTGTTGTTTGAAGTAACAACTGTTTCATGACACACAACTTTTTACCTGTGTTTTGGCTTAGAAAGGTGAACCTTTGTTTAAAACGGGGCAGGATCAGCCCAAAGCTGTCACTGATGCCACTGATGCACCGCTCCTCATGTACAACACCCCCAGCACCCTCCTCACGGAGCAGTTTGGTAACAGCACCAGCATCAACTGCAGCATGGAGTGACACTACGGCAACCAAATGAGGGGGGCCGTCCCTGGTTCCTAGACGTCGCTTTTCTGTCAGGACCTAAAACGACATGAGACATGAAACATCTGCAGCATCAGTCAGGAATTCAAGGAAACGTGGTGTTCATTTGAAGTCACAAGTTACCATGTCTTTCTTATTCCTGCGCAGCTGGCTGGCTTTGTGCCTTCTGTCCATCTTCCTTTGCTCCTTCCTCTGTTTTTTGGTAAGGCCCATCACAGATACTCTCCCTGTTAGACAAATTCAACACAAGGACTTAGGACACTTTATGGTGCAAGATCACAAATTAAGTGGAAAGTATATATGTGTATATAGGTGTATAACAATGTTGCTAAACATACCTTATAGTACCATGTAGGACACATATGTCAGTAGCAGGTTATGGTATAATTCAATATTCCTGTAGGCTATTGAACTTATGAGTTTTGTCTATACGTCCAACCCCCAATCCTAAACATCTGTATACCGTGTTTTTTAGAATATAATGTCTGTCTTAGCTACTAACCTAGAACAATTGAAAAGTGGGTATCAGTTCAGATTCTGTGGAAAGTAGTTTGTCCTATTTGTTTCTGTCTGACAGCTCATTTGATATCCCTGTACATTAGATCTGTACTGTGGAGATCGATTTCCTGTGTCAATACATCTGAAATAGTCCTTTTAACACTAACTTCACAACCGTTTGTGATTTAACACACATTAAATTTTAATTTAAAATTAACAGTTGCAGTAGTGTAGGGGATAGCATTTACAGTCAGCTATGTAATTTTAATTTATTATGTGAGTGTCAAAAAGCGTGTATGTTAAGTTGGGAGGTGAAAAATATTCTGATTGTCTGATTGTTTAACGTAATATGACAACTTGTTTGGATGAGGCTGCAACCTAATAGGTTGGACCAACGTTACAGTCACCAGGACTTTCTTAGTAGGAAAATGTGTTGAAGGACTTAATTTACTTGTAACCCAGTTTCTTCTAAACTGATTTCACCTCTGAATTGTCCAGAAAACTCAACACGTGTGTTTGCAGACCCGTGACTACAGCAACAAGCTAACACAACACACGTAGCATCAGCTGTTAACTGACTCTTTCTAACTGAACATTGCGTACCTTTGTTTTCTCTTTCAATTTCGCCTTTCGTCCGATGCTTGCCATGTTTGTGTCCTTTATTTTTCTGTTTATATATGCCGGCTCTGTGGCCCTGTTGTTTTTCCCCATTCGCAGCCATTTTCACCATGTGGGAAAGTCAGGCAATTAACTTCCGGACTCGCAGCAGCGTCATCACAGAGGCGTGTCTTCAGGGGTTCTTCAAAATAAAAGCCTCTGTCAGCATGTGAGCAAATTTTTGCAAACACGCTGTAATATTTCGATGGACCGCCTTTAGCTTTGATTACGGCACACATTCGTCGTGGCATCGTTTTGATATGCTTCTGCAATGTCACGACATATATTTATTAATTTTATTACTTATGTCTTGTTTTGATGATGGGAGAGTTGGACCGCTGCACAGCACATCTTCTCCAACATATCCCAAAGATTCTGAATGAGGTTAGGGTCTAGTCTCTGTGGTGTCTAATCCATCTCTTAAAATGATCTTTCATTCTCCCTGAACCGCGGTTTCACAATTTGACCTCAATGAATCCTGGCATTCTTATTTCGGAAAATTCCTGTGACATCCGGGAAGAAAAAATCCATTGATGGAATAACCTGGTCATTCAGTATGTCCAGGTAGTCAGCTGGCTTTAATAACCTTGCTGAACCTAGACCTGACCAACTGCAGCAACCCCAGATCATAGCACTTCCCCCACAGGCTTGTACGATCCGCCTCTCTTCTTACCCTGATGCACCCATCGCTCTAGAACAGGGTACATCTAGACTCATCAGACCACAAGACCTTGTTACATTGAACAGTTCTTAACCCAGTTTTAGTAGTTTCATCAACCTCCTTAGAGGTTTTCTTTGCTTGATTCATGCCAATAGTTTGACCCTTCGGAAACATATTTTGCACAACCACAGGATGTGTCTTCAGACGTGGTTGTCTGAGAAATGAGAAGCTACTCACTGCATCAGTTAGGGTTAAATAACTTGTTGGTAGCTGAAACATATTCATCTATGCAGTAATTATCCAATGGGAGACTCTTACCTATTTGCTTAGTTAAATCAAGGTAGTTGTGTAGTGTATGTTGACATTACTGAATATTGCATTGGCTATATGAATACATTTACTGGAGGAAGAACATAACATAATATATATTTTATATATTACATATAAAACATATATATTACATTGAAGTCATTTAAATGCATTTATTAGGTACTTGTCCTTTACTTAAGTAACTTAATGTTAGGTAACTTTATACTTTATCTTCCCCACATTTCTGAGATCAATGTACTTTTAACCTTACATAATTTGTTTAATTGCAATCGTGAGTACTTTATTGCAAATGAATGCCCCTGATCAGCCCTAAAGTTACTTTGCTTAGATTGAACAACTTACATGATTTCACCAAGTGCCATGCAATAACAAGAATGATTAAAGATGAACAAGCAAAACCTCAAAATCAATTGGGTAAGAAAAATGTGCAAGTGGGTGAAGATGTGTGAAAACACCTGTGGGCACACACTGGGGATAGGGCTTACATAAAAGAGTTTACATGCAAGTATCCTCCTCCTGTACCTGTACAAGCTACAATATGTAAATACTGATGATATTTGCTACTTCTAATCCATTTATAAACAACAAATAATAGATAACAACAATAACATGTTTCTGTATTCTTACAATATATTTTTTCCTACTGCACATATCTACATCATTTTACTTAAGTAATTTTTTCATTACTTTTACTCGGCCTACTTAAAACACCTTCACTCCACCTTTACTGGCTAAGACTGCTCTGGCCTATCCCACCATAAGCTTAAACTGAAAATGTTTTACAGAAACAAATGTTGTGTCCTTAAAGAAGGTATAAAATCAAAGAAATCAACAATCATGAGGAGAGGAAGAAGAGGAAGAAGCGATTTAAAAGGGAGAAGAATAATGTGTAATTACATTGCAGATAGATGAGTAACATCTCATTAAACAACATTTCTTCTATATTTAGTTTATATGATTTCATCACTGACATCATCCTTTCCATCCGCAAACTGTAGTTATACATTTTGCAATAGCATCCACTGTTTGTTTTGCAGTTAAATCCTTATATGGCTAACTTTTTCTACTTCCTCTTACTGTATGCCTTTTGGTCAAAGCTATTATGGGCTAAAATCTTCTGGGTTTGCTTTTGCCATCAATAAGATCTCTATTCTTTGGGGAGAAGCTTCACTTTGTGCAACATAATGCAACACCAATAACATGTGACATCTCAGCAAAAAGCACTTTAGCAGATCCAAGAGCCCTCTAATTAGAGACAATGTGAGTAAAACTTGCCATTTATTTTACAGAATGCATTGGCAAACAAAAGCTGACTATGCTGAAAGGCAATATTGTTTTCTGTTCTTCAATGTAAAAGATACACATCTAGATATGCAGTCCACACTGGAAGTTCAGCTTTTATGGTGCAGATTATTATAACATAATATGATAAAAATACAGCTCAGTATATTGTTATCATTCACTTCCAGTAAAATAATAAATAAAAAAAAAACATCTAAAATTGCAAAAGAGGTTCGTATCTGTGTTTTTGTGTGTATATAAATCTATTTATGTTTTAGTGCAAGGATGACAGTGTTGCTTTGTTTGAACTGTAATATAGCAGTATAGCAGTAAGTATGTTTTTTGGACCTAATTTGCTAGAAGAAAATCTGATATTGATGATACCCACAGAATGAAACAAAACTTTTCAAATGTTTTGGTTGGCTTCTTTGCCCCTGCCACTATCAAACAAATAAAAATTTAAATAATAGCCCACAAAAGAATGTAACTTGCATACGTAGCTAAAAATGTAATAAGGAAATGCAATCTAGCCTATCTTGCTGTTTTTATAGGCCTATTAGGCTGCTTCTTCCAAAAATATGTGAGCTGGCCATAACACAAGTGAATGCAAAGTTTTGTAAGAGTTTCATATTGAATTTCCTATACATTATAGGTCTAGGGTATGGCAGGCCGTTTTAAAAATAATAAATAATCTTGATCACATTTAAGCTATCTATCTGTTTTTGACTAGTTGACATTATAATGCAAATAGGCAAAAATATAAATCAAGTTATCTGCAATTGCATTGTGACCAGTAATAATGACATTTTAAAATATGTACACTTCCATTTTTACTAGTCACATGAAATGACAATAATGCCTTAGCGCCGATTTATCATTTTTTGGACTGGAAGAGTTCACATAATCAATATATGCAATTTATGACTAGACAAAACTATAACTGAACATATCCGTAACTACATTTTACTAGTCACTATTTCAAAATTCTAATTCTAGATATCATTAATGGCATCTTGACTAGTCATAATTCCAATTAAAGACATCTTCAATTTGGCACATTTAAAAGATATCTTATTTACCTTGTTTGATGTCTCAAACTAAGATAATCCTAGACACAATTCAATTGTAGATAGCTTTAATTATTTCTTTCTTTAATGTCACTTTGGATATCTAAAATTATGTCATTTTTATTATAAAAAAAAAGGTTCTGACTAGTCAAAATACAACTGAAGATATTAAAGAAATGTAATTTTCACTAGTCATAATATAACTAAAGATATCTGGAATCCTTTTATATGGGATAGATAACACTGATTTGTAGATCAAAACCTTGCTGAAAACTCTCACAAACCTTCCTCTGCACTTAAATCTATTTCTGCACTTCAAACCTTAAAGAAAAACAATTCTTAAACTTATTCTCCTTGTATCTGAAGCATTGAGCACAGTTCTTCTCCCTTGGTTTACATATTTTTGCGTGCTTTGCGCCTCACTTTTAAGTCGCTCTGGACAAATAACTAAAAGTTCCAGTTGTGATCGTTCAGTCGTGAAGACAGTGCAGACCTGTTTGATGGGAGCTCTGTCCACCTTGGATGTGTTCAGTGTGGGTGACTGTTGCGATGCTCAGTCTCCGCCTCTGGATGTTTTTGGGTCAAGGAGAGTTGACTGCAACAGTCAGGGCGGAACTGCTGGATGCAGCGTGTAGACGGAGCGCTCACAGTCAGGCTCACTCACAGCGGAGCTCAACAACAACCAAGTAGTTACTCTGACTGCGTGATTGACTCAGACTTCGCTTTGTTCTCACCACATTGCGGATAGCACCGTGGTTTGTTTATGGGCGTTTTGGAGGTGTTTGAACTTCCCTCACATTCTCCCCGACGTATTTTCACGAAGGGAGGCGGCGGCGGAGCGCTCGGCAGCCATCTTTGGACCTGCCTGGGAGTGGGATTCGACTGTTCTGGCACCCCAGTTACTTCAAGGGTGGGGATTTTAACCCACAGTAATTCACCCATATGTACGTTGTAATCGACTGACAGCGTTAAGAACCGCGAGGATTTAGCGTACAATACTGCAAAACCGGGGACGAGGCAGGAAGAACAGCTTTATAACCCTAAACTGTTTTGAATTACACGACATTCTCCTAAGCGCTGGAACCTGGCCTGTCAGAAGACGGTGAGTTTCAGCTAACTGGCTAAGCTAACTTAGCAAACATCCCGTAGGTTAGCCTGCTAATTTAGCAATTTCTGCAAAGTGACTCTTAAAGTTTGGTTTAATTCTACAAAATTCCTGTAGTCATTTAACTCTCCGCGGGGTAGATAGGCTGTTTATATTGCTTATATAGTTTTAGAGTATGACACGTAACTTAGCCTAGCTAGCTAACGTTAAGTTTGCTGTGTAGCTGACATTACAGTGAACCTGTGTGCACGCTTCTGAATGTTGCTTTACAATACGTTACATTTCACACTTTACGAGGTTGATTTGTTTGTGTCACAGCTGAAACAGCTGTTGGAAAGTGATAACTTTCAGCAAATCCCACTAAGTGCTCTTTCTCCAGTTTCACTTCATGTTGCAAGTCCGGCGAGGTGTTACCCAGCCACAGGTCATTTAACTGCGATAAAACGCAGCAGGTAGAAATTACAGTGTGGGCTTTGCTGTAAGGTGGGTCTTGGTATTTTTAATGTGTGTTTTAAATTGTCAGAGCAAACTACATTCACAAGTACAGTTACCAGTTCCTATATATAAGTATAGGACCTGGTAACTCTGGTTAAGCCAATTAGCCATCTTACTCAATTAACTTACTGTAATCCATGCCTGTACCACACACAAACATAAGATAAAAGCTGATTAGAATCAGTTTTATTTTTCCAAAAACTTTCCCAAAACTCTTTTCTAAAACGCTTTGTAGTAAAGACAGGTGGTGAACAATATGCAGTTTTGAGTGTTGTGGATGGATTGGAGGTGCTCAGTGGGAAACAATTTATCTGATCTACATTACTTCTAACATATAGGTTGACATAATAACTAAACTGATTTGTGTACCGATTTCTAAAAAGTGATGGCAGTTGCATTTTCAGGGCCCATTCCTACTCTCTATAGCAATGTGAACAGGAAATGCTGAGAAATGCAGCCCAATGAGGACACGCATTGAGAATTCCAGCCCTCCAGCATTGTTGTCCTGTCCTGCTGCATTCTTGTGCATATGTGTGTTAGGTGGAACGCAAGGATGTTTTATGAAGGTATGAGTTATGATCAGTCCCTTTTTTGCTCACGTGTCCACACTTTAAAATGCCAGCATGACATACAACAACAAAGCTCATTCATGAGCCACAATGTAGTAAAGAACAATGGCAATAAAGAGGCACAGTCTCACATGGTAATGAGGCTTTATTCCAGAGTTGTGGCTGCATCTGTGTGAAATAGTGAGTTGTTCAGTGTTGTTGTGAGACAAAAGATGTCTGCTTGAACTGGGGGCTATTTCTCACAGGCTGGGAAAGAAGTCTTGTGACTCTAGCGTCAGCTCTGCATCTGTTTGCAGCTGATCATCTGAGCTGCATGGACTCAGTAAACTTTCCTCAGTGATCTTTTACTGTCTACATCTGTACTACAACAGTAAAGCTCTGTAACAGACCATTTATTAGGCAGAAAATAATTAAAAGTTTAAGCCTGGTAGAGGAGCTGTAGGCCTGTTCTATATTATGTTAATTTCTGTGAATTTAAAGAGTGGAATATGATTACTGTGAATCTTAAAACCAGAAATATCACCGATCAGAAGAGGTAGGAACACTGTAGACAATTTGGAATGGTTGTTTTTGTATGTGATTTTTTTTTTTTGTGTGTGAACTGACCCTTTTTATAAATCATAGCCAGGTTATATGGGCAATGTTTGGTATGTGTGTTAACCAGGTGCTTACAGGTTTAACAAGTCGTCTTGTCACTGGAATTCTTTGTTTCAGTTCATAGTGAAGCACCAGTTGTTGCCTCAGTTTCTTTGTTCGAGCTGGAGATCGTCAGTTGTAAGATGTCTTTTTGTGTGCCCGCCTCACATCTGCCTGTCTACATACCAAGTCACTGACGGTGTGAGTGGAGGTTGTCAGGACACAGCCCACTGATTTCCTTGCTGTGTTGCTGTTACTATGGAAACTGAAGACTTATCTCTTGCTACCCCAGGATTTCCGACTGGCTATTCTCCACATTTGCACCTGACATCATGGTTCAGTTCAAGTTTTGCGTAGCTCTCTTTCGCTGCTTGCTGTCACACATATGGAGATTCAGAGAGCAGTGATTTTTACAGACAAGTTTAACTTTCACTTTACCTCTCAGCGTTGTGTACAGCTTCATTAATGTTATTACATCACAATGTGTTTAAGAGTGTATTGGAAAAACAACCAACATCCAAATGTAATGACCTTTGGAGCATAGTACTTCTCTGCTCTTTATTTAGTACTCAAGCCTTGTATTTTTACTTTAGACACAGAATATATTAAGTGTTATTACTGTGCTGTTATATTTTCTCTGTGTATTAATTTTGTTTTCCTTGTACTTTTAGCTCTGAACACATGAGGCCACTGTCTTGCAGATGAGCCATCGGTGGGGGCTTTCAAGTCGCTGTCGCAGATCCAGATAGTTGCTGGCGGCAGCGGCATTGCCCCCCCCCCCCAAACTCCCCATTATGCCCAACAGCAGTCGGGCGGGAAGCCTGAAGGACCCCGAAATTGCTGAGCTCTTCTTCAGGGAGGATCCAGAAAAGCTCTTCACAGACCTGCGTGAGATTGGACATGGCAGCTTTGGTGCTGTATATTTTGTAAGTGTTTTACATTGTAACACTATGGTGTGAGCCTAAAGCCATGTTCAGTTTGGCATTTAAACATGTGTATTCAGCCACATCACTCTTTCAGTGACACCGTTGTGGTGGCATATAGAGACACACAGCCTCTGTTAAAGCATAAGGCTGACTATATTCTATATGTTCATTACTTTAAAAAAATTGAATAAAAAAGCCTGACTACAGTATTAAATTAACTTTATCCTCTTAGTACTTTCTGACACTCCTTCAGCTTGTTTTTAACACCAAGCTTGCCCCATAGTTTTTCAGACCTGGATGTAAATTTTAAAAAATAGTCTAGACAAGACTAATATGTATACTCATTTTAATGTTTAAATGTTAATGTTCTTAAACAGCATGACACTGTAGTTTATTCATTATTCATAAGGGGCCTATTTCAGGCACTCTAGTGTTATTTAAAGCAGCCGGACATTACAACTGTCCAATGCACTTTTTGGGCAACATTGGGGTTCTCTGGCCAAGAGGAACATGCTACTATATGAGTTCTTATTAGTAGGATTAACTCAGTTTTTAGATTTTTATATTTTATAAATTGGCAAAATTAGAAATAACGATAGCTGTGGAAAACCTGTCATTTAGTACTATGAATTACTAATAAAAGGTTCAGTATTAATGGGTTTCAGCCTGCCAATAACTGTATGTATAGAACAGGCTTAGATGACTGGGCCTTTGTAGTCTTGACATTCCTTGACTTCATGACATTAATGAATCATTTTGTTTTATATCAGTGTTTGGCAACTGGAGGCCATTGTTCTATTAATAAATTGCATTTGATCCTTTCAAACATTTCTGCATATTTGAGAAGGATTCTAAAGTTCAATTGTTGGAGACTAACACCATCTTAGTGTGCCAGTCTAAAAGTATGACTCACTGAAAACGATTGAGCAAGAAAACTTTACAATGCAAATCACATACTGGTGATTTTGGTGTTTTATTTTTGTTTTAGTAGCTTGGAAAATGTAATATTTCTTGTGCGACTTGGTGCTTTTGTACAATGTATTAAAATGCTGTGATGAGCTACATAGTCTCTGTAATGTGGACATTATGCCAAAACACTTAAAAGCTTGCTTGTGTTTATTTAGGCACGGGATGTGCGGACAAATGAGGTGGTGGCCATTAAGAAAATGTCCTATAGTGGAAAGCAGTCCAGTGAGGTATGATAGATTCCATTAACATCATATTAACAGGCAATTGTTACTAAGTTTATTTGTAAACATTGTTTTGCTTGTTGTTATAATCCCCTGTTTTTTTATGGTTTGTCACAGAAATGGCAAGACATAATCAAGGAGGTGAAATTCCTGCAGAGGATACAACACCCAAACAGTATAGAGTACAAAGGATGTTACCTGCGAGAGCACACTGCCTGGGTAAGTTTCTCGATGATGAATAACAGTAACGGATAACAAGGGAAAACCAAATTCAATATAATAATAAAAATGTTAAAATGTTATTTTATTGCAGTTGGTAATGGAGTACTGCCTAGGCTCTGCTTCAGATTTGTTAGAAGGTGAGTTGAAAACTTTTGAACTGATAATCGCTGAATGAACACCAGCAAGGCTACAAGTGGTCTACAGTCAGTAGGGTTTCTTAGGCATGACCTCCTTAAACTTACCCTGCCTTTGCCTTGTCTGTTGCAGCTCACTTTTAAGTGGCTTTGGATAAAAGTGTAACGTGTAATGTAAACGTAGCCTCTTTTTAAACTTTATCCTTGTTGCTTTTTCTTGATTTTCATTGTTGTTTTTGACTGTGTCTATTCTAGTTCACAAGAAACCTCTGCAAGAAGTTGAAATAGCTGCAATTACCCATGGTGCTCTTCAAGGGTTGGCTTATCTTCACTCCCACAACATGATTCACCGGTGAGTGTGTCGAGAGTTCACAAGCATGCTGGCCACCAAGTGCTTATGCCCCAGGCTTTCTGTTTTCTATGTGGAGCTGTAATCATTCCCTATTATGTGTTTGACAGAGATATAAAGGCAGGAAACATCTTACTGACAGAGCCAGGGCAGGTAAAACTAGCAGATTTTGGTTCTGCCTCTATTGCCTGTCCTGCCAACTCCTTTGTTGGGACTCCATATTGGTATGCTATCAAACATTTATATTCCTCTGCAGAGCACTTAATTAAAATTGTTTATTTTATTTATTTATTTATTGCTTTATTTGTTCTCAGGATGGCCCCAGAAGTAATCTTAGCTATGGATGAGGGTCAATATGATGGAAAGGTGGACATTTGGTCCTTGGGAATAACATGTATTGAATTAGGTATGACCAATTTTTATATGACCTGATTTACAACATTTTATTGCATTTATGACCATCCAATGGCCAGAACTACTTTTGCTTATTTAGTGTGTCAGTAACTTAATATTGTGTTGTATTAATGTTGTGTTCTTCTTGCTCACATTTTTTCCAACTTCTTGGTGTAACCTGCTACTTGGTTTGTAGCTGAGAGGAAGCCTCCACTATTCAACATGAATGCTATGAGTGCCTTATACCACATAGCACAAAATGAGAGCCCCATGCTGCAGTCTAGTGAGTGGTGAGTTTAGAATTAAGTTAAAGTATCAGCTGGTCTAGTGTGTCTGAAACAGAGTCCATAAAATGATTGCAACTCTGATCTTTTGCCTTTTTCCTTCCCTTACTTTTAGGACGGATTATTTCAGAAACTTTGTAGATTCTTGCCTTCAGAAATTGCCTCAGGATAGGCCCAATTCTGAGGAGCTCTTGAAGGTAGGAATAAAAAACAAAAACAACAACAACAACAACAAAAAAAGCTAGATCAGACTGATTCTGTTTTAAGGCATTTAAAATCTTTTAGCTACATTAGAGTTAAGAATTTTAATCCAAAAGGGCTTCTTTGTGTCTTTCTCCAGCATGCATTTGTACAGCGTGGTCGTCCAGAATCAGTTTTATTAGACCTGATAAGTCGGACTAAGGATGCAGTGCGGGAGCTGGACAATTTGCAGTATCGTAAAATGAAGAAGATCCTGTTTCAGGAAGCCCACAATGGCCCCACAACTGAACCACAAGATGAAGAGGAGGTCTGTCACGTGACATTTTTAACTGTTTTCCCACTTTCTCTTTCTCCATGTCTGTTAACTCCTTTTAAGGGAGCCTGTATTTGTTAGTATTGTCATAACATGCTGTTAGATAGCAGTGCTGTAACCTTGTTACTGTCTGCTGTGTGTTCTTTTTAGGATCCAGAACACAGTGTGGGTAGGACAGGTACAGTGAACAGCGTTGGGAGCAACCAGTCTATCCCCAGTATGTCAATCAGTGCCAGTTCCCAGAGCAGCTCTGTCAACAGTCTAACAGATGCCGGTGATGACAAGAGTGAGGTGGACATGGAGGGAGACCACACAGTTATGTCCAACAGCTCTGTCATACACCTTAAACCAGTGAGTTCAGGTCAACGGTCTGCTCCGGAGTCATGTCTCATATGTGGTTCACTGTTTAGAATTGGTCACAGTAATTATGATGTTAATGTAATGCTCTGCATTTTTGCTTCTCTTTCAGGAGGAACAGACATATAATCAAGAGTTAGAACCTCACACCCGGCCAACTGAACCACAGTCACCGCCTGCACAAACCCCACGGCCAAAACGAAACCGTGAACACTTTGCCACTATACGCACAGCCTCAGTGGTAATAATACAGTTACTGTATTTGCAGATCATACATACGATTGCTAAAGTAACTGCTTTACAACTGTATAACTGCTTCTATACCTTATGGGAATTTTCCCCAACCATGGGTAGTTAAAATCTTTTGAGATATTGACCTTGTCATCAGTTTGACATGTATTGTGTTCAGCCGAAAACTTCAACTTTCTTTCCAACCAGTTGTAATGTAAAGAGAATCTGTGTTTTTTGTCTGCCAGCTCACGCGCCAAATTAAGGAACATGAGCAGGATTCGGAGCTAAGGGAGCAGATACTAGGCTACAAGCGCATGAGACGGCAGCACCAGAAACAGTTGATGGCTCTGGAAAACAAGCTGAAGGCTGAGATGGATGAACATAGACTCCGTCTGGACAAAGAACTGGAGAACCAGAGGAATAGCTTTGCCCAGGAGATGGAGAAACTGATCAAGAAACACCAGGCATCCATGGAGAAAGATGTACGTTTTCAAACTATTTTTGCATTCACCTTCTACTGTGCATTGACTATTGTTTTGCACAGACAATAATTAATAATTATGTCAAATTCTCTATCAGGCAAAAACATTTAGCAGTGATGAAAAGAAGTTCCAGCAGCATATTCAGAGTCAGCAGAAGAAAGAGCTCAACAGCTTCCTAGAATCCCAAAAACGGGAATACAAACTCCGTAAGGAACAACTCAAAGAGGTAGTGAGATTTATTTGAATACTTGATCTAAACTGTATCTATTTCTCATAAGTGTGCCTTTTAGCCTCACATTGTTAGCAAACAGACATTGATCAGTATTATAAAGCCAGTCAAACTAGTGACCTGCAATCTTTATTCCACATAGGAGCTGAATGAAAACCAGTCAACACCCAAGAAAGAAAAGCAGGAGTGGTTGTCCAAACAGAAAGAGAACTTCCAACACTTTCAAGCAGAGGAGGAGGCCAATTTACAGCGCAGACAGAGGCAGTATCTGGAGCTGGAGTGCCGCAGGTTCAAACGGAGGATCTTGATTGCTCGTCACAATATTGAACAGGACCTAGTGCGAGAGGTCAGTTCTCTGTCCTTAATGGTCCACATAATGCCAGATATGGATGAATTACAAGAAACAAAAACTGGTCCTTTTTTATTTTTTTCTGTATAACAAGCTTATATTTTTGTTGTATTTTAGGAGTTAAACAAGCGTCAGACCCAGAAGGACTTGGAACATGCAATGCTTCTCCGGCACCATGAGTCCATGCAAGAGTTGGAGTTCCGCCAGCTTAATACCATTCAAAGGACAAGGGTTGAGCTGATCCGTCTGCAGCACCAGACAGAGCTCACCAATCAGCAGGAGTACAACAAGAGGAGGGAGAGAGAACTCCGACGCAAGCACGTTATGGAGGTTCGCCAGCAACCCAAGAGCCTTAAGGTTAGAATAAGCTTATGGGTCACCTTCCTGCAAAATTTGCCATTTTTATGTCCAAATAATTCACCAAAGTGAAACAATCGGAACAAAATTCATAAATATAATTAAATCGTCTGGGAGTGTTCCTTGCTTGGTCTGAGAATAATAACATGGATGACAATAGTCATTATTATGCTGTTTCATTTTTGCTTTTCTCTACATCCTAGTCCAAAGAGCTACAGATCAAGAAGCAGTTCCAGGACACATGTAAGATTCAGACTAGGCAGTACAAAGCACTGAGGAATCATCTGCTGGAAACCACCCCAAAGTTGGAGCACAAGGCTGTCCTTAAACGGCTGAAGCAGGAGCAGCACCGCAAACTGGCAATCTTAGCAGAGCAGTACGACCACTCCATCAATGAGATGCTCTCAACACAAGCGGTTAGTGTGACACTGACAACAACTTGGAATCTAATGTTGAAATGCAATAAATTAACTAGAAGTAAGAGTAAATACTATATTTACCATCTCTAGTAGACGTGTCAAAATCATAAATATTATGTATGGGTCCTGATTTTGATTGTTTCTCTGTCCTTAGCTTCGTCTGGATGAGACTCAAGAGGCACAGTACAAAGCGCTACGAATACAGCTACAGCAGGAGCTGGAGCTGCTTAATGCCTACCAGAGCAAGATCAAGATGCAGACAGATGCCCAACATGACCGTGAGAAGAAGGACCTGGAGCAGAGAGTGTCACTCCGAAGGGCCCTGCTCGAACAGAAGGTTGCTCTCTATGCATTATTCTTGTGCAAAGATTAAACTTGTCTAACTAACTAAGATCTTGGTCACAATTTGAGTTGTAGAAGTACTTCAAATTCAAAAAGCTCAGCACACACAGTCAGGTTTTCAGTTATAGTTAATTACATATGATCCTGCTGAAGAAGGCCAGCAGAGATCTATTGATAAAATTAAAGAAGTAATTTAAATTTTCTTGTTTTCAGTTTCTATTTGCTAAATATGCACACACCATGAATGGATATCAGTAGAACACAGTAAAGTGTAATGTATTGTTTGTGTTGTTATTTACTTTTGTTTGTTTTTTTGCAAACTTTCTCTAGATTGAGGAGGAGATGATGTCATTGCAGAATGAACGCTTGGAACGAATTCGAAACTTGCTGGAACGTCAGGCCCGAGAAGTTGAGGCTTTTGATTCAGAGAGTATGCGTCTGGGCTTTAGCAACATGGTGCTAGCAAATATCTCCCCAGAGGGCCTCAGCAATAGCTTTCCTGGGGCTCCAGGAAACTGGAGTCACCATCAGCAGCAACACCCACCTGGGAGCTCCCAAGGGTCACACAGGGGCAGTGGCGGTTCAGGCACTGGGTCCAGCCATCACCTCTATCACTCCAGTCTTGGAGGGGTGCCTATGCATCAGTGCTGGGGTCAGGGTATGCAGGGAGGCATGGGTTCACAACCATGGGGCCACCCATCGCGCAGCAGTGGAAGTGTACAGAACAGCCCCCAAGCAATGGGGAGGACACCCTCAGGAGGGCGCAGTGAGCAGGCCATGAGTAGGAGTACCAGTGTCACCTCTCAAATATCTAACGGGTCACACCTCTCCTACACATAGATCCCCAGGGTTTGAGCGTGGAGACGTATAATCCAGCAAAAACAGCAGGACAGAGTATTGTCTGAGCTTTACTGCGTCTCTCTGCAACACTTCCCCTCACATTCTCTCATGTACAGATGTGGATGTGTGATGAAATAAATATTGCTCAGGTCAAAAGGGCTGGAAGAAGAGCAGCCCGTCCTCACGGCAGTTTATCGGCACACATACAGATCCTTAAATTTGTGTTACATAAGTGATTTCATATAATACTCCCATTGTTTTATTTACAGCTCTCTCCTATGGAATTTGTAGAATATATGTTTTGTGCTATTCACAGCCATTGCTCTCATTTTGCACATGAAACACTGTTGAAGTTTCTTTGACATGTGTTAACTATGTCCTTGAGAAGGATGGTGTCAAACAATCATGGTAAACTGATTTTATTTTTTACCGTTTCCTCCTTTAGTGCAGAAGGTCAAATTCAGTTAAACACTGACCAATTGTGACAGTGGTTAAAAACGCAGCAGGCCCAAGTGAATTTTTCTTTTTCTTTTTTTTTTTTTTTCGTTCTTTGCTGTTGTGATACCAGCCTGCTGTAATGGTCATTGTGATAAAGTATATGCCTCCTTTTATTTAATATTTTTATTTCACCTGATATTTTCTTCAGCTAAAAAAGAAACTAAACAAATTCAGAGCCAAATAAAGTAATCTTAACTGTTTCAGGCTTATATGACAACACTACTACAGTGCCTTTTAACCTTTGATCACACAATTCAGCCTCAGATGTTTAAGTTTAATATTTTAAATGTTATCACTTTCTAATCAGTGCCAGTATTTAGTTGAGTCTATCTTAACATAATGCCTGTTTTTATTTCCCAAGAGGTTCCAGATATTTTCCCAGATTATTAGATTTACTTTTATGCAGTAAAGTTGCCTAAGTCTCAAAAATGTTGAGAAATAGAAACTGACTTATGCATATCAGTAACTATAGCTTTAGGTCTTCAGAGTGGTGGTACGTCAGGGGTGAACTTAGAAACCCCTGTGTTACAGAGAATGTCATTGTACACATTCACAGGAGAAAACAAAATGATCTGCCTTCAAAAACAGTCCTAGTTTAGATCTGTTGATTTCTTTTTTTTATTAGTGCCTTTTAAAACTACTGCCTTTTTCAAAGCACTTTATACAACTAAATGTGTGGAAAATTAATATTTGACCTGGTGGATTAGTGTTTTGTCGGTACATATGAACATAGTTAAGGTGAGGTAACAAACTATTGAGCTATTCCCAAGTAGAGACAAAGCTAAGCAACATACACTGTGCACGACAGCATTTTCCCCTTTTTCTGCAGAAATCCTGCATAACTGTCATGACCATGACAGCAGGCTTGGCACTACTAAGAAAACTACACCAGTTAAAACTTTTGGGGCCCAGTTGGTTAACACTAAAAATTTAAAAGGTGCTAAGTCATAACTTCAAATCCACAAACAAGTGACTGGATCAAGCACATGCCAACGTTGATGACTTTGTAGCATACATATGTGAATTGAATCAACGCACACTCTTTAAAAATGGCAAAATACAAAATAAATGTGGCAAAAAGCACTTAGGTAGTCTATTAATGGCTCTAGTTCTCTTTTAATACCTGTTTCTTCTGCTCACTCCCTTCTCTTGGGTTTGTGGCTGACGGAATATCACTGGGGACAAATAGTCTCTCTGTTCAAGGGAGGATTTCCATACAGAGATTGTACAAACATGTAGATGAAAAAGCATATATATATATATATATATATGTATATATGCGCTCCCTTGAATCACATAGCTGGAGTTAAATGTTCATATGTATATTTTTTATTCAAGAAGACAATTAAAAACTAAACTCACATGATAAGAACATTTCTGAAACTAACTTTATTTAACTGACAGACCTACATCGATAACAGCAAACCTTTCACCCTCAGAGTTAAAGTGATGTCTAAACATAGCTCAAATTTCTTCTTGGTTGTTTGTGTACAGACAAAATGCCTCAAATGCATGTGTTTGCTGTCATTGCCTTTAAATGCCACTTATTTAGTCAGCATCTCTTCGAGTACCTTCCCTGCAGAGTTTATGGTCCCCCTCTGCATGTGTTTGTTGCCACTGCACTCTGGTTCAGAGCCACATTTGCAGTTGCTGGCTCTTTATGAATGTCAGACTGTGATATATTCTTGTCATGTTTGAGGACACAAAAATGCTGGGATCTTTTTCTTAAACAGATGGGATTTAAATTTTCCATGTGTGTATTTGTATAGATCTCCTACCTAAAAGGGTATGCATAATATCAAGTTACATATGGTTTGCTCCCAAAACCCTTATTTGTTTTTTGCCAAGTTACTAATTCCAGCCACTTTAACACACTAGTTTGTATTCATGGTTTCTTTTCTGATTTATTGATATTTGGTTAAGAAAAGGGGAATGTATTTATTATTATTGGCATCTTCCTTAAGTCAAAAGCCAAGGTCACGAGTTAGAATATTCGGCCAATGAATCCTCACGTACATGCCAACCTTAAGTTTCTAAGCACACTTTTATGTTGGGTTTTTTTGTTTTGTTTTGTTTTTTGTCATTTTTGCAGGTGAGGGAGTGTGGATATTGTCAGTCATAAGGCCTCCCCACTAAAGTGGATTTGTATTTTTTACCTTTTTTTTTTTTCTTAAACTATGATGTCAAATTTTGTCCTACTGACTGAAAGCATTTGGGTTATTGAATGAGAACCTGCAACAGAAAATGGTGATTGTTTCCACAGTCAGACACTGTGCCATACCTGAGTGGCCGAGCCCAGACACCGCTGTATACTCACTTCTGTGGTCTTTACCTAACATTGGTCTGGCGGCAAGAAATATATGAATCCTAAAAACAAGTTTGTTCTGGTCTGGTGCCCATAATTAAAAGGCTTGAAATGAAGACATGGTGACAGGCACATTAAGAAAAGAGATTGCATTTCTTTGAAGATGTCAGTATTCTTCTTCTTTGGCACATTACCACTACAACGCATAATAATCTGTATTAAATGTATAGATGGTGGAACTTGTTATTGAATGTCAGAGAGATTATGAAGATACTACATAAGAGATGGTAAAGTACTAAAAGTGGATTTAAATTGTGTAAAAAGGTTGATAAAGCAGATAAAATAGGATCAAATTTACTATTTTGTTTGTATTATATTTACCATTGTGTTGGCAGAGGGATATTGAACAGAAATCAGCTGTAATAAAGTAATTTTAGTATAACCTGCTGTGTGTGTGTGTGTGTGTGTGTGTTTTAATGAATGCTGCAGCAGGTTCTTACATTAAGGCCGGACAGGGCTTGTAACGGGCCCTGTGGAGGACCGGGGACCACAGCTTGGGAGTTCCAAGAAGCGGAAGTACATGCGTCGTGATATGTGACGAGCATTGTAAACAAAAAGTGAATGTTGAGCTGCCCTGATAAGGAATGCGCTCTCAACAATCTTTGACTTGAGTAAGTAGTTAGACAGTTTTAAAACATTAATAAATATTAATTTAGCTCTGCTTAAATATTACAGCTGCGCTTTGCCCTCGTTAATAAAATGCGTATCTGCCTACTGTTAACTGTAAAAGTTGCTCCAGCGGCTCTGCAGCAGCAGTTAACTGTGTCTCATCTTACTGTGTTTTACATTCCCGACGTGTCAATTGTGTTAATATAAATAATGTTAAAATCAAAATGCAGTTAGGGTTAGTTGTTGAGTGGTTAACGTCACCGACCCAACGATCTGATCTTATGACGAGGTAACGTTAGTTAGCTAAGGGAGATAGCATTAGCTACTTGAAGCTCACATATAGCTGCCAAGTTAGCCATAATTATTATCACTTAGCGTTTTCTCTACATCGAGGACATTTAACAACAGCGGTGTCATATCATGGATTATTTACAGTAACTAGTGCACACGGATTAGAGGAACTTTAGCTGTTGATGCTATTGGCCAGCTGACATAAACAGTGGTTATTTAGCAAAGGTTAGCTCAAATGTATGGAAGCAACAGTAATGTTAAAGTAAACATAACTAAAATTATTTGTAACAGGATAACAAAAAGTCAAACAGATACAGGTTAGCCACTGAGGAAGTAGCCTCTGTGATTTATGTTGTTGGTAATTGTCGCTCATAGAAGCAAACTAACATATAACGTTAAACTAACACAATCTCTAAGACAAAGTTTAGCTGTCGCTATTTGCTACCAACGTTGCTATTGCTGCAATATACCCTAGTTTTAGCTTATGTTATTTTATACCGAACTTCACGGTGGTGTAACTTGGTGTGTTTTTTTGTAAGTAATGATTAAATTATACAGGTATTAGCTACCTATAGCAGGACTTATGATGTAACTGTGATTGTAGATGTTAATAGGAAATATACAGATCTCTTCAATGGTTAGGTCATCAAACACAGTTCATACCCTTTGTGCAACATAATATGTTTTGCTGTGTTTCCTGTGTAATGCATGAAAGTCTATAAAACGACTCATGCACAGCTGTGTTCAAAATCGACCAAAGGATAGCAGAGAGGTTCAGCACACTGACAGCACTACAGCAGACACAATACATGTATATGTTATTTATGTTGTATGTCTGTTGTCATCATAGAGCTCCAGGATGTTGTGTGAAGTCCTGCTGTCATCGCTATGGTTCCTGTTTGTTATCTTCTGGGTCGAGACAATAAGTGTGTGGTTGTTTCTGTCCATGTTCTACCAGGACCGGGCTTTTTACCACTGGGGAGATGGGTAAGAGATGCGTTACTGTGATGAATCAGCTGTTCATAATAGTTTATTCATCATCAGATCAATAAACAAAAAGTACTCACTCTATACAGAAAAGTAGAATAGTGGTTACTTCTAATATCTGCAAGGCCTGGCTCAGGTAGTGGCATCTGCTTTTAGCTTTTGCAGCCAGGCAGAGCTGCCACTGAGCTTCCTGTCACTCTCTAATATGTGGAAGTTGTTTCTAGGGCTGTTGCAGTTATTTCTAGGGCAGTAGAGCAAAACAAGATAGGGTGGAATTATATGCATTGAAAGTTAAAGCTGTGTCTCCATTTTCTTGATAAGGCCCAAATTTAGACTTAAAGAGTCCTCAAACCTCGTCCTGAACCAGTGGATGGAAAAACACTTGAGACCTAATGGGCGATGTCCATTATGGGATTGGTGCTGTGCATGCTCAGTTAATGGGTGAGTGAACATAATCTTTTAACGGAGCCATTCTTTTGATTTTTACAGAACGTTTGCAGATGATCCTGGACAGATGATATACATGTTGAGCAGGTAGGAACTTGTCTTTACCCTGAATAATTGAGTTAATTTGCATTGTAATATGAATGTGCAGGGTCTAATTTTTCGTCTCTGTCCACAGAGTTGATACCCATATGCAGACCGAGGTGCAGACCTGAGACAGAAAAAAATGAAGAAGTGCATTGAAATGATGGAGGGTTGTTGCACTTATGTGGCTTTAGAAAATTTTAAGAAAAAGCAGTAGCTTATTTTCTTTGCACTGACTGCCTTGCATACTATCATGCGCAGTACTTGCCAATACAGTTAAATATAAGCCACTTAAATAATAGGCGATGGAGAAATTCAGCATGAGTGAAGGTGCAACTGAGACGTAGAGGAATGTCCTCTGATTTATGTGCATCACTCCCGCCTATGTAACCTTTATAATTTCACTTTGAGATTTTGGAGAAGCAGAATGAATGTAACTAAATGCTTGGTTCACAAAAGATGATTCCAGTATATCAGCCTCTTATTTTTGTAAAACTCTATTTTGAAACTTGCACTATGCAGCTACAGTTGTTGCTGTCTGCAGCTATTTTTGTGTTTTAAATAGCAGAAAATCCTTTGGAAGTTAGGAAAATGAATGTTATTAACAATTACCAGATGTTTTGTTGTATGTTTGGTGCCACTAACTTTAACAAGAGCAAATTTTGACTGTTGATGGTGGTGGGGCCATGTACTTGGGCTAAGATGCAAGTCGAAATCCGGCATGTAGATAATGATGATTTTATAATTTGATTAAGAATTGAATGTTTTTCACATTAGGAATTATCACATGCTGTAAATAAAATAGAACTACTTCAAGTTTGTCCACTTACTGATAATTTTGAAGAGGTCACGGTCATTTCTTAAGGCCTTTATAGGCAGATGGATTTTGCTCAGCTGTCATGTATTTCTCCCCAGCATAAGACCACTTGTTATTAGAGCATTGAAATTCCATAATGAAACAGATAACAGTGATAACAGAACATTCAACATAGCAACTGTTAAAGCATCGTCTGCTGACGAAGATCACAAGAACTGAAAGCCCCTGGAGGTAGATGGTGTGTGTGTGTGTGGGTCTTTGTGTCTGTGTCCCTCTGTGTTGTCTGCATGTGTGTGTGTGTGTTTGAAAATAATATTGGGGAGTTTAGTCTGCATTAAGAGTCTTGTCTCTAAACAATGTGTCAATGTTATATCAATTACATTTTTGTATTTCCATCCAGTCTCTAATCTATCAAATAAAATGTGCTTTTGAACAAAACTAACAGATAGCTTTGGTCTGTTTTGGGTTTGTTTTTTTTCTTTTCTTTTGTTTTGTATCAAGATGCTACATGTGGAGTATTTTTAAGCAGCTTATTTACATGTATGCAGAATCTGCTTCACTGAACCCAAACAGTGTAAATAAAGATCAGTGTGTTTATAAAGCACCTGTGGACAGTGTTGACAGCCAGTGACTAATGTCTGTCAGACCAGTAGGGGGCGCTCCAAAGGAAGCAGCGTCTTTCAACCTCTGAGCGTGAATACACCTCCGGGTCACCGTCCGTCGTACCGGGACAAAATAAATATGCATTGTGGTCGAAGTTAGATTGAGCAACGGTGTGTACTTTCGTTTTGTACTTTCGTTTTGCAGAAGGTGTTGTTTTGTCATCAGGGTTGTCTGTGTGGATTGTTAGTGCAAACAAAGAACTGTGCTTTCGTTTGTGCGTAGTTTATAAACATGGCTCCAACGATCCAGACACAAGCTCAACGAGAAGACGGACACAGGTAATAGTAAAAAAAAAAAAAAACGCTCCTACGACTTTGTAAACTTAGCTCTTCGTCTACATTTTGGCACTTTATGTTGTCAATGCAGTGTTAAAGCTACTATAGCTTGTTAATGTTTATTCAGTTTCCCTCCCTTGTAGATTAAGTTTCCAGTGTACAGTGCTAGCTAGCTAGCAGCTAGCCTGCCTGTTGGGTAGCGTGACTTATGGTTAGCTAAACAAACCAGCAAGCTTCACGTCAGGTTAGGCTGTAAGTGAATTTAGCGCCAACAACGCTACGAGAATACATTTTGTCTTTCCAACTTGTCCCAGTAACTAACTTCAAGTAACTATAGAGTAAAATAAAATAGCTGCATTTGTTTAAGTTAGTCCTGTTAGCATGTCCAGTTGAACTGGGACGTAAGTGAGCTAGCGTTAATTTAATGGAACAAGCATCTCGAAGTTGTTGCCATCTAAATGTTAAGCTTGACTACACAGAAAATGATTTACATTTCACTAGTGCCTTTAGCATAGTATGACAAGTTACGGCATGTAGTTTATGAGCAGTCTTCATGTTCATAATTTAAAGTGAATGCTGTTAGTGTTAGCGAAACTTAGTAACTGTGGATTCATCCTCCTTCACTTCACGACTCTATTTGAAAACATTTAGAACAACAATATGATGAATTCTGAGGTTTGACATTTGATATTAGGGTATTTCTGAAGTTTCAATGAAATGTTTTGACACAATCTGACAGTAGTTTTAAAGACAAGTATGAGCTAACAAATCTGGCAAATGGCTGTTTTCTCTTGCAGTAGGCCGTCGTCTCACAGAACTGTCCCAGAGAGGTGAGTGGTCAACACTGTCTTTTACCTGCTTTCATGTTTTGACTATGACTTAAATCTGAAAATTCACATCTGTAATAATTGGGAACTAACACAAGTTTAATGCCGTCTCATCTAGTCGTTGTTTTTTGTATTTTATATAATGGAGCTAATTGATGGGGCATTGACTGCAGTGCAGCAGTCTGTAGCTCACACTGCTGGAGCTGTAGAAGACTGTTTGACACAGTCGTCTTCATCGAATCCAGTTCTTTCAGACTTGACTTCTCCCAACAACCGAGTTTCAGCTCTTTCCATAGATATTCAAGTGGAATATGTGTTTGTTTCGAGACAAAACTAACACTCTAAACTGAGAGAGATCTCATTGTGCTGTATTCCTTGCACCAGGCTACCTTTATAATCTTGTGATGTATTTGTTTCAGTGAGGTGTAAGAGAACAAGCACAAATGACTTTCTAACCACATGTGCATTTGTCCTCTACCTTTGCAGGTCAGGAGTGGTTTGCCGTGTAAAGTACTGCAACAGCCTGCCTGACATCCCCTTTGACCCCAAATTCATCACCTATCCGTTTGATCAGCACAGGTAAATTAGCAGCTCCAGCATCCATCCAACACTCACTGCTGAAACTGGGCACAGCCTGACCTTTGTTTTTCTATTGTAGGTTTGTACAGTATAAAGCCACGTCTCTAGAGAAGCAGCACAAGCATGAGCTCCTAACTGAGCCAGACCTTGGTGTCACCATTGATCTCATCAACCCAGACACGTACCGCATAGACCCCAACAGTAAGTCTGCAGTGGGGATCACACACCATGGTCATTTTGTTGTTGTTGTTTTACCTACACTGCATTGTCAAATGTGTGTGTGGACTGAACCGGTCTTTTAAATTATCAGTACTGTTGGACCCAGCTGATGAAAAACTTTTGGAGGAAGACATCCAGGCTCCATCCAGTTCAAAGAGGTGAGGCTGCCACTCAGGTACGTTTGTATTCTTCCATATAAGCGGTAGGCATTTTTGTTTAATTATTTTGTTTTTCTCTCTAAGGTCACAGCAGCATGCCAAAGTGGTGCCATGGATGAGAAAGACAGAATATATTTCTACAGAGTTTAACAGATATGGCGTTTCCAATGAGAAAGTGGAAGTCAAGTAAGTCAGCAAAAGGTGTTCACCCTGAAATTTCCTGTTAGCGGGAAATGTATATTTACAAATGCATGTTTTCCTTGTAGAATCGGAGTGTCTGTCAAACAACAGTTTACAGAAGAAGAGATCTACAAGGACAGAGACAGTCAGATTTCTGCTATTGAGAAGACCTTTGAGGATGCACAGAAACCAGTGAGTGAGCTTATTACTAGGCTGCTTAAATCCTTGTTAGTTAACTGCTGCTCTGTGCAGCAGGGCACTGTTTGTAAAGACCAGCTGCCAGTTGCCAATCCGCCCATTAACCCAAATTACAGTAGTCATCTTGGTCAATGTGTGTGGTTAGCTAAGTGAAAAATGAATTATGGTTTATGTTGTTTCTCTTCAGATATCACAGCACTACAGTAAACCCAGAGTTACTCCAGTGGAGATACTGCCTGTCTTCCCTGACTTCAAGGTGAGTTAGCTACTTAACAGAAATAAGTTTAACTTTTGGTGTCTCTGGGGGATTTCAAGTTACACAGTGACAAATGTAACGGTAAAACAATGTACACACATTCTCTTTCCCCCAGATGTGGATCAACCCATGTGCACAGGTCATCTTTGACTCTGATCCTGCACCTAAAGACATATCAGGGCCAGCAGGAGTGGAAATGATGTCTCAGGCCATGATCAGGTGTCTGCATAATCTCAGTTGTATGAATCAATAGTGCCATCTTTGTGTAAATATTAATCTTTATTTCTTACCCTTCAATGCAGAGGTATGATGGATGAAGAAGGAAATCAGTTTGTGGCCTACTTCCTGCCCAATGAAGATACACTTCGCAAGCGTAAGAGAGACGTGGAGGAGGGCATGGATTATATGCCTGATGATTTGTAAGTAAAAAAAAAAAAAACATTTGTGGATTTTCCTTTTTGCCTTTTAGAAATCACCTTGTTACTGTTTTGTGCTTGTTTTAAGTTGTATACCAGAAAGTACTAATGTGTTATTTCCTCTCTCAGGTATGATTACAAGATAGCCAGGGAGTATAACTGGAATGTGAAGAACAAAGCAAGCAAGGGTTACGAAGAAAACTACTTCTTTATCTTCAGAGATGGAGATGGTGTTTACTACAACGAGCTCGAGACAAGGTAAGAAGAGACGTGATTGTTGTTGCACGTCAGCATGAAGAAGATACAGGAATAATTAAACTTGGATTTTTTGAATCTATGAAACACATGATCCCAAAACAGTAAACAGAAACTTCACGCTACATACACAAAACCTTTGAGTTGTCTTGCAATGGTGGTCCTTAGGCAAAACCTTCCTACGCTTATTTTGGATGGATAAAAGGATCTTATATTTGCCCAAAACCAAAATCGGCTGTCGGATGACAAATGGAGCCAACCAATACTAGAAAGATAGAAAATGCAACACTTTTGTGTTTGGTATTTATTCAGGATTTTTGCATAGGGCATCGTCTCTGTGGCAGTGCTGTCCTTTGCTTGGCAACAGAGAAAAAGCCCTTTGTTATGCATAAATCCACTCCTATGTCATCACATCCACTGATGGTAGAAGGTTTTCACAGCTACAGGGGTTACAGTCATAAACTCACATCACATTCTCTTGGATGAAGGTGAAAGCTCACATCGTGTGAATGGGTGATTTTGATCAGTTTTACATAATAATAATATAAGTAAATAAGAGTACATGTAGGACTTTGGAAATTGGGGTTTTCATGGGGAACTGTTTGGTTTTGTCCTCTGACGGCCTTTCTTCTGCCCTACAGGGTGCGTCTGAGCAAGAGGAGAGCAAAGGCTGGAGCCCAGTCGACCACAAACGCTGTGCTGGTGTGCAAGCACAGAGATATGAACGAGAAAGAGCTTGAAGCTCAGGTGAGCGTGCCCATCACTTTCACTTTTGTGTATCACACCTTACACCTGCACATTTTATATTTTTAGGCTTGGAAACTGTAATGGTGCTTAAGAAATGAAAATCTGTGCAAATATTTTATTAGTTAAAGAATAGCTTGGAGTTATGATTAATAATATCAATTATTTATTGAATTCTTTATTGAGGGTATTTCGCAATTATGTTTCATTAGATTACATAGTAATGATAACAATTATCATCCCTTCATTGTGATTCTTAGGAAGCACGTAAAGCTCAGCTTGAGAACCACGAGCCAGAAGATGAAGAGGAAGACATGGACATGGATAAAGACATGCAGGACTCTGGTTAGTTTTCCTTCATCATCTGCTACTTCTTTTTTAACTAAATTAAGCTACATGCTGTAATGATGCCACTGCATCTGTTAAGCGCTCACCATCTGCTCTGTATGATATTGTTTTATCCAGGTGATGAGAAGGAGAAGGACAGCGACAGTGAGGCAGAGAACTCCGGCAGCGAATCTGAGCGGGAGGATGAAGACCGGGAACAAAGGGGAGAAGAGGATGATGACGATGAGGACAGAGGGAAGAGAAGGAGGAAAGCAAGTGGCAGTGGAAGCGAGAGCGGCGAGGAGAGGACCAGAGAAATGCGAGATGAGGAAGAGATCTTCGGAAGCGACGACGACAGCGACGACAACGAGCCCAAGAACTCAGCCAGGAGCAGCGGGGAGGAGGGCAGCGGAAGTGAGGACGAAGGAGGAAACAGGGGGGGCAGCAGGAGCCGCAGTGCCTCCCCCGCACACAGCGACCGCAGCAGTGACCATTCAGAAGGCCAAGCTCAGAGTGGAAGCGGAAGTGAGAGAGGCTCAGACTCAAGTGATGCCAGTGACAGCGAATGAGGTCTGTGATCCAAACAGCATGGTGACGTCTGCCCGTCTCGTCTGTATTCGGTTTTACCCTGTCACTCACCCTAACATTAGCTCAGTGTGGAGCAGCAGCCACAAATACGATGATCACAAATATCAAATGGAATTTATGTGTGAGATAGTTGTTGCATTTGGACTGGAAATTGGCGCACACACCCACTAGCTTTTTGTCCACCATTACTGGTTTGTCAGATATTCAGTACAGGATCATGTAAAAATGTCTTTGTTGTTTTGACATGTCATTGTGTTACCGCTATGAAACTGCTAATAAATTGCAGTTGACATTTTGTAAGAAACTGATCGCAGGTTGTTTTTACTTAAGAGGTTCCTCAAATGTAGTCATGTCATTACTGCAGCAGCTTAACTTTACCTCTAATATAATTATGGTTTCAAGGCAAAAGTGAGAAATTAAAACACAATTGTAAACAGCAAAACATTTAATGGCAACACATACCAGTTAAAAATTAAAGTTGAAGGGCATGTTTTACACACGCGCGCACACACACACACACACACAAAAGTCATATGGGTGATGCATATTCAGCGGAAAAATGACAAGTGGCTCTTCAGCCACTCTTCTGTCAAGTCTTCAGCGTTTCTTGTTTCAAACACCTCATAGAGAGAGAGAGGGAAACACAACCACAAAGCATTAGTATGATTGTATAATCAACATATTAATGTAAAAATAATCGTTTTGTATTGTCTTATATTTATTATAATATATTGACGTATACTGTGGGTTACATTATGATGTAATTACCTTTGTGAGCTCTGCAGCTTGGACCAGTCGGTTCTTGCTGCCTGCATACATCATCTGTTGCTCTGGCTTACATCCTGTTAAAACGAATTAAGAGGATGTGAGCGGGGGACACCATAATGAGACCAAACCTTAATCAATTGACCATCAATTGATGTCAAATTTATCATCACTACATCAAAAATGGGTACCTGTTAATTTGGTAGTCTGGTTAGTTAAATAACACTGAAGCACATGGAGAGAGGTTAGTATTAATGATAACTTACCCACTGGACTGGAGAAGATGAAACACAGAGGGTAAGACACCCGACCATCACCATGCACGTACTTGTAGCTGTAGACAATGAATGTGCGCCGTTGTCAAGGAACGTACAACATGGTGTCGCACTGTATGAGCTTTTTCAAATTCTGACTGGTAAATTGGAGAAATGTGCTACAGTGCAGTAAAAAGAAAAATCCTCCTCCTCCTGATTTCTCTTGTTCTTGTGTGGCTCACTCAACTGTTTCAGATCTTCAAACACAAAACAAAAGCAACCTGATCCAACACAAAATGCAAAGTTCAAATCATTACTGTATTTTTTGAAGTAAAAAGTTGATCCAATACCTAAAATTAAAGTTTTAGTTCAGCTCTGGACTTTGGTCCCTCTAAAACTGTCATTTTATTTCTTTTGAGACCTACACTTCAACTTTAGACTCGTGTCCGTAGAATTTCTCCCAGAAGGTCTGAGTGTGAAAACAGTGTGTTTCACTAAATCCAGAGCCTTAGTCGTAGCTTTGTGCCCCTTCTCACACTGATCACTGCACTTAGACGCAGTCTTTTGGATGTGGTAGGTAAAGGGGGGCAGATATTTTTCCCCACAGGCCTAATTTGCATTACTTCAAATTTGTACTTCGACAAATACAACTTGTGAACCATTGTATGCTTGTATTCAGCGTTTGCTCAGGTCCCCTTTGTTTTATGTTAGTTTGATGATCTGAAACGGTTTAGTGAGAGATGCACATAGAAGAGAAGGTATCAGGATGTTCACATGAAATTCAGTGAGGATATCTGGGTTGCCGCTCCGGAAGTTCATTCCTCAAGTCGTCCAGAGAGATGTCCTGAAAGACAAAGCTGAGTCTAAGTGACGGTGAGCTCTGACTGTAGTCATCCACAGAAGAAGAATATCAACAGTTATATACTTGCCTCATATTCCTCCTCGAGGATGACGAGCTGTTTCTCCATGTCTATTTTCACTAAGAGATAAAAGAGGTTTGGTTTTCATATCGTTGCATTACATATTCCATTTGTATGGAATTTGAACTGATATTGTCTGTTGCAAGTAACATTTGCCACTGCGCGAGGTACTTACTTAGTATGGCAGCATTGTTGGTCTCTTTTCGAAATCTAAACTTCTTTAGTTTGTCTTTCAGACTTTCATCGACTTCACACACAACCAGAGAGCTTGACTGCAAAAAAGAAAAAAAAAAAAAAAAGTGAAATAAATTGTTCAGATTGTGTCAGCGTAAGAAATATTAAAAACGTCTCCTGTGCTTCAGACAAAGTAGATGGATCCAGAGGTCAGAAATAGAAACAAAGTGGATACGAGTCGTCTGCCTGAGCTGTCGCTGCACAGTTGCATTTTGACATATTGAGGACAGGAAATGTTTTTACTGCAACATTCGAGAATGAGGTTTCCTGGGTGTGAGAGCACGAGGGATGGTGGACTTGTGTCGCAATGTTAAAACACTTGACTTAAAATAATATATATATATTTATATACGCAAAGGTGTTCAAATGACAGACTCCAATCCAGTACATTTCAACAGAACAGCAAAATCTTTCAAGCAATTGCATCAGTTTCACCTACCATTCTCCAAGGCTGCTCCTCTGCCTTTCTCACTTCAGGGTGACACCTCTTTGCTGAGGTCTACGACCGACTGACAGCTACTCTGTCAAAAGATCCTCCTTAGATGGTAAAGGGAGGGCAGACGCACAGCGTCAACGTGCATCAGGGCTGCTTCCCCTTTTCAGCAGCACAACATGACTCCAGCGTGAAGCTCAGCCATGTGTTGACTGATTAAACAGCCTGACTGTGTTTGAAGGTATATTTATAAAAAGCATCATGACTGAAGAAACTCAAGTGTTAAAGTTGAATAGAACGTAGTGGCTGGTGCTGAAATCAATTTCGCAATCAGTTATCTGTGCAGCATGTTTTTTTTTGTGTGTGTGTTGATTAGGTTTACTTTCACTTCCTCTTTATCTTTCTGTGAGGCTGTGATGAAACAGAAACTTGGCAAAGGGAGAAAACAAATCTTTTCAACTAACAAAACCGCAGCAGAATGAAACTACTTTTTATCTAAGTATTTAGGAAAATGCACTCTTCTTAAAAAAAAGGCTCCTATTACTGTTTCACATTATTGTTACATTACACCGGGATTACATGGGAATCTCATGTAACAGGTGTTTGAGGCTTAAACCATGCTTTTGTTGCACAACCCTCTACTTGCATGATTCAAACTGAACTTGTCTCCTGTAAAGTCACATCCCACACACTACATGATGATTGTTCACAGAAGAACACCACAGTGGTTCATCTAGCGGATGCATTACATAACATTATGCTGGCAGCATGTAGGGCTACAGTGCCTTGCTTAAGGACACATGGACAGGGGGAGCCAGAGGTTGAACAACCCTCATTATTAATTGATGATCATCAGTACCACCTAAGCATATTATAACTTAAACAGTGCAAACTAACATAAGGCCCAAACTGCTGCCATACAACATCCTGTGTTTAGGAGCAGCTCAAATCTGTCTTCTTCATTCATTATTTCCTCTGCAGCTCATCATTTCAGTCAGCTCCTGAAATGATGAGCTGAATTCTTTTTCTAAGATAAATCAATATTATCATTATGTAATAAATTAATCATGCAGTTAAGTAATTCTTAAGTGGGCGAGAGTGTTCAACAATCAGTATAATTAATTGTAGAGATGGTTTAATTCCCATGTCCTCCAGCAGCCCTGACCGATCTGTGTGTGTAGAGAGAAAATCATAAATCTTATTTTGGATGATGGAAAAACCTGGCAATCTGAGGAGATCATCGCCTGGGGAGTTTTTGTTGTTATTCTTTAGACTAATTTATCAATCTAATATTCAAACAGGAACTTATTCTGGCTGTCGTGCTTCTTCTTTCCCCTCACATGACCATACCCCAGGACCACTTTTCTTAAACACAACAAAAGATGTTTACATCTCAGGGTCGGAGCCTTTTTATTGACTGGGGGGGCGGAACAAAACATTACGTAGCACCACACGTAAGACGCTGTGCTCACGTCTTACGTCAACTCAAAATCGAAGTAGATTTCTCCAGGCGTACACTCTTTATTTTTGTGTATTGCAATAAACATTTTTGTACGCACATCATTCACCATGGTATGTTTAAAACCGCGGGAGCCTGCCGCTGTAAAGGAATACTCCTGAGGAATACCACGTATGGGATCGAAATCTACGCTTCTTTCAGCTAAGCTAACGTTATTGCATCTGTTAGCAAAACTTGCTAGCTAAGTAGCTAGCGCTTGCACTTAGCTATCCCTACCCTACCCGTCGAGCTAGCTATGCATTAGCACGTTAGCCTAGCTCGCTAACCAGTCACAACTGACAAAGGTAAACAACAATCCTTTTGAGTCCATTTATTGGAAATCGATTCTATTGTAACTTTCTCTAGTGAAATAACTAGGTGCGGTTGTCGATTAAAGCTGTATTATAACGCCCGTGGTTGTGCCGTTAGGACTGAACTACGAAGCGGAGAAATGGGGCAGCAACAGCGTCAACGAAAAACAATACAAAACCCCAATCCCTCATCACTGACTTACGTTAGGCCGGCCAAGCTAACAGTGGCTAACAGCTATACATTGCTGTGCTGCCGGGTGTAATGTTAGCATGTTTCAAGTTAATAAACCTTGCAGAGATAATCACAGCAACAGCCTGCAGACTAGATCTCACAGGAGACGCCGAGGATTGTACTTTAATCCAAACGACAGTTCATAATGCTGTCATTAGCTGTGTCGACAGTTGGTTCTTTGGTTGGCATGTAACGTTACATATGGAGTATCACTAATTGTGTAGCGGAGAAACGGTGCATTATAATTAGCTGTTGTAGCTTAAATGCAGGGAACCGAAAACAGATCTTGCTGTTTGGAGCAGCCTCTGTAAGTGTGACGTGTTAAGCATTACTCTCAGCCTTATCGACCTGCACTCCTATCTCGTGGATAAGATGTTTGGCACGCCTTTTGCGAATAGCTTATCATTGGAACATAATAAGAGCCCCGTACCATTGGCGTCTCTAAAGTTTAGTAAACGCTTACCCCAGATAATACACTTCCATTAGCATACCTTGGACATTTGGAATCTGTCATTTGGTTGTGAATCTGTAAAAGAAAAGAGGAATAATAATTCATTTAGAGTTTTGTAACTACTACACTGATATCATTATCACTGCTATTCTTTGCATATAATAATAAACTCAAGTGCCACTTCAGTTTTTCACTCTCCAATGCAGCTGATCTGAGTCTTCTTGCATCTTTGGCTTAGAAAACTTTATTTAGCTAAATAGTAATTGTCTTAATAGCACATAAAGACTATGTTTTGATGCTGTGTGATAAATGTGGGATGAATCTATCTCTCTGAGCACTCATCTTCACATTTAACAATGTGATTGATGTCTGATTGAATGCAATACAATTAGAATGTAATAGATCCTGAATAAATATTTGCTTGGTTAAGATTTGAATTTGAAGTCATGCAAGATTGTTCTCTCTGTGTGTTTGTTGATTTAATAGGGCACTGATGATGTGATCCTGAACGGGCCAGAGCGAATGAAAAAAAGCGTTTCCTGTTTGTGTCATTACCATCTAAAAGTTGACACACACACTTTCGGCCTCACTTCATAGGACAACTTCCCAATAATCCAGACGGCATCCCTGTCTGCAGATTTGTCTGCATCTGAACCATGTGAGGGCCCCTCGGTATAGTCTGAGGGGATCCCAGGACTGTTGCAAATACGACCCCGCTGTGCGGGGTGGGACTGATCCTGTCTGTGTCTGAGAGAGCAGTGTTTCTATTAGCCCTCTACCCATCACCCACACACACTCCTGGTCTCCTTATTGAGGAGATAAGCCATGATGTTCCGAGACCAGGTAGGTATCCTCACAGATTGGTTCAAAGGCTGGAATGAGTGTGAACAGACGGTGGCACTGTTGTCCCTCCTGAAGAGGGTTACCCGCACCCAGGCACGGTTCTTACACATCTGCCTTGAACACTGGCTGGCAGACTGCACAGAGATTCACATTCTTGAAGCAGAGGCCAACAATGCAGGTAGCTGAGAGTTTTATGTGCATTAATTATAATTACACTGTAAGTTCTGTCTTTCTGAAATAATAATAGGAAAACTTGTATTAAATCAGTAATAAAAGATTAATCACTGGTAAAATTGACTTTTGCCCTTTGTCATTAGCAATTGTCAGCCAGTGGAATCAGGAGCCAAAGGAGAAGGTGGTGTCATTGCTGCTGTCCCATCTGCCTCTGCTGCAGCCACGCAACAGCGAGGCCAAGTGTGAGTACATGAAGCTGCTGCAGAAGGTGTTGAGTCACACTATTGAGAGTAGCCTGTTTGTGGAAGAGAGCAGACAGCTGCTGTCTTATGCTCTCATCCACCCTGCCACCACACTGGAAGACCGCAACTCTCTGGCCATGTGGCTGAATCACCTAGAGGATCATCTGTCCGGCGGTTACGCACCCCGAGCCCCATCCAGCCCTTATCACCCACGCCAGGGTTCAGATGAATGGCCCAGTTCTGCTGAATCTCTAGACCCTGGCCATGCTTGGCACGAGAAGTCCCCCTCTTCCAGCACGTCTCCAGCAGGCCAGAACGGACACATGTCTTTCCCGGGCAGAATGTCCTCTCCCATCAACAGCAATAACACAGGTAATATTTCTTAATCGGGGGGCGGCAGTTAACATTGCTTAACATTTTTTCCTAAGAATGCAATTGTTTCCCATTGTTCCTTATGCCTGGGTGGTTTATTTTGCCAGGTCTGGGTGGGCAGATGCAGCCAAGCCCAATGAAGAAGTCCATGTCCGTTATTCCTTCCAGTCCCCAGGCCTGTGGATCTGAGTGGGTTATCCAGGATGATGCAGGGGGCAGGCAGAACTTCATTCCAACAGACCACGCTCCCCTTTCACCCCAGAGCAGTGTAGCCTCGTCGGGCAGTGAACAGACAGAAGAACAGGGCTCCACTCGCAACACTTTTCAAGAGGATGGTAGTGGCATGAAAGGTCAGAGTTGCACCTAAATGCGCCACGGCCACTTGTGACATTTGGCTGTACTTAAAAAAACATCCAACCAACAGCTGTGGTGATGAATGAATGTAACATGACTTTTTTGTCCCTCGTTGTGGGTTTGTTCTAGATGTTCCCGCATGGTTGAAGAGCCTGCGGCTTCATAAATATGCATCGCTTTTTTCCCAGATGACCTATGAGGAGATGATGATTCTCACAGAGCAGCACCTGGAGACACAGGTTTTTAAGCCTCTTTTTGCTTACACTGGGGATGGGCTTTGATTACTCCACCCTCCTTATCAATTGTGAACATTACTGTCCGGAAACCTGGGGATACATCAACTCTAAATGAGGCATGAAATTAAGCAAGCACCCTACAGTTATATCGAGCCAGTCGCACATACAAATGGTGCGATTTTGCCTCTGCCCCTTGGCTTTAATGAAACAGATGGTGATTAGGTTTGTTATTTAGTAACTGTATAAATTGCCCAGTGTTCCCACAAGAAATGACTGCCTGCTTCTCCTGCCTTCTTGTTATTTTCTGTCTCTCCCTTTTAGAACGTCACTAAAGGAGCACGGCATAAGATTGCCTTGAGTATCCAGAAACTGCGAGAGAGGCAGAGTGTGCTTAAATCTTTAGAAAAGGTATGGTGTTCTTCTCATGCTAAAAAAATGGGGCAACTGTTTTATTTTGGTAAATTTTCAGTTATACCAAAGAAAAACGCAGTGAGTGTTATTAATGCTGATCATGTGACACTTGATTTAGTTCAAGTAGGGAATCCCCATTCTGCCTGTTGGCACAGAAACACACTCAGAGCGAGACTGTTACTGATAACAGTTGATAACAGTGTCTTGCTATAAAGACATTTCAGTTTGCTTTGCTGAAACTTAAATCCAAATTTACAACTTAAATATCTGAGGCTTTCTGCTGACAGCATCACTCTTAAACTCAAAGCATACCTCCCTGAATATCTTAAACAGCATGTGACACTGATGTTGCTGTGTCCTGTCAGGATATTTTGGAAGGAGGAAACCTTCGTAACGCCCTTCAGGAGCTCCAACAGATCATCATCACACCCATTAAGCCCTACAGCCCTCCCAGTACAGCGCAGCCTGCCTCGGACACCACTGCCTCTCCCTCGGAAGCCGCAAAAACAGGAGCAGATAAAGAGTCGGTCTCAGAGGGCTTCCAGTCTCACAACCCGCCTCCCTGTGATGGAGACTCCTCTGCTACGCCTGTGTCAGATGGCGATATTGCTGGACAGTTCACCCGTGTCATGGGCAAAGGTAGGAATACAATGGAGATAATGTAGTTTTTGATTAGCAGATCCTAAAAACATATAACCTCCTAACTTAATACACAATCTATATCTAAATACACAAATTAGCGAATAACACCCCGATCAAAAATAAACTTAACACATGAACTTATATAAAGCCTGCTTTTTTATTTTAGTGTGCACCCAGCTGCTTGTGTCGAGGCCAGATGAGGAGAATATCAGCTGTTACCTTCAGCTCATTGAGAAGTGTCTGATACATGAGGTGAGATCCAACAGATGACATTTGCACATAATTATAATTTTACAGAACAAAAAATATTTCTTTAATCAAAATACCCATTTCTGGGAATTGCTATTAATAGACAATCACCTGTAGTTTTTTCTCTTGAGATGAACAAATCACTTTTGCTTTATAAAAAAAAAGAAAACCCAAATTCTGCATTATTTTTCTTAAAAATAAAACGACTAATGCTCTTTGAAAATCTGCTGCCTTTTGTCTTCTGCTGTCTCTTTCTCTCTCTGTCAGGCTTTCACAGAAACTCACAAGAAAAGACTGGTCTCCTGGAAGCAGCAGGTCCTCAAACTGCTCCGCCTGTTCCCTCGGAAAGCTATGCTGGACATGCCTGTGTACCGACAGAAAGGGTGAGACTCTGCTGGCCCTCTTTTACCTTTGATCTGTTACTTTAGCAGTAGAGGTGTCACACCAGCTCAGTGTAACCCTCTCACTGCATTGTCTGCTACTTTGATTCTCTGTCTGTCCCTTCCCTCAGTCAGATAATTTGATCACTTCTTGTGAAATGCAGTTCTTTTAACTCTTAGCAATTTCTAATATATGTTTCTTATTTTGTTCCAGCTGGACCTATGGGTCCAACTCCCTCCCCACAGCAGGCTCTGTGAGTGGGGGTGTAGGACGGCGGGGCCAGAGGCAATTCCAGATGGCACCGCGTGGACTCCCAGCCGGACGCATAAATCTTCTGAGTCCTGGTGGGATTGGAGGAGCATCTCCACGCCACACACTCACTAATCCTGCGCTGGCTGGCCAGGGTAGACAAGTTAGTATTACTGTCACTACCCAGACATTTTACTGCTGAACTACATAGTTAATATTTATCAAACATGGGATTTTTTTAAAGTTCAAGAGATTTTTGTGCTATAGGTAGTTATGTAGAACAACTTAACCACAAAAAAACTAAACTGTATATCTTGTCAAGGGGTGCTGAAGCTGATGTCGAGGTACACCCTGGAAGTCACCAGTCTATACATATATAGAGACATACAGCTATTCACACTCACCCAGTTAATCTAACTGCATGCCTTTGATTGTGGGATGAAAACCGAAGTAAACTCCACACAAAAAAGCCCACAGCTGACGCTGAGGATGCAAAGTGGGGGGGGGGCCTCCAGCTGTGATGCAGCAGTACTTACAGCTCCTCCACTGTGCTACCCATAATTGAACCTCTAAAGTCTTTTCACTATATTATTATTATAATCATTTCAGTTTATGTTGTCAGTTTTCATCAGTATTTCTATTCTCCATACCTGAAAAAAGCGACATACACGATAGTATGCCAGAGGAATCCTAATGCACTCTAATAAGCATGTGTTCTGAAAGGAAAACAAGTGAAAAAACAGGAGGCATTGGCATTTTAATCAGCACACATCAGACAGTACAAGGGGTCAGGCATCAAACTGACTCATTATCATAGCTTGAAGAGGTTTTGTTTAAAGAGTTTGCTGAAAGATAAGCCAGCCTCACAAAAAGAGTGGCATTTGTGTAATGGGAACTTATGTTTTCCTCTACAGAACCTGTGGTTTGCCAACCCTGGGGGCAGTAACAGCATGCCAAGTCAGAGTCGCAGCTCTGTGCAGCGGACCCACTCACTCCCTGTCCACACTTCCCCGCAAACCATGCTTATGTTCCAGCAGCAAGGTATAGTGTTAGACTGAGCTTTTATTTATTTATTTATTTAAATCACTGTCCTCATTTCCATTTGGGGATACTGTATCATTTTCTGCAGCACCATGTTTATGTACGTGTTTATTTTTGTGGCATTAAACTGGAATGGATTAGACTATACTTGAAAGTGGCAAATTTGATTCTGATAGTGAGTTTAATGAGCTCTGCCTGCAATTCGTTCTTTTGTTTTGTTTTTGTTTTTTGTTTTTTGTTTGTTTTAAAGGCCATTTGGTCAGATGCCAGCATATAGAGCTGCTCTCCCTCTGTGCCAAGGACAAAATAACAAGACATCTTAACGGCATGCTGCAGTAAACAATCTGTCACCTCATGCAGCATACATAAACTCTTGGTTGCCTTGTCTTTTGTGCTGGATGCCACAAACAAGCATTACAAATCCATCTGGAACGACTTTGTTCTGTTTTAATAGAATTGAAGCAGTGTAACAAAGTTTTGTGTTGAAGCCAAAAATTCATCTTTTTAACAGACTAATCGTGTTTTGTTTAAGAGTACAGGCCTACCTCTAATGTCATGTCCCTGGTCATTGCCACGTTTTATCATTTAGGAGTACTGTGCAGTTAGTTTTACCTTCTTTGTTGCTTTTTTGACACTTGATATGTACTTCTTAGTGCAAACACTCACAACTGGTTAATATTTAATGGATCCAGTTTAGGTTTGTTTAGATTTGTAGATATCGCCCACCCTCACTTTTGAAATGACTCACATTCTCCCCTTCTTGTACTGGTCTTCTGAATCATGTCTGCATCAACCTGAAGCAAATTGTAGTTTACACCTGACATCGGAAACCTCCTTGTGATCATGTTTTTGTTTGTCAGCAAGTGAAATGTAAAGTGTGACTCTGGGTGGACAAATGAAAAGACAGTGGTGGTACCAAACAGATTAACATCAGTAGTGATGTTATACTGTAGTGTGGGCTAAGCCCTCTAAGGATGAAATCCTAGAACCGCCCCAGTGAGAGGGTCTTGCCCATGTAAATATACAGTACATTCCAACTACATTCAAATCAGTTTCATGTCACATAGTGCAAATTACTTTCCCTCTAGTTTTGTTTGCTTCGAGCGTGAAGACAATGGGCTTTATGGCGGCTCTCACAATATTACAGACCTTAATTTTCCTGTGGACTGTTTTCATTCATTCCCTCAGAATGCCAAGTTCCAGGTGCTGACCTGGAGATCAACCCCACGCTGGAGTCACTGTGCCTCAGTATGACAGAGCATGCCTTAGGGGGTAAGTGTGCTAAGCAGACTGGTACTAAACAGGCCGCTAGCAGGCAAACCTCACACAACTTCTCGCCACAACAACCACAATGATTTTTACGTTCCATCTAGGCCATGAGATAAAGAAAAGCACTGATTTGTTCACCCACAGCTTCCCCTATGCAAACGTCTATTGATATTTCTGCTTCATACTTCATCAGTGATATTTGTGTATTGATATCTGATATTATCTGAGTTATACAATATCACTTGTGTAGTCATGGTTCTGCTTGTGCAGAGTGAAAGGTACAGACATACTGCACATGTGTACTCTAATGGAAAAAGATAGCACCATTGTATCAAACAAGTGTAAGGGTTAGTAACTCAGTATTAGTTTTCCAGAGTATTCTGGGACTGTGTAGAAAGGTGCGAGAGCTGCATGAATTTCTGAGTTAGATGGAATTTAGGGAGACAAAGGTTATTGATGCCTTTTTTGTGTCTGTGTACATAGCCTGAAAGAATTTTAACAGTGAATTCAGTTGGTTTTTTTTCCCTGGAAGTCTGAGAGGATATGATAAAATAGGATATAGAAATCTCCAGCATATAAATAGCGACAGTAACTGTCACAGTAGGGAACCACTCACTCACTTGACTTTTTCTGAAGAAAGTAACCTTCAGTGCGTTTACATGCGCTCAAATAACCAGGTTACTGAGATAAACCAGGTTTCTTGGGTAATCTGGGAACGAGTTTACATGCACTGAAGAAACCAGTTTACTGGAAATCCAAGTATACATGCAGCAACAAAAATCTGCCCTGGGCTGATTTTGGAAGCATGGTTCACTGATTCTAACTGTATAAAGAGAGAAAAGATGCTTTCTGACTTTCTTTCTTTCTTTTTTGATATGTGTGTTTGGGTAGGATACTGACAGAGCTGTGAGAGAGACACACAGACAGCCCAAACTATCTGAATTAAAGAAATACACGGTGAAAAGTGACTTATTTAGACGTCTATGGAGAACTTTGTGTTGGTTGTAGTTTCAGTTGGATTTCAGGCAGACTTTTCGAACAGCAGAGAAATCAGAGTTCTCTGAGAAATCTACCTGTGGAAATCAGGTTCTCTAATCCCCCACCACAGGTTTCCCATTTAGACGACAGTTGAGAAATTGGCTTGCTTAACAAAGCCGATCGTAGTCTGTGAACAGTCGATCAGCTGTGGCTGTTGTCTGCTGCATTCAGGGACAGTAAAGAATATTTTTCATCCATATTTTGAAGCCCCCCCAAAAAACTAAAACAACAAAAAACTAAGATATGAACCTAACCATGGTTAAAAAATAGACGTCTGAACAGATGTAAAACGCATATAAGGCATGTAGTGGATCTAAAAATGCCCCCACTTATCAGAAGGCATCAACAGTTTTTTCAAACCAAGGAAAAGGAGTAAAGGAAGGAAACTGTGAACCTCCCATTTAAAGTTGAATGTGTGTGGTACAGAATATGTTGTCATTGTAAATGTCTTGAAACATTTTTCTTCCTAATCTCCTCCTCAGATGGGACAGACCGGACGTCAACAATATGAAAAGAAGAAAGGAAAAATACACTTCAGTTGAGGCCTGTTCAGTTCCTCATCACCCAGCACAAAGATATACATATGCTTAAAAAACACACACACAAAAAAAAACAAACAGGCAAAGCAGTCACTACAAAATGACAAAAAACTGTGTATATGTTCTCTAATATTTTTGTACTTTATTATATACAACTAAGTTTATTAAAAATGGAATACAGATGATTATTATATTGCAGGACAGAGAAAAAAAAGGTTAACTGTGCAAACCGTTCCATGTCACCTGCAGGACTGTGACATGAAGTTCAGAGGCTCAGTTTGCCGTGGTCTGAGAAAAAAACGGTGGATTGGTGCTGTCTTAAAGAGGTTCTGCCCTCTGAGTTACTCTTCTTTTTCTTCCTGCCTTGGAGCAGGACTTTGTATCTAGAACACATGACAGCCGCAGCCCCTGCGCCACACTATATGTAGAATCAAAAATTTTCCAGCCAAAAGTAAGGCACTTCTATTAAGTTATCTCTGCTATTAGGCACTAAACAGTAATTGGCCCGACAGATACTGCTCACTGAGATTCCACAGGTGCTGACGAACAGACACCGGTACTCTTCCTAGCCACCCTAATTGCTCTATAACTAGTGCTAGTGAGGGCTTGTGTTGGCTGAAACTTAGACCTCTTTCCTTGGTTCTTCTCTCTCCTCTCAGGAGAACATTTTTGTGGCAAAGGCAGTAAAAGGAAGGACTAAAAGAATTAAGGAATAGCTTGTTACCCATCCGTGGGCATACCCTTTGTCTTGGTTGTTTCCCTAAACAAAGAGTCAAAATAGAAATGACTGTCCTCCTCTAAACTTCTATAAAGCCAAAGAGAGGGGTTGTGTGATTGTTAATTTGAGAAGAATATTTGTAGTGAAATGCAACAGAATGGTGTAATTCTTTTTAAGAAGAAAAGCAGTTTGAAAAATTTATGCCAGCTGCAATTTGTCTCTGTTATTTTATGCCCTACTACGTAAATGATGATGAATCTCATTTTGTGCCGAGGAAACCCCAGAGGGGCGAATAAGGGCTGGTGAGGTTTGTACTGTGCGAGAAGCTGATACAAGGAGGGTAGAGTGTTTTCAATTTACACTCTAATGCCGGGTGAGAAAACTAAATGAAACCCAATTTCAACCCTGTGGCCCCCTTTTTATGATTGGCTGTGAAAAATTGAATCTTGATCTTGTAATAAATGCTCTGGAGCGCAGCGCCTCACCGTCTCGGTGCCCTCTTCCTCAGATGGCCAACGTGATGATTTGATGAATCATACTTTCCAAGGTGCTTGATGATGTCCATATTTTCTGTTTGTGTCTCGATGTGTTTCAGTCAGAACCCGAGCATTATCATGTGGTATCAGTGTTGAATCAAAAACTGTCTAATACTGCCTCTGCCTTTGAATGTGGCAGAGCGGAGGTGCATGTATGTGTAATATGGTCTTAACTTTTGGATCACTTTTGGTTGCATCATAAGGCAGGGATAACCATTCACATTTTATTTCAGCAGAGCCATAGGAGGTATGTCTAGTAAAGATGGTTATTTACAGATATCTTTTCCAATTGTAGTTTTTTACTCTCCCTTGATATTGATAACTTATGCTTATTTTCTATAATCGCATGTTTTGCCACACTAATACAGCACTGTTGTAGATAGAGGACATGATGGTTGATGGTGCTCAGAGTCGCCATCAACTAAAGAGCAGAAACCTTGCAACTAATGTTGTATGTTTATATCGCCTAAATGTCACTGTTTACATCTCTCTGGGATAACGCCCAATTCATGTTGTGTGATGTCATGAATATCCCATTGTCTCACTATGTAACACATTAAAGAACTGAAGCCTTCTCGAACATGAGCTGGCTGGGTAGAGCCTGAATGTGTTCTACCCATTAATCCATGGACTCCATATGAGTCTCAGTAGATTTTTCAAGTGATAGCCGTGTGAGGCATGTGACGCCTCGATTTTCTGGTCATGTGCTGACTACAGAGGATAGCTTTCCTGGCCTCGCAGTTGACCTGTTTGCTCTCACGTCGTGGTAAACTGTCTGTGTGGTGTCTGAAATGCACAGCTCCAGCATCTTCAATACGTTAATGGTCTTGAGTAGTATTCTAGTCATGGATTTCTTCAGAGCAGGCTCTTGGATAGATCTGACTTACTAAAAGCATCACACTCATTCCCACAAAGGATTTAAGTGAGTTAGCAATTCTCACAACTTTAAGACTCGGCTATCTTATTTTTAACTACTCTATACTGTATATGTATTGTGTTATGTTACAAAGGGCTCAGATTATCCTTTTCATGGCCCCTGAAGCTTTAGATATCCCACATATTACTGCATAGACACAGAGGTACAATGCAGCAGATTGCTGCTAGTGTCTGTACAATGGAGATGCAGCAGGGGATGACAATGCTTATCTGAGCCAAAAATGATGTGATTATGAGTAAACTGAACACTACTAATAGGCCAAGGAATATGTTTACTCCATGTTTACATTCCAGTGATGCATGAAATGAGTTGGGGAAATGCACTTCATAAGTTCAGCCTGGTGTATTTTCACATACCGAGCATCCACTAGGAGGTACAGAGCCTGTGTCGTTTGGAGACTTCTACCAAGTGGTCCTTAGATCATGTTAATGTCCCTGCCAGGCTTAGTTATTGAATTAATGCAGCCAGCTGTAGGCTACATTTCTTATATTTGTCTTGTACAATTTATATTTAATTCTGACGAGTCCCTGGATATTTTCTAATATTTTATGAACTTTTTGCATCCCATGCTTTCACTCTACTTTTTTACTGTCACTCATATGTGTGAATGGTCTGAAGTGCAGCATCCGTCGGATCATTGACAGTCCAAATAAAGAGGTTCAGTTCTTTTGCAACTTAACTTGTGGTTCATGTGTATTTGCCTGCTCTCACTCATCCTTACACATGCTGACATTCTGACGAGACCGGAGAAACGACGCCGATGACTTTGTACTTCCGGGTTGCAGCAGTTTATTTAGAAAGCTAAAATGAGCTAGCCGCCTTTTAGTTAACGTCATTAGTTTATCAACGAATAAACACAAGATCTTTCGTCTGGAACCCTGGGGACAACTACCTGGGTATGCTCACAGTTTATGTTGTGATTGTTAAAGACTAATGTACGTTGCGTTAAGTGCACCTTAACCTTTCCTCGTACAGTAAAGAGTAGTGTTACCCAAGTTAGCACAGAACTAGCAGTTAGCCTCTTGACCGTAAACAGCTGCTTGCTAAAGATGTTAGCTAGCTAATGTTAATGGCATCTATTGATGTTTAACTGTAAACTGATAATTGAGTTGTCGGTTTGATTTAAGGATTTGACATCTTGTCCGTGTTTAAGTTTAGCGTTTGGTAACTGAAGGTGTAGGGAGAAAAGTACAAATATTTGGACTCGACCTTCCGCTTTCTCAGCATTGAGCTAACCTGACGTTATGTGACCTGACAGAAGTCCATCCCGTTTACCGAGCGTCCATGATCTTTATTAAGACTCAGGGAGGATGTTGGTTAATTAGACACAACAACCAGATAAACGTTAAAGGAAAGAAAACTTAACCTCATTAGCGACGCAGTTTGTTCTTCGTCAACTTTTTTGTTGTTCAGTTAAAACCGCTAGCTAACTAATAACTGATTAGAGACTAGTGTTAAAAGTTAATGACCATTTAACTTAACGTTAACGTGTTAATGTTGTGAATGCACATGTTTACTGTTGTAAGAATAATAACATACCTACTAATAAATGAGTGCGGTGACTATGATAACTAGTTCAATGTTAACTGTAATTAGCCTAGTTTTTGGTAAACAGAACCTCCCTCGGTTGATCAGAGCTAAACAACGATGTATTATTATTATTTGAATATATAATGGATTTAAAACTTAACAGTGCTGCTCAAAGTCCAGAAAAGCTAACATGGAGGATCAGACCGTGTGAGCCAGGCCCTGCTGCAAACTGTCTGAATAGTAGAAGACATTCAATCCAACACGACCATTAACAAGCTTTGTTTTCTTTGTGTGTGTTTTATTGTTTTACATGATGTTTGGGGATCTGGGCTTAAAGATTAATGTAGTTATTGAGAAAATGATTAGTAGAAAAAATGATAGTGAACGTTATTGTCAGTTTAGATAGAACTTGAAGCTGGTTTGTTGTATTTATCCACAAATCCAATATGTATAGTCAGAAATTGGAGGATGTGTTACTCATAATGGCTTTAAAAAGACAATTTCAGGCTCTAAAGCAAACTCTGGTTCTGTTTTGCAGGTTGCTTACAGTCTCTCTAGCTGCATTGGGAGGGGGATGATGTCTCATACAAAGGATGTGGATGGAAAATTTCCTGCTGAAAGCTAATTGCAATTACAAGTCATTCTTTGGCAACTGTCTGGAGTGGCGCATCAGTTTCAGTTTCACCACATAATCCATCATGTCACTACCAAAGGAGTCAGGGAACCGAGGGAAAGATCGAGAGAGGGGGGCCCGTCCCAAAGTGAGACAGAGCCGATCAGAGGAGAGACGAGACGCAGGTGGTGGCAGGAAAGGTGGAAAAGAGAAGAAAAAAGGCCTTGCCTCCCATGAACCAGCAGCTGAGCGGCCTGTCAGTGATGGCTTTGAATATGGTGAACTATTGAGTGACCTAGAGAGCAGGGACCAATCTTCCTCTTCTCTGAAGGAGAGTTGGAGGTGGCAGGGTTTGGAAGTCGCAGCCTCATTACTTGGACAGGAACGGGTAACAACCAAACCAGGACTGGGAACAGCTGGCTCAGTCAGCGACTTATCTGCACCAAGCGAAGGTGATTGCAGAGGATCGAGCAGCAGTCGCACTCTTCGACAGAAAATCCAAGATGCAATGGGGCAGTGTTTCCCAATCAAGACACACAGTGCTGCAGCACCACCTTCACCTCCACAGGCTCTGTCATCATCAACTGCGTGTGCCTCCTCAAAGCGAAAGATCCTACTCAGTGAGTTAATGTTGGATGACTGCCCTTTCCCCGTAGGATCCGAGCTGGCTCAGAAGTGGTATCTCATTAAGCAACACACGGCCCCCATTACTCAGCCTCCTACGCTTGATTCTGCAGTGGTGTGCAGTCCCCCAAAATCAGCCATGGCTACAGTAGTGGAGGATGTAGATGATAGGTTGCGAGAGCGCAGGCGCATCAGCATTGAACAGGGTGTCGAGCCACCACCCAATGCAGAGATCCACACATTTGAGGTGACAGCCCAAATTAACCCTCTCTACAAACATGGCCCCAAGCTGGCTCACGGTATGAATGAGTTAGCTGGTACTGACAGGGCCTCCGTCCATCAGCAACAGCAGCTTCTTCTCCAAAGGCAGCAACAACACCAGCTCCTGCTACAGAGCTGTTTGGACACTTTAGATGAGGTGGTGGCCTCGGCCTCAGCGTCGGCCTCTGTCCACACCTGTGACACCATCTCTGACCCTTTGGTTGATCCAGAGGCTACAGCAACCAACATGCCCTCTAGAACAACACTTCCTCAGACTGAACATCAAAAATCTCACGATGGCTACCGCATTCACACTCAGATTGATTACATTCACTGCTTAGTTCCAGACCTGCTGCAGATCACCAACCTCCCCTGTTACTGGGGTGTCATGGACCGTTACGAGGCAGAAACGCTGCTGGAGGGAAAACCAGAAGGCACCTTCCTCCTGCGTGATTCTGCCCAGGAAGACTACCTCTTTTCCGTCAGCTTCCGTCGTTATGGCCGCTCGCTACATGCGCGCATCGAACAGTGGAACCACAATTTTAGCTTTGACGTACACGACCCGAGCGTCTTCCACGCTCCCACAGTTACAGGGTTGCTGGAGCACTACAAGGACCCCAACTCCTGCATGTTCTTCGAGCCGCTGCTCTCCAACCCTATACACCGCACACAGCCCTTCAGCCTGCAGCACATCTGCAGAGCAGTCATAAGCAGCTGTACCACCTATGATGGCATTAACATGCTTCCCATTCCAAATGCATTGAAAAAACACCTGAAAGAATACCACTATAAGCAGAGAGTACGCGTACGGCGAATGGATACATGGTGGGAGTGAAGAACGATTAAAAATAACTGACTAAAAGAAAGTACTAGATACATTTTTAATTAATGCAAGATTCCTCTAACTGAACTGAACAAGTCTTGTTCTTCACGCTATATTAACCTACACCGCACTACTTATTTATTTTATTCCTGCTGTACCTGTCTTAACAATTGTACTAAACATACACTGATGAGACAATATGTAATCTCACTGACCTTGCACTCCCACGTTCTTTATGCTCAAATTAAACTTATTTAGACCTGTGATGTTCAGAGAACCACCTTGGCATGTCATGTGTTTTCTAGTGTGACTAAATCAGCTTAATTATCTGACAATAGGAGAAAGTTTCATAGTGTGACTTGAGATGATTATAATAGAGTTGTTCATCAGTCACGTACTGAGAAGGTGGAACACATACTGGCATACTGGTTCCTTTCTTGTTACTGAAGTGTGGAAGTGCAGCACGTCTGCAGTATTAATCATTGTTTCCCACATTGGGCCCATGGCTGACTGTAAGGGGTGAGAGACAAGTGCATGTGCTACCTGAGCTTATTAGCAAGGAGACTGGTTGCTCCGGAATAGACATTTTCACATGTTGAAGATTATGTTCTCACATTAGTTTTTAGTGTCATGGTCCAGATGCAAAGATTGAATCATGCCCATGTTCCGCTTCATTCAGCTGCGTTGTCTTCACCTTGCATCCTATAACCACCCATAGTGTCTACTATCAGGTTAAATTGCATGCAGTCAGTGCCAACAGTCTTTATTATTTTTAAAGTGAAAGATCAAATCTGGCCTCCATGAACCTGTCGGGTCTTATCAGAATGGAAATGATGTAGCCTAGACATTCATGGATTTCAGATTTACTCCTCCTTTGTCCACGGGTTTGGTTGGTTTGCTATAGAAAAAACAAAACAAGAACATTGCATGTAATTGTGGTGCAAAGTCCCAGATCCTTAAAGAAACAAAGTCTTGTTACACTTCCTGCTGTGTGTATTTCAAAGAGGCAGTGTGCCTGCACACTAATCCTCCATTACCACAGAGAAAAGGCACTATGAATGATGGGAACATGATTCTTAACAGTAGGAATGATGAGTAACAGATATGGTAGAAGTACACAAAGTCGGTACTCAAATAATGGTGCAAGTACACAAACAATACTCCACATCAAATAGTACCACTTTATATTTTGTACTCAAGTAAAAGTACTCTACAAAGAATGCCATGTATTTTTAACACTGCTGAAGAGGATGACAGTAAAGTACAGACCAATTTGTTCACCAGTGTTTAAGAATAATCACAGAACATTTCTAATAATTAAAGAGTAAAGATAAAGATCTCTACTGACTTGTGTGTCCATTTCATGAACTGGCAGGTGGTTAATCTAAATAAATGCATCATTATTCATTCATTTATTTTCAATTAAGACTCTGTAGTATGTCTTCAAAAAAGGAAGAGTGCAATATTTCCCTCTGACTTGTAGTGGAGTAAAAGTAATGTGAACTGCAAATACTTTATTAAAGTACATGCACCTCAAAATTGCACTTAGCTACTATAATTGAGTAAATGTACTTAATTAGTTACCACCCCTGGCGAGAAGGATTGTATTTGGAGTTTGTAGAGCGTTAACATGAAGTCAGTTACAGAGATAAAGCACTGGAAAGCTTTGCTAGGTCGAACCAGCTGTACGATTCAACCTTAAAGGCACGGAGGAGAAGTGAAGCTTAAAATGCAGCATAGGAGCCTAAATCAAGAGGAACACGCAGTGGAACAGTTCTATCGGAGTACAGGGTACATGGTGTGATATGTCTGTGGTTAATACTTTGGTAAACATTGGTAAATTTAGATAAATATAGAAAAATAAGTGTACTTATTCCTGTTTCAGTCTTTCCAGTAAACTGCAACTTGTATCAGATACATTCAAAAGAGTCTATGCATTTCTTTAATTAAAAAGTGACAATGAATAATTGAAAAAAGGGTTTGATCAAGAATGGCAGACAATGATATTCTAAAAGAATCCCCGTATCACAAACAGAATAAAAAGCATTTCATGCCACACAGACTTTCAGTTACCTTATTATCTAGGACTTATTCAAATGTTAATTGGAGAATTTACCTTTTATGCAGAGGAGTCATTTTCTGCTGTGTGTGAATAGCATTCTGTATTACTGAAAACACTCGTGACAAAGCACAAAGCTAATCGTCATACGTGCTAAGTAATAATCACAAAAGACAACCATCCCAGTGTTAATGGCAGAGCATGGAGAATGGATGCCATGTAGTCTTCTGAACTGCTGTGTATTCTGCTCGAGAGGGGTGATTTGATGAGCGGGATGCAAATCTTCCTTGACAAGCACTCATCCACTAATGAAGCTGCTTTACAGTGATTTTAACAGCAGTTCCAAGGCAGCATTTAAGTCTGCATTCACAATACAAACTGAGGATCTTTGACCTTTGTATGCTTAATTAAGCTGCCATAAAAACCAAGTTATGAAATAAGATTTTCTCTTATGGTAGACATTTGATCTGTCGAGCATACACAAGTGTGGGCTATACTATCAACCCTGTGCACAAGCAATTTCAGGCACGAGATGGCTCAAGGCTTTTGTCACCATAATGCAATGCTCTGTCATATTGTTTCCTTGACATATTAATATGTTTCAGGATCATATTTTAAGGTTAGTTTATTAAGTTTATTAAACAGATGCCATAATTTCTTATAGTTCTGTAAGAAAAGAACTAAAATTAATAAAGTTACTGTGTCTGTCATACTGTCATTTACTTAGTTGCCAATAATTGCTAGTGTACATGCAAACAGCAACAAGAATATAAGGTGCTTACTGGAACCAGTGATGCCATAGAAGAATCGCTTTAATTTCTACAAAGAACCTTTTAGAAAGTGGTTCTACAAACGGTTCCTCATAGAACTGTTAATAAATAGGTTCAGTAAAGCACCTTTTTCAAAGGGTGTGTGGATCCAGCTGTTAGCATTAAAGAACCGTTTATTAGCATAGTCATTTAAAAAGCAGCTTGTCAGATTTCAGATAAAGCTAAAACTAATGAATGTGTAGCAGGTTCCTCTGGAAATGTCTCAGAATTTGTACGACTACATGGGACATGATGAGAAAGTTCAAATAAAATACCATTTCAGGAACCATGTAGTTAATTATTATGCACATTTTTCTCATGACAAAGCAGCATGTCCAGCAAACAGGAACTGCTGTATTAGGTGCAGCACAGCAGGTGGCTGTAAAGAGCTTTGCTGCGTTTCACGCTGGCTGCTCTCAGGCCTGCGTGTTCTCTGTGTGTGGCGTGTTCAGACGGTGGGACTGAGTGTGGCTGCTGCAACTGGCAGCGCCGTGGCACTCATCATGCAGGTATTACAGGTCCCTAGGGAGGAAGGAGGACTTTTCTTTGCCTGGATCAGCGGGCCCAGAGGGACAGCATGCTCAAGCAAAGCAGAAAGCTGATTGGCTACACATACTTAGCGTTTGTGCCTGTTTGGACCTATTTTTCCCCCCCTCTCTTCCACTGAGGGAAGAGATTTTCCTCTGAGCCTGATCTCTGCAGTTGAGCATCAGGAGGGTGGAGAATGAGCTTGGAATGTTGAGAACACCTGGGGACAATTACTTCCCTAAATAATCTGCCTGTTATAATCTAACAAATGCCCTTATCCACACTGAGAAGAGGAACGCATTCCTGTGACTGAGGAAACGGTGCAGCTGAGGAGAGTTATTTTTGGTCAGGGAAAGAATCTAGGTGAATTCCGACCTTGAACATGAAGAGAAACAGTCTTGCCTATTTCGAGACGCACTTCTTTCAAACAGAGCACTTCATGTCAAAAGCAAATAAGCAACCCCCCCCCCCAGGAGGTTACATTGCCGCACTGTGACATGCTTACACTTGATGCTTGTTTCCCTGGAAGCAAGCCTTTGACAACATAATCTAGATCTGAAATCTGAAATGCACTCCTGCTCTCTCAGCCTCCTCTACTACAGAACAAAACACCAAGTTCTCTAATTTGGAGCTGCTTGTGTTCCTCCTGCCTCTGTTTGTCACTCTCCTCTGCTCTGACAGGTCGTTGATGGAATAATGCGGGGTGCTGGGCATGCTACAGCTAAGCCAATGGATACAACACAGATTGATGGGATAGCTGTGTAAATGACACAGCCATTAACCAAGAGGCGGGAAAATAAATTCCACGATATACCACGGACAAATGATGATGATGTTGGACTGTATATGAACCGTTCAAATGAACACATGCTGTAATTTGATGTCAAAATGTAGTTGTAATGTGCACCATAATGTGTTTGTACATACGGCCTGTAATGGAGCAGATAACACAGATATAATTATAGATAAGCATTGTTTGCTTTGAAAGCAGTGGTTAATTATAACAAGCCTCCACAATGGCTGCTAAAAAGGTCCATGTATCATAATGTTGATACATAAAATGGCATAACTCCTGCTCTCTGTGGCTAATTATTCTGTTGTACCGCGGTTACAGTGACCACTGTGTGTTCGAGTGAAAAGGGACTAATGAGAAACAAAGGTGCAGGCCTTGCCAGCCAGTTATTGTAAGAGTCATTCCTCAGAATGAGCAACCAGTATTCATTTTCCATCCTTTTTAACGTTTTGTGACAGGGTGGTCAAGTTTCATCTGCAGGGAAACGTCTTGCAGGAGCTCAGGCGCCTCAATTATCTGGACTCACACAAACCATCACATATCTTTGTTGTCACTTCGTTACACGTGGACAATTGTCTTGGAAATGAATTGCCCTTTGCTACCATACCTTACTATGAAACCATATTTGTTTGATAACGTGCCATTTTACTTCATTAAAGTGATTGGATTGTATTGGAAACGTTGTTGAGTTGTGTTGTGAGTCATATTATTGCAATAAGTCACAGGCGCTCTCCCTGTACGGTCACATCCCATGATGCTTACAGATCCATGGTTTAGACCATAGGTTGTACGGTGGTGATGACATTTTCAGAATGTATCAGTGTAACTTGGTGACTGTGTTGAACAGAAATATTTAAATGTGCATTTTTAATTTCTATTTGACAGTTGTTACTAGAAGAATTTTGCTATTGAATGTACTGTATATGCAGAGCTGTTTAACAGCACACATTTCGACTTGTTATAAAGGGAAACCCAGCAGTGTTACTAATAAGATCATTTGTTTCAGTAAACCATGCCAGTGTGACAGTTAATCAAAAGTGGTAAGTACATTTACAAGTAGTGTATTTAAGTATAGTAATTGTCCTTTACTGCATTTTATATTACTCCAATACAAACCAGCTAAAAATGTTATATTGAACTCCAATGCATTCATTTTAATATCATTAGTTAATAGTTTCTTTTTGCAGGATAGACTTTTATAAAAATCTTTATATATTAATGTAATGATATGTATCATTAATGGATGTCACATTATTGAAGAAAATTAAAGGATATTTCTACCTGCAGTGGAGTATTTTTACTGGAGTACAAAGCTCTGCAAATAACACCAGGGCCTGTAACATAAGCAAATAAAGAAAGTCATTAAAACGCATAGAATTAATTACAAAGTTATTATTTTATCTTAATAACGTCAACAACAAGATAAAACAAACAAAAACTGACCTGATAATAAAACTAGCATCAGGCAGCTGTTCCGGCGGCCATCTTTGTTTGGCAAAGTGGGTTAAAGGTGTTTTTGTTTGTACGCGGAAATATTTTAAAACTCAGTAGTAAAGACGGATGAGAGTTTGAGGTAATAAAAGATATTTTCAGAAGAGATGTAGCATTAGGTAGCTGTCAAATGTCCTGCTGGGGTTTTCAAATATCCGGTTGTGGAATTAGCTTTGCTAAAGGCACTGTGTCCTGAACTGCTAGCGTTAATAACCGGGGCAGAGGTACTAAATGTATAAAAACAGTGACAAGCAGGATGAACAAACTGCAGAAGCTACAGACGACACGCTAATAAATAATGTCCGTGTTTGTAAAGTCCAGACTAAAGCAACAAGCGTGGAGCAGCGTGGGACACAGGACGTCACGTCGAGTCATCTGGTCCCGGCTGGAGTTAGGCTGAGTTATAAAGGACTTCACTTCCAGAGAAAACAGCGGACAGACATGTGCTATGGAGACAACAGCAATGTCTCAGAGGACAAAAATGCATTCAGCGCAAGCAAGGCAGGTGCACCATAATGGAAAATGTAAATAATGAGACTCTAGAGAAGAAGAGTCCCATATGATGAGATGATCAGAAACCCAAACACAGAAGAAACAAGCACCTGACCCCCTGTGGAGGATTCCAGCCACAAAGTGAGTCATTATTTTAGCACTTTAAATGGCACTGATGTGCTCCACAAAACCTTAGCTTGGCTCTATGCTGTTTAAATACTCTTGTTATTTATAAAATATCCACTCTCTGTCTCTCTCTCTCTGTGTGTGTGTGTGTTGCACTTGCAGCTGTTTAACTTGGTTTGATGATCAGCATTATACAGGATTGTGCACACAGTTTGTCTGGTTTGTGGATTGTTGTTTGGAATTAGTTTTAGCTGTTGATGGTACGTCTGTCTTGAGCTGTCTGTGTCCACCAGCATGTTGTCTGAGCTTGCAGCATTTGTGCAATTAGCTTTTGTTTACCAGACATACTAATTTAAAAATATGACCAACAAATGTGTCAAATTATTCACTCTTATTGTACTCAAAGCCATGTTTCCATCCAAATATGCACAAAATGCGCCGTCTGCATGAGGTAATGCAATAAAAATCCCACTTTTCTCATTTGTATAATCTCTACACCACTGTTAATGGCAGCTGTGGTGACAGGCAGCAGACGTGACTGGCTTTAAAACAAGGTAAACGTCAGCAGTGCTATAAATTTAGATTACCTGTATTAACTGTCCGCCTCCTCACTGCCTGTTTAGTGTTAAGCATAGTTATTACCTCAAAGTAGACTTTATTCTGTTCGGTGCCTCATCAATACGAGTTGGTGGGAATGAGGGAGGATGTAGTGAAAACTTGCACATTGCAGTTTAACCATATTGAGGTTTAATAGCAGAGAGGTCCTGACAGGTTGAGCATGTCATGTTGGTTTCCATTTCACTGATTGAGTTATATTCTGGTATTGCACATCACTCAGTGGTAAGTTTTTACGCCCTTGTGTTCCAGTTAATATATTTCTGCAGCTTACTCAGTCAAATCTGCAGAAACAGTATAATGTCCAGACATGTTGAGTAAACTGATTTAAGGTTTAAGGTTCCAGGCAAACGTTGTTGATAGGCAGCAGATAGCCCCATTATAATACTAGAGTAAATAGAAATAGTTTTTCATCACTTCTTCTTCATTGAAATGATTCTGTTTGCAAACTGGAACAGCACAGTAAAACCGATTTGCCACCCAAAACAGATTTCATCTGTAAATTTGATTGCATGGATATGTGGACCAGAAGACGTCCTCTTAATTTCATTCACTGGAAGGTGTGACATAGACTCTCGTCTATGTCACACCGACTCTGGCTTATTTGATTGCTATTCTGGTGGAGGTTATGTGAGTTTTGTCTATTTCTCATCATTAAAATCTTCATTACAAATCTGTTAAAGATTAATGAAAGAAACCCACAAGGTAAAGTAGCATTGTAGCAAGTGAATATTTACTTTGCATTTTTTGTCTCTTCAAATCTGCATCATAGATGTTGGTGTGAGAGAAGAGGATGCAGAGGATAGGGTTAAATGGAGGCAGATGATTTGCTGTGGCGACCCCTGAAGGGAACAGTCGAATGGAAAAGAAGAAATCTGTATCATATATGGAAATTATATTGTGAACATAAATTGAACAAAAACTGTCTCTGACGCCAAAATGCTGTTACACAAATATAATCGAAAGACCATGCACCAGTAAAAGTTAGACTTGACTTGATACCTGATGGGGGTCATGCGAAATATTTGACAGTGTGCAGATTATTTTTCATTTAAAATACAATAAAGGGAAGTAGTTTTATTTTGAGTTATTATTACGAAGTTGCTTTTTGTGCTGCAGTGATGGAATAACAGTGTAAAAGAATGAACACTGTCAGCATTGCAGTAGGGAATTAAGGAAACTGAACAAACAGAATACAACTTTATGTAGTTTAATGGTCTGTTTAGAGTTTTAAACAATCCCTCTATTTGTTAAAGTTCAAGTATTTTGAAGTTAAGAAAGGTTTCTGAAACATGGATGACCTACATTCTGTATTGTCCCTGAACGCCTTAATAGTGCTAGTGGTCATGGTGCACGGTAGGTCTGCTAATGACAACAGGAGAGAAAATAAGCTGATATCTGTGAGATTTTCTATAATTTGAGGGTTTCAGAGAGGCACTATTAAAACGTGTAGACTTCTGGAACTTCTGAGAGACGTGAGATGTCTGCCTCTTTAACAAGTATCTTTATATAACATTTTGTTAGCTTTTTGCTTACTTTTATCATGTGTATGGTAACAAGTCCAGTGTATCAACGTGAAGTAAACTAGTAATATCTCACTTGATCTGTTCTCCTGCCTGCTGTCCACTCCACTGTTGTGGTGGAGCTGAGCTCTGCCCTCAGTCTCACAGACACAGACACAGATAGGGGAAGCTGCAGCACAAACACCATAACACTATTTTCAGACCCGTTAATCTCACTGATTACTCTTTTCAGGTGCAGAACAAATTCATGCTTTTTAGTCACTGGTGCACCTAAATAATTTTGTGCATTCATATGAGGTGTGGCTGTGGCTCAATAGGTAGAACAGTTGTCTGCCAACCATAGGATCAGCTGTATAGCAGCTCTGCCATCGATGTGTGAGTGTGTGTGTGAATGGGTGAAGGAGACGCAGTGTAAAGCGATTTGAGTACCAGTTAGGTAGAAAAGCGCTATATAAGTGCAGACCATTTACCATTTACCATATGCTGTTATTTACAGGGGCATGAACACCTGAAATGCTTCCAGTGCAGTCTGCACATGTGTGTGCAGACATTTGTTTTTAATCAGCCATCAGCAGCGCATACATCTGCCAATGCAGATTATTTAAAAATGCCAAAGATCGACCCTGTCAATTTGTCCATCACTACCTGTGACACACTGCCAGGCACGAACGGAGGACAGATTGGTGAACCCATCTTTACTTCTGAGAGACCCTGCAGATGCTCTTTTTTTTATATCCAATCATTTCACTGAAACTGTTGCCAGTTAATCTAATTAGTTCCAAAACATTCTTCCAGCTCTCCTTTGTAAGTACCACTTACTTTTCAAGTGTTTTTTGTTGCCTGTGTTCCAATTATTTTGTGACATGTTGCTGCCATCGATTGTAAAATTACCTTATTTTTTTCTTAAAGTGATACATTTTCTCGTTTTTAAAATCTGCGTTGATGAGGTTTGCAAAACATTGCATTCTGTTTTTAGATTTTACACAGTGCCCCAACATTTTAGGAATTTAGGCTGTAAATAAGTAATGTAGGGGCATTGCATATGATTTACTGTATATGCTTAACCAAGGCCATGCTGTGATTCATATCTTAGAAGTTTTGCATTTGGTGCAATATTTAAATGAGCTGGTGTGGAGACCACAGGATTCAGTTAATTTAATCAATTTGATTGTTTTTAGTCAGAGTCTGTCATGCATATATTACCAAATTGCGCATTTTTGATGATTCATTGATGCCGGTGAATATGGTAATAAAATCTAAATGAAGTTTAGAGTTGTGTTATTTAGAAGAGTTCTTAAGGTTTCTGTAAAAGTTATTTTTTTCCAATTTCATCTAACAAGAGTAAGAACAGTGATGTAGCTATTTAGTTTCTGTGCTTGCTTATTCAAAAAGCAATAACAAAACACACAATGTTTTTCTAACCTGCATTAAAAGTAGGTGATATTAAATTCATGTCTGAAGCACGTAATTGAGAGCAAGTGAGTTGGTATCATATTCTTTCTCGCGTCTCCAATTTTGAGTGTCAGAGCATGCTGAGTACAGTTTTAGAGCATCTACATAGGTTGTTTGGTTGTAGAGAAAGCAGATGTTTTACAGATGTTTTCCTTTAATTTAATTGGTTTCCTGTACCTATGACTCAAACAGTACAATAGGTTTCAGTGAAGACTTAGCCACTGCTGCATAATGAAAGGGAACTTTGGAGACGAAATACACAAATTAGTTTTTGGCCATGAGGTAAAGTCATAATAGTGACCTTTTAGTTAAAAGATTAACTGCAGTGAATACTGGGCATATGGAGGAAAAGGCAGTATTAAGTGTGGCCTGCTTGTTGCCAGAATATCGGATGAGGACATCCTAATTTTAAAATGACGAATTAGAAAAGCAGTTTTTGTTGATGAAACTGCATTTAACACAAAAATACCCCCAAAACAAATATTTTCAATAATGTGCACTGTAATAAGGAAAATGGGCTGTTGCAATTTTTAATTTAATACCAGTTTTCCATATTTGTATTGTGCCCTGCTTTGTTCAGAATTAGAAAATAGCTAATGAGTTATTTGTGGGGCACAATAGGAAGCTTTCAGTACAGCACGTTGTGGGTTCTTGGCATAAAAAAAATGTGGGACCTGCAGGACTATGAGGGCTGGAGACAAAGTTGTGCAGTGGCTATGTAGAGGAAGTGTTGAAAAGTAAAGCAACACAGATTGGATCACATTATGGCTTGACATGATTGTGTGTATCTGGCATACAGCCAGTCCAATCCATCAGCCAGTTTCTTGCTCCTGTGGTCAGGCACAACCAGTGGCAATAATGTTCTTGGCACAAAGCATGTATCGTGTTTTACCCATTAGGTGAACAAAACAAAGATCTCTGCTTTTTATTTTCACCTGTTGAGAAGACAAATGCTACAGTTTTATAAGTGCAGTAAAGAGACTATTTATTTTTTATGTATTTATTCTATTTGTTAAGGTTTAGGTCATAAAAAGTATTATTAAGATCTTAATACTGGTGCTATTAATCTAATAATCTGTATTTTCTGTAGTTCATAGCTCTTAGCATAAGGATGTTTTAATGTTTATGTACAATTTGGGAGGAATAAGTTCACCTTATTTTAAAAAAACAAGCAAACTTGTCTCTCAATATATAATCAGTCAATGTTTATTCCAAACAACGCTTTTATTGGACTAAATGTCACATATATGTCACATATACTGCAGCTTACAATTTTCCAGTTGAATCTTCCAGCAATATCTGATATACTTTACTACTCTAAGTAATTGAACTGTAAATGCTTTAAACATCTGTTATACAATAATGACTTTCTGTTTCATTCACATTCCTGGTAGTGGTTGGTAAGCATGCCTCCAAGTATTAATGGAAGTACATCACCACAGTAACTATGTTTTACCATTTTACTGCTATATCATACTACTACTGCAGACTGAGCAAGAGCACTCGCTGTGCCAACGAGCTGTATTTACCCGATGCTCAAACCAGTACTACCAGTGTAAAATGTAATTGATTGATAAGGCACTGAGTGAACATATATAGACACATACATCTATATGTACATAGACAAATAAATCTTTAAGTGGTAGCAGCACTAAGGGAGTGTGAAGATAATCAGCTTAGTCATCTTGGCTTTTCAACTGCACTTGGTAAGTGAGGTGCTGTGTGTGAATTTGCACCAGGAATTGCATGGACTCTGCTTAGTTGCAAGTGTTTAGGTCACCCATACATGCATGTGTACACACCCTCAGTTGTATGAATAGAAGCTTATGCATCTGAATTGCAAACACATATTGATTTACACATCATGTTAGGGCGCTAGGTACTGTACTGATGAATTAACTACTCCCACAAATCTTATATCAGTTTGTCACTTGGTCATTTATAAGTCCAGTCTAGTTGTAGCTCACCTGACACTGATATAGACAGAAAGAAGCCAGTGATTGACAGTTCTATGTTGTCTGAACAGTTCACAGCCTTGTCAATGTCTAACAGAGACAGTATGTATCTCTGAGGTGTTGTGATAGGTGTGATAGGGCTGGATTTATGTTTAATGTATTGCTTTGTTAAATGTAATATGCAGCCAAATGGGGGGCAAGATGTTATCATTGCCATTTCTTTTTTGCATTTTCAGGTATCTTTTTAAAAAAGCAACACAGTTGAACCAAGGATTTTTCTTTATGACAGTCATCTGTACTCAAATGTTAGCATGGCATAGTCATGGTTTCAGGGTCAAATAACTAAGAAATATAATAAAATGTTCTAAACTATGATGTATAATTGCAAACTTGAGTAATGACGTGAGTGAGTTCATTTAAACTCATATCTTGATAGGAGTCAGTTGGAGAAATGAAAGTGAAGATGGTGTTGCCTCCTCGTTGGCATGCTGAGCAAAAATGTACCTATGAAAAACCATGCTGAAAGATATGATTTGAAGTACAAGCCGGTCTGCAAAATCCTGTACCTGCTGAGAGGACTGGAAATTAATTTGCATGTTCTACTCAACCATAGCAAGAGTGCTGCACACAGTATGTTGGGCATCCCGCCCCTGTGCCAGGAAATAAAGCACAGTCAGCACACTGGGTGTCTCACTAGTATCTGCATACAACTGCTCAGAAATGAGGAACCTGTTTTTCTCATGTTTGACAAGAAGACCAAGAAACTTACAGTACATGTATTTTGTGGAATTTCTGTGCTATTCCAGCAGATGAGATTGGACAGCATGAAGCATAGAGAACTAGGGAATAGTTGGCATTTGTGCTTGGAAAAATTACTTACTGTACATTTTTTGATTATCAAAACAGCTGATGTTGATGATGATGATCTTGTTAATCGACACCACTGGTTATTTAATGAATGCAAAAGCAAAACAACATCAGATACAAGATGGAGCACACTGGTGGCCTTATAGTTAGTGCACAGGCCACATAACCACAACGTCCCCAGCCAGCCTTGAACTGGGGACGTTTCCTTTCTGACTTTCTTCTGTCAAGATATCTAATAAAGGCTAAAATGCAAATGCAAATAATCTCAGATAAATGAAATAAATGAAGGCATCACTAATGAACACTGAAGAACAGGCCTTGTGCATGAGTTCAGAAAATACAGTTGTGCAGTGTGTTGGTGGATAAACTTAATGTAAAGAGAATTATTATTATTTATTTTTTTTGTTATACATTACAGTGGAACAGTGCACTGTACTGAACACAAGTCAAACACTGTATTGAAGATTGTTTATTCTATGGGATATTTTCATGTACACACCATGTTGTGATGTGCCCCTCTTTACTCATTTTACTTCACCATGTTGTCCTCTGTTTTTTGACAGTAGAAAGGAAGTTTCTCTGAGTTCACTTTATGATGATTATATTTATTTTGGAAAAAACATAAACATTATGCATTAGTGGAGGGGACCCTTAAAATCATATTGATTTAGTTCACATTACCCAGTCCTAACCACCTTCTCTGTTAACACTAGCAAAAGTCCATAGTTGCTCTGTGTTTCTCGAGCTTCTGTGTGTGACAGAGAGGGAGGGAAAGAAAGAAAGAGAGAGGCTTTGTTCGGTTTGGCATATCAAAGCAGAAAGCCAGTTATTGGCTGTATTAAACAGTCATGTGGAATTACATTGGATATTGGAGCCTGAGTTTATTCTTTGATCTTAATTCATGAGATAAGATTGACGATTGAAGATTTCTACAAAGTTTGATTGAATTTTTGTGTCTATGAAATGCGTGTGTTTAAATGCTACATTTAGGTAAACGTGGGAAATGTTGACCTTTTTGACTTTGCTTTGTGTCTGTCATTACATTTCTGTTTGAGCTCCAAACTACAGACAGTTCTGGGGGCAGGGTGTTTTCAGATAAACAGTAACATTTAATGGGAAAGTTGCAGTGTGACTAAACATTGGACTGCTTCAGGGCAGGGTTGGTGCTTCTCACTGGCCTCTTTTGTGTAGAATTTACATCTTGTAGACTCCCAAACACTGGTATTTAAAGGATAGATGGTGTATAGATGGTCTACTTGGTCTATAAATAGGACTATCATAAACTGTTGGTGTTTTAGGTACAATGACTTACTTTGCAATGGCCTAGGCCAGATGACCATTTTTTTCCTTGTTTGTACACATCTGTTATAGATCAAACATATTTCATAGTGAAGATTGTGTGAAATATGTGTGATTAGATGGTGAAGGCTGTAATCTACCTTTACCATTGATTCAGCAAATATTAGGTTTATTAGAAGAGAACTTGAATGTAACTAATTTTAAATGAATACTCATGTACATTTGCTGCATTGCTTTACTACCCCAGTGGTATGAAACATTTGCCACATTATGACATTTTTTACCACATCATAGTCCATTTCACATCAGTGTCTCTTGTTGATGAAGACTGGTAGGCTATTGCTGGATCCTAACATAATAACATGTAAGGTAAAACCCATTATGTATATCTTATTAATATATCTTATTAATATCTTTAGTGGAGCTGTGTAGACAATGTGACTTTTTAAATGAACACTGAAGGGTAAAAATAAATAAAATAAATAAATAAAAAAGGCTGAAACTTTACACTGTACTGGAGTCACAGTACTGCATGGCATCGATGTGATGACAGTTTGAAGAGTTACAAACTGATTACATCTATTGAAAAACTTTGCGATGCTTGAACCCAGTTTATCTGATGAGATTACATTTTAATGCAGCATTTTTTCTTTTTGTATCTGCAAGCTTTTGAAGTGCATCTGCCTTTGAAATCTGGCATTTATTAAACAATTTACATAATTCAGGAACAGAACATATATGAAGCCGCTGTATTAATTTGCTATGGTGCTGTAAAAATGCTCTGTATGATATATGAAATATAACTGCATTTGAAATTAAAGGAATAAGTACCTGAGGAGACTACGGTGTAATAACACATTGTGTTGTGACACACAGTGTGTTGCATCGGTCAGTGGATTTCCAATGATAATAGTAGTACATCATGGTGTAGGTTGTTAGTCAGGAAGCACTGACAGTCTCATTAAAATGGCACTTTAATTAATGATCTCATCTGGATATTACAAGTGTCCTGATGTTCATGGGCACCACCCCTGCACATCTACACAATGCCAACATGAGAGTACACCCTGATGGGTGTCTTCGGTTATGATCTAGAAATCAAGACAGTGTTTAATTCCTCAGGAAGGATAGGTTAAACTTAGAAGCTATTGCAAAGCCTAGTTCTTCCTACAGCACTACTGACAGAATGCCTGAGGGTCTGGTCACTTTCATTATAATAGACAGCAGAGAAAATTTGGTTTCTGCTGCAGTCACCAGGCAGCTGCAATCAGAAGCGTGGCTCTCTCTCGCTCTTTCGCAGTAATTAGAAATAGGGACAACGGAGGGAAGAGCTTGCGTTTAACCTTCAGATCCTTTTGTTTTAGTAGAAGTGAATTTTCATGGCCTATTTATGTAATCCTTCTGCACAAGTGATGTCTTGCTTTATGCAATTTCCTTTATGTGGTTAGTGTCCTCTTTGTAAACATGAAACTGTATTTGTTATCACAGTCTTACTATCATAATCTTTGTTATTTTTGGTGTTCTGACTATATCTACATCTTAAATATCTTTGATTCAGATTTATGTGGTTTCTAAAGTCTAGAATTTGCAGTTAGGTTTCAGGATAATGAGTTGTATGATGCTTGCTCCTTGTCCACACCACAACTAATTTTGTATGCCAACTGAGACGCTTGGCTCGCTGCCCTTCTCTGTGTGCACCAAGGGAATCCCAAATTCCTGTCGTAAAAGCACAGGAAGCAGTGACCTCTTTTGAAAGACTATGAATCATCCTGTTATCTCCATCTCTTCAGCAGCAGGGACTCTCATTCCAACGTATCACTGTCGACTCTGGGCTTGGTAAATGAAGTGGGAAGGCAGTAGTAATGACACTGCAATGGCATTCTCAGAATTGAATTGGGAAATCAAATTTGCATGGCCTCAGATATGCAAACAATATTATGCACCAAACTCAAAAGAAAGTTTATACGGGAGGCAGCCTAAGTCCTACAAAAGACAGGATGATAGAAAGATCTTTTCAGTAATGCTCTTCAACGGTGCAGTCCCAGATTGGGTTAATGAAGTGCAGACAGTCATTAGCATGCTCTATGTGTGGCTAGTCAAATTACCTCTTGGCCTTGCTGCTGTGTCTCAAAACAACCAGCCCTTCAAGTCAGCTGATTAAATGGAGCAAATCCCTGCATTGGCTGATTTTTCTCTTAATTGGTGGCGAGACCCCAAGCCAAGTTCAGACTTAAAATATCATTCTTGGGATTCCCATTTAATATGCACTACATTCAACCTCACTAGGGACCCTATTCTATCTAGAAACTCTTAGAGTTAAATGGTAAATTTGAAAGAGGTTGCAAATAAAAAGGTGAACTGTTTTCACGGTAGTAAAACGTCCCACTTAAATTCGTTTAAGTTAGCATATCCAATGAGATTCCAAGGTCATTTCTACTTCAGACAGACATAATTGATATGTCACTTCTGTCGATGTTTGTCATGGCTAGGACTGTGACTATATACAAGGATGACATCACACATTAGTGCTGCATCCCCTAGCATGAAATTATATTCCCACCACTTCAAGTGAGGCACTGTAACAATTCAGATTTGATAGGTTTAGTGTGGAATAGTTGCAACAGTGATGGGGGTGTATGGGGGTGTTGGTACCTAGATTGCGACTTTACTTCCCGGGAGAATGAATAATGATTTGGTTTTTTATGCTTGCCTTACAAAAGCACAGAATTAGAGACATCATAGCAAAAAATTCATGGTCAGAAATGTGTCACCGCCAAGCCATTTGCAGGTAGAAGTGATTAGATTCACGTGTGCGCCCAAGGGAAGGACGCTGTAAATCACAGGCAGTGTTCACATGTGGCATACTGCCAAATTGTATTCTACAGCTAAAAAATAGGTTTGAGCTGGCCTCCTGCCAACACACTAAGTAAATCTTGCTCGTGCCAAATTATAATGTTATCCAAGCTGGCTTCGATATGGCTGCTGCTGTGTAAAGATAGCTAATAATGGCTGTAGATGAATTAGAAAATTCTGGATTAAAAGGACGTTATGTACTGTATAATATACAGTATCACATCATATGTTCTAGCCTCTCATTTCTCCCCTGAAGAAGATGGGTTTGGTTGGATTTTGGACTGTTAATGACTGTGACATTTCTAAATGTCTTGTATAATAGGGCACATTGCCTGTCTTTCAAAGGGGAGATGGGGCACCTGGTGGTCCAGAGCTGGCCAGGGGCCCAAGAGATGGAGAAAAGGCTAACCTTTTAAAATAAAATGAGATTAGGTCATTCATCCTTGTCTCAGCATTGGACTATTTTGTGCAGAGGAGGGATGAAATCACAGCAATCTTAGGGCCTTTCACACAAAACTGCAACTCTAAAATTAGGTTTCATGATGCCCATCTCCAACAAATGGCAGATGTATAGTTTAGCAGAATATTGTAAACACACTGTAAAGATGCACAACCATTTCCCACAGTGTTGTGCTCATGCTTTTCTGGCATGGATTTAGTCCAGTCATCTCCTACAGTGCAAGGTCAACTCTTATCTCAGATGTTCTATTGATTCTGTGAAGTAATTGTATAAAGAATAATATCTAGAAGGCATTTCAGACTTTCCTTCAGACCTCTGTCAGATATGTAGTTTACAGTATTTTGCATCACATACTGCATAGTTAATATAGCTTTCTGGTGCGAAATGTGGAAAAGGTTGTTGGGAACAGTTCTGATTGCTCTGTATATGTGCAAAATTTCTTGATGTGATCATTCTTTTTCCATAATGTTATATTGCAACAACATAGTCTCACTCCACAAGGAGAAAAATCATTTGGCATTCCTTTATGCTCAGTTTTCTGTCTGTTGTAGTCCATCAGAATTGTAGTATTTAAATTCATGACGGCATGCTGCTAAGTTTAGTGTTCCTGATACTAATATAGAACTGGACTGCAAATTTTTCATTTCTTAAATCCTGGCATGAATTTAATTTCTACATGGTGTCACTTGGTGACTGTTGAAATAATTAGCAGCTGGCTAAATATCCCACAGGCTGTGAAATCAGGCATGAGCTAATTCAGTGTGAGAGTTAAAATAGTACCTTAAAAATAATGTCACCATGTAACACAGACACTTCTGATCCTTCACTGGTCAAAATTTGCAATCATTTTCTGTACATCAGCCCACTTGTTGCTCATTAATAAATTGGTTCTCATTATGCCTGTTATGGTTGCCTATTATTTATTTGTAGTTTAGTTGATACACAAAATTTCCATTTTGCTCACATCATCATTAATTACATTTTGACTCAGCCACACAATCTGACATGTGGGCAGTAATCCAGAGCTTGGTAACCAGGGTAAATAGTTGCTTGAGGAGAAACCAGTTATAGTGGGTGTGTTATATATTATTTTTGCAATAAACACATTTGAACTTTCTAGAATTGAAACCTTCAGTGTTATCTTTTTTTAATTTGTGAATACTTTGAAATAGTTCAAGCAACTATATTAGTTTTTTAAGATATTGATGTTGTTTGATTCCCATACTTTGTACTTTAAGAGAACCAAAACAGCTGCAGGGAGTCAGAGCCCTGGTCTACATGGGTGAGTCAGAGGCATCAGAGCCTCCAGTCTTAGACCCCATGTCATTCCCATTTAATATTTTCATTACAGTAATTACACAGCTTTATAAGACTTGTGTCATTGTTGTAGAAATTTAACTCTCTAGGCTGGATAGTGTAGTGGTACCATCATAACCATAATCATCCATGCAGTAATTATCCAATGGGAGGCTCTTACTTATTTGCTTAGTTAAATCCAGGTGGTGTCTTTTTTGGATGGGCAGTGTTTTTCAGTGGTACTTAAATAGGAAAACAATATTATAGCTAGGGCGTTATGATCACATCTGCTACATCTTTCTTATTGATCTCACTTTTACATCACAGCCCTATGGATACTATCCACAGCGGGTCCTTAGCTAGAAGATCCTAAAGTGTGTTTTGATTTGGGGCTAATCAATTCAGAAAGGAGGTGGTAAGATGCGGTGAAACCCTATAACATGATCTTCATAATTAGCAACTTTCTGTGCTTTAGTGGGAAATAGTCACACAGATTTTGGCCTTGACCCCCTTCTTGACTTGTGTAATTTTGTGAGTGTGTTAACCTGGCAGGGTGATTTATTTATTTGTCTTAGCGTGTCTTTGGACTACTGCTAATTATTCTACCAATTCCAGCTTAGCCAACATTTTTTTAACATTTAGTAATTGGGTTCCTTTAAGGAAAAAGATTTTTTTGATTAATAAGAGAATAAATGATGACTAATGATGAGATTTTAGCTGTTCAGCCACTGGCATCATAGCAACCCACTTTACTCTGCAGTAGTTAAACTTAGTTGTTAATGAGCAACAATGAACGAGAATCAAAGGAACAAAAACGCCACTAAAAACTGCAGTAAAGTATACCTGTGAGAACCACTACTCTTCAAACAGTCGAGACTTTATGTTGTAAGGCAGAAATGACCAATGTGAGGTATCTTAAAACACATCATGTTGACTAACAGTTCTCAAGTCAATACTAAACAAGAGGTGATAATTTGACCTGTAGGTAGCACTTTGGGATCTTAATTTTATGTTTTTCCCCTTGTATAGAATGGTAACCAAGTTAAACTGACAGGACAGCATGACGGCCTCAGACCAACACTAACCGCCTGTAAAGGAATTCATGGTAAAGTAGGTTCTTAGGATGCATGAACAAAAATATTGAAAGAAGCAGGTCTATTTTCTGAATTATGCTGCATGATAATCACTTAAGACTTGACTATTGTCTGTTCTTCTGTGTAAATGCGGGAGGCTCATTAGTGTGGATGTCAACAACACCACATTTCTTAACACATGAATCCATTTCACTGTAATTGCTGTAGAATTATTAGCCGTGCAGACGCTAGCAAATGATATTATGCATATCCATTAACTATCCATACAGTCTGATTTCTATGTGGAAAACCAGATGACAGGGTGATTTAGATAAATGTATACATGCATTAAGAAATCTGCTTTTAAAGCAGTTTAAGTGATGCAACTACATACATCAGGGGTGGCTAATTGAATAATTACTTGGATTAGATACTGTTTGTTATAATGTAGGTTATAAAGTGTTATTGCAAACGTTGGTATATTTAAAATGGGCCATTTAATACAGATTTTCACCTTTCTCGTAAAAAACACTATAGTTTGGACTGTAAAATGAACATTAAATCGCCCTCTAAAACCTGTGATGGATACACAAGCAAAGGAAGAAAGATACCGTTTTGTAGCAGCATCTGCAAAGCTTGATAAGATATTTCTACAATATGTGGTGTTAGTGAATCAAGATCCTTTACTATCTCCATAAACCCAGTTGCAGTGACCGGCTCTTAGATGCGGATCTGGAGAAGCTGTGGCCTGCACATCATGTACAGCTTTCAGGAAAGGATGACCAATAGGATAAAGAAAGAAAATCGTTTATGATACATGTTCTACGGGTCATCACGCCTTGACAGTGAGACCGCAGACCTCCCCCTTCGTGCAGCTGCTTTGTATTCTGCTTGAAAATGTGGCATGCACAGCTTTCCGCTCTGCAACTGCAGCATGCCCTCTAGCTGGTTTGATGATAGGACAGTGGATTACATGACACGGTGCTGTATAACGATGGTTCAGCGCAGACGGCCTTGGGCTTGTATATGAATAACCATGTTCTGTCTGTGGAACATGAAAACTGTGCAGGTACTGTACCACTGTGGGACAACATAACAAGCTTGACTTGATAAATCAAAATTAAAGTTTCTTGTCTAGAAAGACATGCTTTAATAAAAAAGGCCAAAAGACAGAGGAAACAGAACAAATAAATAAATAGAATTACCACGATGCCAACCAGTCAAGCTGCAGTTTATATGTATGTCTGTCCAGGCTCATACATTTAACTATATGAAGTTGAAGTGGACATTTGTGTCAGGTGTACTATAAGTTTAGTTCATCCTTGAGTCCTAGAGGACATTTGTGGCAGTTTTGAAGAACTGCAGATACATCCAGTTGGTTCATCAACACAGCTTTCATTGTGCAGTTGGTAAGAGGGTGTCCCCTTGACTTTTCTTGCCTTGTTCCTCACTTGTAAGTCGCTTTGGATGTAAATGTAAACTTTTCTCAAAGTCTTTTCTCTGATGTCACGTTGACCTTAGAGCATCAATCTAATCAGTTCATTCAGTCAAATTGGGCACTTGTGCCAAATATAAATTATCATTCACTTATTCCAGCATTTTGGATAATATTACATTTATAAGAATGGAACCATCAGACAGGCCAAAGAAATCTTGAACTCTGACTTTTACCACCAAACTCAAAGTCCAAGTGGACATCAAAATCTCTGTTGCTTGCTTCTAGTTTTTGGCCAGATCTGCTGAATGTGTCCCTGCTAACTGTTTGAGTAAATGCTTTCACTTTTTTGCTCAGGCACCAGAGTTGAACAGTAGTTATGTTGCTCAATGTCCATTCAGTTTGTAGAAATAATCAGAGTAAACCTAAAACAGAAACTGTGTATGCATCTTTTAATTTATTCAAGATAATCCAGAGTCAAAAATAGTCATTGTGTGTAAGAAAACAGCACTGCTACCGAATTCTTATTTTACTGTGGCCTTCAGGATACAGCTGACATTTGAAAAGGTTGAGCTGTATATGACACCTCTGAACAAGTTAAGAGAAAGACCTCAAAGTCAAATCCAGGCTTTTCTTCACACTTGAAAAATGAAAAACATATAAATCTTTCTTCCATTTTTTTTGTGCCGTTTCCATCCTGCCACACAGCTTAAAGTTTTATCTTCTATCTTCATTCAGTGGTTGTTTGAAGTAGGTGCAAGATGGGGGGAAAAAAAGTGAGGCATCAGTGGAAATTGGAAAACAACAGAGTAGCCCCGCTCTCTACAGTATATATCAAACATGACCACACACAGTAAGTAAGGTTATCTGTTATCAGCTTACTGTTCATATCGCTACAGTTTTAGTTTCCACTTATATAAGCACTGTTTTTTTAAGGAATTACTGAATTTCGATGGAGTTACTCCTCTTAATGTTGGCAGAGAGTTCAATAACATTGCTGTTACCTGCCATAAATATCCATATTTAGCAAACTGCTTGTTTTGTATTACTTGCTTAGAGTGCGGCTTCTCCTCAAAGTAACTCTGAACAATGACTGTGTGCTTTTGTGAGCAGAGATGCACAAACTAGCTAAATTATGGCACCTTGTCGTCATCCCTGCTATGTGATTTACCTCAGTACATGGTAGTTTTGAGCTGATTTTCTGCCGTCCAGTGTGGCTGTTTGATTACATATTGTCTGGTGCAGCCTCTGCTTTCCATAATTTCTCCTGCAGAATATCAGATAAAACATTTGGCTCATTTGTTTGTTTGCTTTATTTCTTTTTCTGGGGTGTGCTTTGTTGACAAAACTTCTTGAGCAGCTGCTCAGAGAGGAGAACAGAATCTGACTGCAGAAGACTTCACAGGTGTTATTAGTGTTTCACCACAAAAGCATGAATGAATATTAAACTGCATATTTTTACAGTTATTAATAAATTACAGCAGGAGTCACCATAAGTATTACTTTGAGTAATTAGGCTAATGTTGAACATCAGCTTTCTGAATCTTTGGCCTTGTTTTGTTAATATGAATATGTATTTAATGACCATTTACTCCGTACCCTGATTCTATAAAGTCTATTTTGCAAGAATATCATATTGTAATGCTTTTTTCGACTATGTAAAATACTTTGAGAGTGATTTAAATGTGCTGTATAAATGCCTCAAAAACAATATATCCAGTGTGCTTAAACATTGAACTACAAGAGCACTTTAATTGGTTTATCCACTGCAATACATAACCACAGAGAATTTCCAGGTTTGTATTACCTGGTCTCATGGAAACAAGTCTGCGCTGCCTTTTGTTGTACCTTATTTCCTTTCTTTAGGGAATGAGGTTTGTCATGGTGAAGCTATAATGAACTCTTGTTAAAATGGCGTAGCAGGGCTGCTAGGCTCAGAGCACCATTTCACTTCTCTCTCCAGGAAAACAGAAGGAAAATTAACTCTGTGTCTTGTATTAATCAAGCTTCCATGGCTGCTGTTGAATATAGATGGTAGACGGCCTGTCTCACATCAAATCGTTAATGATATACAGGTATAATAACATCCTGTGACATGAATTTGACATATTTACAATATACATAGATCATCACCAGCACTAATACTACCTGTTGTGAAAGTCGCCCTCTGCTTTGAAAACAGCTCTGACTCATCGAGTCATGAACTTAACAGATCCTCAGAAGGTGTCTTCTGGTATCTGGCACCAAGACATCAACCTCATATCTTTATAAGTTGTGGCCTTTCAAAGATTAGACTCCCATAGTGCATCCTGGTGTCAGCTCTACGTATGATGTAAAAGAAAATGTGATTTGTCAGACCAGGACCACCTTCTTCCATTACTCCATGACCACTCTGCTACTACCATGTCAAGCTGTAATGCACCTGTTGATCATAGACAGCATTACAGTTTTCAGTGAAAGCGGATGTTAGAGCAACAACAGTAAGTAAACTCCATGTGAGAGAGTGTTTGTGTGTTTCTCCCTACATTAAAAGAAAATTGATAGAACATGATGCCAGTACCATACATACAAAATAGACCATACAACCTGCTGTGAAAGTAAATTACTTTCATTTTATTCCTTTTTTTTGCCACAGTATTATGTACATACTGTGTCTTCATAATTCCTCCCCAAGATAAAAATGTCATATCAATTTGTCATATCACCAAACTGATAACTGATCCTATGTTAGAAGACTGAAAAACAGAATTATTCTAGCTACTCTAGCTACAATGTGCAAGAAAAAAAAAAACATTGTTGAATTGTGCTATAGTTGTGTTGTCATATGTATTATTGTAAAGTCCATATAATAATATGTCATTAAGTAGTATGTCCATCCATACTACTTAACTGGTTAAGTTCAGTAGTGGTCAAGCGTATTGCTTTGAATCTGTGTAAATGAAACACAGACAGGTTTTGATTTAAGAATTCCTTATTTTTCCCTCAGGTGATTTGTAATGCATTAGGTGTTGACCTAAGCGGATATTTAAGGCTAAATAACCTTGTCCATTGTTACACCATGGATTACTGTTTTAATAAAAAGTGATGCAATCATTCAAATGGCTCAGCAACCCCTGACAGTGATAACCATCTCTCAGCCTGTCTTTTCTAGTTCTGGAGAGAAAAATAATACTTTATACCACACTGCACTCTTCTTTGAATACAATCGGGTGTGATCAGGATAGATTTGAACAACTCAGTGCAGTGCTTGATAAACACGTAAATACATGCACATTTCTGACATGCCATTGTTAAACGACAGATTTTTAGTAGAGATTTGTTTTGCGGGAATGGATTTTGACCCTGGTGATTCAGTGGGTGAATCAGGAAGCCTCAGTAAGGAGTCATGTTGCAGATGTGATGGATGGGGGACTGAAGGGGAGGGGTAGGACGAGGTTCTTTGATCTCCATCTACTTGAATGAGCACTGGCATAAATTACCGCATCCACTATCAGCAATGAAAATCAAATGAGATCTACAAAGCACAGGCCTAGTGCTCTAACTATTGGGTGAGATATCAATAACATTGTTGTAGTGGGAGGAGAGAGATAAGACTGACAGATATGCTGCAGACACGAGATAGCTGATTGTTTATGTCCCTCTGATACTTGGTCCTTTTGTTTTATCTTTTTCAACTCGCTCACACTCTGCACGCTGTCAGTGGGAAGTGTGTGTATAATTTACAGGTAGATAATGACAGATAAGAAATAACATTAACAGACAGTGTACTTTATAGGTCAGCAAGTGAGGGTTTAACTACATCACTGTCAAACTATCAGCGTACAACACCATCATGCACACGTTTGTTGGCTGACACACACTAGCCCTGGAGTAAATGTTCCCAGCCACCGAAGTCCAATTTTGAGAGCAAACAATGATTTTCCCACAAGAAATCCACAATGTGGGCCTACAAAAAGAAAAATTTTTCTTTTTTGTTAAAGACACAGCACAATCAATCTCAGCCATCGCCTTTCCCGGATGATGAGATCACAATCCGTCTCTCAGAAATTTGGTCGGGGATTTTCCGCCTACCCATGGATATTCTGCACATCAATAAGACAATGTTGCAAGCTGCTAGTATTTATTCAGTGCAAACTTTGTGATTGTGAGGGAATAATGCTCTTATCTGCAAAAAAAAAGTCTCCCCAGGTATTCTGAGCATTCAAGGAATGTTATTGAAGGTGAAAATGGTGATGCATGTTCATTATTAAGTTCTGTTACAGGCATTGATGCTAGAATCATAAAATCAACTGAATTTTCAAAATGCTTTTGATTAAATTACATTGATTACATCATCCTTAGAAAATACCTATTCACTTCTGTCAGGTTGAACATAAAAGAGCTTTTTAACTACACTTTAACTACTGCTGGCCTGTTAGTCTTTAAAAAATTCTGCATCTCTTTACCTTTGCAGCAGCTCATCAATGTGAGCGGGTCCTTGATGTGGCTAAACAACATTTCAGCAGCAACAAATGAACAACGTCTGTGTTCTGCTGGTGTCTGGTCCTGCATTGAAATTCTAGTCCTGTAAAAGACGCAAACGTGGAGTGGATAGATAACAAGCTCACTCTTAATCTTCCTAAATGTGTTTGTGGCAGGTATTTCCTGTAAAATGAGGACAACGCACCAAGATCAAAGCACCTTGCTCCATAAATTCTGTCATCTCATCCTAAATTCAGAGGCAAATGACCGAAAAAGCTATTTGTTTCTTGAAACTATCCAAAAAATAAAATAAAAAATGCAGATGTGTCTGCATCTTCCATGTCATGCTGGAGTCAGTATGTGACACTGACAAGGCCATAGGTCTCATTTAAGATGTGGACTGATGGGATGTCTGCTCTAGGCATTTAATGCTAGAGTAGCAGTTATTGGATAATACAGTGTAGCATCTGGAAACAGGCACAACAAGTTACTTGAATGAAGTTATCCTTGCCTTAAAAAAGGTCAACGGATAAAATAAATGTGATCTTAACAGAAGTGGCTCTAAAATAGCTTGTTTCTATCAGAAGATACAGGGCCACCATGGAAACAAAATTGAATGTGTTGTTTTCAGTGGCTGACACCTTATCTGCAGCAACTACACATCTTCTATTTTGGGAGGAATGGAGAGCTCATTTTGCACGGGGTTTCTTCTTAGCTGTCTTTGCTGTCTAGACTGGATATAACATCTTTGATCAGAAAAAGGGGGGAAAAAAAGACAGGATACCGATATTGCCCTGACCCATTTATATCCTGCATTAATCGTGTCCACTGGAGAGAATATCTGAGATCGGGCTGATAGCAAGAAAGCTATCACAGTAAACTGGTTGTTTGTTTTGGTGATATTGAGGCTTGAACTCTGCGGTGCTGCTGTTAAAACAGAAGAGTTCAAGTGCTTTAACACATTTGTTTGATCACATCATTTAGCCCAAGAAAAATGTCTTTCTTCCACTGAGTGTGTGCATTTTGGCTACCACAGAGCAAGTTTAGTGCAGTTAGTTTCTTTATCTTGGAAAACAAATGTCAGACAGTGGCTTTAATTCAGAACAGTTCAACATTGTCCCTTGGACATGCAGCTTTGTGCCTTTCAAATGCTGCCTCTGTAATCAGAAATATATTTTATTTCACACGGCAAAAAAGTACTCGGTTGTCAAGAGGAAGAAGAAGTTGAAATGAAATCAATTTCTCTTGGCGTTACACATTTGGTATCCTGACAGCAAAGTGAGTTTTAAAATGCAGGTCCTTACCCACCAGTCAACATTTGAAATGGGTGACCATATGATCCTGTCTGCACTGATTACCTGCAGCATTGTTAAGTGATTACTTAGACTAATAGGTTGTGTAAAGAGCAGAGTGTCATGTCTGCAGCGGAGTCATCTCTATCTGTCCTGATGGAGATATCAACACAGCTGTTGGTTTTTACAGCTCTGGTATCATTGCTTGTGTCTTGTTTATGAAGCTGTAAACTGATTTGACAAGAGGCAAGAGGTGTGTATCCGTCTGTCTTATTTTGTCTGTCTGTATGTGTGTGTGTGTGTGTGTGTGTGTGTAAGCAGCATGTTGAATTATGTATGACTGTATGTATGACTGCTCATGGGATCACAAGATTAATCACTGATTTGACATCAGGATTTTGTCTAATTGTCCAAGATATTCTGTGTCTGGAATTTCTACAGTATTGATTGCCTTTTTAGAGACATAGAGAAGTTTGGTAAAGCATGGAGGAAAAAAAGTCTGGAATGAATAGAGTAAGTTAAGTTAAGGAGTTCATGCTTGCTCTGTACACACATTGAACTGGTTGAGTGACATGCATATTGTAGCATTAGAAGGACAGCCTTTTTTTTAGTAATTGCTAACAAGCATTGGTTACATTTAAAAACAACAACAACATCATTATTCATATAATTACAGTGACAAATTGCTGGTTGAAGTTGCATAAATAGCCCAATCACAGTTGACTACCATCTCTGCTGGAAACCCATTCAGGTGTGAATAACTTTCAATTTCATAATCAGTTATTACAAAAGGAACAAAAATTACAATAATGCCGAGAAAATATGGCCACATAAATTAGACTAAATGCAGTACTAATGAACCTTTAAACTGGTGGTGTTTATGATTGTGTGTGAACTCATTTGTGTGGCTACAGTATTTTTTTTAAATTAATTTTTCTTTTTAATATCTCTGTGTGGCATTTCAAAGATGTGTTCATTATGTTAATATGTTTTTTAACTGGGCAATTTATTGTTAAAATCCTAAAATGTGCCGGGTTTGGTACATGGGCAATAATACATAAGGTAAATGCCTTATTAGTACTGTGTGATTTCAGTGATGGATGTTTTAGCCGTATTTGTAGCGATATTGATTTTTTAAATAATTGTTTTAACATGAAATAACCCATTTTGCTAAGTCTAAAGAAAAAAAAAAGCCAACTCTAATGACGCCGGCGATATCAAGCCTAGAGTCCCAGGTTCTGCACTCATTAATACTGAATATCATAGCAACCTCTTTGTTCACAGTTGATTTTTTTATATCCATCAATTATAGGAAAGTCGTTCAGTGTCCAAATTTAATAAACAAGCAACAAATAAAAGTGAGTTTGCTTATTCTGAATGTTTGTATTGTGTTTGGAATTTGATTTCAAGATTAATTAAGAATTTAAAGATTAAAATGCACATCTAATCACAGTGGTTTCTTTTAGATTAAATTAACACTATAAAGCCTGATTTTTGAAATGCTTGTGTGCAGAATAAAGCATTAAAATCTCCTCATCTATGTGAAATATCCAAAATGGATGAACTGAGATTAGCCAGCCTGTGTACCAGACAGATGGAAATGCTGCTTTCTATTTATGCTGGGCCTGACACACCAACCCCCTCAAGCAAGAGAGGGAGAGGGCGGAGGAAATACAGTTGTGTTAGTTGTTTGACAGTGATTATTCTGTCTTAAGTAGAGGGATATTAGCGTTAGAGCAGCTTCCCCACAGCTGTTTAGATTCTCTCTCACAACTCAACCATCCTTAGTTATGAAAGGAAGTCCTGACATACACAGAGAATCCCACTTGACAAATTGAGGCCAGTGGGAAATAAAATTGCAGTGGTGGGTACAGGGCTATGACATACTGCAGCGAGCCAAGTGCCTGGACTGTTAACAGTTTTTGTGACCTCACACTGAAGTCCACTCTACCATTCAGTCAGCGTGTCCCCTCTCCCCGCTTCTTCCCCACCATCCCTCCCTCTAGGCCGTGGATTAGGATCGTTGTGAGTCAAGGAGCTCCTCGAGACCTGCCAGAGTTTTTTCACAAATTGACATCAGGACCCTGCCGGGGAATGGGAGGTCTGGTCAGCCAACTTTTAACTGATACACGGCACTGTGGTAATCTGTCAGGACAGCTCATTGTGAATCAGGGCAAACTTGCATTTGAAATCATGCGCGCGTACAGTAATTATAGCGAGTACAGCCAGTGGGTGACACAAGTGCCTCACGGGCAGCAGGCAAATGCAGTGAGAAGACTGCCCTTCAGTTTTATAAAGCTGTTTAGACCCTGGTGGTGCTGGGGAGCATCTGTCTTTCTGAAGTGTCCTTGAGCAAGAAAATTAAACTCTGACCCTGCAGCCAGGCCTCAGTGTGAAGCTTTAAAAAATAATGAATAAATGTATTACTACAATTGTCATTTATTGAAATGACATACAGTAGAAATGACACTCTTGTGTTGAATACAGCTGTGATATTCAGTTAGGAACAGGTGAAATGACCATAGGTGGTACAGCAGAAAAAATCTACACGCTTATCCTGGCTCCAAATAATTGCTGTATAAAAGTATATATTAGTAAGCTCTGCTTGATTTAACATTCAAATTGGTCTCTATCAACGCAATTACACAACATTAACATTTTCACAGAGAAATCAGAGCCCTGTACAGGCTTGTGTGGGAGCTGGCTGCATGTTGCTGCCACGTGAGCTCTAATGTTGAGGGCTAATCCTTCAGCTTTAAATGGAAATGTGGTGTGCACTTGCTGTACAGATTGACTGGCTGAAAAGTTGTGATGGCCAGGAATAACATTTTAAAAAGAGGAGAATAGAGAGGTGTTAATAATAATCAAGCAGGGATGGAGGAGAGCTTTTCCTGAGGAGCAGAGGAGTCTTCTTTCAGGGCTTTTGGCACTGTGCAAATCATCTGAAAATCATCTAACTCAATAACAAAGCCCTGATTGTTTCCCCTCACTGACCGTGATATCTACCACCAGGCTCATAAGACAGACAAATGAAATTAGATTTCACAAAGCTCCATGTGTCAGAAAAGGTTACAGTGCTAGTAACTAAAAATGAATTCATTCATACGCTGACGGATTGAACACATGAACGACCACTGTGAAATCCTCCTTTTGAAGAATGAACATTTTCACAGCAAATTATTATTAAAAGCCACACTACGAGTGCTGCGCTGCTGCTCTTCCTTTATGAGCAGTGTTTTCTTTTGTCTTTTATTGAAAGTAATGGCGGCGCTTGTGATCACACAGCTGCTGTAGGCTAACATTATTTTGCGGTGTTATGTTCTTGTGTCAAATTGCTTTTTAGGCATGTAATATTGATTTTGTGTGGAGCTTAAAACCACTGGCAGATGGCCAAGTTGCCATCATTCTCTCTGATACTGAGACAAATACTCAGGCATGAGTGTCCCTGATTTGTAATTTAATACATTGTGAGACAATCAAATCCCAGTATGATTAGTTACATTTAAAAGTTGTCTTTACCGCAGTGTAAATCTTCACAATAACACTGTGATGTGAGTGTTGTAACTGCTTTGGGCCAGCTGTAAGAGATCCTGTATCAAATTGCTGGAATACCTTCTGTAAAATGTTGCATTTCAGAATATTCACAGCAAAAGCACTCATTGATTGCAGATTTCTTGACTTAAAATTGTAAAATGCTAGAAGACGTTTACCACACACTACTTTCACAGTGTGGAGTTTGCAGGTCATTGGTTGGAGGAGGCAGTTGTCGGCTGTGATTAACTCAAACATCTGTTCACAATCAGCAAAAATGTGTTCAGTTCTGCTGCATATTGGTGTCTCTAGAGAGCAAAAACATATAAATGAGTTTACTACAACAGTAGGTTGCGTGTCAATTAATGCAAATAGCAAAGTTATTACATGTTTTCTTTTTATTTGAACTGTTTTATTTCTCCACAACACCCCAACATCACACATCACACATGCCTGCTCTGATTTCTAGTTGTCCTCTGATTCTAGATCTCAACTATCAATAAGCTGCAGGTTGGCTCAAATTTGGGGTTGTCAAACCCAAAAAAACAAACAAACAAACAAACACAGCATTATAGGTATGACTTTAATTCTACAATTGAAAAGTAACCTTGTTGCTGTAAATTACAGGCCACTGTTAGACACCTGTTGGTGTTTTTATTCGCCTGTCCTGAACAAAGCCGTCAGTCGACAGTGAAGCAAACAAACCTGTCTCTCAAACAGCAGCTAAAAGCAATAGTCTCTTCCATTTCAAAGCTCTCTTCCTTTATCATCCACATATTCATACAGGCCAAGCAGGCAAACATGAATATGCTATGCGCACTTCGCTGATGTCGCATTACATATTTTCTGACCACTGCAATTTTCAGTTACATCACATTACTATTTGGAGCTGTAGTGTATAAATTTGCAATTCAAACCTATTTTCTGCCAGAAACTCTAGTGCATTTCTCACAATCTTCCCTTGCCTGTGTAGTGTACTCAACAAAACACTTAAAGGAGTACTTTGCTGTCATAAGTGCTGCGCACATGTATACACTCTTCACCTCTGTGCATGTGCCTTTGCTGTTATCAGCTCTGAAAGGTTTTGGCATGCAGACAGTGATTTCCATGTGGATTATCTACAATAAAAAGAGCGCTAGCAAGTTCTGCTCAGTTGTAATAAACTCAGACCAGGCTTTAAAGTTATTATATATAGACAAAACTAGATTTGCTAAATTTCTGATATTTCAAAAGAATGCATTTTGGTTATTTTATATCTGTGGACCCCAGCAGATCAAAGTATCTAGTGTGAAACTATAAAATTATCCTGTGTTGTTTGTAAGGTGAAAAAACTAAGATAAATGACCAAGAACAATCCTGACATTAGAAAATATTAGACTGCAGGTTGTTTGGCATATTTGGCACAGAAATAATTACCTGACTATCAAAATTATTTCTGTCATTATAGAGCTGTAAATATTAAATGCTATTATCGTTACATGGAACATGAAACATACATGTAAATCTCAAATCTGATCAAAATTCTGCAGGTAAGGAGTCTAATATAAATATGGTTGTAAAAACCCATCTTTTACAAATTCCTTCTGTTACTTCTGTGCGTCAGCCTTTGCCTGCGTTCCTGTAGCGTGTGTGTGATACATTTTATCCTGGCAACATCCAAAAACCTAAATTGAGGTATTCAGATCAACTCAGTATTACTAATGGTAGCACGGTCCATTTCACAACAGTGTATTTTGATCAAGTTTCCTCTGGCCATGGAAAGGTCAACTTGGCATCCAGAAGAAACCGCCAGAGGCTGAACCAGTGCCCTGCTGGACTTCTCTCAAAGAAGAGAATCTGGGAAACTTCTCATCAGATTTTTACAGGTCTTCTACTTACTTTATTGAAAACAATGATAAAACACACACACACACACACACACACACACACACACACATATATATATATATATATATATATATATATATACATACTGTATATAGACTATGTATCAGTATGGTCACTATGGTATAAGATACACCACGCTATACTGTTTTCCAACTAATTGTCGCAGCACTAGACTAATGTTAGCAGATGTTAGTTATTTTAGGGACTATAAAACTAATACAGCCATGAACCTCCATACTTTAACTCAAGGCTATGAATGCATGTCAGGGGAGGTTCATGGGTAGCCCAGGTAGGAAAAAAACACAATCAATTCAGACCAATATTTGATTTAGTGAAGTTAAAATGGCAGTGAGTGAAGCAGGACTCAGAGTAAGCAGGATTTTCTCAGGACATCCTTATCATCTATTCTTTCATTTGTCCAAGGCAAGGTTTGAGACCCTGAAATTCAGGGGATTAATGTCTGCTGTGATAACCGACAGGATGTGCCGTTAGACTTGGAGCTGCAATCCACAGGACTGCTGAACCATGACGCCCTTGCAAAGTATTTCATTTATATTTTAGGAATGAAATAAAAGGAAATAACTGAGTCAAATGAATGATAAATGACAAGGATAAAAAAACATTGAGTGTAATTTTAAATGCTGACCATGTAGGTAAAGCGAAATTGGGAGAGGTGGCATAAGGAATGCTAAACACCTCCTCTCTCCAAGAGCTTCAGCACTTGATTCATCAAAGAGGGGGTCAGGCTGCCCTCATCACCGCCAGGTGGGTTTCATTAAGCTGTCATCTTCTGCAACAGTGAGTGTGCTGTTTGTGTGTCTGCACTGGCTACATGCAGTTAGAATGTATAGTGGAAATGTGCCTAGCATACATGTTTTCTCACATAATGCTCATGTTGCAATGTGGGATTTGATTGATGTGTTGTTACTACATGCTGAAATAATCAGTTATTAAAGGTTGATTACTGCAGGATGTCTCCCTGAAGTGAGGATTTCTTCAGCAGGAGATAACATATTACATGTAGACATGGATCTGGTTCCATTTTGGTGAAATACTTGGATTTATTATGCTCCATGGCCAAACAAGTCTTTATTATTTATTGAGTCTTTCACTCATACCCTGTGAATCTCTCTATTCAGCCATCTTCTCTCTGACATGACAAAGACAACACAGAAGAATAAAAGTCACAGCATAAACAAAACATGCAAGTTATCACATGTTAACAAATGTGACAGGCTTTCAACAAAACAGCTACAGCATATCTGTGAAGTTGCTGACGATGAAGGGAATATGACAAGACCTTAGTGTTATCTCTGATAGCTTGAGAAGGACGAGTGATCTGTGACCTTTAGCAGTGCAACAGTGAGCTTACCTTCAGTCAGTGTTATAAAGCTGGCATTATGGCCTTTTTAAACTCAGTTTTATAAATACTGAGCATATGTGGGACGTTTTTTTCACCAGAAAGTGTTTTTGATGCCTTTAAATCCAGCCTGTCCTAACAGCACCTCTGTCCTCCAGCAACTGTAGCTGTGTTTACATAAAATTTGCATTATTCATGACCACCTACCTTTAACTGGCTGGAGGTGTGCCCCCATGTTCACCCCCAGCCAATCAGAGTACTACCTGATGAATAATGCAGATTCTCTCACTCCGCATCTTTACAGCTGCAGCTGCACACATAAGTTATTTAGTGCAGTACAGTGTATAGCAATCTGTTGCATATATGATGCACATTTTCATTTTTTACATGGACCACAAAGACACTGTCTGATTTATTTATTTGTTTGTGTCTTCATGTAAGTTGGTAATTAAAATGCATCTTTAAAAATTTCTTTCTCATTTTTTGTTGTAAAACGTGAAAAATAATTGCTGCATACACCTGTGTGGTACGTACAAAGCCAGGTGAGAGAGGTTCACAAGGTTATTCTAGAGAGTGAGATACAGGGCGGTCCGGTGGTGTAGTGGTGAGCACTGTCACCTCAAAGCAAGAAGGACCCAGGTTCGAGAGTTTGCAGGTTTTCCCCGCGTCTGCATGGGTTCTCTCTGTTACTCTAAATTGCCCATAGGCCCATAAGGTGTGAATGGTTGTCTCCGTACATTTGCCCTGCAATGGACTGGCGACCTGTCCAGGGTGTCCAGGTCTCCCCCCCAATGACAGCTGGGACCTGCAACCCTTAAGAGGTCAACGGTTAAGATAACGGATGGATAAAGTGAGATGATTGAGGCCATGCTAGGTTCATATCTTGTCCACATACGGGTCAGGGCTGTCTAGTGGTGAAAAAAACGAAATATTGTGCAGTTGTCAGATGAATTGCTCCAACTTTGGTGAAGCAATTATGAGCCAAATTAATCAGTCAAAAGGTCAGTGTAGCGGTGATGGTACACAGACCATTTTGTTGTCTTTCAGCGTCATCCTATTTGCCTCCTTGAAAGAGAACAAAACTTGACACTGCACAAAAGCACAGAGGGAACAACAGAGTCTTTAATTTAGATTTGAGAGCAGCTAAAGTTGGAGCATTAAGATCACCCTGGGATGGCTAATGTAGCAATTGAAACTCCTGACCACTCATATTACTCCATCAAGTTGGAGATTGTTGGAGCTCATTATGGATCCAGCAATGTTAAAGGCAGAGCTCAGCACAGAATGAATGGTACAGTTTAGTCTGAGACAGTTGACAGATTTTACCGTCTCTCAGATGAACGAGTGTCTCTAACTTCAAAGTGTTTTCAGATTATTTTAGTAGTAAGAGCCTGCATTATATTGGAGCCCAGTTTCTCCTGAGTGAGATGGCAATGTATCATAAAATAAAATACACATACACCGTGTCTTCCAGATGTCAGCGATGACGATCTTATCATATAACTCGCCGAGATGAATGTGATAGCTGTCCTGAGCGATGAATCTACAGTACGGTAAATTATGTCTAATGGCTTATGGGCACAGTGTGGATAGCAGGATTTCCTCATTTTTCCAAGCATTGTGAAAATGAATATCCTTTATGTAAAATATAACTTTAATCTCCAAGGAAAATGTTATATATTTAATGAGCTTGACTATTAAGGTTGTCATCGAATAAACCGATCCCAATAAATAACTAAATCCTCGGTAGTGTATTGTAGTACAATGGATTGTATAATTTATTATTAAAAATTATGGATAAAGTCAGTTTTTCTATATCTACTATGAATATTAACTTAATATTTGATAGACGGGAAAAGCAGCAGTGACTGCACAAAGAAAGAAAAGCAAACAGCATTGAAAATACAGATTTTGTGCCTCACAGACACTGCTAATGGAAATTTTATGCTGCCTTTAAACCCTTAACAGAGGAGGAATAAATTCACGGCCATGGTGGCATGTGAAAAATGAATGGTAAACTGATGATTGAAGCAATTAGTGTCATTTAATTTAATTGTCCACATATTCCGTTTTAATTGCCCTACTCATGCATATCAATCCAGTGGGTCTAAGAAGAGGAATATATTGACAAACTGTGAATGTCACTTGAGCCCTGTGTAAATGGATGGTTTATGACATTGCCATACATAATTATAACTGTACTTGTATTAACTTGTACTGTATGCAGCACAAACTTTGCATAAAAAACATTTATATTTAACCATCTCCCACAAAGTAACTTAACTGTGTACTAATATGGTCAAATCTGTTTTACATTTCGTGCAGACCTTCTACTTTTGTTAGTCTCGTGGGCAGATAGACTGTATTGCTTTCCTTGAAGCACAAATCTACTTTATTTTGACCATGCCAGCAAAATATGCCTCCTACCTTAATGATACTCTCTTTCCCCTCGTTTGTATCCCTTGTTTGTATTGTGCAAAGTGCAGTCATTAAAAACGAACCTGTCATATGCAGGGTTTTCATACCCAAGTGTGAGCATGCTTTCGGCTATGCAAGAAATACAGCATAGTTCATTAGGAAGTGTTTGGCAAGGGGCTTATTTCTAGGATCCACTGAGTGTACAACTGTGATAATGCCACAGTGACATCATTTGATCAACTAACCCGCATCATTAGAACAACAGCAGCTCTGTACACAGACTGGCTTTGTTTTTTACGGGGTCTTCTCTGCAGTAGACAAAAAAACTATGAAGACAGTGTTCCAGCAAAGTATTGAGGTTTGTCTTTATTAACCACGCTGCCAAAGCTCCTGATTACATCTGCAATAATCAATGTGACGTCCTCAACAGGAAAAAAGGAGAAAATGAAAAACAGAAATTAACAACATCTATGAGGGATTCTTACCCATGGCAAATGATCATGCTTATAATTAAATTTTTAAGCAGCAGTAAATCAGGTGTGTTCGTGTTGGCTGTTGTGGCTGCCTATAAAGAGATCAGGATGAAATATTGAGATTGCTGCTCTAGCCTGAGAAGATGCTTGTTTCAGCATGTTGTGCATGTCACCCTTCCTACCACAGCCCCAATCAATGCTTCCTTGACAAATCTCCCCTAGAGTGCGAATCATATTTTCAAGTGCTTGAAGGGCATTTGCTCACCCTGGCCCTCACAGTGACCCAGCTCTGGCTCACATTTACAACCTTTTCACATGGCATGACACATAAAATCCACTGTGTATTCACACACTCACCCAAGGATATCCTCCAGCTCCATGCTACTCTCTATCTGACATGTTTTACAAGTCAAAACGTATATTTTATATATGCTGTAGTATAAGGTTATGGTTGAAGTAACCCTGAACGTGTCTAGCCCATAGACTGGATAAATGATGATACTTCATCACCTGCTCTGTGCCTGTATACAAAAGTAAACCCAAAATATATTACTACTAGAGTTACTATCCAGCTTTTGTAACTAACTAGACACAGACTTCACAATTTGCCTTCAGTGCAAGGATTTGTATCTAGCTGTTTACTTTCATCATCTGTTATGACAGTTTGATTCTGAATATTAACCTTTGATTAAATTAAACTAATTGTTGATTGAATGTCAAATACTCATCATTCATCATCACTCATCTTTTTGGCAATTTTCTTTTTTTTTAACTCTGACATTAGGGACACGAAAATACAGCAGATAGACAGGACAATCCAATATAAAACACAAATGCAATACTAAAACTTGTTAAAGTGAAAATAACAGAGGTTAGAAAAGTTTGACTTCTAAGATATCGCCCTCTTGGCAGAAACAATTGCTTAAATATCAACATAACAGATTCAAAAAAATGTGGCGTCATGACCTGAACACAGCATAATCGAAGCAAACAGGATGCACATGGCCGTAGTTCTAAATGCCACAGCAAAGAGTGTCAATGAGAGATTTCATCAGAATTTCTTGTTTTTTAGTTTTTCTTTAAAAAATGTTTTCAACAAATGTGCAAAACTTTCTAAAAACATATTTTGACTCTGTCATCATCAGTTATTGAGCTCTGACGGGCAAAAATAAAACCAGTAAAATCTGCAAAAAGGGGTCTGTTTACTTTTTGAAACTACTGTGTGATTATACGTTTCTTCACAGTAGGGCTGGACATTAAAACCACAATAGAACTTTTAGACGTGGTTGATATAACTTTGATAGAACCCATTCCATCCATGTTTAGACAAGCAAGCCCAGTGAAGATAAGAATAGTGCCATTAGTGGAGTAGGCACTATGTAGGTTGATGCGCATGGCACAGACCGAATATCCGCTGTTAGCAACACGTACTAATGTTTTGGCGACTGCAGCCGTGCACACAGTGCATCAGGTGCAGGAGTGAGATAAGAGAAAATTATAACCGAAAAAGTTAAGGGAAACTCGAGCAACAGCGCTAAAAACATTGTGAAAGACAGAGCCCAAGGCTCAAAAGACGATGTTATAATGGTGTCAGATAGACATGCTACTTTGCTACAACTGCTAGTACTAAGCCTGACAGAAATAGTAATTTAACTTAAAGCGAGATATATATCGATATCGACTGATATGAAAACATGATTTTTTTTGTCATATCGCCCTGACCTACATAAATTCAGAGAATTACAGAAACCTGATGCACAGCCAGCCACTACATACCAGCACATCACTACATGACCTTTTGACCATCTACAGTACTTTTTTTATTTTTCTTTCTTAAAATGAACCTTTTTGAAAGAACATTTCTAGTTTCCTGAAAAGATTCATATTTCTCCCCCCAGACATGTCTGGAGTCAAACGTGCTGTTTCTGTCTGACGGTTCAGGTGCATCTCAGCACTGCACAGCTTGACGAAGGCTGAGCTTTTTTTAACCCCAGACCCCTGTACCCACTGTCAGTGTCCTGAGATCAGGCTGCTGTGCTAATGTGATGACTGGAAGCAAATAACCTGCACCGGCAGACTAGTTCTCATTAAAACGATCCCACCATGCAATGACAAATCATCTGAACTCACGTGTTAGCTTCTGAACATCTCCATGACAAAGGTCTGGCTAACATTTCATACAGCAGTCTGTGCAATTACCGTCTGTACTTTGACTGGGTGACCTTAATGATGCATTCCAGTGCATTTCAGTTTGGGTCATATCAAGTACTGTATATTTTCATTGCCTGAAAACTTTAGGTATTGCAACAGTATTTGTGCTGTAAGCCTGTGGGCTGGACACATATTAATGATACAATAAACTATCCAACATAACAGATACATGTGAATTATATCAGCTTCTTCTTCCAGAGAGATCCAACTATCAACTACACGTTTCTCTCATTGACGATAGCCGGTCGCACTAATCCAGTCATTAAATCACCAACATGCCTGTAAGTTGCTTTTGTAGAAGCAGCAGTCCAAATTGGCCACGTCTTTGTTGTAGCTGGACAAAGCAGTAATTTAGAAGAGTTTGTAAACAGGATGCAATTGCATTTACAAAGGGCACATTAGTAAATCAGTGGACAAAGAATAAAAATGTCCTGTAGACTCTCTGTGTTGGGTTGTGTTTTTTTTTTTTTACAAATGAGCATAAACATCCTGCTGTAGACAGAGCCTAAAAGACCTCAAATTATAGCAGCATGTCTCCTCACATTTTCTGTATTTTGACAGTTGCTACCGTATTTTCACTGCTCACTCTGTGCACACGAGTGCACATAATGCGTGGGCATGTAAGTGAATGTTACAAAGCCTTTGACCCATGATGATAAGCCGGCCATGTGAGCCAGTTTCGACGTTCGAATCTTCTTTTTTTTTTTTTCCGTTGGCGACTTTGCTTCCTACTATCATGTATGACAAATGCAAACTTTTGACATGAAAAGGAACGTATACAAAGTATGTGAACCATATAGGACTCTAGGGTGAGAACAGAGTAAAATTCAATTCACTCGCTGTCAGGTGTCCTACAGAAGAGGGTATTTAATGTTTCAGATGTTTAGTTTCATATGCTCTATTATCCAGTCTGCTAGAATGATCAACACAAATGCTACAGTAAACCTCACTGACACACATTCCTGAAATAACGAGTGATGTCCTCCAGATTTATCCTTCATTTATTCTATTGTGCAGATCTAACTTCTGATTGACATAGTATGTTTTTTATTTCTCATTTTTTTATTGGCGCTGTCAAATTATATGTGCAAAAACGTCAAATGGTGAAGCAAACAAAATCATTTTTAATATAAAAGTTGGCATAAAGTTGGGAAAAAATGTGAAATCAGTCTAAGAAATAGATGCAAACACAATTTTATGAGAAAATGTCACATTTGATTGGCAGATCATCTTCTTCTTCTAGATTTCTAGTCTGACCAGTCATAACCACCAAATACTATAATATACCTGAGAAGAGACACAGTGTTCTCCTGACTCAGATAAAACATACAGTAAACAATTTCCCTTTATTATTAAAGATTGTTGAATCTTGAATCTTAAAATGATAAAAAGAAAAATATAACGTTGTTCCATGTCAGTGTCATTTGGGGAGTTAATATACAAATGTGAATAAATTCTGTGATCTCCTATCACGATGCCCAGTTGGTCAAAATGAGAAAGAATGTCACTGAAATCACACTAAGGCAGCTAGAAAGAGGCCAATCTTAAAGTAGCCTCTGTATCATACATGTCATTTTAACTACAGACTTATTTGAACATTATTATCTGTATTTGAGATTTGAAACATGAGCAGGGACTACAGAGACCACAGACACAGTGCACCACAAAAGCTCTGTGTAGATCTTCTGCAGCGTTGCAATGACTGATCAGAGGTGGTAAAGAGGAATAAATAGAAGAATGTCATGACCTGAATGTAGGGCAGTGTAGGAAGGGGATGAAAATAAAAGCCTAAACCTGACAACTAAACCCTAGTTTCCTCCTGAAGTCATGGTGCAGCTGCACGCAAATGAAAACACTGAGGCTGCCAACCACACTCTTAAACTTTCAAGGTGATACCTGATTCTTTGTATCAGCAGGAAACTGTTGCCAGGGGAACAGAATTACTTGACTGTTGATAAAGAATGTCAGGCAATCAAGAGGGAGCTGGAGGCGCTGAAGCACACTCTGATAGGGCAGCACCTCCACCTCCTCTTTGAACGAGGATGTGGGGAAACCTGACAGTCCAGCAGGCGTTCCATGGATGGTCAGATTCACTGCGATCAGCAGCCGGTTGTGTTGTTGCCTAAATGTCTCTGTCCGAGCGCAACTGCTGGAGTAAAAGCAACATAAAGCAAAGGCATTCATTATGTCATTAACAAAATAGACCTTGGAAGGTCATCAAGACAGACAGAGACAGCTTGACACAGAGAGGCAGCTAACAAATGCCACTGTACTCTGAAGACTTCAAACGGATGATCGGAGCTGTTGTCTTAGATTGCATTAGATTGTACAGGTGTATCTAATAAAGTGGGCAGTGAGAGTGTGTAGCTTGATATTTTTCTTTCCTGTCTGCCGTGTGCACATCTGACAGCCCTCCTCTACATAGTTTCAGGGGAGGGCTGTCACATGTGCACACACACACACAAGCCCCTTGTCTTTATGTAACATGCTTAATATAAGGTTGCTTGTTTTAAGTAGGACCTCTCACGTCTGCCCAGTGGTCAGGTGAAGGGAATCGGGCTGAGAAATGTGTTGTTACGAGCTCTATGTATTAGAGCCACTTATATTTTTACTTCCTACAGTAGGTATACTGCACTACTGGGACTAGAATAAGAACAATGCTGTAAGCTTCAAAGCTGCGCGTGCTTTTGCTATTTCCCCCCACCCGATTGATTTTCCAGCACCCGTTGCAGGTGATATACAGTAAAGATGAAATATAACATGAGTGATGCGACCTTATAGTAAAACACGTTTGCTTTCATTGACCACATTGTTATTTTTTTCGGTCTGTGTTTGGTTTTCTTCCTAAATACAGTAAAGATGCTAACTGCATAGTTTCATTCATTTCATTTTATTTTATTTTGTTATTGTTACTTTTTTTTTTAATGATGTTGTTGGATGCTGTCTCCCTGCTGCTTATCCTCACCATTATCTGCTGCTATGTGGTATTAAAGTCACTAACCTAACAAACACTGCAATCTATAAAACGTCAATGGAAGGCATATTTCTTAAGTTCAAAGTATCAATTATAAATGATACCATTCTATTTGTACATTCAAGCTATCATTTCCATTTCTTAATGATTATTTTAGTGTCAACTATGAAGCACTTTGTAAATTCAGTTTCAACATGAGCTCTAAATTACTCACTGAACAACTACCAGACAGTGTAGTAATGATTGACTTATCACTGTTGATGAGGCTTTACTGGTGATAAATTAGTGATATGAGCAAGTGTTGCGCAATTGGAAAATTCAATTCTCTTTATTGATGAGTCTAACAAGTGGTCAAGCAGGCGTAAGTGTCAGTATTCAAACCTGGTTTGAGTATGTTTCCTCATCTGGTTGTGGCTCGTTGTGGGTGGGGAGCTCATGTTTTCCAGTTTCACAGTGACAGAGATGTGCATGCTGCATGCTTATTTCTGTCACCACACAGTCTTATGCGTCTTGCCCCAGGTCAGACTACTGTTTTCATGACAACCAGTGTCCAATTAAATATCATGTACAGCTATGTATAAACTCATATATTTGGTATAATGAAGTGATAATGTTAGGTATACATGGTACAGCAGGTATATAAATTATTCATTTCTGTACTTTAGAGTTGGGTTCCCTCTGCAGTTTTTTTATTTTATATTAAAATGGTTGTATTTTAATTTCACATGTTGGTTGGATCGAGTTCTAATGATATTTAGAGACATTAGGCAAACCCTCCACACTTCATGGCTTACAGTGCATAAGTTCAATTAAATATACAATCATAAGATAAAATTTGCGACACAGAGCGGCACATACTGTAAATGAACCATGTGGCATGGGATATCATCAGTTATTTCTTCAAAGCAATGATGCATTTATTATGTTGATGATTTTTTATGTTTATCATTAAATGGGTGAAAAAGCCATAGATGGTTGTTAGAAAAATGATGAGAAATTAGATTTATTCTTAGTTAAGACCTGGGACCTGTTGGCTTGAAAAGGAATCCGGTTTGGGCTTTTTTCGTTTTTTTGAATGTTGTTTTTTGTTTTGAGATTTGAAAAGTGATAAAAGAAGAGAACACTGTGTGTGAGATGTCAGTACTTACTCATCTGAATCATGCTCCGTTCATAAAACTGTAAGCTGCAAATTGGAAGTAATTATGCTCCACTTACCACAGAATCACCTCTCTAAAGGCTCTCACAAGCAGAAATGTTTGAATAACACCAAAAGACAGACCATTTATGTTTTTATATCATAGAAATATTTAAAATGATGAAGTGATAATGTTATTATCGGTGGATACACGGGGACTGCATTGCTTGGATCACATGAAAGCAGTGGTTAAGGTAATACTGTGAACTGGGGAAAAAGGATTGAAGGATTTTTGGCTTGTGGTTGCATGAAATTCATTGACAGTGTGATGTGCAGCCATATTCTTGGCAGCACTTCTGCAGAAAAATCTGTGTGTAACACTGGCAATTTAATCAGAGTCCACTGAATTAGTAACCTCCACTAAAGCACAGTTCCTCAGATTTGGTTTCACTTCACATGTAGGTTCAACTTTTATAAGCACACAGGTAATTAATGACTAGAGCCAGGAGATGGTCTTTGCTCTAATTTGCTCTAAACATTTATTATTATTATTTATAATGGATTCTGCTTAGTAAAAGTCAGAATCCAGTCTTTTTTCTGATTGACAGTATAATGACTCCTTTTCCGCCTGTGCGATTAGTCAGCTCAAGGGCCATTATCTCACGAAATCACAGTATACACTATATACCCATAAGTACTGTATGTAGACATTGCAGCCGTGCAGGATTTTTTTTAGCATCTCATCTCATTTCAGTGCTATAATAGCCTCCACTCTTCTGGGAACTCTTTCCGCAAGATTTGAGAACCTAGCTTTGCTCCCTTTGATCAACAAAGGCGCTCCACGTCATCCCAAAGTGTTGTGATTGGGGGTCAGTCAAGTTCTTCCACATCAAATTCCAGCTCTTTCTTCTAGAAATGTTTCCGTCAGCAAATACGTATTGAATGAAACACAGTGTCATCTCGTTTATATTTTTACAATGAGGAAATGTTGCTAATTACATACCCGGAACAAATCTATCTAATTAAATTCCTGACATATAAATTTTGCAGTATATTATTCACTTGGTGTGACTACAGCATCAGTGACCTTTTCATGCCTATGTTTAGGCACTCTTTACTTTAGGCCCTTGGTTAAGGATATGAACCCCAGACTCAGTACTTGAATTTCAGCAGACAGTGAAACAGTTTGTCTGAAGACTGCACTTTGTGCATGGAGACATTAAGATTTTTTTTATAACTGGAAGTAAGGGGTTGAGTTCAGTCCCCAGACAAAGAACATAAAACTTCAGGTGTCATAGTTAAACTTTTGCAAGTGTAGTATTTTTAGGCTTCTGTGTCAGAAGGCGTTATGTCCATTCTTGTGAAGGTGATATCTCAGGAATGCCTTGAGGGTCCTCATAATTGCCTCAAATGTGCACTTGTACTCAAAAGTGCACTCGTTAGATCATGATGGTCACAGATCACTGTGAGCTCACATCTGTCCCATTCTTGTCAGTGCAGAGTCTCAGGAACGCCTGGATCACGTTGATTCACTGATGAACTGATTAGAATACGAGACTCGACTGACGGGCGTGTGAACTGCAAAAAAAGATGAATTGGCGGAGACATGTGACTGCAAGGTCGTTCATCAAGTTCAAACTAATACAAGACAAAAATCCCAAAACAGGGATCTTGGGTGATAACATTTTACTTCTCTGGTGTTAAAAAATGTTAAACTCTGGTGCTCATAATTGTGCTGGAAGAAGATTTTTCATGATGTTTCCACATTCATATAAGCATTTGAGCAAGCAGATATTTTTAACCGCACACTGGCATTTGTTTCTGTTTTCTTGGCTGTCATTTATGTCACTGATTTCATGAGGAGGCACATGAAGAATTAATTTTCTACCTCCCTACCCTGCTAGAAGATTCCCATTCTGTTCATTTGGCCACAATCACTTCCAACTGTCTTGACTCATTTCTTAGACAGCTGAAGTAAATATACTGTAGTTTTACTTACAGATTTAACAAATCGAGCCAGAATAGGTTGGATTGTTTCTGTTTTGACACTACACTAATAAAGATTATAATTTGTTAAAGAAGCATTTTCCTTTTGGTCAAAAGTTGTCATCTTACAATAAGTAGAAGGGAATAAATATTTTATGCACTTTCATATTTCTGACTTACATTAACCTTTGCTATTTATTTCCATACTTAACATCTCTTTTTTGCCTCCCTCCAGTGGCCTTACATAAAATTTCCATTTTTTCATCTAATATTGATTTGGAAGAAAAAGCTGTCAGAGCACCTGTTTCCAGCCGTAAGTTGACATGGGCTCAGCTGCTCAGTACCCTCGCTCTGATTCCACTGCAGCAAACTGCAAATTCATTTCAACTGCGAGCGTAACTGGTAAACACAAGGCATCACCTTTTAAGATTAATTCATTTCAAGGAGATAAGACATGTGAATGTTGTGTCATACTCTTTTCAACTTCGATTACAGCCTGATTTCTGTTTGGACTAGTGTGGAGGTGGATGAAGAGCTCTCTTCGTGATTCGTTAAAGGAGCAGTTTACCACTTTTTGGAATAAATGTGCTTTCTTTCTTTAAATATGAATGAATGATATAAAGATGGGTGATGCTTACCTTATCTTAACCTAGCTTAGCTTAAAGAAACTGCGATAAAATACTCAAGGCAAATACTGAACTATTCCATCAGCTGTATTTGCCGATACCCCAACTAGTTCAAAGAAAGTCAGAAAGATGACTGCCGACAGATTTCAGTTTACTGCAGAGTCAGCGTACGCTATGCCACTCCAGGTCGTAAGGTTTCTGACCTTATTCTGTTATATACTGTACAGTTTTGCTGAATAACCAAAAACACTATGAGAGATTGGTTAGTAACTAAAAGAGATAGAAATTCAAACAATGCATTAGATCTGACATAATTTCCCTCACTCTACCCATAGCTACTAAACAAATAGAAAAGTCACTTAACTTGAATGAAGTGCAGTCTGAATCAAACTAAGACAATTTATGCCTTACCTGCCTTTTCCAGTGGCTTCGAAACTGGCTGCTCTCCAGGCGCTGGTTCTAATCAGTCACTTACTCACACACACACACACACACACACACTCAAACTTGGTTTAGTGCTCAGCATTTGAGGTGGAAGTGCCAGCATCCTTCTAAGTTCCCAGATTGTCTAAAATAAGTGGAACTCAGCATGGGGCTGAGCTTGTATTTGTTGCTGAATCATAAGTTGCTAAGAGTGAGTTTCATTACCAGAAAAGCCCAAATGAGTCACTGTGTCATTTGTAGTCTTTACATATCTGTTTTCTCTAATAGATGTTATTTTTCTGATGAATTAGTAGAAAATAACTCCTTCACTTGACTGAATCTCACACAATATATTTACTTAATTATATGATGATATTTTTAAGTTTTAATGTTACAAGAACATTTCAGTAAAGAAAATTAGAATAAATGTCACCATGTCAAGCTGTTGCTAAGTTATTTTGTAGATTTGTATATACTAGGTCAGGCAGAGCTGTTAAACCTCTTGCTCCGTGTCATTCACTCAGATACTCTACACGACGTGTTTGACATCGTGCATTTTTCTTTGCCCTTTAGGTTTTCACATTTCAGCCTCCGAGCTCATATTTTACTTACTTGAAGAAAAACAATTTTGTGCCAGCAATATTCGACCCATGGTAAGAGTTCAGAAAGAATCTTTTAGTTCTTCAAGATAAGATGTGAAATTGATGATTGCACCACATGAGCCAGCCCCTGAGCCAGTTATTTTGCCTTATGTGAAGCTCTCTGGTGTGGGAGTAACATCAGTCGGCTCACTGCATAAAGAGAACAAAGTAAATCAGTGTACAACTTAACTGTCACGTAAACCTAACACTCCCTTATGGATTTTTCATTAAAGAAATGTGTGCTTGACAAATTATGAATACATGTTGAGTAAAGACATTCCAAAGGGCTTTAAGCTAATGTAGCACTGTGATAGTATTACATTTCCTAAATTCAAAGGGTGCTACAGTGCTGCATGTCATGTTAAAAATAACTAGAATTGACTTTATAGTTCTTAAAACGGCCTTTTTCACCAACCCTGTTACCTAGATGTGATGCAACACAAAACACAGACTGCAGTTTCTATTGATTGAGTTTGATGGACATAATGATTCTGAAAAGGAAAACAAGAGTTCCACGTTAAACAACAAAATTTCAGATTTGATTCCTCAGGAATTTGCCAGCGCACCTCATAAAAATTACAATACTATAAAAATCAAAGACATTCTCTTAAGACAGGGTTAAGTTTAGACACAGAAACTAACTGGTGAAGGTTAATGAACATCCCTATCCTAATAGGAAGCAAATAGTCATCTTCCAAGTCTATAATAAGGTCACTTCCTCTTTAGCTTGAAGGCAAAATGTATAATTCCATCGGCTGCGAGAGGGATTTGTCATTTGAATAAATGTCATTTTGAGGCATTTGCAAAAAACAAGTAATGCTATTAGTTTCCTTGAGAGGACTAATCTCACAAAGTGTAGTAGTGTTGTAAAATGCCATGAATTTGTTTTCTTTACAATTTCTGCTCATGGCAACAGAAGCTGATTAACACTTTAATGGTCATGTTTAAACGGCTGCACACGTCATACACCAACTATTCACCTATGACCTCTGCACGGTAAAAGGGCTTCATGGACTGGCAGAAACCATCCCATACAGGCATAGGAAAAATCATTTAGTAGCATATAAACAGCACATTTTGCAAACAAGATTTACAAGATAACTCTTTTTTCCCCCATCTAATCATTTGTGTTTACAAACATGATTAAACACATTTAGTGCTATCACATCACATATAGCTTACCTTTTTTTTCATATCACTGCATTTCTGGACACATAGAAGAGTTACAACACTGTCACGCTCTGTAAAGAGATGTCACACTTCCTCTGCTGTCATTTCCAGACAGAATGGCTCAGAAGCATTCCTATCTAAACCAAAACAGGATTAAACACCAACTGATCTTCCCCCTCATGCCTTACACTGAGATTTCTTACCAGTGAATGGATACTGTAAAGGTGCTAACAAGCATGAGTCCTCTCTTCTATTCATGCTCTCTTCTGCAGAGATGCAGAGTTTGGCTCTAAACGCAGCCTAGTAAGAGAGTAATCTGTCAGAGGACACTAAAACTCACCATCTTCTCCTGCACACAGTCTTTCTTGGATGATTTGAACACCTACTACATTTTCATAGCACTGTGTAAAAATATGTGCTTGGTTCAGAGGTGATAAAAACAAACCCAATTTCCAGAAAAGTTTTTTTTTATTTAGCTTTACCTTTGTTTATCTGCTAAAAGTGCAAAGAAGCAAATAACACAGTTCCAGAATTAGCAGGTTATTTGGTAACAAGTGATAGTATCATAACCGAGGATAGAACGAGCATCCACCATCAGTGTTGGCAAGGGTCACCACTCACCACTTTGTAATACACTTGTCCATCATTTCCCACTGTCAAACAATATTTCTTTAAAGTTCCTTCGACCCTTAAGGTGGCACTGCATGAGAAATATTTCCACATTGTGACTGACACTTAACACAACCTGCTGGTGCATCCAGGAACCTGAAACTATTTTATGCAAGGAGGAAGCTATGCATCAGTTTTGTACAGAAATGCCATCAGTCCGAGGTCATGTCAGATGGACTGGAAGACAGTGGGAACGTGTTCAGTGGTCAGGCGGGTTCACGTTTCAGCTCGTCAGGTTCTCCATTCCAAAGACAAAAAAGACCATTCAAACTGGCTGCATCAGTGCTCACATCATGGATGGATTGTATATGTGTGAAAGTACCATGAATACAGAGGCATGTACTGGGGTTTTAGAGAGACATATGCTGGCATCAAGGCAAACGTCACGCTATTTCAGCAGGACAGGCCTCCATCTGCATGTGTTAAAACAGCGTGGCTTGGTAGACACAGAGTGCATGTGCTTGACTAATCTGTCTCCTATTCAAAACATATGGGGCATCAAGAAGAGGAGAATCGCATAGCTACCATGGACTGTCGAGCAGCTGAAGTCTTGTATCCCTCAAGAATGGACAAATATTTCACTTGCAAAACTGCAACTATTAGCATCGTCAGCTCCCAAAAAGTGTAATTAAAAGGAGAGATAATGTAACAAAACTCAATTTCTTATATTCACAAAATACAATCGAATATATATATTTTTATTTTCTTGTAAGAGAAAACATCAAGTAAATAAACATATCACAGATTTGACTTTTTATTGCATTTTAGAAAAACTCCAACCCTTTCTGAAAATCTGGTTTATACATTGCCTGTTTCATTTCAAATAAGGAACATTTTAAAAGAGCATTTAGTATATCATAAAGATGCCTTTACTGAAAAAAATCCATGCCTCTAATTGTTTCACACCTATATGCCACTCATTAATGCAATCACTTTACATTATCTCCATGCACATTTCTACAGAAAGAAAAACACAGCATGTACAGTAAGTCCAGCTACAGCCGAACTGTCATCTGGGAGAGAGCCAATCTTTTTAAAAACAAGGTTATTTTTTGTGACTCTGATCACTTCACAGAGATAGTTTTGAGTCTTGATGATGTGGGTCAGGTTGAGCAGCCACCTAAGCTTGATCTACAGTTGGTGCCTGCATAACAGTAGCTATCGAATATTGAATGATCAGCCCCTGGGGAAATTAATGGGGTATCGCTGCAAATGGGCTTTATCACAGGTCTGGATACAATGACGATGGCAGGAAAGAGAAATGAGCTGTTGGACCAAACACTGAGCATACTTCGTGTTATCTGCAGAAGTTGTAGAGCTGCAGGTGCCCAAGGCTGAACTGTACCTCTTTCTCTCTTCTGGTTTACACACTTGACTCCTGTGTGCAAAGAGCAACAACAGCTGTTTAACCTGAAGCATTATTTTCCAGCTGAGGGATTTATGGATAAAGGATTGTCAACATAGACCAGAGGAAGGGTCCTTAAAGTCAGCCTGAATACATTGAAATTGCAATATAAAATGACACACAAAGAGCCTGAACAGCTGCTCTCCAACGTACATTTTGCAGAGCTTGCAACATCCCCAAACAAATGCATGCCCTGTGAGAAAGTAGAGTGAACCCAGTAATATTAAACAAGGTTTCCTTTTCAGATGGCTTCTTCTAAGGGTGGCTACAGTACACAGTGAATCCAGGCAGAGAACAGACTTCCTCCCTGTTGGACAGCTGTACTAATGGAATCCTGCATAGTCTCAATTATATAGCCAAGTCCCAGATCTGTTTTAAGTGCCAGGTGGAAACAAGACAATGTGTATTTACAATTTTATTTCTCTGCTGAGGCCTACCAGGAGAAATGAGTGTGGAGTCTTAAGGCAAATAGTGTGCCACAAGAGACTATATAATTAAAAAACTCTATTAGATTCAAGTCTACTAATTGAATTGCATACAGTGTGCATATGTGGGCTGTGTTCCTAACTATATCCAGAACACTGTCAGTCACAGAGTGAGCATCATATTTTTTCAAATTCAAAACGGGACGAGACTGAATCGCATCTCATAGCGTTGTGTGAGAGCAAGCAAGACTTATGTGTTCACCTGAAGGCATCAAAGAAAGAGTGAAGTTGAAACTTTCCAAGGTGTAGTTAAATGTCTGCTGAGGAGAGTGTTACCATTGCCATTTCAGAATCACTTTAGGATGTCTCTTGCCATTGAGATTAAAGATATGCCCAGAAACAAAGTGCTAGATGGCACAAAGTCATGAAAAATCATAGAGAGTTATAGGTTATGGCTCAGGAGGTAGGTAGGTTTGGTCTTCAGCTCCTCCTGTCCAGAAGTGTCCTTGGGAAAGACCAGCACCAGCACCTTGCATGGCAGCTCACCACAATACCTGGATAAATAGAGAGGCAAATTTAAACTGGAACTACAGGGATGCATTCGAATGAATTCTTAAATCCCATCGATATTTCATACAATGTGCTAATAACAAAAAACCCAGGAAAAAAAAAACGCAGCCTTTTTCATGTAGTATGTTGTGTGGCTTACTTGGCATGTTAAGTGTGATAGGTTTCATAACATTATATTGTATCATGGTTTATCCAATATTTGTGTTTGCAGTGGCCTTTAAAGAGCGCCATTTCCCATGAGCCCTAGGTGTTTGCAGGCTGATCGTCCAGGCATAAGAGGTGAGTCTATGACTGAATCAGTGCATTGGAGTGAGTTTATACAGTATGTATCTGTAACAATAGTAAGATAGAGAGTGGTCTCCAGAAGTTATCAGACAGCAGATATTAACACTCCAATGTTAAAAGAATGACTTGCTGTCCAGGTTTGCATTGAGTTGCTCATGGTGGTGGAACGCATACTAGCCCAGATGTGATGTAGTGTCTTTGTGGTGGCTAATTACAAAGTGCTTTGGCTAAAAGTGCTGTGTCAATGCAGCCATTTATAACCATGTCTATGAAAGGACACTTTAGCACTACACAGAAGTAAAGTTTTATCCGTGAACACATCTGAGCTGGTTTACCTTGACTTCCTGTTCAGTCGGTATGACAGTTGAAGTGTGTGATAGTCCCTCATTAAAAGGAATGAATGACTGCTGATGTAAGTAGCAAATCACTAAACATAACTAAATCAAACATTAAGCTTGAAAAACGAAACGTCTGCTTGAACAACTAAATTGCCAGTATTCAACATAAAAGCACAGGAGCACCTGGTGATGTCTGTAGATTACGCATTGCTCATCAGTGAACTGCTCAGCTTAATGTGGTGACGCACCACTGAACACAAGTAATGCACAAATCACCATCTGCCCTGGGGGGCAGACCCCCACTCTCCACCTCTAGAGTGGTTTGCCTGTGCTTCAGGCTGCTTTAACATTCACCTGCCAACCCTCATGGGCAAAGTAACAGACCAGTAGCTCTAACCTTTACTCAACCAGTGATTTAGCCTGCCTGTCTGCACTGATAACACACACTATCAGAGTCAGCCTGAGAAGAGGAGATGAGGGTTGCTTTGTGTGGCTGCTGTACTCAGGTAGGGCCTTTAGTCACTGCCACCTCTGTGTGTTAGCTGGCATCCTCCTTTTATCTCAGCCTTGGTAGCCTCTATTCCATACACCCACTGAACCCTAACACTCATCTATTCTACAACACAAAACCATGGTGTGGAGCCTTGAAACTCACCTACATGAACTCACACAATGGCAGCCTCGAGATCCATCAAGTGAGATGTGCTTTCATTGACTCTTGGGCTCAATTCACTTTATCTGTGGGGCGCCTCGGATGCTGTGATTAGATGCTGTCATTTTGATCATATTACTTCTAGACTTATAGAAGAAAAAACTTCAGACATACAGTATACTACACTTTACCTTATTTTTAATATAATCTTTTTAAATATTAAATTACATTACCTAATGTACCATGCTTGAGTTAGTGGTCGACCACACACTTACCACAGTTTGTGGTAAATGAGTTTGTGACAATTTCTTAGAATCTTATTAAGATGACATTTATTTATGTCCATATATTTAGGACAATATGCGTATTTCTGAAATGCCAATAAATGTCAGTGGGACGTTAATGTAAAAGAGGAAGCACAATTAAGTGAACTGGTGTATTTGGCTACAGTACAGATTGAAGGAATTTCCAATTAAGAGTCATAACAGCGTGTTTTTCCATGCGTTGCCTGTAAAACTTTAAGTGTAAATATTCATTCAGACCATATGCCATCCATGATTCTGTCAGAGTTTCCTGTCTGACAAATGAAGTGTACAGTGCAAGCACATGTCTGCGCATGTTAACCATCACTTCTCAGTGCTTAGAGCAGTACTTACGGAACAGTCATCGTCTGGTAATATGCAGCTGAGAGCTGTGTATTCAATGCATAAAGGTGTTTAACTGAGGTTGTATGCTGCTTTTTTTTTTTTTTTTCTCGCCAACAGACGCTCTCTGAATCTACGCCGTGAGTGATTGTATTTGTCAGTACGGCGCTCTGTTTGCCGAGCACTGGAGAGTGAGATTAGGAAGCGAGAATCGTCACCAAGGATAGACAGCTGCAGCGCTGAGCTGATACTGCTGTAGCTGCGACTTCCTCTCGTGTGATTCTAAATTGAGTTTTTTAGGGGAAAAAAAAAAAAAAAATCTGTCCCCTGCATGTTTTGTTCTCATCCTGCTGCACTGCCAATCAAAGCAGTGTCCGCCTCGCATCACAACGCTTTAGCTGCTGGCCTTGTTGCAACAGCAGCCTAGTCTCCTTCATCTTCACAGTAAGCTGCTACAGGTGCTCTCTCCCTCTCTCTGTTCTTCAGTGTCATCCTCACACTGAAGGACCATGATTGGACAGAGAAGATCCAGGCTTTTACGCATTGGTCCAGATACAAAATACGACTCTTGTGTGTGTAATCAGACTCTGTTGCTCTGTCAACTGGAGTAACAAATTGTCTCCCTTGTAATCAGCCTCTCCTCGCCTGCTGTTCTCATCAGAATTCTTTTGAGTGTTGTGTTGCCATGGTACCTTGAAAAATCTGCTGCTGAGATTCTTTTTTTTTTTTGTCATGAGATTGCAGATCTCATTTTTCTGTCTGCTTACCTCGCAGACAAAAACACTTTGGATCAATTTGAGACAAAATTAGTACCTAATGTAAAAATAGATTGTTTGGGGGGCGAAAAAGAAAAACTTACACTGAGAGAATAAAAGAAGTAATATTCTGCCAGCCACTTTCTGCTGGTTCTTTTGTTGAATTAATTCTGTCTAAATGCAAACACAAACACTCTAAGAAATAAGAGCTTTGAAACTCTTGGCAGGACTGTGGCGACTCCATCGGTGGCCTTACCCGCAGCAGGCATGCAGATCGTAGGATGGATCTTAGGTCCGTCCATCCAGAAATTTGGCCCTCTAGCCCTTTAACGATTTAATATTATTACTCTACTATAATATTATTATTGATACTATGATCATTTATTTGTGTAGTTGTTGTTCATGACTTACATTAGGCTCCTGTTATTCTTGCAGATGATATCCTATTGTAAACATCCTGAGGTCATGTGGTAGATGCAGCCGCACTTCTACACTCAGTGACTACTAACACTTCAATATACAGTATTTGAATTTAATGGGAACTATCGTTAGTATTATTGCAAGGTTAGCAGCCACAAACACAAACACAAACAGCAGTAGCAGTTGTGTGCCTCTTACCTTTCTTCCCCAAACCACATCCTGGGGTTGCTGTGTAGTTGATGAATTAGAGTGAATAAACCCAAAGAGGTACTTCTGAATAGCTTTCCAGTTCGACTGTTCTCAGGGAAGAGATTGGCACCAACACAGACATAGGCTGCGTAGCCTCCCCTGAAAGGTGACGCTGTGTGCATCATGCATCATCTGATTTAACATTTAGTAAAAGGCTTCATAGGCTGGAAATGTGCCTCACAAAAGGACAAAGGACTGAACAGAAATGACTCATTTAAGGAGCATATGCTGTCGTACATTTGTTGGAGGGAGCAGTGCATAGTGGCGATGTACTCCTATAACTATCAGGTCACAATTTAAATAAAGTGCCCAGCGAGAGACTTTCTTCTGGCGCTGACACTGGCTGTAATGAATGCTAATGTGTATGCTGGATGTCTAAATAAGCAAGTGCTTCCTAACACCTTTGTCAATGTCATGATCCCCCCACAGTAACCCAACATGTAAACAAAAGCAGCATTAAAACTACAGTATAAACCTTTTTTCAAATATTTATATGGTAGAAAAATGGTCCGAGTCTTATCTGAATGTGGAGAGGTGCTGTCGAAGCTTCCTGTGAGTGATCCAGACGTGCTGAGCAGCCGGGCAGCCGGGCAGACATATTTGCCACTAATGGTTTTTGAGCGAGGCTCACCTTTCTAACCAATCAGAAAACTCCAATTAAGGCTGCATGATTAGTATATTTTGGAGCATTCTCATTGAATGGTATTTCACAATGCTGACTAGTAGAAGTGCTGGGCGTGGTGGTGCACACCAGAGAGAGCTGAAGAGACTGACACAGAGTCTCACCCTATCACTAGCTTAAGTTGCATGTTGTAGCTCTAAATCTAAAATCATACTAAATTAATATAGGGACATATTTCAGTTAAATCCTGAAACATCTACTATACAGCCACACTCTCATAGGCTAGGATTGTTATCCTAACAAAGCACCCCCATAATTGTACCAAAGTGAAATGTGGATTTAGTATTTTTTTTAGTCTGATATAAATATACTTTCACAAACTTATACTCGCTGTCAACAACTGTCAGTAAGATTTGACGTGTAACTTTATGTTCAAAGGGTAAAAAAGAAGTATCTGTCACAACCTTGCAACTTCTGTAAAGTTCAGGATCAAAAGCACCAAAGGAATAAAAAATTCCAGCTGCTCTTGAGAACAACAGGCAAAGCTTTAATGTCAGAAACGCTCACTCTCATTCTTTATCATGGTTGCATGATAATTTGCGGTCAGTAATAAAGTTATTTAGTATTATTAAAGATGCCTATAGGCTAACCTGACCATACAAAGAAATAAATAAATGTTTTCTAAGACTGCAGACATGCAGAGATTTATTAACTGTAAAACAACAAATGTGATGGATGATTTCATGCCGCTGTGGAAAGTGAAACAGAGTACTCTTTGAAATACTGAATTACTGAGTGCAGGCGCTCCATTAAGAGAGAGGGTGTCAGAAATTGTGTAGAAAGCCATTTTAAAGAGGCCAGACAGTGCATGTCTGCTTTTTCTTTTATTCCCATTGAGAAGTTGTCTCTTGGTTCATGAGAGGTGATTTAAATTTCATTAGAAATGAGACAGAGTCACCTTTGGATCTTCTCTTTTTAAAAGTCTTAACCCAAGATGAATAAATGGAAGACTTGATTCTGAAATGTATTCTCCAGGTTTTTTAATATGGTACAATGTCAGATTCTCAATTACACTTGGTGGTATAATGTTTAATGTTTTAAAGTACTGGCCACTATTGTAAGTGGCTATTTTAGATGTCCCTGAGAAATGACTATACATATAATCTTGTAACATCGATGAAAGCTTTTGCAGTTAAAACACGCTGATCTTTACTCCTAAATGTATGTCATTTGTTTCTAGCGAGCAGCAGGATTTCTTTTATAAATTCAGGCATAAAGAAAACCTCTCCTGTGAGTGAGCTGTATCTCACACTTTCCCAGATGGCCCACGGTGGCCCTGACAGCTCCATGCACTGCAACTTAAGAAGACACATGCAAACACATAAGTGAGAGAATGCAGCCAAATACAGAAACGCTGCAAATAGCACCGGCAACAAGAGAGACGCTTCCAGGGGACGCAGAGACGTTGTGATCAGCGGTGATCTGCGTGTTTCAATACTTGGTTGAGTTTTTATGCCTCTGTGTTTGCTAATGGAGCGTCGTGTCTCGCCTTGTCTAAATGTCTTCCCATCTGTCAAAAACATTAACCTGAACTGATTAGATTTTGGCGGCCATAGTTCAAGGTCAACGTGACCTCACATGCCTCCCATTCTCATCAAGGCAATATGTCCGAAACCCGTCAAGGTTACTTCATTACAGTTGGCACAAATTATTAGAATTAGACGTCAGGAAGGACATGCACGTAACATTCAGCTTGACTGGTTTGTGGTGGTGTGGTGGTAATACTAGTATATATTTGCAGTGTTTTTCAGTATTTGTTTGTGTTTTTCTCACTCTCTGTTTTCAGTGTTGCATGTCTGCCGTCAAATTGACAACGTTCTCTTAATTTGTTTAAGTGTTTTCACCATTTGCACACAGTTGCAGTGAATTCAGCTCTCAGGCCCTCGTACCTATGCGTGTCTTTATCTCTGTGTCGTCAGTATTTTTAATACAGACTCTATTTGTGTGCTACACATTATTGAAACCATGCCCTGTTCTGCGTTCTCTGTGTTACAATGGTTTCTGTTTTGTGGTGTATAGAAACCTGCATTCTTTTGCTTTTCTATAGAATAAAATAAAGAAGCTTTGGAGAGTATTCATGCTTATTCTGCAAATAGCTTTTAAGATGGCCTGAACAACATTATTGGTGCCCCTTGGAAGTGGTGATAAGTGGATTACAATGATATTTCAAGCAGATTATTGTCATTATTCCAGGTGTCTTCAATCATATAATCCACCATTCATCCTATTTAAATGGAGATCACTGGCATCATTGTATGTGCATTGCCACACTGAACATGGGCAAGAGAAAGGAAAAGAGAGATGTCTAATGAGATAAGGAGGAAAATAATTGCCAAGCGTGAAAGGTAAAGACTGCAGCAACATCTCCAAGAAGCTTGATGTTCCTGTCAGCACAGTTGCTAGTTTTATTAAGACGTTTTAGTCCATGGGACTGTAGCCAACCTCCTTTATGTGGCTGCAAGAGGTAATCTGGGCACAGAAGAACAGAACGTTCTTAATGGTTTCAAAGGAACCAAGAAAAGACTCAGATAGATACACACTGATCTCCAAGATCAAGGTACAACAGTGTCCAGTTGCACCATATGTACCAAATGTCACTTCCTGAACGAAAGAGGAGGAGTCCACTTTTGAAAAAGGAACAAAACGTTAGACTTTGCTAATATGCATGTTAAAAATATTTAAATGAACCTGGACAGTGTATTTCTTCTATTCCACCAAAATATGGTTCAGTACAGTATCTGAACTCAGGTTTATGGTTTGACAGTTCACATTGTGTGAACTGTGAACCATCTGCTGTACCTCAACAATCTCCTTGAGACTTTTGCTTCTTATATTTTTAAGTGGGACATGGCCACACCTACTAAATATATACACATACTCTGTATGCACATGCAGGCTGACCTCTGCTGAAGCCATCTCCCTGTTACCCCTCCGTGTTTTAAAAAAGGCAGCACTGATAAGCCAATTAGAGACCTCTATAGTGGAAATCACATCAACAGCGCTTCCGCATTTGATGGTAAGATGGAAGATTTAAAGCACATTAAGAGGAACTTTTTGCTCAGTGAGAGAGAGAGAGAAAGAGAGAGCGCTAATGTACACGGTGATTTGACGGTATAAACAACACGGCTCTAATCCACTGTCAAAGCACTGTATACATGGCAATGATGCTGCTGTGCCTGAAGATTGTTTTCTTGTCTCTGTCGCTGCACTAATTCTAATCCCAATTCAAAGTACAGGCTATTCACTGACACAGTGAAGGCATGGAGCATCACACTGAGGGCCCTCTGAGCTCAGCCAAGGAGATTAAATTGGGAATTTCACTGCTCCTAATGGAAATAGATCTGAGTAATTTGTTAAAACAGCGACGAGGGCAACTGTGCTGTGTCAAAAATGGCATTTTGAGGTGGACGCATATAGACACTGTTTACACCTGGACCTAAATGGAGCAAACTCGCTGTGTAATATGTTCCAGGTCATTAGGCACACCCTCTGAGGGTATTAGGGGCTCAGTGGTGTGCACTGGATCTGAGTGCAGACCCCTGCCTTATGTTTTGCACTATAGGGAAAGGCAAGTTTTCTTATTAGAGCGGATGGATCACACACTGACCTGATGTGCTATTATGCTATCAAAGACCAGTGTGCAGTAATTTCATCACTTTAGCGAGTGGAGACGGTTAAGATGGACAATCTCTCAATATCACACTAATCAATCACTTTTACAGTGCATTACTGCGAGAGGGGAGCTTTGCCCCACAGAGTGCGGCGATATAAATAGCAAATTGGCTTCCTTCATGGCTCTTTTTTCACTTTCCATCAGTATTCACTGCACGTGTCCCACGCACTCACCCACATCATGAACGCACATGCTCATTCAGACTGGGCTCAGAGCAATCACATATAGTGAAACGTAACCGGTTCATCTCATCCTGTATTACCCACCAATTCACCTACTGTTGACTGTATGGGTTCTGCTAGCTTTGCACCTGACACCTCTGTTGCTGGGATTCAGGGAAACAAGGACTCTCACGCTCTCAAGCTGTGCGGGAGATCCACTAGATCCGAGTCATGTTTATTCAGAGAGCTCTGCCTGGCTCAGACATGCTGCACCCCTGTACGCAGCTCGCTCATGTCCTCATTCTTTACAATAGAGGTGGCAAGTGAAAGGTAGCCTGACCCTCAGAGCTAAATACTGTAAGCCAGGTACGAATCATCTGGAATGATCCTTTAAACTCTATCACATTATGTGCACGATTTTGCAGCATCTGCTTCTGTCCTCTTAGGACTGTGCCATATCGGATCGTCCATGATATGTCGTGATAATTCCTCCCCATGATAAGAATTTGTGATAATGACAATATAATAATGTTTTTCCATCCATGCCGTAACGTGGGCACGTCATAAACACGATGAGTATGTTGGAAGGCCGAGCCAAACCGTTGGCAAGGACCAATTCATGCGAATCATATAAATGGATCAGAGATACTGCTGTGAAGGAAATATCCCACTCATATTCTGCTTTTAGCCTCTCAGTTATTTTAGTTTACTATTTCCTAATGTTTAGGGTTATTACTTTTGATCGCTGATTCTATGTGATTGGCTCCAAAGACTGCATGCTGATGTGACTTGAGGTCAAATAAATACTGAAATGGACTGTTGTTGTTTCGTTACTTAAATTGTTGCTACAAAAATATTGTAAGATGGACTGAAATATTTATTCTAAAAGGCACAAAACACATTTTTAGGCTCCTTCAACAGGGCTGGTTTTGATCTGAATAAGAAGAATTCTTTAGTGAATATTTGTATCACCCTTTATAAACTGCCCTTTAATGACAACAGGCTGCTCTTGGTGTACAAAGTTGAACATCACATGATCTCCCATGTTGCAGCAGTGAAACAGTGACACGGTGTAAGTGGGTACGTCCACTGCAGAACGATGCCTATGAAAATTAAACACTGTGCGGATTTACTGTTTTTACAAGCTGCTCTTTAAAGCATTACGTGTGTCTCTGGTCTCCTCTGGCAGCAGCTGTGTTATTTACGGGGCTCCGGTCTTATGTTTGAAACCTGTGTGCGTTTTCTTTTAAATGTACTTTAAAGGTGAATTCAGACTTTCCTCTCCTGACTTCCTGCACAAATCAGGTCTCAGACATATCCACTGTTTTCATTTACAGCGCAATACAAGTGTGTGCAATGTGTGTGACACATCCAGCAGATTATGCACAAAAAAAAAAAAAAAAACAGACACTAAAAACATGTTATCCTCTTCTTAGAGGCATATTGCAGATGTGCACAGTATGATGAAGGATGGGCTGACTCTGGCTTTTCTCCTGCAACTCTGAGAGGATTACCCATTGTTTTGTTTTTTCTCTCCCTCTCCCTCTGTGTTTTTTTCTAGTGGGTGGATATTCCTGTTTATTTTTCTGTATGCTGCTGAATATCCTATTTCCATTGATCTGGGCCAAGATGAGTGCTTGTGTCCCAAAGCGGAGCAGAGCAGAGCAGAGCATGAGGGGCTGTCAGAGACGTGTGGGTGGTCAAGCCTTTTGCTTTTCTGCTTTTTATGATGGCCGTCCAAGATTGTGAAGGATAAGAAGATAAAAAGAGGTATTCATTAGAGGCTCAACACGGAGCAGTAAACACGTTTTACACCTATAGAAGGTGAATGTGTGTGTGTGTGTGTGTGTGTTTTTTTGTGAAGCTGTGGTACACCCCCTTCATCTTCCTTCCCTCCCTCTATCCCTCCCTCCCCTACCATTGCAGCATCTTGTGCTGGACTAAGAGCTGCCAGCCCATCCCATAGTATTACAAACAGCCCATAGCGCCTCCTCTCTATATGAACCCACTCTCACGGTAAAACACTGTCTTCTGTGTTTAAAGAAATAATAATTAAAAAAAAAAAAAAAAGGAACTCCTCAGTTTGTCGTGTATGTGCTTTAAATGCAGTCCCTCAAATGACATCACATTGCTGCAGTGCTCACTGTCCATGAAAGGTGTCAGTTGATTCCTCTGATACCAAGAATTTGTCCACTGGCCACTTGGCTCTGCTCTCCTCTCCTCTGCTCTCCTCTGCTCTCCTCTGCTCCAGACATCATGGCGTGACAACATGTATTCATTTACATCGGGCTCTTTTTGCGCAGGTGGACGCCTGCATGAGGATTAGAGGCGCATCCTGACTGAAAGAGGCTGCCTGTTCTCCGGGACGCAGCGGGATTTTCCTTCCACGACCCGCCCGGAGAAATCGACCGCATCGCTCGCTCTCTTTCTCCTGAAGGAGAGGACGGATCAAGTCATGTATGAAAACTAATTGCTCGCATGGGTACGCATAGTGTTAGAGGAGGAAGGAAGAGAGAAGGCGGCATCAGTGCGCTGCTGGGATTCCTTCATTGCGCTTCAGACAGGGGGGAAGTTATGACAACAAATGGCTCCGGCGATGGCAAACAAGCAAAACACTGGTGATCAGAGCTGCGCCGTTGTGCTGTAATCACTACAAGACCCATGTTGACGGAGAAACGTCGACCTTCGTGGTTTGTGACGGACTTGAAGCCTCAATTTGACGCCAAACGCGCGCCGTCCAGGGCTCCTCTCTCTCTCCCTCTCTCTCTCTCTCTCCCTCTCTCCTCTCAGGAGCGCAGTCTGCCGCTTCAGAAACTGCACTTTGCGTCCTCGCACCATCTGCACCTCTATTCATAGCAAGTGGAGCTTTCTTTGGAAATTGAACCACCGTGTTTGTGCGTTACAAACCCAAACGCCGGGGACTTGATAGGACCACGTAGCGACGCTTTAACCCCTTTGAAAACAGCTCGGACGCGAGCCTCGGGCTCTTTGAGCTTTTGGATTTTTTTGGGGGGGGGGGTGGAGGGATTTCAGCTTTACATTTTCTGCCTTTAAGCCTCAATCGGATCATACTGGGATTTAAGGTGGGGTTGTATCCGGACGCAGGTAACTGGAAGAACCCCCCTGTCTCTTGTTGATGACACTAAAGCAGCCGATTGTCGCTCGTTGCGTCCGTTGGATTTTGCAGCTCAGAGCCCGGTCAGCCCGACAACAAGGGTTTACGCGTGAATGTGGAATTAAATGAACTCAGATTGGTGGTGAACGTACCCCGTGAGACAAGTGTGCGGACACAAGAAATCATGTGCAATAGGATCCAGCCCTCTGCATCTGCTCTGTTGGTCTCACTTTTGGTAAGTCACTTCGTAGACTTGGTGAGAAATGTGCAATTGACTTTGGCACCTCTGACACAAGTGTGGAGACAATGTGTGCCTTTGAGCAGCTGAACACACTCACATTGATGCGCCGCAAATACTAAATGTAGAAACATAGGCCTTCAATATCTATCTATCTATCTATCTATCTATCTATCTATCTATCTATCTATCTATCTATCTATCTATCCTGCACATGTGATGGGGCACACATGTGTCCATGCTGCTTAAGATGCTGCGCTCTCACATGCTGGAGGACATATCGATCATATCAATACTCTGACTCCGTCTGTTACATGGGGTCTGGTGGGCCCACAGCAGCCCGCTCATACCGTCTCTGTGCCGTGGCTCCAAACTGTGCAAGCGAGATGCTCCAACAGTGACACATGAGCTGAATTCCCAGAGACTGGAGCGCGTGTGGAAATGGCCCGGGCGTGTCTGCATCAGCACGACGCAGAGACCCAACACTTTTCAGAAATGAGCAGCAGAGCTGGGATCCTGCCACCGGTTTGCTGAGATAGTGGACAGCTGTGCTTGAACGATGAGGGGGGAAACTTGTTAATGACCAGAAGAGTTAAAGAGGTTAAATAGACGTGCAGCTTGTGATGTGTTGACAGAGCCAGGCCTCAGCTGCATGTGTGCACCGGCGCACCTTTTGGTGTTTTTGACAATCAGCAAAGCAGGTCCAGAGATGATGAAGAGATATAGAAGCACTGATGCAGCATGATAATGATCTCATGGGCGCTGTGAGTGAATACTGGCAATTACGTCTGCAGCTGGAATAGTTTTAGCCTCTCTCATCATTTCCCAGTTACTCAATAAGCTCGGGCTCCTTAGATGCAACTCAGCATTTGTAGGAAGTTTGTTACACTCCGGTTATTCTACTTTAAGCATGCAGCACTGGAGAGGCCCGTGTCTGATCTGTGAAAATACTGTTCATCACTCAGAGGACATTGGCACACAGCAGATGGGAGAAATGAGGGTCCAGGGTGCCTGTGTGGAGGTAGTGAAGTTGTAAATCTGTTAGATTGAGGTGGGGGTTAGATGTCAATATGCTTACACTAAAGTCAAGTGAACATCTTTCATATTGCTCTGCTTTATCCGCATAATACCTTCAAAGACATCCCCTGGGGAAGATATAGGCATAGGCCAGCTGTCTGGCCACATCAGGGTGTGCAGCGAGTGCTACTGCAGCTTACAGAGCTGTTGCAAAACCCAGACTACCAGCTGCATCTACTGTATGCCCCCTCGTTTTACCCATAGCGAACCTTTAGGACTGTATTCATCTTTCTACATGGCACAGTGCCACCTCTACAGGATATTACATGGCAAGTGTGGAAAAAAGAAACTCGCCACTAAGTCTTCATATTCTGATAAATGCCTCTATTGTCTAAGAGCAATGACAAAACCATACTGCATCCTCACATAAGGCTTTAATGGCTAAAAAAGCACAAACAGCTAGCTGAGGGGCTTGGCTCTCTCTTATGTTAAGTGTTTCAGTAAAGGTTGAGCCCTGTGTTTTTCACTGAATGAACAGAGTGAAGTGAAATTATGTTTGTTTAAAGCTGTGCATCATACAGGCTTTAACATAAAGGACTTGAATAGACTCCTAAAAAACAGAGGTTAATGAGGTTTCTTCTTCGAAGGGTTGACACCCTTGAGTCTTTCTGGATTTGTAATTTGAATTAGCAGTGCATGCACAAGGACTCTTATGTATTTAGATGTTGTATTTTTTAAATAGCAGTAAATGGTGATGATCACAATTTTGGCATGTCAGTGTGTTGCAGGATGCAGCTCAGAGCTCTTGCTGTCGTGTGTTTGCCTAATGAAATCAGGCAGGATGGTCATTATCATTAACATGCATTATTGCCAACACTTCCATGTTTAGCAATGCTGGTGCAGGCAGGAAACGACTGCAGAACAAATTCATATCTCAGCAGGTTATGCGTAAAAAGAAAGTGACAATGGCATGTGTGCAGAGGTTTTTTTTTTTTTTTTTTTTTTGCTTTCTAGGTTGCTGTATGCGGGCCGTAGGGTGAGATTAATGGGATCTCTCTGTCTTGCCATTCTGTTGCATTGTGTTACAGCAGCTGTTCATGGTGCCGGTGTCATGTGATAGATTTATGAAAATGGGACCAGTAGTGGGTTATCAGCCGCCACAGGAACGAGAAAATAACAGCAAGCACAAGCTATTGATCTGTATTTGGGAGAATGAAAGACTTCATAACAGATTATGTAGACCTGTGTTTGTTCTCTATGCAAGAAATATTAAAATAGCCATTTACAATGAGTCATGCTCGCAACTTGACATTTGCAAAATGAATATTCTCCAAAGATGATTTTTTTTAAGCTACTCTAAGCTATAATTCTAAATCCAAGTAGTATAAGGGAATTTTAGCATGCATGATTTTCAGTCAGGCCCTACACTTAATCATGATGCCATCCGATATTCTTAGAGGTGCAGAGAAGTATAAAGTAGTTTGCTGCAACTTAGAAAGGTCATTGGTCTTGTTATGTGAAGGATTTTTCATTTTCACTCATGAAAGTGCTTTTAGATTCATGCTTTGCCCGGAAATAAACAACAGTGAATGAAAAGCTATCATGATGCAAGCCGTGATGGACTTGAAAGAAGTGATGTCAGTGAAGCAGGAGCCCAGCCCTCTTGTTAATGCTTTTTAAAACAATTTCTGGACTCTTCATACAGAAAAGCCTTAGTTAAGAAAGGAGAAAAGAAGTAGCAATTAAGTTGTTATCAGTCGACAGAAGAAATAGATGTTTCTCCCAAGGCTCGTCATGTTATTTAGTGCTCGGGATGCATGACAGAAGTTAAAGAAATGGTGTAATTACAGTTAGCCAAAAAGATCAAAAGAGCAGCCACCAAAGCTCTGAAGCAATTAAATACTATAGCTGTCCCTGTGTTTTTAGGGTTCGAGTGGAGTGTTGTAAGATGCACTCAATGCCCCGAACACCGGAGAGAACATTCAAATAACATATACTGTAGGCCTCAGGAGGCAGAAATATATAAGAGATTTATTGAGGAATGTATATATTAACATGTTTATACAGCAGGCCTTTTTACTCAACAGGAATAAACAACAGTGGTTCTAAGTAAAAGAAGCCCCTGCACAGTTTAAAGACATGCAGGTTAGGTGGACTGGAAACACTATTTTGAAGGTGTGAGGGGACTTTATCAGCCCCGTGCTCGACCTGCGCACTGTCCAGACTGTACTCTGCCTCTCGCCCAGTGCATGCCGGGAGAGGCTGCCATCCTTTGCGACAGTGGAAATGGGTGAACAAACTACATGGTTTGCCATAAGTGCTTTGCACGACTGCTTATGTCACTATGAATACAATGTGTTCCAGTCAGTCAAACGTTCTGGCAAACACACTGTTTGCAAATGATCAGTAAAGAAATTGAGATGACATGAGCTGTCTTGAGATACAGTAAAAGAAAAGCAAAGTAGAACAAGTCCAAGACCTTACAGAGATATCATTTAAAAGGGTATAAACTGGAGTAGATACAGTATGCATCATGACTTTTGTATTAGGTTGTGTCTTGGCTATGAGAGCATTCATATTCTGACACAGTAACCTTGTAATAATGACTCCTACATGATTCCCTGACATCCGAGCAGCACATCTGAATAAAGAAAACAGTTATTTATTGTCACAGAGCATAAACACGTGCTTGTTAACCACGGCTATTGTTGTTTGCTTCCATCAAAGACAGATAAAACAGGTGAGCACTGATGCTTAAAGACTGACCTGCTCTGTGCTACATGATGAGTGTCACATGTGAAATGCAGCAACACGGTGTGACCAGAATGTACAATGGGAGCCGATATTGAAGGAAGCAGTGGAGAGTCATTCTGAGAGAGTAGCTGCCTTAAGGAGGGAGAGAAATTCACATGAAGATCTATATAGAGGCTAGAGGGCTAATACTTGCAGGAGTACTGTGCAGGATGTGGTGTGATATTGAACACCCAGCTGGGCACAGTGGTAAGCAGCCGTCATAATCCAGACATACTATATTCAACCTGTCTAGAGCAGCTAGAGTCCTGACACAAATATTTAATTGGGAAAACAGTTCACCTGCTGTAGAGCATATGGCATTTAAGCTGCAGAGAAGCGTCACTTTTTTATTCCCATGAGCTCTAAATGCATGGTACCAGGCAGTCGCCTGTTCCTTCTGTTGAGTCGGGATAGGAAATCATTGGTGGCATCTGTCTCCCTCAAGAACTACCGACGTGCAGACATCCTGCCACTATAGCAGCCTTAAACTGTTGATCGCGGCGCTGTGTATCAGAGCCTTTAGGGGGTCTTTTCGATAAAGTGCTATGAGAACATGCAGACATTGAGAATGCATGGCAGCAGTACAGTATAATAGCAAACATCTATCGATGGCTTAAACTGCAGTTGTAGTCCTCTTCTGTTTACCTGAAGGTGACATTGATTTCGATCATGCTTTTAGTAGCTGGGTCTGGTCATCTGATCAATATCTTCTACCATAGTAGCATATGCCTTTGGCTCTCTGGAGGAAGCCAATTAAGAGAGCTACATGCTCTCATACAGACTTTGAAATGCACACAAACACAACCTTCCCCACAGCCCCATTAACTAATGCATAAGAACAACATTTTATTGTACAGCGCTTACTACCGCAGTTCTTACTAGTCCTATTAAGACTTTTATTCTCTGAACTCAGAAGCATTGGAAAACATGTGCATTAAATGCACTATTCTTTGTTGACTGAGGCAGTAGGTAAAACATAATGCGTCCGTGAATTATGTCTAGTAAATACGGCTCTGTGATGAGAGATCATTCTGTCTTTACATATTGATTTGTTTGTCAAAATGTCATCTGGTGTGCGCTTTATCAGACTGCGCCAGCCTCATCGGAGATGCCAACTCTTCGGCCGGGATAATGGCAGAAGTATTAACTATTCTAGTGAAGCGAGCCTCAACCTTCACATACAGTTTTCTCTGATTGGTTGAATGTTCTGGCTTTAATAGACACACATGCACGATCTAGCACCCCAATGCAACGTCTGCGAATATGTTGCCAGTGACCATATTTTTATCTCGTTGTCTTTTCGTAACATCTGTGAATCTTGTTCCAGGACAGCTGGGAACAGAATATGCTTCTCATTAGACTGTTTGATGCATGCGCACCTTTTTTACATAAAGGGGACGTTTTTTTTATTAGAGCAGATTCTTCCTGAGCTTATGCTTTCCCCAAGAAGTCCTGGGTATGTTAATGCTCATTCAAAGAGCAGGTTTAATTCTGAGAGCTTCACAATCAGGCCTGATTCTGAAGTGATTCTGCTTCAATGCAGCGTCTGGTGCGTGTGTTATTTGATATTTATCTAACGTGCACACAAGCTTCACAAGCTGATAATGAGCTTTTTTTTTGAAGCCGTAACAACCTTGCAGGTCTGTCTCAAGGTGTGGTGCACAATATTTGTGTAAAGCTACAGATTATTACTGTTTAAATCTTTCAGGGCTTTGAAAGCTTTATAGCCCTGAAATACTGAGCACATTCTCCTTAGACAAGATTTAAGATACACCTGACAAACGTTCCTCCGAAATGTAGCACAAATAATTCAGCGATCAATAATCTGTGTAAGTAATGGATGTAGAGTATTGTCTTCTCACTGCAGAAAACAGAATTGTAAACTAGATCTGATTTATGTTAATGTGTAAATATAAGTCAAACCAGGAATTACTGGCTAACAGACACAGTTGTGATAATCTACTAACAGAAGAGTTATGCAGTGTGGTCAACTTAGTTTTCTTTTTCCTTAGGTAAGCAGTATAACACATTGATCAACACATGATTACACATACACGAGCAGAAGGACACCTAAGAAGGGTGGATTTCTCTCTGACACAGAGCTTGAACTCTGGCTCAGAAAATCTATCCCTCAGATCAGCATCTTGCGAGATGTTTCTAGATTAGTTGTTTCCAATTTGTTCACCCAAGCGCAGCCATTAATTACCCGAGTTGTTGCTGATGTACTGTTTTCATCAGTGAGTTAATTTCACGAATACTTCATTTTGGTGATTTTCACAGGATTGTATCTTGGGATTGAATTTTTATTTCATACCCCTCAGTGAGTGCCCACAGGCTGGATTGCTGTTTAGGGGGCTGCATAAAATCTAGGAGAACTTAAAATCTTCGTGGTTGCATAGATTAGCATAAAATCATTTTTTTCATATAGGCATAGCTTTTTTTTTTTTTTTAAAGTGAGTCAGTACCCATACTTAGTTATTTCTGTAGTGGTCCACTCATTAATCCTACTAAGCAGTACAGTCTTGCTCTTTTATGAAGGTTGCAGTCTTTAGTTTTGCTGAAACTGTGTGTTAATTTAGCTTTATAACAAGTTTGAATATGGATGTTGAATTGTAATAAATTACACTAAGGGGTGTGTTTGTTATGTTGTACACCCTATCTATATCAGTCAGGGTAGGATACATGACATAAACAACTCATGGTTCATTATAACCACATGCATTACAATTCATTTCATTCATTCCACTGAGCCACCACAGTGACCCCAACATTTAAAACCCGAGCTGTGTCTAAATTTCATCTACATACCAAATGTAATACTTCTCTTCGAGTTCTTCGGAACTTTTTCGGTATCTGTTTCATTGTCATTTATACCTAATGTGGGCTACTATAAAGGAAAAGGGTGCAGAACACGACAAGAGTCATTGTGAAACAGAATGCAACACAATAAGGGTTTTGTCGTGTGTGTCTTGTTTGCATAATCGTTGAAAGCCAAAATCAAAATTGAAAATAAAATTTAATTAATCTCCCAGCCCCTACATTAAACATGCTTAGAATCAGTGTTGCATTTAAAGTAAAAAGTGTGTACTGCATGTATCTGTTTGAGGTACCCATACAGCTGTCCTTGATGTTACTGTGTCTTAACTGACTCTGTTGGCTATTTGGCTAAGTGTCCTGGCCACATGTGGAAGACTGGACAAGACACAGAATCCCAAACCTGGTGCCTCAAGGGGGCAGCATTTCCCCAAAGAATTTCCCCAAGGGGGTTAATAAATTATTATTAATTAATTTGTACATATTAACAGCCTGTTTTAGCAATAGATGGGACAAGCCAAGGAGGACAATGATACAAAACTACACTGCTCACCCAAAAGTCACACAATTATATTTAGTTGATTTTGATTATGGTACCCATGTGCTGTGGCATCATTTTGATGAGCTTCTGCCATGTCACGACATTTATTCCCATCCAGAGTTGCATTATTTTACCAAGATCTTAATGATGGGAGAGTCAGATCGCTGCGCAAAGTCTTCTCCTGCTCATCCCAAATATTCTCAATGTCATTAAGATCTGGACTCTGTGGTGGCCAATCCATGTGTGAAAATGATGTGTCATGCTCCCTGAACCACTTTCACAATTTGAGTCCGATGAATCCTGGCATTGTCATCTTGGAATATGCCCATGCCATCATGGAAAAAAAAAACCCATCGATGGAATAACCTGTTCATTCAGTATATTCAGGTAGTCAGCTGACCTCATTCTTCGGGGATCATCACGTTGCTGGACCTAGACCTGACCAACTGCAGCAACCCCAGATAATAGCACTGCCCCCACAGGCTTTTATGGTAGGCACTAGGGATCACGGGTGCATCGCTTCACCCATCACTCTGGAACAGGGTAAATCTAGACTCACCAGACCACATGGCCATCTTCCATTTGACAGTTCCTGACCCAGTTTTGGTAGTTTCAGCATCTAGACATCTTGTACATGACCACAGGATGTGTCTTCTTCATGGTTGTTAATGAAAATGAGGAGCTACTTACTGCATCAGTTAGGGTTAAATAAGATGTTGCCAGCTGAAACAACAAACCTATTTGCTCAGTTAATTCCAGGGGGTGACTTTTTGTTTTGGAAGGGCAATATATAAGTCTGTTTAATGCCAGTACATTTGGAGTACAACGTTTGGTGTAATTCTAATACGGGCTCTGATTAAAACTCCATTATTGTAACATTTTACAAAGAGTAAACAGTGACTGTAGGTGCATTCTGTGCCGCAAGGAGGATTTCTGTCAAAACCTTTTTGTGGATGCTTCTGTCCTTTAGTGGAGCACTGACATCTATCCAAAAAACAAATTAAACTACCTTTCTGAGCACAGCCTTATGCAAAGTCGATCAAGTGTATGCCATGCTTTGTGCCAGGTCACAATGCAGCTTCAGCCAAATGTGGCTTAAAAAGAGTATAATGGTACAATCTCTGCACCTTATACTTCTGCTTAAATCTTGTGTAATACCTATTTACTACTGAGATACAATGCAACAAAAAGTACTATTTCACCATTCAGTGAGACGAAATTGCCACTCTGACTATGTGAGCGCTCCATAAGAAAGACAGTATCTTATACTGCAGTAAACGTGTCCTAGAAAAATGGAAATATGTTCAAGGGAGTGAGTTGAAGCTTGTTAGTTACTCTCTGTAGGACACTTATGGTCTGACGAATCCTGGGATCATCAGGTCTCTGCCAAATCTTCAGTTGGTCCGATGCTGTTGTCTTAATCATGAATAATTAGTGGTGCTCTGAGTTGCTCTGGATTAGCCAGCCTGTCTGGCAAATACCACAAATGAAAATGTTAATGTGAGGGTTGGGGATTTTCTTCTAAACATATGCAAGCACTGTCATTACAAAGGTAATACTTTGCCCTGTATACTGCTATATTAAATTCGAAAATCTCTCTGGAGTCCAATTAACCCACAGCACTACAGGATGACTTTTAAAAGGTTGTTTTTTTTTTCTACACTGCCCAGTTTCTGAACTGGCATGCTTATATAAGACAAACCAGCCGAAGGATGAGTGGTTTAGCATGCCACGTCCTTGACTGAATGCTTTGTGATGTGGGGAATCATCTGTAAGGGCCTGCACTGAGGGCAGGTGGTTGACGTTGACTTACATGAGATGTGAACTGGAAAAACAAAAGCAACCCAAACTTGACTGTTAGAAGAAAAACAGCAGTGGCATAACAGTCTGAGCCCTCAGCACACCTGTCTGTCAAGATGCATTGAGACATGCCAACCAAGAAAACAATGCCCAGTAGAAGGTCAGCTGTATATCATGTTCATATGAGGGGTGGTGAGACGTGAGACATTATGAAAGCCTTTATAGTTTGATACCAGCAACAATATACTGTGTAACAACCCAGCAAACAAAGCAGCCTAGCGATGTAAAGTGATAATCTTGTTAAAGAGTGATTATCTTCCAGCAGGCAATAACTAGATGCTTTTTTAGGCAACCATGCTTAGACTTATTGATGATGCACTTTGACAGGCTTCAGTAGGATCCATTCATTAGATAGGTCTGACAAACTACTTTCTCTGTCAAGAGGCTTGAGAAAACAGTGAGTGGATGTAGTCGCTGTGTGCTACGTGTCTATTGACTAAAAGGACCTCATTTAGGGTGGCTGGGATTAGTGATGCAGGACGTTCATAAAGTGTGTCAGCCTCCTCCTGGATGTTCAGACAGATGGATGGCTGAAGACCCCCAGGCTTACCCTACAGAGCCGCATGTATCATTTAACTTAGCTGACGTGGAAAGCACTGATTCACTGTAGTGTGAAGTTATTGGCTTTTGACCTCAGGTTTACCATTCTGTACAGATGTGTAGTTCAATACACGTCAGGGAAATATTGAACCTTTTGCTGTGCTACATGTATCTGACATTTATTTGACATTCTTAAATCAACACTCAGAGTCCAAAAGGTTTGTTCCCCAGCGTGAGTGACTTTACTTACGATGCTTCACTACATTTCCCTGCTTTACCAAGGTAAATTAATTATTACATTACATCTTGTTGCCGTATATTCCCATGGCTTCTATTACACACTCTAAGTGAAGGATCTGAATACATTTTGTGCCATTAGTTCATAATTCAATCTGACACTTATACACAACAGGAACAAAAATATTTAATCTTGATTAATCTCCCTACCACCCCTGAACCCTTATCCAAAAAAAGAGAAAATTACTCATTTTACAGCTGCAACAATTTTTTTTTGTTACTGATTAATCTTTAAGTGATTTTTTTCAATTAACTGGCAAGTTCAGTTTAGCAAAGGTCTTTATTTCCCCATGACAGGATGTTTTTTTCTCCCACAAGGCAAGAAACATGAAATCATACACATAATTAAGACACAATGTAACTTCAGTATATAAGATAAATGAATAGTTAAATTAATAAGGAAGTTCTTAGAACAACCTCCCAGTGTCCAACAGTTTGGCCAACATTTCTAAAACTATATTAGATTATATAACTATATATGACATATTAGAAAATAATGAATTACCTTATTTGACCAGATTGGACCCAGAATTACTTGGTGAATTTTCCACTATATTTACTTAATAAATTAATTCAGTGATTAATGACTTTGTTTTTCTAGTATGAGAAAGAAATCCAGGAAACTTCAATTTCATTTGTTTAGTTTTTTGCTGAGAAAAAAAAGACTTCCATCATTTATTAGTAAATTGTTATAATTGTTTATTTTGAGTTGGACTTGTAGTAGTAGTTTAATTATGATATTGTTATGATTGTGTTGCTCATAACGCATGATGTTGAGTTAAGGAGCATTTTGCCATCGGTGTCCCCAGTTATTAATTCTCCTGACCAGAGATCACTTAGATTTGTCAGAAGATTCATGCTTGAGCTTAATTCAGCAGTGAGTTTTGAATCTCAACAACAAACACTGACTCTGTCACCTTACTTTTCCAGAATAAAGCATCCATAAATGACGCAACAACATCGTCTCATTGGTGAGATTTGGCCCGTTGATGTCACAAACATTGAAATCTAAACTTAAAATAATTACCTTTCCTCTTGTCTCATATTGTGTTTGTTTTGCCAGACGACTGGGTGATGCTTTATGAGTGCAAAGTCTCAGAGGAAATAAAACTCCGGTTCAGGATGAAAAGCAGACAGGCCTGCGAAATCCTCTAACTAAAGGAGTGCATGGCACCAGCTCTGTAATAGCAGATGGATACCCCTTTGATCCACAGTTGGGGAGCAGAAGTTGTTTGAATGATAGTGAGAAGACATTCAGCATTCAAGTGCTCGCATTGTGTCTTATCAGATATTATATAACTTAAAACAGCTTGTATGTGCAGTCTACATTTTTTCCTTTAAAGTTAATGTGCATTATGTCTACTTCTAAAGTCAGTTTTGCAGTGAAAGAAGGAGAATTAAGAATGAATCTGCGTATTTGCAGCGGTGTCAGCCAACACAGGTGGCTACATTGTTCACTCAATCAAGGGACACTCACAACAAACTTAAGTTTGTCTGGCTTTCACTTTAGTGAGATGAAACAAATCTAGTCTCTGGTGGTCTGTCAGGATTTCTAAATCTTAACTTACTATAAATAAGATTATTATTAAAGTTGAATTATGTACTGTTGTTAACAAGAAGACACTGGAGGAACACGTGTTTATGTAGAACGTGAAGCACAGTATGTTACAGCCTAAAGTGTCAAATTCAATCATGTAATTCAAGAATTCCTCATGAATGTCTTGCAGTTGACAAAGTCTTTGAATTTTGACATGTCAGTAATTTTTAGATTAGACAGCAGAGCAAGAAAGACACTTGGCAGCTGGCTGTCAGTTAAGTAGCTTTGGGCAAGAGACATCAACGTATTAGTCTCAGAAGTCTGTTGTTCATTTTCCGGTCTTCATTGATGCTCCCATGATCATAACATAGACACTGCCACAAGAACATTTCATGTTAAATCAAACATTTAAAGAAATGAAACACACACAGGCCTGGTTCACTATAATATATATACTAAAATATAGTTATTTATAGATATTTTGCCTCAATAGTTTCTCAATCTGGTACAAAACCACTGTTTGGATGATGTTGAATGACAGAGCTCTGAGTAGATTTTCCCTCCCAAGCCTCAATCACTTTTGAGGCTCTTGACAATGACATTAGCTTCATTTCACTCGTGTGGTATTGTGCCTAAAGCTTTTCAGTTTTCCTTCCTTTTGCAGGCTTGTCGATAAGACACATCAGTGTTATTTGCTGCGTTGCCATGGCAGCAAACATCCCTCAAACCTGTTAGGTGTTTCGTGGCATCCTGGTGGCTCAGCTGGATAAAGTGTGTGCCATGTAATTGTGATATGCTTTGTTTGAATCCAGCAGGGACACTTTGTTACATGTCGCTCTTTTCTCTTTGCTCCATCTTTTCCATCTTGCTCCACTCGAATCAACCATAAAAATAACCTTCAAAACTGCTAGAAGGTGAAACTCTTATCTGGCTGAATATGGAAGGAAAGGCATTTTGAGCAGGAATGCTTTGATTCACCATGCGTCATCGTAGCCTTTGACAGAAAATCCTGAATTGTTGTTTAAAAAGATGTTAATGAAGACTGGTTTAAAAAGACACTGCCTTTCAAAGCGGACTGTGTGTTGGCAAGCAGTGGAACTTTAAATCAACCGTCCTTTTCAATTAGACATGCAGTAAAGAGACTTGAAGATGTAAAACAAGCCTCAGCCAAAAGTGCTTTACCTCGGTGTTTGACGGGCTGGTCTTTCTTTCAGCATGGCTTTAATCAGTGGACTAACATATGGCTAATGAGCCTGCAGCTCTGTCATTGTGGTCCAAGCACACCAAGACACGCGAATGATTTGGCTTCAGGTGAATTACGTTTTGTGGTCCCGTGACTGTGACGTTTACCTGATACAAATATAAACAGAGCAGTGTTGTGGGTGCTGTGGTGTCCTGACCCTGTAGTATTTCTAAAATGTATAGTGTATATTACCTCTGTACAGCATTAACATTGAAAATGTAAAGATTTAATGGGTTATCTAACGTCTCTGATAAGTCGTTTTCCATTAAATTGTAAAACTGTAATTACTCCCAGTGAACATTTACATCATACTGTTCACTGGGGTAATTTGATATTTAATACAAGTTAAAAGAGTGTTTCACACGTGTAACTTCATGACATTTGAAACAAATGTCCTCTGAGCCTGTAAGCATAATTTATTAGAAAAAAATATATATTTCATGATAAATGTTGAGTTCATTAACTTCACCAGTTAGAAACAACAAATGTAACAGGAGCGCTACATGGAAGTTCACAGGAACTTTCTGTCTATTAGCACTAGAGAAAAGATTTTATTGAAATATTTATCTGGAACCATGAACATTGGTACAAAAATTTCGTTTAGAATCAAGCAGTACAATTGTCAATAAATGTAACACCAGATAAATTTGACTTAAAACCTCAGTACAATTTCTGTGTAGGGATGAGTGCACGTGCTGATAATGTTGCTGAAATGATATGTAACTAATTAATTTTTTCCATTTTGATTCATAAGTCATAGAAGTTAGGTTAAACATTGTTAACATTTGCTGTGGCTTTTCACATTATGTACTGTACATGTTCTGTTTCATAGAAAGAACATGATGATTATCCTCTTGAGTCTTTTGCACACTATTTACTGTTTAACTTTGCATCATACGTTCTCATTACATCTATTTACACAAACCTATGCTACCTATTTTAGTTTCATAAAAGTACTTAGTGCACAGCTCCTTCCACTGTCTCCCAACAGTCTACCCCATTATAATACAAGTTAAACAGAAGTTCATTAAGGCTCCCATACAAAAGGTTGCTTACAGTAATGTGAGGATGTCATTGTTGGAAACTTGTTAATGATGTTGGTTCAAATTACTGTGGAAGCTTACATAAGAAATTGTATGTATACTTTGCGCCACAGTGATCCAATTGTTTCTCATAAATGAGTTTTTAGGTAATAAGCTGATAAACAGAATGAAGTTATGAAGTTGTCAGTGTGACAGGTGATGGAGTGCCTCAGCGAGCGATTTACATACTTGACAAAATCGATAAGGAGGTGCCAGGAAACGAAAAAGATTAGAAAGGATTTAAAATGTAAATGTAATCAAGTATCTCTGCTAATGGTATACATTTATAAAACCTGTGTTGATTTGGGATCTCTGAGGCAGATGCACATCATTTTGATCACCTGCGAACATATGAGATAAAAATAGCAGTGACATGTTTTGCATGAAATATATTCACACACATACAGTGTTTTCTCTTTGAACTAATTTCTTATTAGCAGGCAGGAAATGGAGAATTAGTTTAAATCCTGACAAACGCTGGATTTCTTCGCCTCTATTCTGATGCTTAAAAGGTTCCAATTTCTGGTGACAGGGAGCAAGATGACAGAAAAAAAAAGTACCATAATAAAGACTTTGAAGTAGCTAAATTAAAATGACAAAGGCACATGGGAAAGCCATATTAAGACGAATAACAATTAACAGTATGAGTCAGCTTTTAAATCTTTGGGGACAAAAGCCTATAAAACACTTGAGAAATCACAGCCACAGCTGACTTACAGTTTTAATTTAAAATATCAAGATATCATAGCTGCGACACAGTTTAAGCTTAGTAAGCGAAGCCAGAATCAAAGGATTGTGGAAGACAATGGCCTGATGTAAGACCTTTTACAATAACAAGATCGAGTGTAACTTTTACACTTGATAAAGCAAATGTAGATGTTTCCGTGTGGTGAAAACGCTGATTAAATAACTTCCATAGGTTACGCTGCAAAATTCACAATTTCATTTTAGCAGCTCGTCCCTGGCTGTATTGCCGGAGACGGAGGCTGTCCGTGAATAATTAGCTTGGTGTGAGCTCACTCGTTAAGAGGCTTAAGAAGTGCTATAAGCTAAAGTATAAGCCGGCTTAGCGAGGTAAGTCTTGTACACCGACTATTGACCACATGTTCTTGTGGTGCACAGATATATTTTCAGCGTCTTTTATAGATGGTTTCTTGGAGCCTGATCAACAATCGGATTAAGGTGTCTTCTAAACCTGAAAATATGAAGACGTCGAGGGTACCACTGGCAATATTACAGCACACGAAGGACTGATCTATCACCCACTGCTCCTGCGAAGACACGCTTGAAATGATTATGGTAGGAGCCGTGGTTGGGGTTGATATTGCATCAACTCTGGCAATGTACAAGTCATAACAGCGATCTATGTCTATATGAAGTCTTTATGTCAAAAGCCTTTATGATAGCTGACCCTTTGTTTGGACGGCACCGCTTATGAGAAAGTAATAAGCTAATGACCCTTTATGTCAGCCTGTCTGAGCTGCGATGTCAGTGTCAGTGGGATAAGAAATGTAAAATGGCCTTGTAGTCCCTGTTGCCTCTTAAAGACATCCAGATTTTCCAAGCCATTACCTTTGAGAGATGAGCACCAAAGTAAAGAGCGAAATATCCTGTTTGAGCAGTGTTTCACACCAGCATTGACTCACACAGAAGGGGACCTTGTTTTTGTCAGTGAATCAACATGGTCTGTGAGTCTTGTGGCTGCACACAAGGGAGATTCAATGGCAGGTCCCATCCTTCAGGTTGCCTTTGTCCTCCACATAGTAGACTGTTTCAGTGGTTACCAGGCCTCTCACAGACCTGAAAGGTGCTGCAGTACAGGCGCCTTTTCTGTCTATAAAAACATGTTCTGCAGTAATATATCTCCTTTATAGATTCTACTGTGACTGCAAACTTCATTTGTCCACATCTACCCAATAAACTGGACAAAAATAGGAAACATTTCTATTTTCAGAAAATAGAGAATTAAGACTCTTCCACCATTCGAACAAATGGTGCTTATTACTACATGGTAATGTATATAGCAACCAGCTAAGTACCTATTTGTAATTCAGACGGAGATTTCTTCATCCACCATTTCCCCTGGAGATCTTTTTTTTTTTTAGATTTAAAATAAAGCTCCATCTGTCCATCCATTTTGAAAGTAGTTCATATACCACAGAACTCTCAAGCCTACTTTTAATGACAGAGCTGGATGGGATTTGAAGGAAATGTAAAAGAGGGGTGCGTCAGATGCCTCACAGAAGCAGACAGTGTAGCAGAGAGGAGAATCTTTGGGCTATTTCACAAGGGCAGGGCAGGAAAAGCATGTTCCTTTCAGTTTATTAAGCAGGTAGTATGTTAATGTGCAGTGCATTTTCATCAGTAGCAAAACATTTCCCTACAGGAGTACTGCAGTCTTGTTTTTGATTTAGATATAGTTTCCTCTCTGCTTGATTTTAAGCAACTCTTTCGATTTTGTTTAATTATGGATGTTTAACTTGTTTGCTTACTATTTTAAATTTACTAAGAGACACAGAAATGGCCCCTAGCAAATACGTCTGCAGCCATCTACTGTATTTATTCTATGTGCTGCGCACAGTACACAATATTTACACAGTAACTAACATTGCTCTGCAGGCTTGACTTCTCTCAGATCACACTGAGGCTAAAATAAAATGTCATATTCCGAGGCACACGATCTCACTCACAAATGAAGATGCATCTAAAGGAGGAATGACGCACGTGGTCCCTGTCAGACTTCTTTTCTGCATGTCTCTAAATTTGGAGCTGAGCCATGTAATATTAGTTTAGAAACATGGGCTGCAGATTGATTTGTAGGAGAAGGCTTTGGACCGATTTCCCTAAATACTAATTTGACAGCTTTTTCATTTAATACATTTTATTATAATAGGATGACAATAATGTGAAAAATCCTTGGAACAATTACAGCACAACATCCCAAACAATCAGGAGAACAACAATCATTAACAAAAGACATTTTGCTCATGTTCTTTTAAGCATCCTATGTCAATGTCAGGCATATCCTTAAGGTGAAAAGTGGTTTCAGAAAAGCAAAACTGCACACAGCTGGGATGCAGGTGTGGAGCTACAGTGCGAGCTTTTACCACACGATCAGATTTCACTGATTTCCTGTATTCTGCAGCCTCAAAACCACAAGAGAGGATCAACTTCACGTTGCAAAATTTAACTCTTGGCTGTCTTGGTTAATTTCAAACATGCTGCATTCGAGGCCTGGAGATAGAAGGGGACACATTTTCCAGCTCAGTGTTGCAGTTCACAGCTCTACAGCTGGCTCCAGCTATTGGCATATAGTCACACTGTATCCATTATTAATCACATGGTTCTCAAGGACGACTTCGGTGCAAATTGGTATGCAGGGAGTGCGAAGATCACTTACCAGCAGTGACTTCAAAATTAAGTATTAAAAACAGAATTCTGGCCTTTCCTTCCAATATGCTGGGGTGATATCTTTCTACTGCACAAAATAGCTATGGGGGTGTTTAGCTGGGAATTTCAGGCTTCACTGTGTTTGCAGTGAAATTCTCTGTGCACGACAGATAAAGACGTTACCATAACATTAATATTTTTTCCTTCATCTTCTTATCTTGTTTCCTGAATAGGGCTATGCAACAACAAAAACAAGAGCAGACTCCCATTCCCTCCTTGAATTCTATGAAATATGAGCAGTTGTGGTATTATGGTTGGTAGAGGAGAAAGTCTTAAGCATTTGGTTTTATTTAGGGTTACACTGAGATGACAAAGGATAGTTATGTTAGTAGTGCTTCTTTATTTGAGATAAAAAAAAGTGCTTGGAATCGGCAGCTGAGAAATTAATTTCATCTCTTGACCTTGAGATTGCTGTTTTAGAGCTTTTGATCATACCTCATGATCTTCATCACCAGGAAGTGTTTGTGTACCGTAGTTACCACAGATCTATGTTGTGCTGTTCGCTTCTCCTTAAATCCTTCCCAGTCCCTTACATCTTTGAATTCAGCATGGATGCAAAGCTCTCAAAGAGCCTGGCTAAAATTTTAACACATTTTAAATTTCAGAACAGGAGCCAGCTGCAGCAGCTGTTAGTAAGTCTTAAATGGATTTTGTTAGTACTAATGTTGTTAGTACTAAATGGATTTTATACATCACTGTGTTAACAGAGGTTTCACCATTTCAATTAGCTGTTAGATAGAGCTTAGTTCTCATTAAATATTAAAGCCAGTAGCTGCCAGGTTGAGCTGTTTTCTAGCTCAGGGGTTTCCAACCCTGGTCCTCGAGGACTACTGCCCTTTTATTTTTCTGCTGCCTGTACTACCCACTGGTGATTACCTGGATCAGGTGTGTTCTGTCAAGTTGAAAGAAACCAGTTCACTTTGTCTCCCCCCCACTCTACCCTCATCTGACATGGCTTCTTCCAGCTTGTGACTGACTGAATGCACTTGATGAAGATAAAGCAGTTTTCAAAAATTGACACGGATTAACCTTTAAGTACAAACTATAATTTTGTATTTTGATGTCCTGTTTCCATAGATGATGATTTTTGTTTGATCATTTCAACGGTTGTAGAAAACTAGAGTCCCAGCTAACTAAGACACTCTAAATTTCAAATTTAAGTTTGTCAGAACTTCAGAAGGACTTGATGAACTTAGTAATGCATCTGAAAATAAACTCAGTCCAGCTCATATGATTGAAAGCTCCAGAACAGCTAATATAAAAGGGTAGCAGTTCATGTACCCATATTCACTCATATTCAGACCAGAAAATGAAATCACAGTAAAAAAAAATCATTTTACACAGGGCAAAGGTTCACAGATGAAGTTTCAGAAAATCCTTATGAAAATACAGAAAGCTATTATAGTAAGTTATTAAATTATCTTGTGGATGACTCAAGTCTAACTAAAGGTCTCCTTTCATGTAGTGAACTGTGGTTGAAAGGCAAGGCCCTGTCAGAGCACACTTAGTGGCTGACATTCAGCTAATGAATCGTCGTGCTTTAATATATTCATCACCCTACTGTCTCTGAGAACAGGTTGGATTTGGAAAAAGGAGGGATTCATCGCGTTGGCTGCAGTCTACACACTTTCACCATGTCAGTGGGCGAGCAACAATAGTGAGTAGGGACCAGTCATGCTGCTGCTCAGAGACATCGGGCTCAAGACTGTGCCACTGTTCCATCAACAGCAGTGTGACATGGCTGCGTCTCTTAGTGAAAATGAGGAGTCAATTGACCGGCAGGCAGAAAGGGATCTGGGGAGTTCAAGGAAGTGAAAGTAGTAGTCTGAAGTCCTCTTTCCAGTGGAACTCCACCTTCCTCAAAACCTATCTTGGCACTTAAAGGTAGCAATGGACCCTTTAGGAATTGCACAGGAACAACAGCACCTAATGGTGAAAGCGTCCTTTTCTCTGCCCAGAATTACTTTGCCAAACCATTACCGTGCCTTCAGAGAATGAGAAGAGACTCTAGCAGCACTGTGACCTCTCACCCGTAAATGTACTGCACTTTGCTAACTGTGGTGGGCTAAAGACTTTTAGCATCTCACAGTGTGAACTGGATGGATCTTTGTTTTTTGGTTGTTGATTTGTTGTTGTTGTTTTTTTGTTGTTGATTTTTTGCAGGCCAGGAGAACAGGAGTCAAAAATATAGCTCATTAGTTGTCATTACTCTAAAGATAAGTTAATAAACCTTCTGTGATTGCTTGAAGAAGCTTCCATCTGTCACCTGATTTGGGTGTTATGTGCCTCAAAGGCTCATAAAGGAAAATGCGCAAAGCAAACAGAGAATTCCCCAGTGCCATCTCACTGAGGCTCACAGTCAACCACAGACTAACATGTCTTTGAACGTGATTCAATCTTCCTTTACTTCTAGTTGCTTTACAGGGTTTAGGCTGCCACTCTGTTACCACCACCCCAACCCCTCGATGACTTTTTCCCAACAGGCTCTCATTAAAGTTGAATGTGAGGTGGGCGCGTTTGAACCCAGGAGGAATCATCACAGCTCCCGTCAGTCCCTCTGTTGCCACACATTTTCCCTGTCCTACTCCCCGGCGATGCTGGCTCGCGTCCTCATTGTTTCTCACGTTCTGTTGTGTTGTGTAGCTACAAACACAGTCACCTAATCCCAACGCTGGAGCTGGCACCCCGCTGCCGTACTGATTTCAGAGATAAGATGATTTGCCGTACAGGAGACTTGATCCCTCGAGGTGGACGGTATTGTTAGGCTCTCAAGTGCAACACACTTAACCTATCCAGTTAATCACCCATGCTAATGATGTCTGCTGTGAGTCCATATGCTGTGCATCAGGGGCCAACAATGAGCAGCTTTCATCTGAGCCACAGATTCATACGTACTGTATAATTATGGCACGTGTGTTGTCGGATTAGGTGATGTTGGATTAGCTGATGAGTTACATATATGACAAACAGCATGTGCAGAGAGCTGCACTACATGACTATGCTGGATTAGCGGTATTAAGATAAAAGGATAAAGAATGATCTTAGAAATGGAATTGTATTCACTGTCATCAACAGACAGTGTTTCTAAATATGAATATCAAGTTCATAAACCCCTTCTGATTTTTTTTAGAGAATATAATTTAAAGAACCATCAGCATCTTCTATAATTTCATAACATGTGTTAGAATAAAATAAAAAATCCAGAGATGCGCAGGACAGCTCTTGCAAGGTAAAAAATAAGTAACCACCATCACATCTTATCTTTCACTTTCTTCGGTGAAGTCTGCAGTTTTACGTTTGTAACACAGGTTGCCTAGAAACACTGTTTTTAGATACAACTTTTTTGCTGAAACAGTGATCATGTTAAAGATTTTTATCGATTTGATAGAATGAAGAGATCACAGAATGCTGTGCAAAGCCGAGAAAGCCTTTACTTTCTGATGGTTTTACTGCAAAGTCATCTTCACAGGATTCAACAGTGTGTCTCTTGGAAATATAAAAACTCTGCATTGTTCGCCTTGGCCATTTGAGCCTACACGCCAAGTCTCATTTGAATTCCTTTTAACTATCTGATCGAGTCATACAATTACCATTAATCATCTCTCAAGGCCTGCCATTACAGAGGTTATATCAACCCTAATTTAATCTTCTTCTTGTCTGCCCTCTTATTCTGTGATCGGTGGAGGATTTCGAGGATTTCAGCAGAATGATAGCTTGAAATGAAAGGATGCATACAGTATGACATATTGGCAACTCATCACCTTTTGTCCCATAATAAAAATCTATACATAAAATACTGTATTATTGCATGTGTATTAGGATTTTCTGTGGGTACAGTTTATACATTTTTGTGATAACCATGTTTTCTGTGGTACTGTAGGTGGTGATTTGTGTAAATTTCATGTGACAATTCGTCCATTGTGAAGCTGCACTTGTCACATATAATTTGTTTCATGTCCCTTCCATGCTGTGAAACACCTTTTAGTAGTAATATAAGACACATCTTGATCTTCATTGTAACAAGGCTCACAAAGACCACTTACTGTAGAAAGACCACAGTTGTCTCTTTACATACAGCTCACACTTAACGGAAGATTTCCAGCAGTGTAATATGATGCCACTATGTAGTAACTATATTGACACCCCCCCCATCCAGCAGCACAGGCCATACCAGCTCCATTCAAATCAGCATTAAAGACAAAAACAGTGTCAGAGTGTGCAACCCAGTCTCAGTTATTACAAAGCACCACTGCCCAATGCAAAAAAAATACAATCAGAGAATTAGTCCACTTTGCCACTGCACTTGTTCAATCATTAGCTTGTCTGGCCGGCCTGGTAGTGCTGCTGAATGCCTGATTGGCTATTACAGTAATACAAGAGTAGACCTTTTAAAAGGCTTTGCAAGTGAAAAGTACTACCACTACAGCTAACCTCTGAGGTTAGCTATATATAGGATAATAGTCATTTCCTCTTTTTTTTTTTTTTCCAATGAAGGGTGATAAGATGGCAGGAAGCTAAAGGTTAGAGCACTAGAGGTTCAAATCGCCACACTGTCCGTGAACATGTGGGTGAATGAGGAGCCCTGTCCCTCAGCAGCTACTAAAGGTGGTGTTGAGCAAGAATGGGAGCTTGGCGGCACAGGGCAAAGAGAGACCCTGACATTGAATATGTATCAGCGACAAGGGAGCTTTTGTATAGCTGCCCTTTGTTCTGCCCTTCTTACAGAGGGAAGCACGGGAAAACAGACACGGTAGAGCTGTGCCAAGATGAAACATTTGTTATAACATGTTATTCGCATATAACTAGTTCATCTCTTGAGTCTCTTAGGAGAGAGAAAGACAGCACAAACAGACAAAGACCACATTCTGAGGAGATGCTCAATATCCAGCTGAGATGTGAGGAATGAATACAAATATTATGTTAAGGCCTAATTAAGATAAAAGGGAAAATGCCATTAAGATGGACAAATGTTAAAACATAATCAACTAGAATTACTGCTTTGCGGTTGTATGCCTCTGAATGGGACAAACCCAATGACTGACCATGGCTGTCGCTGGTGCAGAGGCATAAAAATATCCTTTGACCTCAGGAGAGCTACTGTAAACGTGCACACATGTAGAGGTTCTGTGTGTTTTCAACCTGACATTGCAGAAAACGACCATATCCTGCAAGCCTTGCAAAGTACCTGATAGAATAAACGTTCAAAGGCTTTGAAACCTCTATTGCAGCCACAGTATGTGTATAAAATGGAAGCCTTTACAAAATTCTTGTAATATAAGATGTAGTTGTTCTCACAAATACCAGCATTTGTTGCTTTTAAAGATTTATCAAGGCAAATCTATTCAGCAGCTGCCCATTTGTCTTCTCTGACTGCCTTATTGAAATTTTGTTTTTATTGTATCTGCTGACTGCAAAAGTTCTTCTTATTCAGAGAGCCTTCATGAATATAATTTTTCTGTAAATGCGGTATATAGTCCAAACCACACAATTGGATTGTAGCCACAGTAATTCCTTTGAAGTACACGGACTCTGGAGATCAGTTGTGTGACTTGTTTCCTCAATAGGTTTTGGTGCTTGTGCGTGTTTAAAGTGCGCACACCCCAATTAAAGATGCTGTTCTGTGCATCATATGCTCGTGTCATTTATTGCAGTAATTCTTATACCAACCTAACACACTGTGTGGCCCACTAAGTGTTCCAACCATTATCACGTCATTCACTGCAAATAACTCTATGTGCCGTATGACACGTATGTTTGGTGCATTAACCCACTTGTTGAAAAGGGCAGTAATGATATGCAGTAGAAGCTTCAGTAGAACACAGCATGGCTGCAGTATAATGGACTTCTTCTGACCTATTTGGACACTGTAATGATGTCCCAGTGGATCTCAGACTACAGTATAAAATGACTTAACTTGCCTGGACATTATGAGGGCCTGTAGAATGGGGACCTACTTTGAAAGGTTTATAATTAATTAATGGGATAATTGACTTAAGGTGAGTTAATAGGAATAAGGGTGATGGTTTTTTCCGTACAGGTGTCATCATTTCCTAGTCAAATCTTTAATCAGTCTGACACTTTTAAAGAGGAATGAAAAAGTGTGTTTAAACAGTGCTGTTTGATGCAATGCAGCACCTTGCATTATATAACTTTAATAACAGCATTGCTCCACTACTCCTTAAAAAAAAGAAAAAAAAAAAAGAAAATACGTGCCGCATCATCCTTTATCTTAGGGAAGGTGTCAGCACAAGTAAGGCTCGATATATTTCAAATGTGATCATGTGCTGTCCAGTCCAGTTTAGCTATGGCCATCCTTGCAGCGGTACTCGATTTTGTTGTCACTGTAAATTCACTCTCCCTGAAGCGCCTTTGGCATCATCACTCGCATGCACATTTATACCTCTATCTTTTTCACACCCCTGCATCTTTCCATTTTGTCTCCTTCAGGAAGCACTGGCTTCTTGCTTATTCCTTATTCATGGTGTAGATCTTTGTTCCTGCCAGTTATATCACCTATACTCTGAGAATTTTGACTGAGGAGAAACTAAACATCAACCTCCCAGTGTTTTTCTGGGTCAAGTGCAAAATGAAATACAGTAGGACTAGTCAGGGATGCACCAGCGCTGGTTTCTATGGTAACTGCAGGGCTGTATTTAGTGCAGTTGCTTCACTGCGCCTGGCTCTCTGTTTTCAACCAGGCGAGGAGGGAAGAGTGAGGACCGTTCCCAAGGGGGCTGAACAGAAAGTGGGACAACATCTCCCGTCGCCATCAAACAAAATCTTTCAGATTGTGAAGGGGCTGTGTCGTGAATTTCTTACCTTGTTTCAGAAAGCGATGATGTGTAGAGACGGCGCGCACAATCAAACGTATAATAGTCACAGTCTGAGATGTAAGAGACATCACTTATGTGTTGACACAAACTTTTGACCTCTGAAGTCAGCGTCTACCTGCTTGTACCGGAACAGATAGGAGAACGCATCACTGCTTTGACCACAACTGCTGCTAAAATAAACCACTACTACTGCTGCAGTTAATACAAATACATAAATACAAACCAACAGAATAATGATGACTAATTATGTCCTGACAGACATGCCTCATAATAAACAGACAGTCCAGACTGTATTTCTAATTAATTGCACTGATCGTGTTAAACTAAGTGTCATGAATTTTAGTCTGATCTTTGATAAAATTAACGCTTTTTTATACAAAATTGAATGTTGTTCATTGCTGTTTCTGCATAAAAGAAAGTAAAACAATGATCACAGTGAACTAAGTACTAGTTCATCTTCTAAAAGTACATGCTCTGAAATGCTTTCGGCTAAGAAATACAACAAATAAAACTTCGATTGCTGAGTTTTAGAACCGCTTTGGTAAATTTATTTCTGAGAATTTCATTTGAAAAATCATTTAACGTTGATTTTCATTTTTCAATTCAGAATCTGACCCTTTAGTCACAAGCATTAAGAAATACGCGTAAGTGAAACAAAGCATGAGCAGAGTAAATATTTGTTGCCAACATTTTTCATGTGTGATTGAAGCTGCAAACAATCATTCAAAGGTGAAAAATGATAATTAAATAAAAAAAGAAGAAGGTGTAGTAAAGCAGCAGCTGGTCAAAAGGTGCAACTGATTTTAATCACATCCTCTACTGACACTTGGTTAATTCATTATAAAACAATTTATTTTTGTTGGCCGAACCTGAATCTGCAAAGGAACTGACGTTGTCCAATATATGGAAAAGAGTAAAAAGTACATTATTTCCATCTATATTTGAGTAGAAGTAACATAAAATGTAAATACTTCAATGAAGTACAACATTGTACTTGAATAAAAGCGCTTAGTTATTTACCACCTCTACCAAAAAGCTCAAATTAAACCACTTGTGTGACATCCAGTTTGTTCTAATCTACACAAGTTAATGACCATGATGACCGTTTAAAAGGTTATTGTTGTAGAGATACAGTAAAACAGTGTTGTACGTATTTACCCTCATTTGGAAGTATATTAGGCACATCTAGCTAAAGCTAATGCAGTCGTACAGCAAAGTTTCTCATTAAGGTGATAATGTTTAGTTTCTGTTGAAGCTCTTGTATAGAGCTGGTAATTCAAGGATTTTGTAGGCTGCACTTCATGCTGCTGCTGAGCAGTGCTGCTTTATGCAGCCTGTGGCCTCATTGATAGAAAGGAGGTGGACAAATAGAAACACTAATAGCTGCAAATGTCTTTCTATTGAGGAATCACTCTCAGATGTGGTTAAAGACCTGACTAGATGACTTGTGATTATTAAGCACAGTGCAGTTTCAGGGTACAATGTCAGACTGCAAGATATGAGAAGATTTCTAAATGAACTGTATTTTTAACAGTCCCCACTCAGACCAATAAACCTGTGTTTAAGTTTTTCAGTCTACAGAGGTTTACGAGTACACAGGTATCCAGGCTGTGAGTTTAGAAAATCAGCAAAGTTTTCCATTTAGCATCAAAAGAAAATTCAATCTAGACTTACACTCAGAAGCATCTGGGTCACTCCCTTCCAAACAATTATTTACTTCCAGGTTAATCAATGATGTAAAGCACATCTGGCCACATGTTTTCCAAGTTCACGCCACTGGCACACACATCATTTATCATTTAATAATGTACAGACCTGCTGCTCATGAGAAACGTGACTTGGAACAAAATGCATTTGTGTCAGAACACAATGACTCCTTTTAGTGCCAGGTGACTGCAAGACGAAACAAATAGAGGAAGTTCAAAGCGGGAGCGACTCGGGTGTGTAGTATTTAAATGAGGCTGGAGTGAAGGTACGAGCAGGGAAGGTCTGCAGCTGTTTGAAGTGTGACAGCATTTCACTGCCTGTAGCAGCACATTTCAGGTTCAAGAGGACCACTGCACCTGCCGTGGACACAGGGGTGTTAACTATTTGAGCACATCATCATTAATGAAGTGTTTCATAAGCTGCTCACTGCAATACATTCAGTGCATTTTTACTCAGTATTTACACCTTTCATGAGCTACCTGTACAGCGAGCGAACCATTTCTTTTTGCAATTTCTTCATAGCCTCATAACACTTTATTACACATTTATTACACAGCTGGAAGGCAAGGCAGTTTTCATGCTGATATGTATTGTGTTCCTTAATTTGAACAGCAAATGAATTATGGGGCTTAATGTTTGAATGAAGGGTTCTGCTCCATAAATGCAAAAAGCAAACATGATAACAAAAAGTGAAATGTTTTATGAATAATTCAAAATGGAGGTATGAGGAGGGAAATGAGCCGAAACAGAACTGTAATGTACGTACATAAAGAACAAAGTGTTAATGGAGAGGAAATGTTACAGACACACTCGTGTGTTGTTTTGAGAAAAACAACCGTCCGCGGTAGTTGAGTTTTGTGCAGCTCACTACGAAGTGGAAGTTTTGTGACTTGACAGGAGCATAGGGGAATCGTCGGCTCCTCCGAGAGCTACAGTACGTTCAAAATGTGTGTCGCATACGAAAATACATTTGCCCCTCTTGACTTCTCAATGCTTCAGTTGATTTTTCAAATGCTGTCAATTGGGACTTTTCTGTCAGAGACCAACATCAAGCAGCATGTTTATTAACTGCATAAAGGACATTGTTCAATCCAGTGCCTGGCAGTTTATATGAAATATATAAGATGTGTGTTAATGTTGAACTAAGTTACAGTTCTCTTTAAAATCATTGTCCCTCATCACTATCATGATGCTAAAAGAACTTCTCTGCTTCATTCATTGAATATTGGCACGCCTGAATTTTCTGTGACCCACAAGTCCTTTGTGTATAACGTTGCTGTATTTATCATTATTACTCAGAAGTCTTTCTGTCACACAAATGGCATCGTCAGTGGGATTGTTTCCTGTTTTTCTGCTCTCTTGTTCTGTCACAAAGCTACCACTGATACCGGCTTAACATTTCCTGGATGCGCGTCACAGTGAATTTGTCTGAAAGCAAAGACAGGCCTTTATTTTGACGCCATCTCGGAACGATGCCAGGGAGGTGCGCTGTCGATTATTTGAGAGTTACGTCTCCGACAAAGCGGAGTGGATCAAAAGACAACAAGGACTGGGTAGTCATTAATTCAGCAGCTGGAGGAAAATAGAGGACATGCAGGAGATTTGGCTTTAGTTTGTGAGTAATAAGAAAAACAACAACAAAAAACTAAACAAAACTGAGCAGTGGATGGATGAAACGCTACTCACTGAAGCCCTGTCCAAACCTCTAACACGTGAAACACGCCTGACCATACAGAGGGCAGTGTGTGTTTGCTGCTGGTCACAGCAGCTCGGAGCTGTTTGTAAGATATATATCTGCACATAATACCACTTTAGCACAAGGTGAAATGGAACTGAAGTTGGAGTGAAGCTCAGCAGGCCCTGTTTACATGCAGCAAATCCCTCTGTTTTTTTTTTTATTTATTTCAATTATCAACCATGCTTTTGCAGAGGGGACGCCTGAGCCACTCTTAATTGTTAAATTAGATGGATAAAAGAAAGAAATCTGAATCCTGTTGTTACACAATTAACATTCACCCCCATTACATTTGCTTGTGAATGGCTACTATAATTGAATTCATTTAACTTGGAACCACCCTACAATAGAGAGGGAGGGAACCACCCTCTGTAGAGTTAGTGTGTGTATTCTGTAAAATGAGACAAAAAAAACAAGGACTGAACACTTTGATAGGAAATATTGTTCTCTCATACCAACTACAGCCAAATGAGAACGTGTGAAAAATTCTTACAAATGTTGATACATCTGCTCCTGGTGAGGATTCGAGGACAGGCTGATGTGACCAAATCCACACAGACAGCGGCTCGGTTGGAAAAGAAATGACTGAGACACAGATGTCGTCTCACACCAGTGTATAGCCTGGGGAGAGGCCATTTAACGGCCTTTACAATTTCAACATTCATATGATATTTAATATTATATTACAGACAACAGTTGGAAGATAAAAAATGCACCCCATCCAGCACTGTGTCACAGCAGCCTTTTTCTAACTCGAGTTTGTTGTGTGTAGACGTGCATGACAGACTGCTCGCTCTAGTTTTGGAGGTTTTGAAGAGATTGATGAAACACTCATTTATACCTACTGTGCATTCTTCATTCTTTGTTTAATATATTCATAATTCTTCTCCTCGTCCTGTATGTATGCAGTGGTGGAATGCAACAAAGTACATTTACATTTATGTGCATGTGCTCGAGTACAAGATGTAGGGCTGAGCGTTAAGAGCAGAAACTTTAGCATGTTCTTTTGTTGCTGTTGTTGTTTGTTAACACACTGGGGCCACCCACTGTAAACCACTGTTCACTTTTGACTCACTTTTTTTAAGCTGTTTCAAATGACACATTGTCTTTTGTCATAAATTTGAAATCATTTATTCCTTTTTTGGAGCATTCGAAGTTGGAAATATTTCCAAATCACTGATGACCCGTCTTTAAGCCAGATTCACCATCCTGTGCAGCTTAGTTTTAACTATGAGCATGTGTTTTCTTGTTTCAGACCTACACCTCATCTACATGTCCCTATTGCAGTACCTTCAGAGGGGTATTGTACGGAGGCATGACCCAAATGCAGGCTTTTTCAGAAGTCTCTCATAAATTTATCATCGTTATCGTGGGATTTTTTTCACAATAATTATCAAGATTGTTTTGTCACCCAGCCCTATGGATGACTGCGAATAAAAACACCTCCAGACAACTGAGCTGTCATTAAACAGATTGTCGGTTGACAGTCCAATGCCTGCTGCTACATTCCCTGCAGAACCCCATCATAGGATATTTATGGTGATTGTCTCTAGTCGCTCTTCCTCTGTCCTCTCCTATCCACTTCCACCCTGTCACTAATTAAAAGCATGGAGCGAATTTCAACTCGCAGCTCTCTCTTAAAAATAAGCAGACAAATTCTGCCATCGGGCTGTTTTCGGCTCATCTCCCTTTGTTCCAGAAACTGTCTCTCTCTGTCTCTGTCAGTAACGAGGGCCAACATGCCACAACATACTGCACTTCTTTCAGTTTTCAGACTCTGGACAACATAAAGACCTCTCCGGGATAAGAGCTGGGTCTATTTAGCCGTGGTATTGGGACTAATTTGGTCCTTGTTTAAGCTGCGTTCAACACACATAGTCATCATCGGGTTTGCAGCCACTAATCTTATGGGAAGTGTGACTTATTATGTTGAGATGAGCAGTGTCTGACTGTGACAGTGTGTTAGACAAGGGATGGCCAAGTGTCATTTTCAAAGTAACAGTGTCATGAGAAAATGGTTAAGTGGCTACTGCTATATGTAGATTACTCAAATTGTTTTTAGGGAAGGAAACTGAGAGTAGGAGCTGCAGCAGGGACCAGCATGTTCTGCACAGGGCAACTTGAACACAGACTGGAGTGCTTCTTGGAATTAAAGTCTTCAATCTTTTCATGTTTCTCCAGACGCACCACTGTATCGCCCCTGCCGAAGACGCAAGCTGCTTTCATAAGACAAGTGAAAGAGCTGCCTGTCAGTGGAGCGCTCCATTAGTGCTACACCCACACTGCTCTTTTCTCTGACAAACAAGGTGTATCATTTATGGATTCTGCCATTGTTTGCATATGCAGCAGCTCCCGTTGAATCTGCTAACCGAAGACGTCAAAGATGGTGATCGTTTCATTCTGCGGCGTGGCGGGCGTATTTTAGCGCTGCTGTCGGAGTGTGGCGGAGAATCTCGATTCTGTGGCAGACAGATGCCAACTTTCATCGCCTTTTAGTTTCCCTCAGAGACGCACCATGTTGGCTGAGAACATAAATTCAAAGTGAGCCTCAAAGTCAGTCTTATGGGGCTTTGACAGAAACTAGCAGAATATCCAAGACACATATGCACCTTTTGATCAGCTCCGTTGGTTTACATTAGAAGTGACATTTTCTTAAACCTAACGAGGCTTTACTTATAATTCATTAAAAGTGAACTGTCGGGGTATTCGTAAGTGTTCTAATTGATTTTAATAAGCATCCGGATTCCTCATATTTGAAGCTACATTTCACACAGCTGTGTAAAAGAGAGCTGTGCTGAGAGGCATTCTTCATGGCTATGTAGGTGCAGCATTGTTGTGGGTGGAGATACGTGCCCCCAGGTTGAGCAATAAAATCATCAAACAAAACACACAATATCCTCAAAGCTGGCCATTCTCCAGAAGTTTCAAGGGTATTATGTGAAAAGATGTTTATGGTCTGGTGAAATCACTCAGATTTCAAGGGAATGGTTAAGATTTATTAAGTACCGAGTCCTTTCAAGCTCCACAGTCATTTATTAGGCGTGAAGACTTGCAGTGCAGCAGCAGCGGCAGCAGCCCAGCTATGAAGTAAATAAAACAACAAAATTCACTCAGTATGCTGCTCAGGTCGGCTCACAGGTCAGACAGCTTCTTTTGAGAGCTTTGCATCTCTCACATAGTTCAATTTACTTTAGCAACATCTCTGAATCAAACAACTTCAGCAATGTCCACAACAGGCTACCATCGGCATTTCCAAAGTCAGCTTTATAAACGAGGTGGTCCGGGGCGGATTTGATCGCATATCTTTTGTTGCGTAAACGCTGATGCGTTCTGATGCACAGGATCGCACGACTCACCGCCACACCCCCCCAGTCCAGTGTCGTAGCAGGTGTGATGCAGAAGGAACACAGTCTTCACACAAGTGGTCTGCTGGACACCTGGAGACGCACGCTTACATGTACATGTATGAATGTGCATGTGACATTTTGAACCAACAGGGTGTCTGTCAGCTTTTTCCCTTGAATAGACTGGAGTGAATTATGCAAACGTGGATAAAATTTTTGAATTGTGTTAAAGACCAATACTATTCAAAATAATTTGTGACATACTGTAGTTTTCTAAAGATCAAACACTAATACCTCACGGTGATTCACTGTTATAGTGGCACTGTGTTTAGTTCATTTGAATATAATAACTTACAGCACTCACTTATATCAGTGAGACAGTTTTTTCGATAGCGCAGTCAGACTCTTTGATATTATAAGTACACACTGTTGCATACATTCATTTGAAGATCAAACGTATCTCTGTGCATTTGCAGTGGCAGTGTTTGAAATTGTGTTGACGTTTTCCTGAGCTCACTTGTTGGTATGTGGGTTACTCAAGGCTTCATTGAATTATTAATGATCTGACACAATCTTTTCAGTTACTTCAAACTTATAACGTGGCTGAAAACTTGTCTTGAACTATTGTTATACAACAGGCACGGTTTCTACTTAGACAGTAGTTTCCTTGTCTTCATGTCCAAACTTTTCAGATAGGAGACATTATTCTTAGCTCTAAACTAATTCATCTTTGACAACAATTCCTCTTTAAAGTGATTGGCCACTCACTTTGTGTACTGTGATTCACTTTGCCTCGTAATGAGGAGAGAAGACTGCAGTTTTTTACTAACATATTGGCAAATTAAAGCTTCTGCTTTAGTTCTCACACATGGTTTTGCTATATTTGTATGTGGGCACATGACATTACATATCTCAGACTGCTCACTTCCTGCTTTGGTCAGAGTAGTATTCTCCATCTGCAGTGTTGCTTTCTGTAGGTTGGTCTGAATATAATCACTGTAAACTTTTTTTTTTTTTATGCTTAGCAGCCTTGTAAGTGATCAGCTGTATGGATGTTATATTCTATATCATATCTGTTTTGTCTCTTTAAGCTTCAGGGCCCTGCTTCTGCCACTATTAATCATTTTACGTTTTATGCTCAGGTCAGGAAGCTAAAGGTTTGTTCAGGCATCTCTAACCTGCACGCGCTATAGGACCAACTGACTAATTGAGCATTTAAAGGCACAAATTGCTGTCTTTCACTGTTTACAATAAATCACATTTACTCTAAATTACTGTCATGACAAGCAGCATGTGTTTTCCAGTCTTCCCAGTAGCAATTGCCCCACTGGAGAAGCACTGCAGTGTTTTTTTACAGCATGAAAACCAACTTAAATCTGCTTCAGTGTGAGCCTCATATTCATGATTTTTCTGTTTCTGTATTGTGGCATTGCTAATGCAATTAAGAGTGGTTTGATCTGGAAAAATCTGTTTGTGTGTTGCATTAATGTGCTTGTAGGAAGCTCAACCATCTGAGACCTGAGAGTTGGCGGAATACCTTTTTAATGCAAAAATGTACCACCCTTTTCAAAAGATGAGTTCCTGGTTAATATTTGTCTTTCTTGTTACGTCTGATAGCTTATAATAAGAAATACTGTTTCATGTGGCGCCACTCTGCTGAGAATTTGTTGAAATTTTCCTAAAAACCTGAATAAGTACTTTGAAAAATGAATGAATTCAACCCTTAGATGAGATGTTCTGTTAGCTAGGGAGTCATATAATGCATTACATACTAGACTGCACAGTGTCCAATATCTAGTATTTCTTGTCTGTAGTGATAAACCTGTTAATCTAAAGGACTATAAAGAACCTGACTATTCACATGAGCAGTTTGGAGACAGGTTGCTGCCTTTTACTTAACTGCAAATACATTGTGTCTCTGGAGGAACAAGTCAGTGGAGAGAAGTACGCTGAAGACAATGACCTGAGCAAAGTCCCTTACAAAAATAAAAGACTGAATATAATAGACCGTTTTTCACATGCTAAGTAATATATTCTTACCTCAAACCATTGGAATAAAAGTATATTCTTCTCAGTTCCATGAAACATTACTAAACTACCTCTCTCTGTTCGGGTTTTAAACACAGCCGTTTGGGCAAGGGTTTGGTATGAGAAGGATGATGCAAAATAGAGAAACTGGCTTTTATTAAGCATAAAATAAACGTGTTCTTACTCCACTTTTGCAAATGTCTGCTGGAAACGAGGAAATTGACAGATTAGATAAGGCTCATTCCTGCTCACTAATGAGCATCACTCATCATAGTAGGATGGGAATTTTTAGCACCAGAACCCAACTCATCCAAAACAACCTCCATCTGTTCACAGTTATATACATATTACCTCATATTAAAACTGAAAACAAGATATAATCACTTGGCTATCTGCTCTTCAGGTTGATAAGGGAGTGTTAGCTGTAGCATTGATTTACTCGTCTTTTGTATTTGAGCAGATAGTGGGCGCCACAGTGAGACGCAGCTGCTATGGAGCTCACAAGCCAAACACTGTCTGTACATTTGAATTTCAAGGAAGACACATTGTCACCCTGCAGAAATACGTATGCTTTCAATTAAATTGGGAAGTATTTCATCCGTTTTTTAATCGCATCTACAGCTTTAATTATTCATTGTGACGTGTGCGTGTTTAGCTTTTTTCAGCTCGAAACCAACTGTACAGTATCATACTCTAGATACAATTTGAAAAACTATGTATTGACCTCCTCACTGAAGTGTGTGGATTAGTCCCAATGACAGAGGTCGTGGTTAACTTCTCCTGTCTGGGTTATCAGTCTCTGACAGCCCGCTGCTCTCTGATGGCTGCTGCCGTCACAGGAGCATGCATCACACACTTGTCAAAGCGCCTCTCCTCCACCCACCCCCTTTCCGCTGAAAGTCAACACCACAGTCTCACCACACTATACTTACGTGCTCACAGACACCCTCAAAAGACGCTCATACACACGAGCACATGCGCACACACGCAGTACACATTTACAGACACCGTTCCCATTATGGTGACAAATCCTGCTTGAGCTGGCTCCCATCTGTGAGTCACGGCGTGGTGTGTTGTACGAGTCAAACTGCCCCGTCATCTGCCTGTCCAAGGGCCTTTTCTGGTGGCCATGGTTGCAGGATCAAGAGCACGCACATATTTTCCCAAGCTTTCAGGTTGAAGGGGGAAAATCTGCTACAGGGGAGTCAGTTTAATCATCACGCCTTGACTGGGTTTAATCCGTTAAACCAGAGTTCACCCTTACAAGGCGTGATTAGCTCAATCTCTGCGCTGATCCCATTTTCTCTGTATACATATCCGTTTTTTTCACTATGGCTCTTATTTGCCCCTATAATGAGATTAACTCCAATGACACCAATCTTAAATCTAACTTGAAACTCTGCAGGGTGAGACGTATTCCACTGGCTACTTCCATAAGGGATAAAACATGGCTAGGATTACTTAATTAGATTCCTTTCTCCAACCAGAATGTAAATGATGACAAATTGATGATAAATAGCTCGTTACATGAACTTTCTGTTTTCTGCCTGCCCGGTCAAGATGCCCCCAGTTATGTGCAACAAAGCTGACAAAGAGTGTTAAATAATATGTTGTTTCAAATACTTAGAGAGGGTGCTGTCGTCAAGTGGAGCTCAAATTCATTTCAACCTAACGGTGCAATAACTTTGGGTGTGTGCAGCGAATAAAGCTTTGTCTGTCCATAACTTACTTTAGCAGTAAAGATAATATAGGTTGATTATCCGCCTATGCTTAAAATACAATACGTTCTCAGTTATTATTGTTGTAACCACCAATAACTTTTGAAACTAGGCTATTAAGCAAGCTTATTATCAAGCTCTTTTCCACTTCATAATAAAATCAACGTGGAACAATTGACCTTGGGAGAACAAAAACACTTTCACTCCTCCCCGCTTCATTGTCATGGTGCAACAAGACATTATAAAGCTGTTTCATTGCTCACAGAGTCATTAACAATCAGCAGTATTTTTTTTTTGTTCTTCGGCCCCCTCGTCTCTTGTTCTCTGTGGTCAAAGGCGGCATAATATTTAATACTAAAATGTGCAGAAAACACATGGTTGTTGGTGATAAATTGTGGGCATGCGATGAACCGTTACAATCCACATTTGACCTCATTTAAAGTATATTCATGTGCTTGAAGGTTTTTCATCAGGCTTAAAGATGTTTTTTTCTCTTTTTCTTTCTTGCAGCTATGATTTGCAAAACTGAATTTGTTTTTTCCTTGTGATTTAAATTAATTCAAACATTGCACTCGATATGCATATTGATGAGAATATGCAGCGTTTCGTAATGATTTAAAATATCTTGGCATGTATTTTGTTGACTAAAGATGAAAATAATTTTACTTGAGTTAACTTATAAAATACTAACAGCTGGATTTGTCATTTAATTGTAGTCACTATTCCCTTATGGCAACATCACATTTGCATACAAATAAAGAAATTGTCCAAGAGTCTGTACTATAGACTATAAATGGATTATCTAACAGATCCACGTCTTACAATGTGACATGATAGAAAACCAAGGAAGTTGCCCAAGAGAAAAGAGCACAGCAGTATGTGCACAGTACAATGCAGTATATTGTATTTTTACCTAATGCAGTGTTTTAACACAGACACACAAGCTGCTTTGAAAGGAGTTCAAAGTATAGTGCACTATGGGAAGGCATTGTTAAGATGCCTCTGGTATTTAAAATGCAGGACAGTCATGGTTTACCATTAGTCCTTTATCACAAAACAGCATGGAGTATTTCTTTAAGCATAATCCTTAGTGGTAAAGTCTGAATATGTGCAGTTGTTTGTTGGCATATAAAGAGGTCGGCTTAGATTCTGACATCAATGCAACTTTAATGTCCTTGTAATCCTTTAAAACCGATCCTGTATATAAAGCTATAAATGGTGCTGGCCTTTGTTGCAGACTTGTTTTATGTGTCTTTGCATTAACTTAAACCATTTTTAAGAAGCACACACTAAAACTTTAGGTACAATATCATCCAAACATTTTTGGTTGGCAGTTAGTGATATCTGTGTTGCAGGCCGTCCTCACAAACGCCGAGTGATCGCCGAAACAAATGGGACTCCTCCGAAACAATTATAAGCTCCTGTGACTGAGATGGGAGAGACTGTACGTACAGCAACTGCTGTGTGTTCCTCAGTAACAGGAAACATACCAGAGGTCAGAGGTCTTGTGAAGTCCATGCCTCCAGGCGTCAGAGCTGTTTCGCTGGCACAAGGGACACCTGCACATTAATAGGCAGCTGATTTTAATACTGGGGCTGGTTGTTACACTGTACAAATCATTATTCAAAAACTTCTTAAACATCCCTAAAGCTTTTACTTACCACTTTTGTAGCCTGTAAAAAGAGGCTTTTAGATTTTCCTTTCTTCGACTAGCAGGCGAGCTGACTCCACCTGTACTTAGGGGCATAACACTTTGATTGACATTTCTTAGCAATTTCTGCAGTCAAACGATCTGCAGCCCTATTTCATCATGGCCTCTTTTCACTGACCCTCCACACGATCTGGTGGATGGTGTTGAGAGCATTTAGCCAGTAATATAGCATACTCATGCAGACACATGGCCATATTTCTTTTGATTTTCTTTTTTCCCCTACTTTCATTTTTATCAGGCCAGATGTCCTGAATGACCCAACTTTACATTCTATGTTGGATTTAGAATATAAAAGGGGACATTTGATTTTGCCCTTAACAATATCCTGATGAAAAAAAAACAGAAAATGTACAAAGAAAGGTCTGTTTATACATACAGAGAGACAGGATTACGATCAGCAAACAAATCAGTTATTGGCTTTTCTTAAGACCCTGCAGTACATAGTGAGTTTTTGTGGCCTTTGTATTAGGGCATTTTCCAATTTATCTTAATGGAAATCTGCAGCTTCTTTGCAGTTAAAACCAAGGGAGTGCTGAGCTGCATCTATATTGAGTCCAACATAAGATGAATAGCGAAGAAAAGGGGTTGTTTAACACATTCATACTGTAGAGAGGAGAGAATTTGAGATGCTATAATAAGATAACGGCAACAAGCGGGTCTACAAGTGCCGCGTTTGTCCATCATATTCATATGACAGTGTTTTCTTTATCAGTGATGTCTTTCTTTCCCAATCACTTTGAACCTGATTCATACTGCATGGCACATCTTCAGTGACATGTGCAAAAGGTCCACAGTGAGGCACAAAATGGATTGGGCATCCATGGCGGCTAATTCTGATTCAAGGAATTGAGAGAGCTGTGTTAAGGATGTTAGGCATTAAAGAGTTGTCTTTTTCATGGGATTATCTGCGAAGGAGGAAGTCAGTATTCAGACGGCGCTGACTGGCACGGCGAGATCCGCTTCCATCCAAGTAGAACACTTCTGCAGGCATGCAAAACATGCATACTTAAGTCACATAATCCCTTTCAATATCAGCAAGGATGTCAATGCTCTGAAATGAATGGATAGGATACAACACTTTTGCCGGCTTACTGTTGTTTCCCATCACTGTGTTTACACTGGTAGTTGGCAGGTTGCTATTATTAGCCACTGCAGTGATATAAACGTTACTGTAGATCAACTGACACCAAGATGACAAAACATATTTAATGTTATTGAAATGCTGTCCCGTCTAATAAAACATCATCTAGGGGATCCCATGCTGACTTGTGTTCCTTGCACCCCAATGCCGTGGCATTTATGGGGCCTGCAGATATTAAAGTAAATAACTGGACACACAAAAGCTAACACTCTGAGCACATCTCAGGGGCTAAGCAAACAGCGGCACTCTGCACATTTGCTGGCCGAGTTCAAATGAGACTGTGACTGTGTGGATCATAACAGGGTTTTTTCTGCTGTTTCGTGGGAGCACTGTTCTGTCAGTATGACAAAGCAAGGCTGTCCAAGTCCAGCTAACCATGACTGTTTTGAGAGAGGGCTATGAAAACAATTGCTGTTCAAAACAAGTGGGTTCAGACAAATTGTTGACGTTACACATTGAGATGCTGCTAAATGTTAAAAATGCTTTCGTTTTTGCTTATTTATCGCGCTGCCAAGCATTTGAAATGCTACACGTAACATATTGGGAATGGCATTCAGCGTTGATGCAACATATTTCAGGATGTTCTTATTATATCCTATCAATATTTGCTGCCGCAGCGCCCCAGTTTCTTCATTGAACTCATTAAAGTTTCATCGTTTCTCAGCTTACCTTCCCTCGTCGTGGATATTCTTCTTCTGTCCGATCTTGACAGAAGGAGGATCAATTGAAGGTTTAAAATTTTTTGCAAGTGAGAAATGTGGTGAGTGTGAAATGTTCCCACGTTTGTGGAAATTGTGTATGGATATCCATTTATAGTGTATATCTATTTTGTATAATTGCATGTTTCCAACTCTCATTCATAGATTGAAAGCCCGGAAAACACCCTGATCAGTGGGGCTGTGCTTAATTTAGACATGAATTCCAGTTTAAAGAGAAGCAGTAAACACGAAACTCACTTTAATTAGAGTCTGAATTAAAGGAGCAACTGTAGATTTAAATAGTATTTGCTACAATTTTATGAGCTACAATTAAAATGAGTAAACTGTAATATGATCTGAATATATACTGTATGTACACATAGCAACAGAAAAAAAATGAATGCCTACTGCACAAATACTGACCTGTGTGCCTTTATACTGTACTTTAATATGAAGGGATCTCTGATAGTCGATAGTTTACTACAGTTTACTATTTTGAAACAGTTGGGGTGTCAGTGGCTCACTTGTTAGAGCAGTCATCTACAAATGCCAACGACAGACACCAAAATCTAGTAGTAGCACCAACATGTACTGTGTGACAGCTTTCCAAAAACGTTTTTCTTAAGGGGATTGATAAAGTATTTTGTTATTAATTTGCTTTATTTTTAAATTGAGGTTTTGTGTCATCTTTTACACCATTAGATATGCATTTAACTTCATCTCTTTAGCAGACATCAAAGGAAATCTTTTTCAACCCTGACAGAGCGGTAAGCTACCTCGTATCCACCATTTAATGGCCAGTGTGATCAGTGAGACGAGCGCATGTATGTATCAAGATTTAAAACTTGTGTTTATTTTATGTTTCTTGATGGCAGCAACAAGGTAAAGCCTTGGCTTTTCTTTTTGTTTCTGTATCTATTGAGACCTTGTTGGTAACAGAAGACATGGTACCACGTGGCTTTCCCTGCAGAAGCCTATATATTTCACATTGAGCTATGTTAGTTCAAGTTGTATGGCTCCAACTAAACCAAGATAGGTGTTTTCTCTGTCTTGTTGGTGACACGGAGGCATGATAAAAAAGTCAGCTTTCATGCTAAGGTTGTGGTTATGCAGATCATGGGGTGCAGCAGTTCTGTTATCCAGTATGAAACCAAATTGTAGACGTGAATTTCTTTAGGCTGCCATTAACTTTAGATGTTCCCACAGAATTTTTTGTGTGCCCATGTAAACATACTCATGTACCAAATGGTTGATTGATTGCAATTTTGAATCAGGCAACAGACAAAATGAATGAAAGCACATTATATTTTCAGTACTGAATTTATAACCAGAACAGGTTTCATTGTTAAATAACAACAGTCGTGCTTGTTTTCAAGCACTAAATCTTTTTTTTAGTTCTGTAAAAATATGACCTTATGTTATCAAAAATTAGGAAAAGGCAGGACAATTGTCCTAACTTACATAATAGTGTGTGGCTGAATCCAGTGAACCTCTAAGATTATCAGTGATTTGAAGTTAAGAGTCAGGTGTTTGAGTTAGTGGGATGATATTCAGGTGTGAATGTGGGAGGCCCTGATCAGACAAGGAGATATTTGAAGACCTTGGAAGACGAATAGTTGATGCTTATGAGGCTGTGCAGACTTACAAAGGAATTTCCAAAGGGTTTAGAGTCCTCCGGTTGACTGTCAGGAAGATAAACAAAAATAATAGTAATAATAATAGACGGCATTCAGCCTCATTTACCCTTCCCAGGTGTGGCCGATCTTCAGAGATCACACCAAGAGCCATGTGTGTAATAGTCCAAGAGGTCACAAGGAGCCCAGGGTAACGTCTAAAAAACTAAGGGCTTTTCTTGCAGTTGGAAAGTCTGAGTCAAAGTCCTGACCTTAAGCTCATAGAAACACTGTGGAAGGAGTTGAAGCAAGCAATTCATGCAAAGAAGCCCGTGAAGAACGATGGGCTAAACTCCCTCCAAGTCAATATGCAAGACTGATACCAGAAACGTTGTTGTTGAAATTACACTGAAGACACAGGTTTATGTACTTCTGCTGCACACAAACAATTGAGATTGCGATTTTCCACAATAAATGGATGAATAAGTAGTGGATGATGTAATAAGATTAAATGTTAGATGTTTATTTGGGTTCCCTTTATCTTGTTTTAGGACTTCTTGAAATCTCATCACATTTTCATACAGAAATAGAGAAACTCAAACTTTAAATGCACACACAGGGAACGAATGCTGATTTTCAGTGTCACTTAAAAAATGAATTTAGTTTAAACGGGGATACGATGTACCCTTGGATATTTAGAGTGCTCTGTAATCGTATTTGGGGTACTGCAGTATATTTTGCTCTGGGTCTTGGCACCTTATGTACAGGAACAGTATACTCAGAGGAGAAGCCAGACTGGATTCTCCTCGCAGCCCATTAGGAGACTGTCTGCTGCTTTTAAATGGGATGAACACAGCTGGCATTATCTGCCATTACAGAAGCTCATGCCAAGCTGATGATTCGGTATATTTATCCTTATCTTTTTTTGTGGAACTTGGTGCAAATATGGGCAAATGTAAACTAAGGGTGAACTTCTAGCTTAGGTGACCAGACGCTCAATTTAATCCAAGTGCGCAAGAAAATTTTGGAAGAGAGGCTATACAACAGAGTTTAAAATGTCACTCAGGAGGCCACAGCTGTATAAAACGTTTGGGACACAATCTTGGTCTTTACAGCTTCACAGCATTAAATAATTAAAAATAATAACATTTCCAGTGTATTGATAAGAAAAAAGTATAATATTTCATGGTGTCCTTCAACACTACTAGACATAAAACAAAGGTTCAGGCGTGAGGTTGAGTAAGTTGAGTATCCCATTAGTGATACATTTGAAATGTTGCTGACAGAAGGTTTATGCTCCCTTAGATCTTATCAATACTGGTCAGTACAATCAATAGGGCCATTAAAGACTTTTCAGTAAAAGTACCCATTAAGACATTCAGTTGCGTGTTTATGTCATTACGTATTAATAAGTAAAAACTCTATTTTGAGAGATGAGTACGTCAGCGTGGAATGAAAGAATGACCTGTGATGTTGCAAATGTTGTACTTTCCTGCGTGGAAGTAGGGAGTAGTGAAGTTGCTGTGTAAAGCAAACCCATCCCATCCTTCCTGCACGCTGTCTTTCATACCAACTGACTATTTATGTGGTACTGGTAAATGTGCTGATCATTGCTAAGTGTATAAATAGCAGCATGGATATCATCAGAGGGCTTCAGCTCACAAGGGGGGAAAAGGGGAGGGGAAAGAGCTTACTACCAGAGCATCAGATCCTCACCCTCACATGCACGTAGTCTGAATACTAGAGGCTCATGGGTGACCCTGCTGACCTCTGTGGCTACTGATGCATTACTTTGCATCACTCTTATTGCATAATTATTCATGTGAGATGACTGAGCATTATTCTGTTGCCATGTTCCTACTGGTTCACTTACTTATATATGTAGAGCCCTGTTTAGGATAACACAGACTAGCAAATACAGCAGTCCTTTATTATTAAAAATAACTGCATAACCAGAGCAATTATTAGAGCGTATATTATTTGATGTTATTCTCTCAGGCAACTTGTATTATTGCTCAGTGTCACCACATTCACTGTCTGCACCACTTGGTGATCTCCTTTCCAACAAAGGAGTCGCAAAATTCAGTAGCCATCGTGTTCATGGTAAATATTAGTAGTAAAACATCAGCGTGTTTTTTTTTTCCTCATCATTTTACACCTCCGCCACCGCCATTATCTCTGTGTTCCAGCTCTCTTCAGTGCAGCCCACGGAATAGGCCTCTGCTTTGCCTTGGGTTGTTGCCTTTGTCTGGAGCTCTTGCTTCTCTGGAGGTCACATTGGCCGCCCCGGAGCTACTGGTAATGGTCAGTGTGCCAACTGTGTGGGCAAGCTAAGAGAGCCATATGCTGTCTGTTAAGTCACACTCAGTGGAGTAACATGGCTGGTTGGTATCCGTTGAATATCACAGCGTGTTTAATATGCACGACACAGGCAAATGCTGCAGTCAAGCCATCAGCGGATTAGAGCAGGTGTTTCTCGCATCCTTTCCTTTCTCACCACATCACTTCTTTTTTGTATTCCAAACTGATCACTTGATAACAGAGAGGGATTAAACAAGCAGATTAACCAGGTTCCATAGGCTAACATCTTGCCACTATTCACAATTCGCCTGCGTGGTGAAGTTCACCGTGGCCTGAGATTAAATATGCATTTCTTTATTTGGTCTCTATTGGGTTCTTCGTAATAGCAGTTTAGACCTTGGCCTCATAATGTTTATTTTAGCCTTGTGACAAGTCATGCAATGTATTAGAGGCGTGGGTGTGCTGTGTGCCTAGCATTTTCACACATGGTTTAGACACTAGCATAGGGTTGGCCCTGTAGCAGGCTCTTCATTAAGAATTCTAGAGGGTGTTTCGACTGAGAGGTGATAATGTTTCTATGGATATTGCTCCTGTAATCACACAGAAAAGACTAACAGGTACGGCAAAATGCAGGCAATAGCATGTTTCAGGTCTCAGTGTGAAACAATAAAAAAATCAGTTAAAATAAGATGTTGAATGTGTTCTGTTGCTATGTAGAGACATAATCCAAGTTTACAGTTATCCAAACGCCTGCCTCACCCTGAAACACTGAACAAATGGCTGCTTGTCCTTGAGGAGGGCTGCAAATGAGAAGCCAGGGTTAGTGTTTAAAAAAGCAGGTGAAAGCAGAACACCAACCTGACATCTGCACTTTTAGCATCCAGTGAGTCATCAATCATGTCTTATACAGTATAGATGTTCCCATTATGAAAAAAGAATGTATGTGCATAGATTGCATATATATCAAATATTTTATGGTTCTCAGATGAAAGAATTAGATGCTTTTGTTTATTATACTTGATATTACATAGAATATCTCTGGATGTATGAATAGAAACAAGTAATGTAAGTTTTTTATGGGCAATTTAATTGCCATTTATTAAATGAACAATTAACAGGCAGAATAATTAAAAACCCCCAAAGTATTAGTGCATAACTATCAATTATGTTTTTAAGTGACCATATTGTGCTTATTTTAGGCTTTCTATTTTATTCTGGTGCTCCACTGATATAAGTTTATATTATTTCTCTGTTTAAAACGTAAAAATACACGTTATAGTGCCTTATTATGCAACAGCTCCTGTGGCATTGGGACTAAATGAATGCATAAACACTTGAACCAGAGGTAGCTGTGAGTGTAGAGGGGGCAGCTAACCTGAGAGGGTGGGCGGGACGGCGTGCTTAGTTGGGTGTAGGAGCCCAGAAGGAATGGCCAGGTATAGACTTGAACACAGCTTTACATCAACTGGTGAAGAAGAAAAGAAGAGAACAAAGCCAGATAGCCTGAATTTACCGTTGATTCTTTTATAAATCATTTTGCATTAGCATCAAATATATAGCTGATATGAATGTAATGAGGTCTGATCTTTAAAGGATGTTCTAAAGGAGAAACTGTTTTTGTTTAAGAGTATGCAACCTTTCCCCCTCTGTGCTCCAAATCACTCATCCCATTACTAATATTTTAAATGAGCAAAATAACAATAACTAAAATGCAGAGTAGAAAATCCTCTCACAAAGCAATCGACAGTATGTGCGAGCATGGTTTATGTTTGATTTGTCTGTGTTTGAGTCTAATGAATAGATGGGCGGCAGTTAGCATGCAGTCACATCCACATGAAGGTTTGAGCTGAAGTGGCATGAGTGGCTTGTATGATATGTACAGCATGACTGTGTGCAATGTGTATTAATCATTTCCTTGGTGTTTGATGCTCCAGGGGACACAAACAAAGGATGGTCATCCCAGTGAAGCGCAGCATGTGTGAACTCTCACATCACTGTATCAGGTCAGTTAGAAAGCTGACATTATATAATGGTAGTTTAAAAATAAAGGTTTTCGTTTGTCTTGACCATCCATGCTGTAAAGTATGTTACTGATTCCATAAAAACACTAGGTGGACTTGAGATTTCCAAAATGTTTGGAGTGTCACTTACATGCTCACGGTGCTCTAGGAGGTGAGCTACTACTGTGATAGTAAAGATGAAGAAGAGACACGTCTCTGATGGTTGTAATGGATGCTACTGAACAACCTTTGAAGGTGGCTCTCAATGTGAGGCCTGCTTTATTTACACTGAGTAAAAGTCAGAGTTCAGGTTGGTAAATATGTCTTTCTTGGACAAACACCCTGTGACTATGGCTGTGCCTGATAAAAAGGACTGTTGAGATCCTAATCAAGATTTCTGTTTTGGCAATTAAGTTTGACAGAGGGGAATCAGAGCCATTCCTCTGTTGTCATTATTCCTGAAAACCAAGAAAAGTAGAAAGTGGTCCCTTTTTCTTCATCTACAAAAGCTTCAATTAACTGTGATAGCTCTGTGTGCGCCTTTAGTTTTGCACTGGGGAGAGAGAGAGATGGAATTGTGGCTCCCTTGATTTGTTTTAGCCTATATACAGTACTGCAGCACTTTAAATGAGTTCCAGGAAGTTTGTTCATTTCCTCTAAATTCTATTTACAACTAACCTGTTTTATTTGGTTCACCCCGGTCCTGTAAAGTTTGGTTTTTGTGCATGTGAGACTGACATCGCTAAAGGTGTAGGTGTGCATGAAACTCTTAATTTAATATAACTGCACTGATGCTTATATCTATGTTCAGTATTCATGTGCTCACACAGAAAAAAAGTAAAGTCTAGAAAAGCAGTTAAGTTCAGCATGAGTTTTTGAAGTCAGTCACTGGAATCAACTTAGTTTGACTACATTTGTAGCTCCAACCCAGTATTCTTCATGAGAAGCAGAAAGCTGTCTGTGGTGCACTCTCTTGTGTACTGAGCAACATAATCATAGCAGGTCAGTCAAGTAAAAGGGGACGGTATCACAATTCACCACTTGAAGAAGACGTTATGGGCAAAAATGGAGAGGCCGTACCACAAGATGCAAACCCCTCATCAGCAGTAGGAATCAGAAAGGCTGGTTCGAATATGCAAAACGTACAGAGATGAACCACATTTGGTCATTATTTAGTTCATCCCAGTCCTGAAGAGAATAGTTTTGTGAATGTGAGACTGATCTCACTCCAGCCCAGGTGTGTGTGGAATGGCTTTTTCTAAGTGCACTGATCCTTATATACATATATAGTATTTATGTGCACTCAGAGATGACAAGTAAAGTCTTTAAATGCAGTTAAGTGCAGCAGGATCACTGGAATAAACTTTGTTGATTTTTCTGCTTGCCAAAAATGTTTCAAAGTCTGAGTGGTACTTTTAACATTTAAAGAGTTTGGAGAGTGGTGTTTTTTTTTAATGCCTTTCCAAAACCAAATGCACCAGATCAGAAGCCTAATGAATGGAATAAATGGTGTGGTTATGTGCTCTAAAGTAAGCTGCACCAGATAGCATGTGTCAGACTGAACTCATAAATACCTAACTAGCTAAGATAACTTTGTAGAGTTACATTAAAGAAAACTGTTCATGACTAGCACATTCATTGTGTAGTATTTCCCCACTGTGTAGAAAGTGGCCCTGGATGCTATCAGGTTTTAGGCTGACATTAGCAGTTCTGTCCTGCTCTTTATTGGATCGGGGTAGGTTTACACTCCCAAGAAAAGCCTTACGTTTGCACAACACCCTTATTTCTCATCCTAAAGGCCTTTTCTCTAGTCATTTAAAGTGAAACACACTGTTGGAAAATATAAACGAGCACTAAATTTAAGCATTCTGATTTTACACTAGGAGTGATTTGTTACACTACGATATAAGAACAGTTTTATGTTTTCGTCAGCTGGTGAGGATGCAGACTTTTTGAGACACATAACTAAATGAACTTTATTATTAAAGCAAGTCAGATGCAGTGTTAACTTTGGCACCTGGTAAATTAGTTTTAGTGCTAAAATTGTACACAGGTCTGGGTACAATATACTAGAGGTCGTCACTCTGCCCCAGTGGACTAATACAGTTTATTTATTTAACCAACATCTGGAAGAAGTTGTTATACTAGGACTGTTTCCAGTTTTTATTGGATTAATTAAATTAATCAATACAGTAATGTCAGTTGGAAACATTAAAGATGGTGTATCACCTTTTTCATCCAACTCCTGAAGCGAATCTTTGCTTTATTAGTGAACTAGCCACAGCTGATAAAAATCATTTTGTCAGGGTTGGGGGTGTCATGTTGTAGGACAATACTGGTTGTTACTGGCGAGAAATTAGTTGCTGCTTTTGTCTACCTCAGTTTGGAATCAGTGGCTTGTTGTGACTGCATTTGAGCTGCGCTTAATCAAAAAGCTAAAGCAAAACATGACTCATAACGTGCACCATTCTCTAGACAAAGACAGCGATAAAGGCTGTAGAGGATTATTTGTCTCCATTCCCGTGTCCCTCACTCACACTGTCACATCAGGCAGTAGAAAAGGTTAATCAAAGTTAGTTTTTCCCCAAAGTGACACATGTAACTCGTGATGTTTCTGGTTTAGTTACTAATAAAACCATGAGGTCAAAAGCTGTTTTTTTCTTTCAGTAGGGTTACGCTAGTTAACATAAATTCTATTTGATTCTTTTTACCTTGATGTTTTTAAGCCCCCAAAATATCAATTACTCAAAAGTGATGTTTTATATTTACATTTCATATGGCAGGAGACCATAGGAACACATTATACATTTAGTGGGTCCATAAATAAACTTTTCCTAGCCTGGTGTGGACCAACAACAACGAACAAGACTGTACTGTAGGTGTCTTACCGCTCGAAGTCATCCACCTGCAAAACACCTTCACAATCTGCTGTAGTTTAAACGCTGATACTAACATGAGTTGGAATATCAGTGCCTCCCATATAAGATTCAACTGCAGAGGCTGCTGTGGTATCAGACTACATCTAACTCAAGTGTATTTCTAAGTTTGTTTGTTTTTTTCTATTTTAAATTCATTCAGTCATTTATGTATGTTTTTTGTCACTTTCTGTCAAATGTATTGCCCTCAATAAAGGTTATGGTAAACATATGGAATTATTTTGTTAGTGAGTAATACACTATATGGCAACACATTATACAATTACAGTTCATTACTTTCTGTGCAGCACAAAGGAAGAGTGAAAAACCTGCAGCGTGTTCTGCAGCCGCTATTCAATGAATGTATTTTTTTGAGAGCTGTAATGGAAAAAAAAACTACATATGTAAATATACTAACCTCAAGGTAATTCCAGTGTACAATCCAAGGTTAATTACAACACAGGCTAAAGACAAATATTAGTTATGCATATAAAGTAGGAAATCGGGTTTAAAGAAGGAGGCAGGTACAATGATGTTTCTGCTGGAATTTCTCCTGTTCTAAATTTAATCTGCAGAAAAGCTCTGGGCAGAAAATGATTGTTCCACCGCTAGAGAAATATCAAATAATTTGTATTGAGTCTGGGATTGAATCAAAGATTGAACTATAAATTGAACCTTTTTATGATTCTGACACTATTACAACTGGTACTGTATGGCCCCCAATGTTATTTGTACTTGCACATTAAGGTGTGACCGTTTATTTCTCTCTGCAGACTGCTTTGAAGTGAACCCAGTGAGGAGCATCCAAAGCGACACAATATTCTGGTGAGTTTCCAAATTGAAATTAAAACCCTCTTCACATTTACATAATACACTACGCCCCAAAATCCACCCGGACTGTGATCATGAGCAGAAAGTGGTGGGCCAGAGGGATAGAAGGGAAAAGCTTTGTGGAAAAAAAAAAGTGCTTCCCTCCACTGACTCAATCGATCACTCACTTTTTATTCCGCAGGGTCCGTATGTTTGACTCATCACGCATGCACGCTCCCACTGCACTAAACTAACCCTACAGTTCTACCCATTTACTTTCCCTTTTTCTCTCACATATATTAGCTCAAATGGAGACAAATGCAGAAAATTCAAAAACACAGCAGCTTCTGATTCCCCTTCCTGTCACATGCAGGTTAAACCACATGTTCTCATGCACACAGAGCGAGGGAGAGAGAACGGGATGGAGAGAAAGGGAGATGGAGCGAGCTTCTGCAGACTGACACTGTTAGCTGTCCTCTCGCATAGGCAGGGTTGGGCTGGCGCCACGGCTGTTTGCCTCATAGCCTGCACAATGGGAGTCGGCTCCATTATCAGAGCTGCTGCTTCGCCACCCTGCAGCAAACACAGCATCCTCTGCTCCTGCAGATTTAATTTCTTATCTCAATAGGGAAAACAGCCCCTCTGATGAAGAGCAAAAACACCCAGGGCAGCTGTGAACATGGATTGAGAATACATACAATAGATGGTTAGATAAACTCATGAGCATGCACAGCACTGATCTTCCCCTTAGGAATTTGTTAATGGTCATAGATATTCAAGGGATTTTGCTTCATACTTAAAAGAAGGTTTTGGGGAAGGGAAGGGCTCCTCGCCATCAAATAGTCGAGTGAAGCAATTATTTATGGAGCTGCCATTAAGCACATATCAAACCTTAAACCTAAAGGATCCCTGCTAGGTGAACGCCTGTAACGTGCTCCTGTTATTCTGGGACAAGCCGAGATGTCTTCATCTTACTGTTTGCAGATAGATAAAGGCAGCTCTTTATCTGCTGCACTCTCACATGACATAAACTCAGCATGAACCGATGCCATGTGTGTGCTTCCTTTGTAAAAAGTGTTGCAAGAGCACATTATCACCTCTCAGAGACTAGAGCAGCTGGATATGGTTAATGACGTGTTTTTAGAAATGCATCCACTAAATATACATACATATATACATATATATATATATATATATATGTGTGTGTGTGTGTGTGTGTGTGTGTGTGTGTGTGTGTGTGTGTGTGTGTGTGTGTATACACACACAAGCTTCATACTGTGACAGAACTTTCTCCTCTGTTGCTTTGCCATTTGTCTGAAAACATTCTTCTTTGCTCCGTTCAGTAAGAAGTCAAAATATGTAAAGGGACTGAAAGATTTGACTTGATGTGGACAAAAATTATGTAAGCACGTTGTGCTCATCGGTAGTACTGCTTTCATATCCATGATCTCACACACCAAAAAGAGTTTCGACCAGCAGTAGATGAAGTTTAAAATAACCATCCATCTGAAATTCTATATTGTTTTTATTCTATTCATTTCTAGTTATAGGTCCTGCTCTACACAGTAATGAGTAACTAACAGCTGCAAAATAATTGTAGTGGAGTAAAGAGTGTAGTAATTTCTTCCATTTCTATTCTACAGGAGTAGCAGCAGTGCTGCACAGACATAATATCAAAATATGCATGAAAGTCATCGGCACACAACAGGCATGGCAGCTAAACGTTGCAGATATTGAACCTGATTGTTTTCAGGTGGCTGGGGTTTACATAATGTGCCACTGTGAGAGGACATTGATTTTTTTGTGCTTCGAACAGTCAGTCCTCTAGAATGCTGTTCAGCGCGAGGCCAATACCTGGCTTCAGTACTGCACAGGGAAGCAGAAACTAGCTACGTCAGCTAATTTGGCAATTGGATTGAAAAAGAAAGTTAATAATCCATTGTGTGAGTAATAACAAAACATTATTTTTGTCCACCAGGAAAGACGATGTGAAGCTTCTCCTGTTTGAATGAGATGAGAAGAATTATATTGGGGATATATGGGATACTGTAGACTAAATATCAGATTATAGTGTGTGGTGTTTTTAAGAAACACAAGTTGATATGGACATGAGATCGTTAACAAAGGCCCAAATTCTTTGAGAAATAGATTCTGGTCTTTCTTGGTGCGTATGCATTTGTTGCTGTCTTCATGTGTCCTTGTCAGTTCGCATGTGTTGGCTTTATAGAGTGCTCTTTAAATACAGCTGCATATGAGAAAAGCTCAGAAACAGAAATATGCAAAGAGCCCTGTGGAGGATTGTGATAAACACCTGGTTTGTAAAGACACTTTGTCACATTTCTTCCTCACATTTCTATTTGGACGGGGAAAAAAGGCATGAGACGAGAAAAAAAAGAGCCTTTAATGCTACTTTGATAATCATGTTGACAGATATTTTGATTAGATTTCCTCCTGCTCCAACTAAAAAGATGTGAAACAAATGCATTTGTTATTTTTCTTCTTTTTTTCTCTCTTTTTACAGATGCGGAGTTGTCAAAATTGTAGCTTCAGTAGTCGAAGCAAATCAGATTTATCCATGTGACCCTAATCACTGATTGCTCGCTGACAGCACGAACGCAGTAAACAAAAAGTCAAAATGCATTTGATGAAAACGTGAGATTGCAGCAAAAATAAATAAGCGAGTAAATAAATTAATAGCATATCATTTAATTAGTGCTGACACTTTGGGATGCTGCTAAAATGCTTATTTAACAGTTTCATAAGGCTTCATAAGCACTACCTGAGGTTATGAAAATACCCAGTGTTTTCTATACAGAACAAAATAATTACCATAGTGCTTGATAATAATTAACAAGCCCTAAGGAAGGTATTTTATAAATGATTGATTATAACAGCAAAGCAGTGGGCAGATTTATGTAGATGTGAAATAGGGACCGAGTATGAGCTTAATGTACTGAACTGTGCGACTGTGGAGTCCATTCATTGGCTGGCTGACTTGCACGTCCTGCAGTAAATGATGTTTTTCTTATGTTACCATACAGTAGGAAAAAGTGAAACCAATTGACACGAGTCTAATGTCTTGGAAAATTGCAGAGCTCTTAGATTAGCCATTTTCCTCCACGAGAGCACACTGAGGCATGTAGAAAATATCAGCACGCCAAAATATAGATTTTGACTCATTTTGAAATTAGACTCTCTTCATGCAAATAGCTGTTTTGATGTCTTTTGTTGGCATCTGCTGCTTTTCTCAGGGCGCTATAATTAAACAGGAGGAGGCCGCAACCCTTCTTTTAGTCTGTGTCAGTTTGAGAAATGGCTGTTGCAAAACGTGCCGTGTCAAAGCAATACGAGCTGAACAACAGCTAGATTTCACACACAATGGAATCCATTTCTAGGAGCAAAGTGTATTTGAGGATTTGTGTATTAATCTTCATTACTCCAGCGGCGTAGATGCACCAAAAATCAGTTTGTGGGGAAATTTGTTCAACGGCACTGCACCATGTTTCCTGTATTATAATCCACAACCTGCAAATTACAACTTATGAAGACACAGCACTTGTTACTCTGCCGCTGAAAAACTTATTGAACTGCTTTGGTCCTTCTCTCCTGCTAATGGCTTAAGTCGTGACACCCCAATTATAGATAAACACATTAGAAAATGGGGGTTAATGGTCAATGTTAAGATCAATTTAACACAGTTAAAGCACCTTGAGCTTTTTTCAGTTGTTTCCCGACATTTTGAGAGCTGCACTCCATCACAAGATGAATCATCTTTTTTGGAATTAGAGGGGAAAAAAAATGTATTTACTCTAAACGTGTCACCACCCAGGTTTACACCCACAGCACATCCCTTGATCTGACAACATCCTCAGGATAACTCTCATAGATCATCATTAAAGAGCACAGACTCAGGCACTTTGTCAGAGTTTGCAGTCCAGTGAAAATGTACAAAGAGGGCAGAAAATAGATCTTTTTGATGAACAATAGATTATGATAGAGAGGTGAGCAAACATTCCTCTCATTCGCTGCCCACATGTGCACAGCAGTAAGACTTACCACCTCACACAGCAGCAAATTACTGTTTGATCCCTTAGGCGAGCTGCAAATAGAGTGTAATCCTCTTGGATCTTTGTTAAAAACTACAGTGAATAGCCCCAAACATTTTCAATTAAATATAAAAAATACCTGGAATTCTTGAAAATGAATAAATAAACATGCAAATTAATGATCACCACATTCAATGTGTTCATTATTTTATTATGTGTTATATTTATAGGTTCTGCAAAAAAAAAACAAGCTTCCTTTCACAGTCTGGTGTGTTTGAATTATCAGCAGCATCTTTAAGCCTCACTGCTAATGTTGTAGCCTGACGTGTGAAAGTCTGACATAGAAATTCCCAGTGACTTGTGTGACTTGAGAGCTCACCTCAGCTGGTTCTACGCCAGCCGCACTCTGTGTTTCCTCTGGTTCTGTTGGCCCACCTCTGAGGGTGGTGTCTCCAAATTTAGAAAGCTTTGTGACAACATGTTAGCTCTCAAGTGCGATAACGTGCCGCTGCTTACAGACAAAAGGTTTTATTGTGCCGTGATTTTCCTGAGCATTGAATGGACTATTCAGGGCTGGTTCAAACAATGAACACTGATTTACATAAAGTTAAGAGTGGCTAATTGGTTTACATGCAAAGTAACTGTGTATATCAAATATAGCAAAATATATGTTATAATAAATAAATATATTCAAACCATATAATAAAGACTTGTTTGTATTTGAACTCCACATTGGTAAATTAGAAAGTGTACATTTCATTTTGTGTTCTGAACCTGGTTCTTTTTTGAACGACTGACTTGAAGCACTACACTGATTAAATGTCACCTGCTGTATGGATACAGTGTCACTGTGGTTAGGGTTAGGTTGAGGTGACACCAGCACTTTGGTAATAGGGAAAAATCGTGGTTTTGGTTAACTCAAGTCACTGTCACACACACACATACATACACATACACACACATACACACACAGCCCCACACACCAGGAGCAACTTGAGTTCAGTTGTTGCCCAAGGACAATTGAAAATGAGGAATGAAGTAAGAGCTGCAGATTGGAAATGCAGTACAACTGGATATTATACTATAGTTACCACAATGTAGCAATACTCTGCATTCAAAATTCTACTAGAATAAAAGTTTTATTGTTTTATTTTTTATACTATTAGTAGTATTATCGTGGTCATCATGGTGATGTTACAGCTGGTATGTACTTAGTTATTTGACACCACAGCTCTCTGTGTACATTTTCCTTACGTATTGTTCAGAAACTACCATTCTGTATGCGACTAACCAAATACTGCATGTTAAAGACCGTTGTCAGTGTAATTTCACAGTCAGGGTATGTGGACCGAAAGTCTTTGGAAAGTGTCTTTAGACGTATTGTGCTGCAATGTTTTCTGCTGCTATTTATTTTCTTCACACAGTACATGTATTTTTAAGTTTAGCTCCTAGCAAAATGTAACCATGTATCTACATATTCTAAATCATGAAATAATAAAGAGTCATCATAATAAAGAACACTGTAGACACCACTGCCCACCAGAAGGAATGAGTAAGTGTATGTGTAAATAATGACTGTGTTTAGTTTGGCTAGGTCGTAACTCTAAGAATGTGTTTTTATACTAATCAATTGATTACTGGAGGAAAACAGTAACATTGATGGTGTTTCTATCCAAATGATGTATTTGTATTGGGTTACATATACCTTCCTAAGTACATTGGTTTCCTGCTGGTTTATCTTTGAGTCATGGTGCCGCCTTTACTGACCCAGAGAGAGCAGCTGTGTGCAAAAACCTTCTTTTAAAAATAGTCTAAAATAAACAACCAGCACCAACAGGAGAACCATTGCAGCAACCTGCTGAGTAACGTTTGCTCCAGTGTGTTTGCACATGACTGAATATGGTTGCTCAAGTGGCAACTAATTAGCAAATCAATTATGGTGATGTTCATTATTTCCACTGACCTTTCCCATCAGCACAAAAGTAGTGATTTTTCAACCGTTGTGGAAAATTATTGTTTGTACATTTGTCACATGCTCTGAAATGAATATGCTAAAATGCTGAATTATTATATTCATTGTGCTGGCAGATGAAATGTTGCTGTAACTGGGCAGCATCATGGCATGGGCAGTCGTCACAATTGTAATTTGAGTATTTGCAGTTCATTCTCGGCATTGACAAGGGAAAATGCACTCTCTTAACTAATATTCTATGCATTATTAATGTGTATATATATATATATATATATATATTTTTTTTTTGACATCACCATATCATCTTTTGCGACTATAGCTATCAAAGTCACAATAATAACACAACAGGCTCTTTAGGGTTGCTGGTGCTTGGGGGTATTGGATTCTGTCTGCTTGGTATTCGCCTCATGAGCCTTTGGCTGCAACAGTTGTTGCCTGGGGAGGCTCGACTGCTCGTGCCTACCTTTGCTTCAGTTATTTTGGATTATATTTTGTTCTTGTATTCTTCGATGCGTAATATAGAAGCACCAGTGTCAACCATCAAACCATGTTAGAAATATTTCAAGCCTTTCAAAGTAGCTGCAACTTTTTATTTGCCAGTGGCATTAGTAGCTACTCTGTCTGCCTCTTTTGGTCACTTGTCTTTATTGTCCAACAAGGTCCACTCAGTAATTTGATTTAGGTTGACTGCAGAAGTGTAGAGCAATATAATGTGTGTCTGTACCCCTACAAATCCTATATTTTATATCTTTATTTTTGATAGTATGTTTTATAGTATGTTGGAGTTGCTCCAGGAGAGATTCTAAATACATTCAACGGTGCTGGTGGAGTTTCGGCAAGGAAAGGCAAACAGCCTCTCAGCATGATGACTTACAAAAGTGCCATTTTTATCGGTTCACGCTGTGAGTTTCTCTGGAGAGTTGTGTCAGTGAGATCTGGCATCTCTGGAGACAGACGTAGTGGGACGTCCCAGGATGCAGCGAGATGAGAGTTGCTAGATTAAGAGCACGCTGAAATACAGCTTTCAGCTCTCTGATCCTAACACCCACAACAGTTTATTCTCTTTTTCAGTCATTAAATGGTTCAGGAAGCTTGCACAGCTGTATCAATTACAAGTGAATATCAGTGGTTTGATGGATCAAATAAAATAAATGTGATGCAGATGAAAATGTGGAGTACAAACAGGGTGAGACAAAGCATGACAGAAATTCATAACAGACATCATGTTCTCTTTGTTTGAAATAAACCTCGGCTGATTTTGCTGCACAACAAGAGGAATCATAAATTATTCAGGTGCTCCCCGATGGCCGCCCATTTACAGCCGCTCGCTTGCATCTGACTGGACGTATTCTGCTGTAGTCCTCAGTGATCTGCCAGTTTTAAAATGGCAGCAAAATACACGCGACCTCTGAGTAGGACTCTGCCTTCACTCTAATGCTTAATTTATTCATTACCTTCCGCCTGTATTGGTTATGCGTTGCAAAGCCCCTAATGGTAAATAGTGTAAAATATCAAAATGAATGTGAAGTGGAAGGAACACCGAGGATTATTAGAGCAGTATGTAAATAACAAGGTGAAATATGGCGCCTTCTTCATCACAATCCAAGCAAGACAGGGAAAGAGGTGAGAGAGGAAAAGCAGAATGCACTGGCCATAGATAATAACACCATTTGCTGTATTGTAGCCCATGAAGGACATCTCTCTCCAGACAGCACAGCATGTCATTTTTCTTCACTGCTGTTCCTTCGTTCATGCTGATGTGGGGTTTGCTGTGGTGACTGCCAGGAAAAGGGAAGATGGTTGAATGCCCTCTCTGTAAAGCATTTCTTTGGGTTTTAACGCTCACATCGCAGCGACTTGCTCTCTATACTGTTTGAAGGCTCAGTCAATTTTTGCAGATATATATGCACGACAATGGAAAAATGGCACTCAACAACAAATTATTGCCGGATATCAGGCCGTCTCTGCCGACTGGGACACTCCCTGCAGTTTTTAAGAGAGTAAGTTGGGTTTACTGAGGCTATAATCCTCAAGCTTTTTATGAACTGAAATCCCATTTTTCATACTACTAAAAAGCTAATCATTGTATTTACATAAAGGTTTTTATATTATGACACAGTCTGTCATTCCCATGCTGAATTAAAATTGTTTTTAAATGACTCGTTGTTAATTGCCTTCACGTGCACAAGGGATTCAGAGAAAACTATGCAGCATGTACTCCAGCGTAACTTCATCTCTGTTCTCACTGAGTGATTACTGTGGTGTTTACTGCCAGTGCAAACGGAGCATGTTATTGCTGCTGCTTCACATCAAAAGTTCTCGGCTGATGAATCAGGGAGTGGCCTTTTATTATTAAGAAGCCTCAGAAAATACAGTGTGTGTGTTTTGTGAAGGTTGGGTTCGGTTATCTATTGTTGGGGTTCCCGCTGTCAAAAAGTGGTCAGAATAAAATCAGACCACAGTTGCAGAATAGTTGATAAAAAAAAAAAAAAGAAGCAAACTATTGACTTGCATCTTTGTTAAAACAGTGTGGATTATTCTATCTGCACTCTAAACATACCCCAGTTTTTATTCTCTTGTCTTTATTACGAAGCAGCTGCGCTGTAGTACTATAACCATATCTGCTGTCAATCAGCCTAGAGTGGCATATTAAAGATAACTTAAAGCTACAATATGCAAGCTAACACTAGCATGAGACTAATCAAGCCACTCCACCCAGCCCAAATTACAGTCAAACGCACATACAGTACTTGAATCTCTCTAATTGGTTGAAAGGGTGTGCATCGCTCGAAATGTTTTAGAAGTGAAGATCTCAACCAGTCTGGGCCACAGAAGGCTTTGACAGCAACTCTCTACGTTAAGAAAGCATATCTCTAGTAAGCAAATATTCCATTTGGTATGAAATGCATTCAACTGCATTGCATCCTCTGTGATGAACCTCTTTCAATGTGAACATGTCTTCATTGAAAAACACCCATTTTTATCAGTACTGCAACATTACAGCAAGTCTGTAGCACAGAGGCTCAAGAATATTATCTCTAATGAAACAAAAACGAAATCCCCCTCCTACGATAAATGTAATGCGCTGCAGTCATTTAGTCATTCATATATTCTACACTTGACAGTTACAGCAGCTAAGTGTAGGCACACTGCAAGCTGGGGAATAGTTTTTTAATGATGGCTGTCGATTTAATCGTTCTCTGAGTGCATGCACTCATCAAAGGACTTGCAGACACAAATTGAGGTGAAGTCCACTGACTTTTAACAGAAACATTGGCCAAATAAATGGATCAATAACTTCTCTAATCACATTCCCACTTTGATTCTGCAGAATCTTGTCTGCTGAATTCAAAATGAGAAACGGCCACCTGTTCTTTTAAATACACCTCTCTATGTGAGGGTTTGACAGGGATAGTCAAGAAATATACTTCAAATCTGTCTTGAAAATATTCAGAAATTCAAATGGTCTCAGCTCTTATGAATCAACATTGTCTTTCCTGACTAATTATTTGTCAACAAAACTTGTCAGTTTGTTATGATTGCAGTTTCTTTGTCTCAGTCAATGACAATTAGTCATGCTTCGTTGCCCATATTCAGATGTGCATGTCATTGTGAAACAGGCTGCTTACAGAGCAGAACCAGGTTTCAGCATCAGGGTGGCTCTTTGATTAAATTCCCAGCCTGTGCTTGTTCCCCATGTGTCCTCTCCTTTGGCCAAATAAATTGGAGTGAGCTGACCTTTCATCACATGTGCACAGCAAACTTGAGGGTTGAAGCTGCAAGAAGCAGACACGTTAACTTCAATTAATCAAGTGATTAGCATTACAGCGGGCGATGTGGACGCGATGGTTCACTGCACCATGCACATAGTTTGCTCTTCATCACTCTGAGGCAATACTTTCTGACTTTGTCCCAGTGAATGTGGCTGATCACAGGCATCTGTCTCACACTAACACACTGCTCTGCAATACTCAAGTCTATGTGGGGACATCTCTACTAGTCTGACATTAAGTAGGACAGAGCTGCTACTGCCAGTTATTATCACAGTTCATTTATCTAATTGATTCGCTGTGTTTTGTCTTTTTTTTCTCTGTAAAATATCTGAAAAATGCACATCATGGTGTGTGGGAGCTCGAGGTAGCATCTTCAAATGTTTAATTTTCAGTGGCAAATCCAAATGCGCATGTAGTAGCAAAGGGGTGGCATGAGACCATGTGCATATTTAATTTTCTTTTCTTGACATAAATTTAATTTTAAGTAGATCCAACTGAGATTAACAGATCAAGGGATTTTCAAGGGAGACCTGGTCAAGATGGCAGCTTAAAGTTTCAGTAAAATCCAACATGAAACACAGATGCTAGGGGTGTCATGACACTGATATTGAAAATTAAATATTAATATTGTATTAATAATCAACATATTGCAATATTTTAGATCATTCAGAGCCAGTAACTGGTTGACACTAGGATGTTTGCCAAAAAATAGGAAAAACACAATAAATACACAAATTTAAAGATGAATTAGTTTTTTTAAGGTTTTAATTAAGCTATGAATAAAATATGTTGCACTTGATTTTAATTTTTTTAGTTGTTTTTTCATGTCTTTTTTAAAAACCTTATAGACATATAGGATTTGTAATGTTATTGTCTAATTACAGCTTTAGGAACTGATTAGTTAAGGTGGGACCAGTTGGGAGTAGCTGGTTGGCAACTATCCCTCCTTGCCCCTTCTTTAGATTCAGAACAGTCTGTAATACACACACACATACACACACACACACACACACAGAGAGAGAAACACACATCAAAAATACAAGTTCAAACGATACCACTGAAAGTCTAAACATAACAAAACAAACTAGAACAACTATTTCAGTTTTATTCATCTTTTGACCAGAATATTTTAGGGTTTGCTTGAATATAATTCTTAAACCGTTGTAATTTGTACATGGCACAAGAAAATTGGACTCACTTCACTGGTCTCATAATCTGTTTTCCCACTGAATGTTTTTAGTGCACAAACCTCAGCGGCCAGAAGTAGAATACCAGGTTTTTGCTTTACAACCACTGCATCGCAATATACATTTTTATAACATAACAAAGAAAGCCATCTGTCAGCTCCTGAGCACTGCTAGGATCAGATCTCTTCTTTCATTCCAGGATGCAAAAACCATTATCCATGCCTTACAGCCATTTGGACTATTGCAATGGCTTATTCAGTGGTCTGCCACAGAAATCAATTGCATGGCTCCATCTTGTACCAAATACTGCTGCCAGAGTTCCTACAATAAGTAGACAATATGATTGTATTTCCCTTGCTTTGACCTCCTTGCACTGGCTACCTGTTATCAGGAGAAATGACTAAACTTTACATTGATATTAGTTCAAATTTCTGATTGTCTTCTTTTACTCCACTACTAAAGATGTTTTTTATTCACATTAGAGGATTTGCTGTTTCACTTTGAACAAATAATTTAAAGGCATTAACATTATCACCTTTTAACAAGCCACATTTTTTTTCATGGCCAATTAATGTAAAGCTCATGTTTTAGGAAGGCTCACGGGTTTTCAGTTAGATTTAAATCAGATGAGCAACCAATCCGTGGAGCACTCGGATACATACGATGGAGCATTGCCCTGTATAAATATCATTGTTCATTTAAATTCTGTAGACTGCTTCTTGCAACACTGTTTGAACAAGGTGTCTTCCAGAAAGTAGCAGCCATTTTTAAGCCAATTGCGTCACAAAACAATTTTATCAATGTTGATAGCGGTCCACATCATTACCCCTCCACCACCTTGCTGACACCCATGTCACCTGTGTCTATGAATGATTCAGCCACGGGCCCATCCATCAGGTCCATGCAGTGTCACTCTCATCTCGTCAGTTCATAAAACCTCTGAGAAATCTCTGAGAAGTCTATCTTGTGTTTCTTTTCTTTTCTTTTCTTTAATGGGGGCTCTGATTTCTCATCTTGCCAATATCTTGGAGGATTCTGCACCATCTTCTTCTGCAGACTTCAGTAAGGTTGCAGTTCTAGGAAATTATGGCACTGGAGGCTAAAAGGTTCCTGGAAGTTTCATGCTTAATTTTTGGCAAATTTCTTGCAGTTAATTTGCATCTTTTTTTCTCAGCAAGTGCTTTGCGACCCAGTCTACCCAGTTTGACTAATTGTTTGTGAGGTGATTACACCATTTTGGCTGTTTCAATATTGTTGCATCATGCACACATTTGACATTTGACATTTTTTGTCTTGTGTATGTTGGGTCTCTTTTTTTCCAATTTTTCCTGCGGTGAAAAAGCGGTGTAATATCTATGAACAGCAGATTATAGGGCATGTTTCAATTTAAGCCGCATCATCTCTCTGTCAACCAAGTAGATCACCTGGAAATGATTCTATAGAATGAATATTGATACTGACAGAGTTTGGTGTTGAAACATTGTTTGTGAAACAATAAATTTCATTAGAAGTTGTAATATCCTGTAGTGTTGCACATTATTAACAGATTTATGTATAAAGATGATCAGTAATTTGACAAAATAAATCTCTGACTCTGTATATTTTATATCACAAGTTAAACCATAACAGTATTCAGAAAGAGCCAATACGCGTAAAACACTAAGTAGAAGGAAGGTATTAGTTCAAGTAAGGTCCAGTAATAAGGTAAAGATGAAGCGGATGCTAATTAGAAATTTAAAGGGGTTTCTGTATTTTTAGAGGTGCTGATCATTTTATCCACCTAACGGTCACACTTTCATAGTTTAAGCGCCTTGGAGGAGAAGATCACAATTTAGCAGCTAGTATTAGTATCATCAAACTTGGAGTAATGTAATACTTGCTCTGGCTTAGCCTGAGTGCAGATTTCTAACTGGTTTTGAGAGATGTGGTGATGAAAATGAGATTAAATAAAAGCACAGCTGTCTTTCTCAAGGTTAGAAAAGACCATATTTCATCAGTACTTGCAGCAGAGGAAGCAGGACGATGGAGCTCTAACATCTTGATCCAAGAAAATGATTTGAGTAAAAGAACACAAAAGCCTGATGCACAGGCCTTATGGTGATTTCTAGACAGCTTAAAATGCACTTTTTTTTCTTTTTTTTTCAAAATCAGATTAATACAACTGAGCAGGTGGTAATCATTCCATAATTCAGTCAATCATTATAAAAACATCAATGTTTTTTTATTGCGAATACTATCAATAAATTGTGGAGCCTGGAACTAGTTGGTATTCACAGGAGAAATAGATAATGTTACAACCAAATAGCTATTATTGTTATTGCCATGCAAAGATACAGAGAGTATGTCTGGATTAGAATACAGAAATTAGTGTTGTCTAAAAAATATACAAGACATAATCAGTGGTAGCTTCATCATTACTAATTTATAGTAGTTTAATAGATTGATTATTTAGTTTCAAATATATTGAGCGTGTAGTATTGATTTTCATCTTGTATTGGCAGAACAATTCTTCTAATTAAATCACAGTGAGAGCCTTATTACGGACTTTTTTTGAATATTGATTAAAAGCTGTTTGTGTGCTGATAAAGAGTAGTTAATAGAGAAAGGCGCTACAATCAATACAAACATGAAATAGTCTCAAGATGACGCGCCGCAATCTGCAGCAGGAAATGATCTATCAGCAAGTTATGATCTGGGCTGTTTGAAGGGCAGGTACTGTGACATAAACCCTTTTCCGAGGCTTTCAAGCAGGATGACCTGGTCAGCTGTGTCAACCGCCTCACTGAGATCAAAAAGGATTCAAGCAGAGCAATCACAAGCACAAACAGCAACGACGGGAGCTCAAGGAAACCCATCTATGAGCCGTGGAACGTCTTAAAACCCAATTTAAACTTCACAGCACATTATTATTCATAGAGTGGTTCGGTTTGCGGAAACAGCTTTTTCAAAAACAGAGAAATACAGTCTGTTAAAACTAGGAAAAATCAGGTGGATTGTAAACAATGGCAAGATGCACGTCTTTAAGTTTCCACATTACTGACTGACTGCGGCACATCAAGGTGCGGAAGATCTCCAAAGTGACATACATTTAGGACAGACATTTTTTCTCATAGCACTCTCGAATCTCTGAAGGCAAGGCAGAGAGCGATCAACATTTTCATACTCTAAGCTCTGCATATTATTCATGGAAATGCAGTGCATTTTGAAGAGGCCCATTTTAACATTTCATACAGTCCCAGTAGGTGACTTGTTTCACCCCACACAACTCCATATCCATTATAGATGGCTGGCTCAGCCATGCCAGCAGTATACATATGTTTACAGCTGTCAAATGCACCAAGAGGAGTCACTGAGCAGGTGAAAAAACAGCTATCCATCTGAGGGGGATGGATCCCGAAGACCTTGTTGTAACATTATGCCCCAAGTATATCAATAATACATGTAGAGATAAGTGTGCTCAAGCGCATAGAGCAAAAACTGGGAAGCCAATGTAGGAAAATTATGCAGCACCTTAAATGGTCTAGTGGAAATTAACTTTGATCAATTACATTCTACAGATACAAACTATTGACAGGATTCGTTGTAGGCTGATTTACTGTAATTTATTTAGTTGTGAAAATTTTGTAATTCAATGAAAAACTTTGAATGAATGAAAATCCACATGTTGACTTGGATTAACACTGAAGGACAGGACGAGCCGAGTTCTTTATCTGCTCAAGCAGTTAAATAAGATATATTTAAAGGTAGTTTAGCCTAAAATGTCATTTTCTCAGATAAAAACATACTGTTGATGCATTAGGGTGAAACAGAATTTAAGATTATCATGAAGTACATGAAAGTTGTCCCCCAGTTAAACCCCATTTTGCTGTGAAAGTTCCCTTTGATTGTGTAGTTGAAGACTGTGCGGGGCAGTGAGGTGTTACGGGTATTTTGCTTTTAAGTTCATAGCTTCAAATGTGATTAATAGTTGATGTTTTGAGGCTGCTGGTTGTCAGTATTTGTTTTAAGGAGCTGGGGAAATTTCTCCACTTCCATGATGTTCAGTGAGACTTTGTAGAAATCCCCAACAAGTTGTTTGTTTTTCATCTTAAGTTTTGTGTTGTTTATTGAACAAATTTGAGTTTGTGCTGGTGTGTTTGTGAGGGGTCAGACAGGATTTTGTTTACCTAAATTTCAATTTTCTTGAGAAAGGAACGCTTTCAACTTGCATATGAACACATTTAATAGTTAAAAGAGCAAAGTAATGAGGCTCTCTAGCCTCCTGTGAACTTAGTTCAACTGTGTCTTCTATGAACTATATGTATATACTGCTTATTTATTTTCCTAAGTATGCTTGTGATGGAATTCTGCCTGGATTAAATTTACAGGTGATATTTTCTCCAGTGAAGATCGTAACACCTTTTTCGACAGGTGGTTAGAATGAATTGTGGGGCATACAGATGTCAGGACTTTGACACCAGAGACTGTTTTCCAATGTCCATGTGTGTTTAGGCTCATGTGACAGAAGCACTTTCCTTACCTTACAGGTGAGGTACCAGTACTGTACCATAATATTTCACTACCCTTAATCAAATGCTATGAGTGAATGAAGAAAAAAAGATGAACCTATGCCTCAAGTGGTGCAGTGGGAATACTGTAAGAAAACTAATAAGTTCCAGTTTAGGTAATAGTTTGCAGATGCTTTTATTTTTTTGTTTGTATTCCGTGACTTGTCTTATTATAAACATTATTACTATTGTCTCCTCATTAACTTTATAAAAAATGTTATGCAAGCGGCAGTATGTTTCCTTCAAAATGCATCTGCTGTTGCATATTATAACACCATACAAATGTAACAGTACAGGGTAAAAATGCAAAACAGGGAACATATACCCATCTGGCACAAAAAGGGGCGCACAGTAACACGCATTTCAACATACCAAAGTGCAACATTAATATAAGCTGTAGCTGTAGGTAGTGCCCCAGTTCAGTCATGCTGCTGGTTCTAAGAGGCTGTGCCTGGCACAGTGTTGCTTTGAGCTAAATGTTAAAATGCTAATGTTGGCATGCTCACCATGGTAATACTACCATCCTGACGAGCAGGTATAACGGCTCTAACAGTATCTTGGCTGAGGTTAGTGAGATGGCTCATTTGCAAATTAGCACTGATTAGCAGTACACACTGAGCAGAGACGAGGCTGACGCGAACAACGTTAGTCTGTCCATGGTATTTAGATATTAACCGATATAGATTATTACCAAAGTTATCAGCATTCACTCTGTGGGGGAAATGAATGTCTGTACAAAAAAATATGACAGCTCATTTAACAGTTGTCAAGATATTTCAGTCTGGACTAAAGTAATGGACTGACAGATACACATTGCCATCCCAGGAGTTATGCCTCTAGCATGGCAAAAAACAGAATTTATTTTTAATAAGAGACATATGGTCCAAGACTTGAGGTCCACTGTGAATCCAGACAAGTTGGTTCGGCCCAAATACAAATGCTTTGGAACAACAATAAATCAGTGGCTGCAGCTTTCTCTTGTGCTGTAGTAATGCCATTTCAGGACTCAGCAAACTAAATCAGGAGATGGAGATACCTACTCATGACAAGTGATAAATGAAATCTATATGAAATCATAAACGACGTGTCAGTCTTCTGTATATGCGAATTGTGAATTTCAGCTGCTAACAAAATACAGGTACTAAACCTCTGCTAATGGGATTGAGGCTTCATGCTGTTCTTATAGTACCTCTTAGTTCATTGAATTTCTGTTATAGGAAAGAAAGAAAAAGACTGAAATGAATTAAATGAACATTTTGTTAATCAGAACAAGTCAAGTGAAAGTGAGCTCAGGAAATCAGGTGATCTCCCTGTAGTCCTCCTTTAACATATTGGAAAGGATCTTATCAAACCTCTCCTTTCCTCTTCACCTGGACTCTTGTCTTGACAGACATATCCTGTTACAGTTGGCCACAAATTCAAGAAACGACTCAAATTATAGAAACCTGAGTGTTAACCAGCCTGGGGAGAATTGGGATGTTTTCATGAGGGGAAAAGAAATGAAGAGGACTTGTTTTTATAACCTGTTTTGTTGGTGACTGCTGCACCACCACCACCTCCACAACCTGTCAAAGTGACAGCTCTGGCAGCGCTCGGGCACAACTCTGACATTATTTGCAGATGGTAAATAAGGAGAAATATCTGGCTAGCCAGTATGATTCATAGTTAGTCCCAGCTCCTGTTTACAGACAAGTTGTCACATTCATTTAGCAAATTACACTCACGCTCGGGGCTCGTAAAGGGGTTTTGCCCTCCCACTTTTTTGGGAGAGCGTAAAAAACTAATATAAGCTTCTTTTTTCTCTCTGTCTTCACCTCTCAAATCTGTAGCCTGAGAATCCCTCACAGTCACTGATCTCTGTGAGCAACTGTGCAGCAAAAGCCGCCGCTACTTTACTGCAGTTTTTTTTTTTTTTTGTATGTGTTTTTTTCCAGTATTTAATTAATTGCACAGAATTTCAAACAAGTTAGAGGCAGCTGCATTGCTCTCTTATAACCCTGCTTAGAGGTTTGTAGGTACCGGGAATTGCTAATACTTTTACTACGCCCTTACTTACTAAGCCCTTGTAATCTTCATGCTCGAATTTTTGAACAGAGGACCATGTCTATTCCACATACTGTAAATACTGCTGGCATAACATAGCCATGTGGAGTTGCTCGAATGTTGAAGTAGTATAATGCTGCAAATTGCATAGAAACACAGGTGAACTAAATATGACTGAGTGATTACAAAATGAGCAGTTATGGATTAAGGTAAGACTCATAAGCAGACTCCCTCCTCTATAAAACATTATCCTGAATAATGGAGCCCATATGCTTATGTAGCAGTCGGTGAACCATGAAATCACTTGGTTTTCGTGGAGCCCATTTGCATTCTCAGGTGAAAGCTCAATGGGGCAGGAGAGATAGTTGCAAAACCTTCATTTTGTATAACAGACCTGTCTTTTCCTATTATGGCTGCACGAAATGATCAAAGTGTCACTATCGCTGTAATGGAGCCTCATGTTAATGGCATGAGACGTGCAGACAGCAAAGCCATGTTGCACGGTTTTTAACAACAGGGTGAGCTAAATTTATATCATTCTTCATCATGAGCTGGTTTGCGTCCGCAACATACCTACAGTTAATGAAGTTAGTGTAGATATTGTCACAACGAAGCACAGGGACAATAATATATATCTGCAACAATGTAATAAACTATTTGTGTTAATCTTATGTCAGTGTGACTGCTCACAGCCACATGGAGACAGCTGCCTAATCCCTCATTATATTTCGTCCTGTTAATGTGACATGAGCATGTCAAACGCCTGTAAATTTTCATAAACTGCACCGTGCACTCTGGTGATAGTGCCAAAACCTCAACACAGTGTTAAAATTTAATGACCTGCCTGCTGAAGGATTACCCACATACAGTAATTGGTGGAACCACGATGCAAAACTGTTCTTTGGGAATTATGGAAATGTGAAATCTAATCTTAGTGAGCAATTTGTTCTTACTTGAGAATGTACCGTAGCTCGATTTATCATCAACGCAGTGAGGGAGAGGACTTTAAATTTACCCAGAGTATAAGAAACTATATACTAAAACAAAGAAACATACAAACAAACAAACACTCAAGTATTTTTTTCTCCACAAGCTTCACAGCATATCACAGCAGCTACTGAGCATGCTCAGATGCAGATCCATGTCCATGGCAATTAAGCCAACTCCATCTGCTGATGAAGATGATGTCATGGGCTGAAAAAGATAGTAAAGTAAATGCATCTTAAAGTCATTATAATGAATACATTAATACATGAAATAATGAAAATGTTTACAAGATCAAGATGTTATGTTTAAGTACTGTTTATTGTCTATTTTGTCTCCTAACAGGACAAAAAAGGCCACAGTATGTGCACTTCATAGCCTTGATGAAGCTTTTTCTTTGCCATTAAAAAATGGAAGCATGCTCAAAGGCAAAATAACTTTATTATTTATATGAGCTCACTGCAGCCGTAGATTAAATGATTCATCACTTGCCAGTTGCTTTGGATTAATACCATATTAGGATGTTTGATGTTTTGTAAGCTACTGACCTACTGTGAGCTTTTACAAGATTTTAGCTGCTCATGTCTCTAAAACATGTCCACTTCTTCCCTGAAGTATTCCAATGTAAGTGGAGCCAAATATAATCTCAATTGACAGAGCAGCATGTGTAAAACAAAACGACAACAATTCAACACAATTATGAGATCTCTTCACCGTATGTGGTCTAAATTGCTCAGTTTTATATCTCATGAGGCTGTAGTTTTTATCTCTTTCTCTTCCTTCTGTTACACTCGGGGCTGAAGGGATCCATCAGTTAAATGATTAGTCAGCTGACACAAAATTAATCTGCAGCTAATTTGATTGTCGACTAATTGTTTAAGTAATTTTTCAAGCAGAAATGCCAAACAGTTCATCAATTTGGTGTGACAGAGGCTCAGTTGGTAGAGCATTGTTCCACATGTTAAAGTGTCCTTGGACAAAACACCATAGTAGCATCATCATCTACTGTATGTGCAACTGTCCAACAACAATAACATAAAGTTTATTATTGTTATTCCGGCTTGTCATAAGTAAGTCATCACTGTGTTTCCTTGTATGGTAACACCTTACTCTAACATCCCATAGTTGACATTAGTAAACAGTATTTAACATAATTTGCACATAAATATTTTAACACACTATAATATATCTTGCTATACTGAGGTTAAATGTAAAGAATTGACAATAAAATATGCATATTTCAAACATAAAGTGATTATTTCCAGCCTAAATATTTCGCCACTGTCCATGACAACTGGGCAAACTAGTGACTGGTGAAGGGCACAAGATCCAACTGAAAGCTTGCAAGAGGACCTTGAGTTAAGAAAGCTGTCAAAATTTCAAGGTTCAAGGTTCACAATGAACCTTGAAGTTAAACTTGAATTCTAATAATTAGAATAAGTGCTTGTGTATCATCACTTATTACCACCTCTGTCTGCTAAATGTACAGTTGCTAAACTGCAAATGCAATTATGTCTGCGTAGCAAACACAGTCATAGAATGACTATGTTGTGATGCAGTTTAATAACACAATGCCAATCAACTTGTTTGCGACTTTTCATTATATCAGTTGTCAGTATATCCTGGTTACATTAATAGGAATCATAATCTGGTTGCAGTTGCATTCCTAATTTGTATTGTTGTATAATTTTTAGGGGACAGGGTTTGTTAACGAAGTAATACGGAGACACCTTGAATCATCATTTAGTATTTGTTTCTGTATTGGGAGCTGATGATCTCATATTAACAAAAGTAAAATCCACTAACTTAACCTGTGCTCTTGTGATTTGATAGAAGTCTCACTGATAGGCATGCATGCATTCAGCTCATGCATTACAGAGGACCTCAACCAGCCTCGTCTGCTGGATCCTAACCATGATACAACCAGCCTTAATTATCACTGAGTATGGGTGCTTAGTGATTCCAACCTGATCTTTTAGTTCCAGGCACTCTCTTGGTAACCTTGCCCTCAAGCAGTGTTCATGGAGGATTCATGAGTATTGATTGGCTGTGGAAAAACACACAAACACACACCATTCATCTTTTCTTGACCCCTAATGCCAAAGGTTTGTAGAAGCTAATAAAAAGCTAATTATTCAATCAGACTGCTCCTACAAGCAATTTTCCTTGAAACTGTTTTGTCTCAATTCCAAGTAAAGAGCCGAGCTCGATTCTCGTCAGACCAGTGGGATGGGAGCGTTCATTAGAGTCTGGTAGTGTTTTAGATTAGCACAAATGGCTCCGGCAAAAAAAGCAAACAGCTGCTCGTCCTTTACATTCACATGACTTCTGTGGTTTCGTCCCCAATTGGCACTAAGAATTCAGCACATTGGTGAAAGAAGTGAATATATTTAAGTACTTAAACCCATTTGATCTACACTTGGTGACATATCTTCAATATGGTTACCATTTTAGTGCATTGCTGCTCATGTACTCCTATTAGTTAGATGTAATTAAGGTTTGACTGTGGCAACACAGCTGCTGGAATGTCTGTGAACATGTACAGTATTATGATTGATACCTTACCATGTATTGTATGTCAACCAGTGTGCAAATGAAGTCATTAATCAAATGCTGACATGAGAAGTAAATTACCTTAAAGCCAGGGGAAAAGGCAAATAGCCTGATGACATCTAGTTTTGTGGGTCTGCTGAGGATGAGTTTGACCTCACCGTTATGACAGCCATCAGGCTACTCTACACCTCTGAACAGAAGAGCTGTTTTCCTGAGTGAGTGGCTCTGTCAGTCCACTGCTGAGTCATAATGACATTGAGAACGTCCTTTAATAAGAGCGTTACAGCTGCGGCCGCTTTATTGCTTGTCTTCATCTCAGGCACCGTGATTGCTGCAGTTAGTGAAAGGAGGTACTTGTAGAAAAAAATTTAATTCCAACCAAAAACCTTTACTCCAGTCAGGCAATTTAAAAATAATAAAAGTATGTAATAAATACAGAAAAACCTCCTCACATGCCAGTGGTGGAATTAATGTCCTGTATTGGGTTTTATCCTGGTAAATGGTGTGGGTCTACGCTTACCTGCCGGTACACTCAGAAATAGCCATCACTTCTGTTGATGGGGAACGGAGCACAAAGAAAGCTCAGGGAGCTCAAAGCTCTGTAAGTGACTGAAGCTCCATGACTTGTTATTGTCTCCCTAAATGGTCAGCAAGATCCAATATAATGAGATGCCTGGAGGTTTTTTAGCAGAGGTTTCTTTTGATGCTTTTTCAGAGCTGATATCTAAGAAGGAGAAGAAAAAAAAAAGCTCCTTCTTCTTTTGAGCGCATAGAGAAATATTTCAGACATAGCCTTTAAATATGTAATTTGTAATCCTGTATGCCCAGACAAAAAGTCTAAACTGACAATTCTATTATATTACAATCTTTAAATAAATCAGTTTAGCTTTGATCCAGTTTGCTGATACTTGCTGTAGGCAGAGTTTTCCAAGGAAATCATAATTTAGTCGTGAGCTCACTTCAGATATCTCACTTTTACATTCTAATAAAATAATATTTATTCACGCAGCAACCTAATGGTTATATACACACAGATAATGCTTTCACTGCAGCTACATTTACCATCAAAGTTCCAATAACAAACATGATGTTAGTGTTTTGATTTTCAAGTTTAGAGATGTTTTCATCTTAAAGAGATTGAAGAGGATGTTTTTTCATCATTCCTCTCACCTGGCTGGCTTTTTTTTATGCCACACATTTCAAGTCGTCTCTATGCGAATAGATAGTTTATAACTACAGCAAGCAAAAAAAAAAAAAAAGCAAGCAAGTCTCAGCCCATTTGTTGTATTTTAAGTAACAAAGCCGGCAGTACAGGAGGATGACTGTCTCCCTAACAGCTGTCTTTGTATTGCCCAGACACGAAGGAATCATCGTGATGTATAATGACTTGACCGAGTGTGTCCGTTGGCCAAAGCAGCCAAGCACTGAGGATTTTTTTTTCTTTTTTTTTTCTGTCTTTTCACTTCATATAAGGGCCTGGAGAGAAAAAAGAAAGTGAAAGCGAGAGGTAAAATCTTGTGGCTGTGAGAAGAAAATGGAGCAGGGAAGTGGAGTGTTTGATACGGCGAAGGAGAGCCATGTTGGAGATTAAGTGAGACTGGCTTGTCCTGGGCTGACACCGAACTTATCACACTGGGGCAGGTGATGATTTGATGCCTGGAACTGAAGATAAAACTAAAAAAATCAGTTGTTAGGCCACTCTGGATGGGTGAAGGACTTCTTGTTCGAAACAAATTTACAACTTTATGCACCTCCCAGTGGTTGCTCAGCGTCACACTGTGTGTCACACCACTCACTGTCACTCTGACTGTCGGAATGGGTTAATATGCATGCCATGATAGACTGTGAAACGATAGACATGTGAAATTTATGACACCTACACTCTTACTTTGGTTTTGCCCTTTAAATCTTAAACTCATGACATGACGGCCTGAGATGAATTGAAGAGGTTTGCTGTGACGTATCAAAAAGCAAAAGCTTGCGTCATAAATACTTCATTGGCTGAATGAATAGCTGTAGGTGACAGGCCTAAGGTCCCTCTCTGAATACAAATTGATGTACAGTAGAGCTGGAAGACGAAGAACCTGAGTGGAAAATTCTGTTTTTAAATGCATCAAGGTTCTCTGCAGACAAACGCGAGCGATATGGTAATCTCTCTTGGATTGCGTGCGGCTGTACTGCAGGGAGAGCTGAGACATGTCATGCTGCTTGTTTTTGAATTTTAGGGACAAGTGAGAAACCAAAGCCCTGTGACCTTGACAGTCACCTCTCTCCAGCGTGAGGAAGAAAACAGGCATGAAAGAAACGTTTCTTTTGCTGTAAAAATAGCCTCAAAAAATAGCGAGTTACAAAACCCCATCGTCATTCCTCTTCATCAGATGTGTGCATAAAATGGCAACAACCTTGTGTTAAATCATGCAGTAATTATTTGGACTCATTAATCAACTCACTTATTTCCTCAGTCACAAAATCCCATCACGAGCTGAAGAATCACCAGTTCTTTATATTGCACAGATAAATTCCAAAGCTGTGTCAAAATATGATTAATTTTTCATTATGCTCCCCTTTACACTTTGTTCTCTTTCTTCAGCTACAATGATGCAGTGAAATATTAATGACAGGACACACATTCATAGTCATGGTATCTCCAACTCTGTTTTTTTTCGGTGCCTCTCCCGCTGCTCATGCTTCTTTCCTGTTGTTTCATAATCAGATCAGCGTTCATATTGCACCCAAAGCTGCCAAGTGGAAAAAGAAGCAAGCTCAGTCAATGATATTACGAATGTATGACTGTTTCTCTCGTGTGTTGAGGAATGTTGTCTGCTGCACTACAATATTGTCTAGATGATAAATTTCCTAAATGTGTTAAAACAACCACGCTTCTCGTGTTTTTGTTTTGTTTTTTTTAGTATAGTCCGCTCTCTCACCTCAGCTGTAACGTGTGCTGATTCTAACAAAAAGGCTACACATGTCTCCTGTCCTCTAGACGGTGCTTTCCTATGATGCCAGTGGGAGTCGCTTGCCTCAGCTCAGACTCTCAGATGATTGGGATGCTGATGTGAAACCTGCAATGGAGACCAGGGCTTGATATCTGGTGAGTTTGTCGTATTTTCCAAGTCACTGCACATTCACTGTGAGCAGTTGCAGCTCCGCCTTTAGCCGGGGCAGCTCTGTCGCTGCCAGAACTGTTGTGTTAGCAGTGGTGCATTAGCAGATTGAAGACGCAGTAGTATGTAGATCACAAGTGGAAATTTATTAGTGAAAACCAGAGTGAAACTACAGGGGCAGAGCAGAAATAATGTTTGTTTTTTGTTTGTTTGTTTTTTTTGTCGTATTTGCTAAATTGTGGCCATATGCCACCTAAGCCACATAATGTAAATATAAAACACTAGAGATAAACAAGAGAAGTAAAGAAAAACCTATGGCTAGTATGTACCGACATATATATGTTATGAGAAAAAGGCTATAGATACTGTATATAAACAGCACTCAGTGTGTGCAGGGTTACAAATAGTGCAGTAGTGTGTGGGAGTGCAAAGACTGCTGCATAGATATCATATGGCTAATGTGGTAACTGTATATGCATACAATAGATGGTTTATGGTCAGTGTAAAGAATCTCCTTAGATTGAACAGTAATGGATAATATGCATGCTATTTGTGTTTACAAAGAAACACTTGAATGGCTGGATTGTTAATGCACTGACCCTTGTTAAAATCACGTGGGGGGCGGGAGGGGGGGTTGCCTCGGGACGCATTAGCATTTACACTGTGAAACATATGATGTTAAATGCTTCCCGACCACCTTGACCACCTTGCAGGTGGTTTGATCTCTCCAAGACGGATGACGGTCTCCTGTGTAGCAGCATGGAAGAGATACTCATGGGATCGTCGGGTAGGACAAAGTGATTGGGCTGCTGTGTAATTCCCTCTAACTAACCTGACATGAGCCACAAAAACTCTTCAAATCACAGTACATAAACACAGTTTCGTGTTTCCGTGGTACATTATATAGCATGAAACTATTAATTATAACCTTGTACACGGGAGGATAGAGTTAATGATCTGCGCGGCGTCTTCAGAGAGCAGTCAGCTGAGAATAATTGTGTGCGTCTGAAGTGCAGTAGGTACCTGAATCCCCTTAACATCTGTCTGGTGTACTTGGAGTTGGTTTGCATCTTCAAAATGTCATCGCTCTACATCTAAGCACTATGTGATCCAGCGCGCTGCCAGTAACTGCACTTTGCTGAGGGTGTAGTTTGAGCAAAAGGTCTGTGTAATTCCCCTGTGGGAGTTCACTAAGGAGGCAAGTGGGAGGTGAGGTTATTTTGCCTACCTTCGACCTTCTGTGGTCAGAACCCATGCGGTTTCTATGGTCGGGGGGAATCCCACAGTGCTGAGAACAAAAAAATGTGAAGGCTCCCACTTGTCCTCAGTTGGTTCAAATGGAATGACAGGGCAATGCTAATTAGTGAATGTAACTGCTGTTCCCTTCAGTGCTCTCCCTCCCTCTCGTCGTAAACCTAACAAGCAGCGTCGACAACAGTCTTGCGCCCTGCTAAACTCTGCTCAAAATAATGGCAACTGTTAAATTAATCCATTTTAAAAGAATTGAATTCACCCTTTCCAATTAAATAAAAGCAATTTGCGCTGGCAAAGTCCAGCAGTTTTGGCCCATATGTATTCTTTCATCATCCTCGCCCAGCTGTTCTTTCAAGTGTAGCTTAATCCTCGTTGTCAAGTTTGAGGGAGATAAGAGGCGTAACAACAGGATTTCCTACCAGTTCATCTCTGCTTGCACAAAATTATGGTCCTACAACAGAGAAAATGATGCTCTCTAAGTAGGTAGTGAATGCATGTTTTTAATCGGGGATCGAGGGGAGAGCGAGGAGGAGGTCAAGTTATTACCCTCACATATTCAAAATTCCAGTGGCAGCGCTGTGCACGCACGCCTCCTCTGGGCTCTTTGTGTTTTGTGGTCTGCTTCCCTTGTCAAAGTAATCCGAGTCTTGCATTCAGTGTTTCCCGGAATACCAAGTATTGAAGGCAGCGACAGCCAGCGTCGAGTAGCAGCTCTGGGTATTCTTGAAGTTTCCAGCACGTGTTGAGACATCGTCTCTGCACCTGATTTCTTGTTACTGCGGCTCTAATCATCCACAGAAATTAAGCTGTGCACTCCGTGTCACCCGCATCCCGCACTAACAGGGGGTTTGCGAATGTGAAATGGTGGAGCTGAAGCTATTTCAAATAATACTGGAGGAAAATCTGGTAAAATCAAGCGCACCTGGATGCGTGCGAGCCCAAGTCAGATACAATAAATGCGTAGCTCCAGGGGAGTTGCGCTCAGCGTCTTGGTGCTTTCTCTCTGTTTCTGTCTCTCGGTTAAATATCTTTTTGTTATTGCAGATGTACTCGGGGTTGGCAAACACATTGAAGACTGAGTCACTTAAACAGCCTCATCTCGACACACAGCTGACTCACAGTCTATTGATTTCTTCATACATCATATTCTTTTGTACTGTGTCTTGTTATGTATGTGTACAGGGGGGAGGGTGCTATTTGAACTCATCCGAGGCACATATGTTTGTCTCTCTTTGAGCTTCCTGGTTGGCAGCGTCACATGGCGTTTTAAATGGCACACAGAGGTGCAAACCTATTGCGTTAGCCTCCCCATTAGTTACAGTGAGGAACATAACTGAGTTAAAGGATCCATTTACGTTAATGGCCAAGAATAGCAGAATCAGTGTTTGTGAGCCTAAGCAAGCGTCTCTCCCAGAGCAGCAGAACAGAGAACCTCTGATCCTTGTTGTCATGCAAGTGTAAAGCCTGGAGCTCATTCATTCAAAATAAAAGGTGCATTACAGTTTGATGTAACTTTTACTGCAGTGCTTGAATCAAATACCGAAGCTTTTAACTTATAAAGGGATCCACAACCACTGAATTTTTTCCTTACTTGTAGTTTTCTTTATAAGTGTATAAAAAAAATCAGCAGGGCTTTACAAATTACAGAGCAGAACAAACTCTTCTTACTTGTTTAGCAGAAATAGAAGTTGAGTAATACAGTCAGGACTGTGCTCAGACATTAGGAAAACTATTTCAGTTCTGAAATTGCCCTCCCTGAGGCAACGGGAACATATAACATATTTAAGCTAGGCTGAATTCATAATGCTTTGTAGTGTATATTGTATGAATATTGTATGGGGGATGTGTTTTCAGACATACTGTATCAGGACAGTTTTGGAAGTAGTGGTGTCCTCACTGGAGTTGCATAAATGAATAATATATGTTGCTTTTTTAAGAGAATCAAAGCTTTTCTCTTAACATAGTAAAATTAAAGTTTGCAAAATTACGTGATATGATCTTTTTATGCAAATAGAAGCAGTTGTTTATGTCTAAATATAAATAAATCGTAGCTAAGGGAAAGGCCTTTACCACCTGGTGTGAAGAAACATACATAAACACACCCACTGCGCTCTCCCCGCTTCTCTTTCATCACAAATGTGAGCGTTTGAAAATCCTTCCTCAAGCCTTAGCACTGTGCTCTGCACCAGGATCTGTGTCCATCTATGCCGCCGTCTAAACAAGGCCACGATAGGAGCCCCCTTTCTTTCATATCATTTACCCAATACAGCGTATGGGAGTAGGCTGCAAGATAGTGGCAGACGAGGAGCTGGTTATGAGCCACAGTTCCTCCATTGTCTAGCATGCTGGAGAAAGAGTGGGAGCCCCTAAAGAGGCCTGGCAGAGTCTCTGCTTCCATCTGCCTGCATGCCTCGCCATGGAGCCCAGTTTGCACCACTTGAGATTATACTCACGTCCAAGCTGTTACTGTAATTTGCATTGGCTCATAGGCAGAGGAGAGTGAGGAGGAGGAGGAGCTGCACATGAGGCAGGGATGTTGTAAGTGGTCCTGGCAGCACAATGAGCTTGCCTGGGTGTAGTATTATGGACAAGTGGCATGGGCAAAGCTATATTAAAGTACAATAATGGCGCTGAGTAGGTTTCTCTGCTGTCCAAGATTAAGGTCTGTGTTATTGTATGGAATAAATTATAGAAAAGCAGTTCAGTGTTGAATTCTTTATTTAGCTGCATTTAGCTCGGGTCATTCCCACACCTGTCTCCAGCTACATATGAAAACTGTCAGTCAGAATACATGAAACTGTGCCCTGGTATAACCCTGGTATAACATTTACTCTGTCAGAACACATGTTATTTGTTCCACTAAGTAGCAGGTGAGATGTTCATTTTCCTGCCTTGCAATTCGAGTAAAGATCACGCATCTGGACGAAATGGCATGCAAACAATGAGAAAATGAGGAAAGTCTACACAAGAAAGGATGAGGGCTGAGGATCAAACTGAAAGACAAAGACACAGGAGCTGCTGTGTCATCCTCTCAGATTGTACATCAAACACGAGAAGCAATCAGAAAATCTTCCATGAGAATTAATTCAACTCCAAGACAGCGGTTTTATTTATGTACAAGCCATTTTATGAAAACAGAGTCTACAATTAATACGGCACCAGGAGCCATTTGGGAGATGTTGAATACGTAGAAAGTGCTTGATGCAGGTTTTAGAATTAAATTCACGTTGTACCCCAATAAAAGGGAACAAAACCAAAAAAGCTCTTTTGCTTCAATCCCACTGAATGTTCTCTGATGTCCTCATTTTTTAGGCTTAATTTGTTCCTAACTTGATAGCGTTTGAACTGCAATTTGGTTCAGTGGTTAATTTATCAAATTTACTAATTAACTAGAGACACCAAATGAAGAGCAGTGTCTGATAATGCCACCTTCCTCAAATAGGTTTGAACTAATTATTTATGGTGCAGCCATGAGCACAGTGACCCATAATGAACCTCCTATAGCTGAGTCACATGTACAGTATTTGGTGTTGAGATTTGCTGTTACTTCAGCCAGTAGGTCTTTACCTTTTTTGTTTTACTGTAGTAGTGGAAATATGTACATTCCTAATGCTAGAGCACAATTTGAAACTACGGCAGTATCCAGAGCATTGTAAAGACATGCACAGCTCAGCTTTGATCAAATGTCTTTCTTAAGTTTCTAAATCAACAGCCACTTTAATAAGTGAATGCTTATTTAAAGACACTTTAAATAAGATTAAATGTTTTACATGGATTCAGCTATATTAACAGCACATATGTACAGCTAGGGGGAAAATATAGGTAAAAATAATCTTACGTGACTGAGCTAAATCTGCCTTTTGGTCTCAAATAGCATGTCTTACAGGTTAGTGATTAGGGACTCACAAAGCATGGCATGAGCTTGCTACAGTCACTCTAAACATTACCTTCACATAATTACTTATTATCCTGATATGTCATGGTTTAAATGCATTGATCTGATTTTCCCGCCAAAAAACTGGAACTGGAGGTAGAAATGGTAAATAAAGATGTAATTCACTCAGAGCATCATGCATATTAGACGCTTTAAACGCAACCTCTATTTGAACCTACCACATACACCAACACTCGCAGACTGGGGTTATAATTTAATTTCTTAATGTCTTTTAACCCAATTGAAAATGTAAAACATTTAATTTCACCATGCATGTTACATGGGACCATTGGCTTAATTCATTTCCATTATCTTCACTTTTGAGGAGGCTTTAAAGAAAGGTTGAGTAAATGCACCAGATACAGAGTCCTGTCAGTAGGTTGATGATGTTCCTAAAAAGGTGCCTAGGGATGAGTTGCTGCAGCAGCAAACAAACATCAATTTAAACAATGTTGGTTTAAGTTCTTTCAGAAACTAACTCTTCAGATGTTTTATGAATGAAAAACAAATTGACATTTTTATTACACCTCAAAAGCACTAACATTGATTTTGGAAACTGAATTTTACATCGTCTGTAGCACTGTTATAAAGACTCCACAGATATTAAGAATATCACAGATTAAATTGTTACACTGGTAACGTTCAAGAATATATTAGACAGCAAGTGCCAGCAAGATATCATCTTCTTGGAAGTTGATATGTTGAAAGTAAGAAAAATGGATATCGTGATGGTTAGATAACTGGGTGAGAGCATCTCCAAAACAGCAGGTCTTGTGGGATGTTCCAGGTACACGGTGGTCATTATCTCTAAAAAGTGGTTCAAGGAAGGACAACTGGTGAACAGGGTCATTGGCATGCATGGCTCACTGGTACAGGTGGAGAGTGAAGGGGAGTCCGTCTGGTCTGGAGGAGCTACTGTTGTACAAATAGCTGAAAAATATAATGCTGCTATGGTTGATTGATGGTTGGTTTCAGTGGTGTGGCTTATTGGCGTATACTGTAAGCATATTAGCTTAAATACTGCAGGTGCTGTCGAGCCCACATTTTGCATACTTCTTAATGAAAATGTCTTTAATTAAATAATCTCAAACCAGCTGACACACAGCAAACCTAGCCGATGACCTCTGCTGAGGGGCCCACCACACATATTTGTCCAGGGGCCCCATATTGGGTAAATGCATGCATGCAATTAAGGATTACATTTAAAAATACATTAGAAAAGAGAGGGTGGCACTACGTCTTCATGGCACAGACAATTAAGTAAAACAAGATCAGGATATTACAAATTCCAGTGAACAAATGAACATATGCAAATGCAAATCCAGTTCTAAGTAAGTGTAAGTGGTGCAGAGAAGTCAGTTCTTTCATGTGGAGTCACAGTAAATAAATAAATGCACTGGTACATGATGATAAAATGATGTTGTTAGAAACAAACGTTCACTTTATTAACCAAATTCTCTTGGTGCAATGCCAAATGTAGATAAATCCACACCTCTTGTCTATTTACTGCCCCACTGCCACTGTGGAAGGTGCACTAAAGGATTAGTGAAGCTCAGACACCCTGTAGTGTGTACATGAGTTTAATACCTTCAATATACGTTTGACAAAAGTTATGCCTAAACCTGCTTTGCACAGGCTTTCCTATGAAGTGTGTCAAATTGAAGCTTTTGGTTCATTATTTGTGTGCATTCAGCGAATCACATGCATTTATAGCAACTCTGAGGTTGTAACGCACTCTTATAAGCATTATGGCCTTGAGTGAATTTAATACACTGTCTCCTGTATCAATTAGAGCTGTGTGAAATTGTCATTCTTGCATCTAATTTTTTATAGTAGTTTTATTCGTGTGGATCCTGATGGTAATAAATCTCAATTGTTTTTGTTAATTAAATGATTATGTAGTCACAAAGGGGAAAGTAAACATTTGATATTCACTCTGCATTTGGGGATGTCTGCATTTGGCAGAGTCTTGAATGGAAGCAAGACAGTGCACTAGTTTAACAAGACTTTAAACACTATAGGCAGGTAGTCAGTGATGGACATCCAGGGCTGCAGTTTTGCTTGTTTTCCAGCTATCTCTGTCCTACCAAGTGCTGATTACCTGGATTAGGTGTGTTTAGCCAATCATAGCCTGGGATGGTTGGAAAACAAGCAGGGTGGTGGCTCACTAGGACCAGGGTTGCCTACCCCTGCACTAGTTTAAATTTACTCTAAAGGCCAATTCTTATTTTCCATTTGTCCTACTCACAGTATGGACACACACACATTGTTCTATTCATATTAAACCCCACATTTGCACCGCAAAACAAGATGGCAAATTCTGGACAGTAGCAACAGTGAGCATGCATTACAGCACATGTACAGGCACTAGGCTGGCATGTGAACATCCATAGAGAGTACTTCATACTTCGTACAGTATGCTGCCTTACAGTCTTCAGGTCACAGAGCTAAGCCACCGATGGCCACAACATAAATTCCTGGTGACCTTTTCAAAACTCACTCCAATTTTGAAGGTATTTTCACAGTGATTCAAAGATTTTTATAAAGATCCAGATAAAGAAATAATTCCCCTCAGTACACTGCAAGAATTAAAATAGCTTTTGACATTGCATAGCTTGGTCTTGCAAGGTGAGTGCAGCGCTGCCAGCGGTCACATTGTAAAGCACTTGTTGCTTTCACCAGAGTCATTTAGACTCATTCTCTGCACACCATGAACAGGCCATTTGTACCAAATTTTATGGCATCAACCCAGTAGTTATTCTGACAACCCAAAAATGTCCAGTTCATTGTGGTGCTAGTGGAAAGATCAGAGGATCACTAAAGCCATTTCAGTTCCTTTTGTAGAGATTTTAACCATCTGGTAGCAGAGGATGGAAATTTAGCGGTTTACTGAGTGACTGTTATTTATAGAGCACAGTTTTTCTGTGTATTTTCACCACTTTCTAAATGTTTGTATTCTTCTGTTATTCCATAGTTGATTTAAAAGAATTAGTTGATCTGTTATTCTGTTGATCGACATAAGGTCTGCATTGCTCGTTTCAGAGATGGCCCAAAATAGAACAATCTGATCAGTAATCCCGTTTCAATACATGAAAGCTAATATCAGTAAAAGATAATTATATATCCGTACTGTATTTCAACCGGGAAAGGTTTTAGGTTCAGCCATTTGATTTGATTTTCTCTCCACAGTGTAAATCAGCTTTTCGCTAGAGTCTGCTGTGGCAGTGAAGCACATAACAGGCATACATAATACCTTGCAAGGGTACATACAGAGCAGGATCAATGCAGTATAGGAGCCTTGGGAGGAGGATTTGAAACCAAATGTGGATTCCTCAGCATCACTGTAGCACAAAGTGGCACCATAAGGCACCAATTCAGAGACTCTATTCAGCTCGTCTGCACATTACTAAGAGGGCACGGCGCTGATAACTGTGTGCTGAGGAACAAGACGACAAACGGCAAGTCACTGGATAAAGTGATAAGTGTAGAGGACAAACAAGCATACAGCATCGAGTAAACTGTCACCACAAAGCGACACACTCAGCTACTACATATAGAGGAGACAACCACGCTGCTGCGCTGTTTGTAAGTCACCAATTCTTGTCACTGACCCTTACAAGATCTCAAAATAAGTAAGTCTAGAAATAGAAATCCCATAAGCTGAGTGTCATTCAGAATCACTATCTGTCCTCATATTGTTTGCTAGCAGCTGTGGCTTTTATCAAGGCTTGTTTGTGTTTCTTTTCTGACAAATATGTCGACTGTACTTCAGTATTCTCCAGGATGTTGTCAGTGAAACTGCTACATGGAGAAAAGAGCAACAGTCACACATCTATCTATCTATCCATCCATCCATCCATCCATCCATCCATCCATCCATCCATCCATCCATCTATCTATCTATCCATCCATCCATCCATCCATCTATCTATCTATCTATCTATCTATCTATCTATCTATCTATCTATCTATCTATCTATCTATCTATCTATCTATCTATCTATCTATCTATCTATCTATCTATCTATCTATCCCTCTATCTATCTATCTATTTGTGACAGCTAATAGATGGGATGCAGTCAGGGTTTTTTTCCTTATTCTTTTTTGGATCAGTTGTGGAGGCAGTATGTGTAGAGTGGACTGACTGGAACATTATGCGTCATGCCGTTGTTGTGATTGCTGACTATTTCAGTGAAGAACTCAGTTGATATGCAGAGATCAGGATTAAGTGCAGAAATGTGCGCCTCTTATGTCACTGGTGTAAACAAATATCACTATCATACAAATCAAGATCATTTTCTCTTTTGATTATTTGATTGGTCTGACATTTTTAAGGAGCAACAGTTAATGTTTGCTAGTTTTCTTGTGTGATATTAAATCAAAAATTTTAGGGCTTTTATTCAGACAAAACAAACTATAAAATGGTACGATTGGTAAAGACGTCATATTAGACTATTATAGTTAATACAATTTTCCAGTCACGAAAAGTCTTGGAAAATGATAGAAATAGTAAAATATCCTGGAAAACAGTTTCCTCAGTGTTTCGTTTTGCTGAGAGCAAACTGCCAAATATCCTCATCTACAGCTCAAATGAGGTCTCCTGGATCTGTTCATTGACCAGATGAGGTTAGAATGAAACATCCAAAGTTACAAGTCTTTGCACTGAATTGAGAATGCTTTCAAAAATAATGCAACCAATACTGTAGTTTATAATAAGTTCAAAATCTATAGTGCCTAAAGCCTGAGACTTCTCCATCTGGGAACCTCTGGGAGTCTTCAGTGTGATCTCCGTCTGACAGACAGATCAGCCTGGAAAACAATTTCTTGAAAAGACCTGGAACCTTGTAATATTAATTACAGTCCTCTCAGTCTCTTCGATGTAATTTCCTGTGTATGTGTGAATAATTGTTAGCTATCATTTACTAGTTAATATTCAGTGGCAAGCTTTTGGAAAGCAGTCAGGAAAATGATTGACCAAACCTTGTTAACCACATTTTTTTCTTTAATTCATTTCATCTCAACATATTTACTCACTTTCAGGTCATTTGTAACTGTTGACGCATTTGTGAGATGAGACATTCAAATTAAAAGGAACAGGTGGCAGGTAAAAGGTAGCAATTAAGTGTTCCATCAAATGATGTGCATGACTATGCTTATGAGGCGTCAGTGTAATCCCGAGGTTCTCCGCCTAGTTTGGGGAAGGGCTCTTACAATCAAAGTTTATGGAGCTACAGTAGTTTGTGCTTCTCAATTATTCTTTATTGAAAGTTTTAAATGGGATGTAATTGAGAGGACCATCTTTGCATTCAGATATAATTATAATATGCAAATGCTCCTTCTGTTTACGACGATCCCTCCACCCCCATAGCTGATGGCTGGGCTGCGAAGCCTCGGTTTACACGTCCACTGCTGGTGACAGAGCTGACTCCAGTGAACTTGGGCTGTCAATAATTATGCCTGCATCCTGACAAGAGTCATACAAGGGCAGCTAGCAGTGCTGCAGACACCTTCTAATTGGCGTTTACAGTTTCCTGACAAAGTCACGTCTGGAAAATAGCCTTCCAATACATCAGCCCAGGGCAGATGTGCTTTCTGAGGTAAGGACAGCCTGTGGAATTGTTTGTACTCAACCACTGACTGTTGTCAATGTCACATTCAAAATATCCTTGAGCTTCAACTAACTTGTACAGTAACTAAAATCCAGGGCTGCCACTAATGATTATTTTCCTTTTTTTATTATTATTATTATATATTTTTTTGGCTGACCAATTTCAAAAATTCAAAAATGTCATATAATAGCTGGACAATATTCAATTTACAACTATAAATAACCAAGAAAATTGGAAACTAGTCACATTTGGGCAAATGAAGCCAAATAAAAAAATAAATTGGATGAAATTCAAAACAACAAATAACAAAAAGAAATACATTTTTAGATTGAGGAATTAAAACTTTAGATAAAAAAGACTATAAACTATAAAACAAATACAAGTACATGAAAAAAAGGCCAAAGTTCCTGAAACCTAATGCTTTCTAAAAAGGTGTATTAATTTAAATTAACCTAATGCTTTCTAAAAAGGTGTATTAATTTACATTAACCTAATGCTGTCTCTTTAAATGGTTTGTTTGGTCCTTTCAACTGTCCACAATCAGTTCACTATCACTTCATTAAGACAAGACAAACAGCGCACTCACACACAATGTCAATCTTTGTGAAACTATAGGATATGTGCTTGGCAGTGGTCTCTCTGTTTGTAAAGCCTGTACTTCTTCCTGATAAATCCACTATATGGTGGAAAAGTCATTGATGCTAATGCTAATTTAAAAATTCCAACAGTCATGGGCTAAATGAGCAGGTGAAAAAAGGTTTTTCATCTGCCTGGATGAATGGGGCCTGGTTTCAGGGTTTTTTCTGAATTTGGTATGGTATGTGTTAATAATGCAGCAGCAGGAAGGTGCTACATGAGTTGTTTCCCTCCTTCAGCTTGTATTGCTGCACTCTTTATGACTCTCTCAGCTCTGGCTTTTAGTCATTTTTAAGTGAGCATCCGATTGTTGTACTGATAGTACCTACATTAGCGTTCTCTTTTCACACAGATCTTTTGTAGGTATGGTATTTTCCATCCGCTTTCTTGGAATCTCTTCATAATTTCTACACTAATCAGCTGGCCTACACAGTTTGTTGCTGATTAAAAGGGAACTGGAGAAAGTGTGAGTTGTATCATTTATTAGTGTTGACAACCTTTGCTGCAACAACTTGCAAAGCAGGACAAAGTTGACTATTGTGATTGTTAATTAATTCATCAATAAAAATTTCAAAAATACTCTATAACGTGATATAATGAAGACATCTGAGCAGCTGTAATACAGATTTTAATTACTATAATACTGCTAGGTAGGGTATGAATTTGCCTATTTTGCCTGTTTTTTGTTTAGTTTTTTTGTTTGTTTTGTTTTTTCCTGTCTTTTTTTTTTCAGTTGGGAGAGAAAATAAATTTCCCTGCTGACTAACTGATTAACTGACAAATTGTTTCAGCTCTGGTCGCCCTCACCTTTCTTTATCCCATTTAGTTCAGTGTCAGCGGCAAGAATACAATCACTGCACAGCCAAATGTGAAGTAGAAAAATGTATAACCTTTATTCAAGAAAGGCAATTCTTTAAAGGTCCAAATGGGCACTGAGGGACAGAGAGCTGCCACACGTTTGGTTAAAGGACAGCTCCCTCTGGTATTAAGTTTAACTACCCTGAAACCTGTGGATAAAACTGTAAAATACACCCACTAACAGCTGGGCAGGAACACAAGCATCTTTTAGCAAATGGCCATACATTAAAATCTCAGAACATCGCACAAGCAGAATTAAACTCTTACTAACTCTTATTAAACTCAACCTCTCCACTGCTATCTGATCTCTGATGCTTTAACACTTTCCCTGTGTACAGCATTTTATCTTTTTGCATTCCCAACCATCTAACACACCTGTGATAGCACTGACAGTCATCACTCATTTCTGCCTTTCTGTAGGTTGTTAAGACTCATGGCCTGTTATAGCCAGTGACAACAGATAGGAAACTCTGTTGCAGGAACCTTTAGGGGTGGGATGGACATCCACATATTCATAAATGCATATTTATTCCTTTATTCATGCACACAATGTACAAGAACAGTATGTGTGTATCACCACGAGCACAAGCTTTTCTTAATTTGGGTAAAAAAGCTAAGTGTCTCCTTGATGGCCTGTGATTCTGCATGACTGGACACAAAAACGAACCTAAACTCCAGTTCACCTTGTGCTCTCTCCTGCTCTCTACGTATCGATTTGGTGGCTGCCACTAAAATTAAGCCATAAAACAGAAATAGAAATGCGAGGCAGAGCTGCCCTTTTCTTTTTAATTTACTTGGCCATTCAGACATCTGTTCACGTCCCTTCTTACCTTCTCGGCACCCATTAAGATTGAAGCCCTGCTTTTCGGGCAGTTCAACATCATCTTAATGCAATTCAAAGACCTACATTCTGCACCAGAGTTGCTGTGGCAACAAAGTTTCCCCCTCCCTGAGATGCTGAAAGATCAATAGAGTATCCTCGACGGTGTGGCAGGAAATGCTCTGGCACAGATGGTCCTCTGAGAAACCACAAGCTTTGTGGCCTAGTTAGCATCTGAATATTAACACAATCAAGCAAGGTCACTGAAATTTAACAAAGTTTGAAGACAATGTTAGATTCAATCTGAATCAAAGACTTCAGGACTCTCACCCTGCTGTAGCTCTTATTTAGAAAGGTATTTAACTAAAATTAAGACCAGCACTACTGCGGCCTCTTTCATAGACAGTATAAAGGCTTTCAAGGTATTTGAATTATTAGGCATTAGAAGTCCTCAGTTTTCCATCAGTCTGGTTATATTTTACTCAAAAAGCAGCAGATCTTTGCATTTTATATCTAAAAGTAGCATATGTTCAACATGGATATAAAAATGACTGAAATAATTCATTTGACTTACTTCTATAAATTACTTTTATATACTGCTGGGAAGCATTAAATCTGCATTAAAAAAATATTACCTTGGTGAACCTGCAGAATCCCTGTTTTAGTTCTAGCGTTTGCAGCATCTTTATAAAAGTAACTTGGGGAATTAACAAGACAAGGGAAGCACACTTCAGTGCCAACAGTAAACGACTGTTGCTAAATAAGTAAATTCACTCTGGGGGGTTCAGAAATTTCCTCACACTCTGTACCGCCTAGTGAGTGTTTTTGCACAGGAAATAGTTTAACCTCGGTATAAATGACTGAACACCAAAATAACTATGTGCATGTTATATTTTTATCTCGCCTGTATGGTCTTTGTTGAATAAATTGCAGAGGAAAAGGTATTTCTCAATTTAAAATCTCTAAGTGGGGGTTATCGCTAAGCCTCCAGAGTCAATAGAAAAGAGTGTAAACAAAAACAAAAGGTTTGGGTTTGCTGCATTTTTAAAACTCAGTGAGCTGTAGTATAAAGTAGAAGTAATACTGCCAGCTACCAGTAAATGTGATCAACTCCCTTTGACAAACTATCTGACTGGTTTGAACTTGTGCTTCAAGCTGTTCTACTTGCCTCAGAAAATGACATCATACAAATCCAAATTTTAATGAGCTCTCTGATTGGACAGCAGTATCGCATAGTTAACAAGATGCCCTGTTGTCTGTCAGACAGGAGGGAGCCAGCAGAGAGAGAGAGTGTGTGTGTGTGTGTGTGTGTGTGTGTGTGTGTGTGTGTGTGTGTGTGTGTGTGTGTGTGTGTGTGTGTGTGTGTGTGTGTGTGTGTGCTCGCGCGTGCGCACCTGTGTGCATGTCTGCATGTGTGTAAGTCTTTCTGCGCTTGTGTGGATGTCAGTTCAAACCATTATTGTGGATATATTTTGGGCCGTCTTCACAAATTCAAACAGCAGCTTGAGACTTTCAAGGTTAAAGGGTTTAGGTTGTGATGGTTAGGATAGAGTGCTGAGGAACATATCACGTCAATGAGGGTCCTCACAATTAGAGGAAGAGCAGCGTGTGTACAAGAAAGTGAAAAAAGAAAGAGAGAGCACCTGAGAATTTTCATTGCTGCGTGCTATATGCAACACAGGTTGATGCAAAACGACAGCAGCGCACTCACGATTTCTCACTCTTCTTGCTATCATAACAACTCTCATCAGACCACGTTTGTTAAGCTTTAGACGTGTGACAGTCTGCGTGCGAAGCATACGAATATGGAGAAGGATGAGAGATGAGAGCTTGTCTTATACCTTGGTTTCCTATGAAATTTGATGTGGCATTTAAAATATTTCATGAATTTCACCACAGGCGTTTTTTAATATCAAATTTAATGTAGTGCTGTTGGTAATGTGAGCATTAGATGCTTTCGCTTTGAGCACAATGGGGGACAAAATCGGGGGTGCTGAGGACATCATTAAACACCACCTCAGCATGGTGGAACACAGATAAAGAGGCTCTATAATTAGTTGTGACAGATTGGATGGAGTGTCAGAAATGGTGAATAACAGACACTGTTTATGTTTAAAATCAACCGCCAGCTTTGGATTCACTTTAGAGTGGATTAAAATAATTATGCTGGACCTCAAGAATAGAGACAATGCTGCTGAACGACACAGATCTGCCAGGGATCAAATCTGTCACGCTGCGGGGTGGATGGAGTGATTGCAATGCTCTAAACCTATGAAAGAAAAGTCATTTGTCAACTCTTTACTTTATCGCCGTTAACAGGCTCTCTCATCAACAGCGAAGCTTAAGGCATTAGCAATCAAGGTGGTTGCCAAAGAGGGTAAAACTGCTGACAGTATAGCAACAGCACATCACTGTTTGGCGTGTCTTACAGTTATTACAGCCAAGGATCACTTTTTTACTCCTGTCACCACAGGCGTGTTCTCTCCGAGACCGAAATCAATACGCCTAAATGGGAAGCAGAGAATCAGAACATCCTGCAAAATCCAAGAATCCTCGAATAATGCCTCCGTCGGACAGACTAGAAAACAAGCCGCATTCCCACTGTTTTCACCTTTACTTTTTGTTGCTGTGATTTACATGACAGGTTTCTGTCTAATTTTCCTGAAGCATAGGGAGAGCAGAGAGCGTGAAAAGGTCATAAAAATCCCTGAGCATCACTGACAAGCGCCCTTTTCTACCTTTAATTCTCCACCCTGATGTGGAATTCAGAGCAAGAAAAACACACGGGCCTTGTTATATGATGGGAATGTACACGGCATGGTTACCTAATATAGGAAAACTGTCCTGTGATCATTCAAGAAATTATATGGTTCAGTGGTGAGGCAGCCTGGCGGTACAAAAATATTCTGTTATTTCCATTAAAAGGCTACAGAGACATGGGCTTCTGACAGTGTTGGTACAGCCTTTCATCATCCCAGGTGCCATTATTTCAGAAAAGCTCCATTTCATTTTGTGATTGATACCTTGCTGGCAGTCTCAGCAATCTTGGTCAGAGTCTGGATTTTTGCAGCATGCTTTCATAAAGACTGAGACGCTGTTTATTAATTTTAAGATCTCTATTTTTGACTCAGTGTCCCTCCTATTTCCCTGTGTTTGTCTCACACACAGGACCTGGAAACTGCTCAACGATGGACCGGGTGGTTCTGTGCATGCTGCTGTGTGCGGCGCTGGTGAAGGGATACAGCTGCCCCGGCCGTTGCATCTGCCAGCACCTCTCCCCCACACTGACTCTGCTCTGTGCTAAGACTGGCCTGTTGTTTGTTCCGCCCACCATCGACCGCAAGACCGTCGAGCTCCGGCTCACCGACAACTTCATCACCATCATTCGCAGGAAAGACTTTTTTAACATGACTAGTTTGGTCCACCTTACCTTGTCCCGTAATACCATCAGCCAGATCACCCCCCATGCCTTTCTCGGCCTGCGTTCCTTGCGGGCGCTCCACATGGATGGAAACCGTCTCAGCGTTATAAAGAGCGACCACTTTAAAGGCCTAATAAACCTGCGGCACCTCATCCTCGGAAACAACCAGATCCACCATGTGGCCCTCAACTCCTTTGATGAGTTTGTTTCCACTATAGAGGACTTGGATCTTTCCAATAACAACTTGCGTAGTCTACCTTGGGAAGCCATAGCCAGAATGACCAACATTAACACACTAACGCTGGACCACAACCTGATTGATCACATCGAAGCCGGGACTTTTACGCTGCTCACCAAGCTGGTCCGCTTGGACATGACCTCTAACAGATTGCAGAAACTGCCACCAGACAGCCTGTTCCAGCACGCGCAGGTCCTGTCAGATGCCAAGGGCTCCAGCTCCTCTACGCTGGCTGTGAGCTTTGGTGGAAACCCTCTTCACTGTAACTGTGAGCTGCTGTGGCTCCGCAGGCTCACAAGAGAAGACGATCTAGAGACTTGTGCCTCACCAGAGCACCTCATGGACAAATACTTCTGGTCCATCCAAGAGGAGGAGTTTATCTGCGAGCCTCCACTCATCACCAAACATCTCGTCACTAAACCCTACGTGATGGAGGGACAGGGTGTGACTCTTAAATGCAAAGCCGTGGGGGATCCAGACCCAGAGATCCACTGGCGGTCACCAGACGGCAAGCTGGTGCATAACAATTCCCGCACCATCCTGTATGATAATGGCACCCTTGATATTCTCATCACCACACTGAAGGACAGCGGAGCATTTAATTGTGTGGCGTCCAATGCCGCAGGCATCGCCACAGCTGCTGTTGAGATCAACATGATCCCCTTACCCTTGTTTGTTAACAACACAGGCCACATGCGTGAGGACCCTGGCCTCTCAGACATCACCACCTCCTCCAAATCTGGCAATGACACCAAGGGCTACGACAAGCAGGACAGGAGGGTGATGGTCACTGAGCTGACCTCCTCCTCCGCGGTGATCCGTTGGCCATCTGAGCGCCATATCCCTGGCATCAGGATGTACCAGATTCAGTACAACAGCACAGCAGATGATACTTTGGTGTACAGGTAAGCTATGGTGGAGAGAGTGGGTGAATGGAGGGAGAAGAGGGTGGTAGAGCAGGGACATGAGGAAAAGGTGAGACATCTGGACTTACCATCTGCTGAATGACACAATGGCCCATTATAGCAGAGGCAAAATGATTAAGTATGCCCAAACATAAGCAGGACCCCTATAGTGCAGTCTTGGGGGACAACTGAGGAAGAATATTTTTTCATAAATTAAAATGTATTGTAATATGCACAAAATGTACAGCACACTTACCTTCAGTTTCAGCGAAACATTTCCAGTCTCTGATATGTGTGTAGCTTGTTGCAATCACATGAAAGGATTCCAGAGTCCAGCGCCCTGAAGGACTAAAAGGTCTTTCCAGCATCATTAGAACATAATACGACAAACAATAACATGAAGGCCAACTATTTCACTGCATGTAACTGTTTGTATCATTAGCAAGTGTCTGCATTAATTGGCTGCAACACAGTGTGATTAGATGTGGTCGTCTAATGATAGGCTTGGTTCTAGTGGTGGAAGAAGTATTCAGATCATTTATTTAATCACAGAAGCAGGATTGCACAATGTAAAGCAAGTTAAATTACTCTGTCCACTGCAGTACTACAGTGTGTTTGTCCAGTAGTTCACGTTTATGACAAGAAAAATGTGAGGGGCTCTGAAAAGATTCATGGGGCAAGAAAGAAAACAAATAAATGTCTGATACATGTACAACATGTTGTTTTTTTATATTTTGCCTCAATGCTGCTTTTTATACGGGGTCACCAGGCAGAGAAATGACTAGAAAATCACTGGTTCAGTCTTGAGCAGTACGTCACATTAGATAAGTTTATCATATTTAAAAGTAACGAGGAACCGCAGCTGTAAAAATGAGACGTTAACCTCTGAAATATGGTGAAGTAAACATAAAAATGGAAAAACAAATACAGTACTGGGCCATGTTACTGAAGTAACAGCAGTATTTGTGGTTGGTTGTGGTTGATAATTCCAACAGCACAATGTAGTTTGGATTGTTTAATCAATAACTGATGACATGTTACATTACTTGTGATGTGTAAAATCCCAATGTAATAAGTAATGCCACTGATGATCACACACAGTGTCTTAATCAGTGAAAATGTCTTAATCTGTTGAACAAAGCTGAAAAGTTATTATTATTATATACATTATTATATTAAGTTGAATTAAGATTAGAATGTTGTTTATAGATTTTAGAGAAGTCAAAACAGCTACAGGCCAAACTAACTGTGATATATTCTGATATGTTTACCAAACAGGGCTTCAGTCATAGGGCTTCCTCAGACTCAAGCATGAGGATCGCACAGCATCTACTCTAGAAAAACACTGCAAAAAGTAAATGCATGAGGGCTCACATGGAGTCAGGACAGAAATATGCAGCCCGATCCACACTCCAGTAGCAGATTCATGGAGATAGTGACAGGTTAAGGTTTAGTGAAAACCTGTCCTGTTTGAAGTCCCTTCAACAATTTATACTTACGTGCTGAGTACATATACTTGTGTTTAGATCTTTGTGTTCTGCTTAAGTTTCTTATAGGAAGTTAAATATAATTAAATGAGGAAAGTTACAGTTTGGTAATAGAATACATGAAGAGAGAAACAAAACCTATTTGTGCAAAATGAGCCCAGTCATTTTAAAACAGCGACTACTACCATTTGCGAACCTTATTAAAATGCTGTTTTCAATATAGGACAGAGTTTGATGCATTTCTTATGCAGAGTGAAGCGCGTGAAGTGAATCCGGTATAGCAGAAGTTTTTCAGTATTTATGTATTCATGCAGCACGTTAATAATATTGGTCGTTTATTTTTGGTTTTTTTAGGTTTTATCGGATATAATGAGTTGCTCTCCTGTATAATTTTCTCATTCAGTTTAGACATGGAGCTGACTGTTGTTTTGTCTTTAGGTGGTACATTATTACCTACAAATGATAACCATCAAATTTCCCCTTCAGGGAAAAGGAACAAGCTTCTAATTATATTAACGCCAATGTTGACCTGAAGACAATGCCTTTTTCCTTCGTATTTAGAGACGCGTAATGTTACGGTTGCCGCCAAGATGTGACCTGAGGTATTCACACATCAAAACTGTCTTCACTTCATGCATCACTTGTCCTGCAGCCCGCAGCTGTTGTGGTTTGTTCTTTAGACAGTGAGCAGCTTCTGCCTTGTTTCTCACCTTGCAGTTTACCTTTCCCTGGCATTTTCTACACAAACCTAATAGAGCAACTTCTCACTGTTATTTTAGAAGATACAGTAACATATGTGCTCATAATTCAAATTTAATGAAGTGTGGGGCTTTTATGTTTGTCTACAGGAATGGGTGATATTTAATGCTGGAGCTGCGATGGCCCTGTTGTCTTTCTGTTATGGGGAACTGACACCTATGTGTGATTTAATACACCTTATGTAAATGAGTATGTGTGGGCGTTGTAATTCCAATGATTAATCCCCTACATCTTCACCACCGCACTGTTTCTTTCTCTGCAGAATGATCCCATCTACCAGCAAGAACTTCTTAATCAATGATCTGGCTGCAGGGCGGGAGTATGACCTTTGTGTGCTGGCGGTTTACGACGACGGCATCACATCATTAACGGCCACACGTGTGGTCGGCTGCGTGCAGTTCCACACGGCCAATGAGGTCAGCCAGTGTCGCTTCATGCACAGCCAGTTTCTGGGAGGCACTATGATCATAATTATTGGCGGCATAATTGTTGCTTCTGTGTTGGTGTTCATCATCATCCTGATGATCCGTTACAAGGCCTACAGCAGCCCAGAGGACTGCAAGACCAAGGTCAGCTCCAGCATGCACTCTCAGACAAATGGCAGCCAACAGCGACTCCAGCGATCCACCTCCAAGCAGCCGTCTGACGAGGGCCAACGTGAAGCCCAGGCACCCAAAGAGTGCATGGCGCTGGTGCTGAGGGTAGACAACGAGAAGAAGGAGGATCCTGCAGCCACCACTGCCGTCCTGGAGGTGGAGTTGCCTTCGCTCTCTGTGGACAAGATGAAGAGGAGAACCAGCTTGGATGCTCAGCGTTCTGGTCCCTTGTCTGAGGACACGCAGACAGACAGTAGCCTGACGGGCTCTACCATGTCCCTGTGTCTCATAGGCCCTAATGCTGGCACCAAGGAGGCTCCCAGGCTCAAGGACAAGAAAAGCGCCCTGGCTAACATGGGCCTGCTCCCAAACGAGCTGGCACGAACTAGGCACAGATTCTCCTTTGACGGCGGGGATTACTCCATATTTCAGAGTCACAGTTACCCCCGCAGAGCAAGGACAAGGTGGCACAAGTCCACCAACCAGCTCAACATGGAGTCGTCGCCGCTCGCTAACAGGAGAGTTACGTTCAGCAGCACCGAGTGGATGCTTGAGAGCACAGTGTGAGGAAAACAATGTAGCCCAGTAGATGGCTCAGCCACACACAAACATACACACGTTAAAACACGAATACATCATTTAGCAAACACAAGCACATTAACGTACACATGGAAACTTTGTGTGAGTTGCTGGAGAATAGCACAGTCTCCCGTCATCCTGCCTCCTCATCATACTCCCAGAGAGGTTTGTTGGCCATGTCCTTTCTTTATGCAGCAGTGCCTTATTCTAAAAAAAATGTACGAATGGAGGATGCTGCTCACTGTAGTCATGTACTGTCATTGATAGATGATCTGTCTATCATTGCCTCCCATCCTGATATCTGGAGGCATATCTTCGGATTTTTAATTTTCTTCTTTTTCCTGTGACATGCCAAGGGAGCGCGGCGTTTGGATGTGACTGTTTAATTGTTTAAAAAAGAATAATAATGAAAAAAAAATTAAAAACTTCATCATAACTGTAAAGTGAACAGCCAGGTATCCTGTTATGTCAATCATGTTTTGGGTTGTTTCAAAAAAGAAAAACAAAAAAAAAAACTTTTGCACAGAAGACACGAGATACAAGGACAAGTATCACTACCAGTCTATACAACAACAATAATAATAATAATAAAAAAAGAATTTTACACGTGCCGATTTCTAACGTTAGCGTAGGGAGGATGGACCTAGAAAGCTGCCGTGGATCCCTCTTTGACGGTCGGATTGTATCATGTTAAATAGGTATTGTTCCAGATGTGACTGTATATTAATCAGTACTGTATCTGGCTGGTCTAGATAAAAAGACAACAATCAAAAAAAGACCTATATAAGTATATTAAAACATTGGTGTATGTGTACTAACTATGTAAGTAAGTAAGTCATATGTCACATGACTTTTTACAAAGCATTTGGGTGTTGGCTGCAAGTTTTTACATTAAAAACCTGTGTCATCACACCTCTCCCTATTTAGTATGTCAAAGTTTGGACCATTTATCCCCTCACGAAGGGTATTAAATTTTTTTTTGTGTGGGTTTACTGTATCAGTTGCATTTTTTTCCTCATGCTTCAGGAGCAGCGCCATGTGTCCACTGTAGGGAGGGACGCACGAATCAAGGTGATAAAAACCTGATCCCTGGCTACTGTTTATAAGGTTTCTGTGAAAGCTGCATGAAGACCACAGGAGCACAGTGAGCCAGGGACACCACGAGGGACATGATAAGTGGACGTGATGCTGGATTCAAATGCTGCCTGTTGTTATTTACAAATGTAAGATCTGTTGCGTGCCACTAGGAGGAGACAAAGCTCTGCAAGGTTTCTAATTATTTGCAGGCTGCAGAGAGGATGTATTAAAAAGCGCTGGCAGAACGTCTGTGTAGCATCCTTCATTTCAGGTTTAGTTTTGAATTAGCTTAGATTCTGGACAGGATCTTAAAGCTTAGATTTTATAAAAGTGGTAACGTTTTACTTTAAATGCCCAATTCAGCATTATTAAACAGTAGTGTATGTAAATACTTTATAGTTTATAAATCAGTGTGTTGTAAAACATGCATTAACTGGAAGATTCACAGCAGTCGGTAAATATGCTCAAAACTCAAAGCTTGTTGAGCTTTCAGCCACATCTCATGGACTTCATCGGCAGATGGAGTTTGCAGTTGTCATGGAGACACAAACGATATATTCCTTCAAGGTTTCTTTTAATGAATATTAAATATGTATTTTTCCATATGGAGACAAATTATTGTTATATTGTACCACTTACAGATGCTTCATAATGGAGTTGTCGAGAAATCTACTCAGAATCACTCAGAAATGTCTGTATCTGCTTCCAACCACGTTTTAGTGGATTACAAACCATTTCTAATAGTTTTTATTCTGCATTCAAATGTTTAATACAGGGGTGAAATAAAGCGAATAAGGCACGCCAGTGAGAAGAGATACGATCAGGATGGATGGGATATTTGTTTACAGCTAGAGAATCCGCCCTCTCCTCGTGATTACAGCTGCTTAGCACAGGCTGAGATGAGAGCGAGCTGCGCAGACAGCAGAGAGATAAAACATGGAGCTGAGCGATAAGTCACACTGGAGGTTTCAATCCTCTTGAATCTCCTATTTGCATCTACAGTGATGGAGAGGACTGAGTCCAAGAACAGGGTTATCCCTTGCTTTTTTTTTTTTTTTTTTTCATCACACTTAACCAGTTTTCAGCCTGAATCATTTACATTGTACACGGCCTGGAGGATTGTTCTTCCTGTTAGAAGGAAATTTAACTTTGCGGTGTGCAGCTGTCAATTTGTGGCGCGCTCATTTTTCAACCCGTCCATCTTCTCATTAACTACCAGTCTGGAAATGTGCTGCTGACCATTTTTCACAGAAGGGGAAGTATTTCTGCCTGCTCCTATCCGTAACCCTTAACCATTATTCAACACAAAATCTGCTTAGGTAGGAGGAGGCTCAGACTTCACCTGTACTACAAAATTGGCCCAGACAGCCAAACTGGCAAACACTTGGGATAGAGCGAAGTGTGTTGTATCTCATCAGCAGTTCTGAGTGACTGCAAAAAAATGTTTCTCGACTTGCTGTGCGTGATATTTTTCGCTCAAGATCTCATTATATGTGTAAAGCATGGTCATATGTGTTTGGAAAGTCCTATATGAAAGTGGTTTGGTACATACAGCATAAAAAGTCTCCTCCGTGTTAATCATTCTCTCTAAATAATCACTAATGTATTCCAACTGATTAGGCGTGTCAAATCCTGCTCCTCAACGCCCACTGTGCTGCTTGTTTTCCAGATATCGCTGCCCTAACCACTGCTGATTACCTGAATCAGGTGTTTTCAGCCATTCAGAAGCTGTAGTGCAGGGTAGGTTGGAAAACCTCCAGAGCAGTGGCCCCTGAAGACCAGGGTTGTCCATCCCTGCTCTATACGGCACTTTGTGCGGTGGCCCTGAGAGCTCAACACTCTGCAACTTCAAACACATGAACATAAATGAAACTACTGAATAATGAGAATGTTCCAAAACTTAATAATCAAATCGCTTCCTGAACAGTTGTATACGTCCACTGAATGCCGCTGTAAAACAGACTCACTTTGGGATTTTGCCCTCTTGCCAAATGCTTATTAACCTTGGCAGTATGTTTTTAGGAAGCTCCGTCAACACTGATTTGACCAGCAGAATTCAGTTTTGCTTTTTTCCACTTCCAAGATCTAGGCAGTTGCAGCCAAGCTCCACACAGCCCACTCTCTGCAATTTACATGGAACACTTGGCCTATTGACACAGACTCAGGAAAGTGCTTCAGGCTTTTCCAGTACACACACACACACACACACGTTCAGAATGGTTTACTTGCTTCAGCATCAGATTAACTAAATATACCGACATGACACAGACCTACTCCTTGTTACTAACTGACCAGTGGCACAGAAGATGATAGTGATGTATTAGTCCTGTGCATTTCTGAAGAGAACAGTGTGACACACCATATCATTACATGTCATATACATATGATCGCAGACATCACTTGAAGTAGCACATTAGCTGAGCTATAACACCTTACAGGGGATATCAATCTGTTGCACTTAAACATACGGTAGGGTTGAACTCTTGAGTGGAAAGACTAAATGTATTCTCTTTGATCATAAAGAGCAGCTTATTAAGGTATATTTCCTGCATTATAAAAACACTACATGTTCAAAGTGAAGGGGTCACAGCTACGTCTCTGATCCATGAAGGCCTACGGAGAAGAAGCTGTGCTCGATTTCTTTATAAACTACACGTGGTCTCTTTAAAAAGGGATCATTACTACAAAGACCAACTTTTTAAGTGAATTTAATTTTTATAACCGCTGCAGCGAAGGTTACGCTAACAGAAAAAGAAGAGTGGATTCTTCTGGGACTATGTCAAGCTGTGGATGAATACACATTTGATGTTCTAGTTCTGGTATTTCTGACAGCAGGATGATATAAAATAAACTACAGTAGAGGGAGTCTCTTTGTATACTCTATTAATCTCAGGGGAAAACGTCAAAATAATGTGAATTGGTGCAACTTGTCAAATAGTGTAACTTCCATTACAAAACATAATGCGTTAAAAACGGAACCACCAGTCTACACATGAATGAAAAAGCCAAACAGAGAGAAGTGTCTGCAAACTGCATTTATGTGAATTAACTTAAATTCAATTTCATTTAATTAAGTAACTGTTAACTACAATGCTAACGTAGTTATACAAAATAAAAATGACAAACACAAGAACATCCTTTCCCTTTTACTACTCCCCCATAATTTCTATACTGTCCCTAGGCTACGTTAGGTTAGGCTGCACAGACAATACTTTTTAGTCAGATTAAATGTTAGGTTTAGTCTTTGTATGACAGTGAGACAAATACTAAAAATCAGACTTTTAAAAGTACATCATTTGGAATCCTTAACCAAATAACAAAAAGAATGAGAAAGAATAACAAAGTAGATGTTTATTTCGCACTGTGACAATGTGCTGCATGTAAAATATTACAATTTACAAAACTAAAAAACATGAATAAAATCAAATGCACATTCTATCATCACATAAAGAAGAATATTGCATAACGTTAGCCTTTTTTTTTTTTTGTTATGGGTCATTTCAGAACAGGTGAGGCAGACAGTCTGAGGCAACAGTCAATGAACAATCGATGAGCCTGCAGCCTACAGAAGTCTTTATCAGGCAGGTGGTGGGTGCTCCACCATCCCTCTTCTTGCTGCCTGTACTGCTGAACCATGTGCTTCCAGCACTGCAGAGGTGATGAAATACTGCTACACAGAACGCCCACAGAGGAGGCCGACAGCAGAGGTTTGTTGATGTCTGACAAAGTACATTACAGAATAGCACTGCAGAGAAAAGCCCTCTGTGCAAGTGAACAAGGGAATCTGCAGCAGTTTTCCGCTGTCTTTACCTGAGCTGAGTGTTTGTCCATGTTCGTGCATCTCAGTCTGTAGAACTATCACCTGAGTTTCCCTCACCTGCTGCTTTCCAGTCTTTCCTCCTCTTCTTTTTTGAGTCTGGCCCCGATTCCGACTCTCTGTGGGAGTCCTGTTTTCTCTTTTTGCGTTTGTGTGTCCGTCTCTGCATTTGTGTTTCATCCTCACTGCCCACTGAGCTGCTGTCCTCATCTCTCCCCCTGCTTTTTGCGGTTTTCTTGTTTTTATGTCGACTTTTTGTCCTTTTCTTCCTCTGTCTATCTTTGGTAGAGCTGCTGTCATCGCTGCTGTCATCACTACTCGAGCACTTTGCTTTCTTCTTCTTTTTCTTCTTCTTCTTCTTTCGGGAAGATTTCTTCGAGTGTTTTGATAAACTGCCTTCAATGTCGGACTTGGACTTTTTATGGTTCCCCGTCTTCTTTGTGGCGCGTTTTTTTTCACTGAAATTTAGCAAAAATAAATATAGTTTACATGAAACAGGGTTTTAGTTATGAAATAAGGATGCAATCCACTTATTTCACATTTCCAGAGCTATTAAGAAGAGTAAGATTTTGATGGGACTTTAAAGAGTCCCATCAAAATCAAACTAACCCTTTACAATATGATCAGTATTATCTGTTTTAACTTGAGTGTCCCTTTAAAATCTTTGTTGCTCACCTGTCACTATCAAAATCCTCAGGATAAAGCTCCTTGAAGCCACTATGTCCCCATCTGTGATGTGAAAACAGGACATGAAAATGTGCATTTTCACCCAAGTAATTTGTTGTGATATCCCAAAAACTAAAACATATGTAGATTCTAATTTAGTCATATACTTTACCTATCAGGGTCATTTGCCTCAAATTCATACAGCTTTCGGGTCCAGTATCGAGCCTCTCTGTCGTCATGTTCGGAGACGCGCTCTCTGCTTTGACTCAGGCCTCTTGGTTGAGCCGACACTCGATCACAGTGCATACGCCCCCTGGAAAACAACAATTATCCACAAATCAGCCAAATAGCATACAGTAACTGCTCTCTAAACTGAGAGCTATATAATGAAACATAATCCCAAATGAGCTTTGGTGTCTCTTGTGTTCTGCTGGCTCATATTAAACTGGGACATTCACTGTTCCTCACCTCACACACTCCGTGTCTGACAAATGTTTGTTGTGGGACATCCCAATCTCCCAGCCTCGCATTTTCCACATCTCCATCTCCTCCTGGATCTGCAATGAGTTGACAACAGTAAGTACGTGAAAAGGTATCCACACACACAGTCACAATTACATGCACATTTTAAATACTTTATTGAACTCACCAGTACAGTGCTGTGAGAAGTATTTTCCCCCTTCCCAATTTTTTTTTTTTATTTTCTTTGTCACACTTAAATAAATCAGGTAGTAAAACACATTTTCATATTACTCAAAGATAACCTAAATACTAAATTTATTATTTATTTATCAAGGGGAAATGCTTAAGGGATTCAAATATGTACTGATGAAACGAAATTTCTAGCATTAAGCTTCTCTTCAGCCTTCATAAGAAAGAAATGAGAGAGAGACGGAAATCTTTTTCTAGGCTGTGATACCAATATTCAGTAATATTTAAGGTATACTTCCCCTTTGTATGTCAGATTTTAATAATTGTATTATAATATTGTTATGCATATTATTAAATTATATTACTTTTATTATATAAATGTTTTTAAATTAAACTATAAAGTCATTGACTTCACTTAATAGCTAGCTTAACTTAGTAACATTATTCATTGCCACTTAACTATTAGTTATTTTGATACTCAACACATCAAATACATCAAAATCTTAGAAAAAAATAATAATAATAATAAAATATTCTAAGATAACTTTTGAAATAATATCCCCCATTGGTCATTGCCATTTCTTTCATTAGAGAATCCAAAACCAGCACAAAAGTCTGTTGTTTTCTTTTTCTTGAACTGATCTAATATGGCACGGAGACAGTCACATTTCAGAAGCCTTGATGCAGCGTTTACGTGTATACATCTATGAAACTACTTCAGATGATGTCATTCAGAGGGGTTTTTCTTAATTTCATTCATACTATAACCATAGAAAACAAGGTGTAAATCAGGAAGTGGCCCTTTAAGTGATCCTTCAGGCATAAATGCCAAGTGTTATCTAGTTCCAGCTTTGTTTCCTGTGGAAACAAACCAAATGTCAAATTATGTCACCTTCGGCTTGAGGAGATTCTTGTAGGCCCATTTACCGATTTCCTCTCATTTTCTAGAACCAACAGCTTGATATAGAGTCTTGTCCCACTATGTCCTCTATGATCTATACCCAGATGAAAACTTGTACTACCTACTCCACCCTAATTCAATCAGTGAGAGCAACAAAATGGGAGAAACATCACCACAACTAACGTCGTCCAACATTATACAGTTGAATCAACAGCTCTCTGAACAGGTTAATTAAAAGTGTTAAAACTTTCATGCCGTTGCATTAGGCTGCTAAACTTTTAACACTACGTATCAATAAACTAGATCCTGAGTATGTTTCGTGTTTGACACACTAACACATGGACTCAAACGCACCTTGTTGTGGGCATCTGTGTGGCGGATTACATTCCTCAGCAAGGTCTTTCCCATATGCTGCTTGGACATGGTGATAACTGGCAGGCACGTATAAGTAAAGGTCTATCTTATTATAAACATAAATACAAGGTCAATAATAACAAAACCTGATTATCTTGGATAATCTTCACGAACACTCGCCAGTTAAGCTAGCTTAGCTCGCTAGCCATCACTGCTGGAAATTCCGATACAACAAGAAGGAAATAAATGCTGCTTTTAGCGTTTCCAAACAACTTTCAGTGGCAGATGGTACATGTATACAAACTGAACCTTTCCTAAGAGTGCGGAATTCAAAAAAATAAAAACACGGCTCGCTGTCTCTACCGGAAATCTGGAAAACCGGTACGGTCGCTTTCCTAATACACGTCATATCGTCGCACAATTTACGTCACTGACTGGTGCGGAAAACATGATGCTTGGTTGGTCCAGCGGCCCGTCAATCATCGTGGCAGAAGCTGCCAATGAGTAGATAGTTAACTGATGTTTTAACTAATGTTTAATTAAAGTGATGAGTATCTGTTTATCTCTTTAATGCATACACATCAGTAAATTCAACCAGAATTACATGAACGTAATCATCTATTAAGATTGGTAGTATTCCAGTGTTAAAGAGCACAAATAACACAAGACAACTAAGTGGGCTACTTGCAAGAGAAATTAATATTGACTTTTGCACTTTTATTATAACAATATTTTATACTAACATTGAATCCGTAATAAGACATAGTAATGTGACATTGCTCATGGTCCACCGAGAGTCAATTACACCAGTGTGCAGCAGATAATTTTTCTCACAAGTTGGCACATCTAACCAGAGCTGAATCCCCAGTGGATACAACAGTAGACACTTGAATGGGATGATCACTCTGCAGGCCAATTAGCCATAATAAGCTAGACTCAGTCAGTACGGTGAATTTCTTTTAGTCTTTTTGCTTCCTATAGATCAGAAGCAACACGTAACAAGGTTTACTCCAACCATTTAATAGTGCTGAAAAGGTGAAGCAACAGTTAGAACATTTCCTCGTACAAATCAAGTACATCAAAAACAAAGACATGCAGGTATATACATTAGGCACATTTTCGTCAGGGCTATAACAAAGCAGACAACTTTACTTTCAAGACAGAAATTTTGATATTAAGCATGCACTGAGGATCTAGCAATTGTATGTATCACTATAACTGCACAAGCTATATTGGGATGTATATAACAGCTTTCAAGTATGCTAGAGCAGATATTAGGTAGTTTTCCCACCTATTAACTACAGTTACCCGCAGAATAAAAATAAGGGTAAGTACTTAATAATGTAACTTCCTTGCTGACTTTGTTGGGCTTCGTGCTAATATGGCTTAAACCTGTCATCGTGTCACTTTAAGACATTTAGGCAATGTTTGGAGAAGCAACAAGCAATACATAGAGAGCTCACCTGCACCTAAAATAAAAACACAAATATTTTCTTATATTCCCTATGTTTCTGTCTTCATCAGATGCATAATCAAAGTTCAAGAGACCAACGTTTCTCTCTCAGATAGTTTGAGGAAAAAGAGTTTATTATTAACTCATGACGGAGACAGACTTTTAGTCGTCTTTCACTACCCCAGGCGTTATCTCCTCCACGTTACAGCGAAACACTCACAGACTTTCCTAACGTGGATTTGGCAACAAAAATGGGATTTGATTCCCTGGGAAGTCTTATCAGTCTGTGGTGCTCCATGCATATCTGCTTGAAGGTCACTGAATTAAAAAAAGATGAGTTACTCTTGTTTTTTGTTTTTTTTATTGCAGGCACAATAATCATTTTCAATCTGAATCCATGGTGACTATGCAAACAATCTGTTCTATTTTAGTAACTCATTTGATTTACAAATCGGCCGGCTGCATGTTGTCCCTGTGGCAAACAGGCTTTCTTCTCACCTCTCGGCTCCCCGATGGTGCAACGACTTTCCCACCACACTTTGAACAGCAAAGTCACGCTTTATGTCCTTCGTGCACAAACCGAATGTTGTGTGTTAAAGAAACACTTTGTTTCCCTCCACCTTACCTCGGTCTGCCATCTATTCACCGCCTACCTCTCAACCTGACTTTGTCCTTGTCTTTTTAATACTGTAGCAAAAACATTCAAAGTGACACTGGGTGCATGAAGAAACAGCAACATTATTTTAATTTCTAGGCTCCTTTTATCTATGACTAGTCCAGGAAAAGCATCCTATAGTTTTATTCTCATTTTATTTTCAATTAGCTAAATGTTTAGCTAATTGCCGGAACGCTCAGCAAACATTATTACAAACGTTTTCCGGCTAAGATTACAGGGGTAGTTCAACATTTTAATGCTAATTTCAGAGTTAGATGAGAAGCTGTGTATCTGTACTTTATCTCACACTGAAGAGCCTGTAGGCTGAATATGAAGCTACAGCTAGCAGCTCGTTAGCAGGCCGTTAGCTTAGCTTAGCACAGACACCAGAAATAGTGGTAAACAGCTAGCATGCTAAAGATTAGACAACCTAGTGTTGCATATCCAACAGTAACAGCCTGTGTTGTATTTAAATACAGTTTTGGGGTATACGTACTTTAATTTACCTGATTGTTTCTGTTTTATGCTGCTTTATTCTTTATACTTCCCTATTATATGTCTCTGCTGAATCAGCACTATAGACATTGATGTGATGCTTTCAGATAAATACACAGTAATTACAGCACAATGATGTAACCTGTATCAATCTTAATACAATAAATAATACAAAATAATAGAATCAAATACTTTAACAGTAACTCTACACTCTATAGCTCCTTCTTCCCTGTTGTTGACTTTGTTATCTTTGTTTTTGTTGTTGTCTGTATGCATGTATGCATCTCCCCGACTCTTTGTTATCATTTTCTCTGACACTGTCGTGTCTTCTTGGGCTGCAAGCTGCCACGTAGAGACCTGTTTTACATTCTTACCAAGGACACCAGCAACATTTCAAAGAGCTTAATGACAGCGTGCTCGGCCGAAATGTCTTTAAAAAGAGTGCTTAACACCAGCAGCACATGCCATACACATCACGGTGCTCCCACTGACTGTAAACATATCACACACATCTTCATTGTTGTTGCCACATAGATTTTCATGTCTCTTTTTTGATTCATGCGTGGGTTCTCATATTCACATAGGCTCCAGAAAAACAGAGAGAGAAGCAGAAAATCTGCCTCCTCCTCCTCCTCCTTATGAAAGGAGAGAGCAGTGGGGAAAGGAGGGAGAGGGGGCAGGGGAAACACACCCAGACAGAGCCATCGCTGACATCCTCAGTGAAAGAAGGAAGGACTGATACAAAGCTAGTGCGACCGAGCAGAAGAGAGAGAGGGTAGGAGGGAGGGAGGGCAGAGGGAAGACATGCAGAAAGGAGCGGCAGAGAACAAAGGGTGAAAAAGATGCACAAGAGCTGCATCAGTCCTTGTTCGCAAGGAACTAAAAACACAGTGTTCGTGAATGGGAGCTGGTGAGCTCAACCACGAGGCGGGTGCAATGAGAAACCAGGCAGACTTCAGTCTCTGGTGTTGCTGAGCACCAATCCTCTCCCTCTGTCTCCCTCTGCCAGCTACGACTGAGCCTCGGTACGATTTAGGGGAAGTGTTCAGGGCTTTTGATTAGGATTTGGGGCTTTATGTTTCAGGAAAATGCTGCTTGAGAGGAATTGACCGTGCTGTTATTTCTGATTGAACACAGTGTGCGACGTGGAGACTCCTCGGGTTGCTGCTTTCAGGGCTGCTCCCCTCCCCGCTGCCTCTGGCTGTGTTTGGGTTATGGTCCTGACTGAGAAGCAGGGCATCACCCAGATGCGGCACGCTGACTGTATGGGAGGTTAAGCCTGTAAACACCAGCATGGGAGCCAAACAGATGAAATGGTAAGAGCTGTTTTTTTTTTTTTTTTTTTCCTAATGATTATTTTCACATTACATCAAAACAGGCTGCCATTTCTGTCCTCAATGTATGTGTGCACCCATGAGAGTGATGCACAGTGTACACTGCATGATGAGTGAGGCCTAAATGTAGACTTTACATTCAGTTAAAATCGTTTGGATCAGCATGTGTGTTTCTCAGTTTCTGTGTTAGAAACGCATTTCACTATAACAACATCACTTTCACAGCCAGACTGTGCAGGCTATTGTTGAGAGTTTACAGTGCAGTAGGTGTGGGTGTGTCCCTGTCTGTGTCTGTGTGAGCCGAGCTGCAATTGCCTAGCAACTGCTAACGTCCCATCACTGGTTCAATGTTGTGATTTAGATGCAGATGATAGATTTTTAGAAAAACAAATATGACATGTTTTTCTTGTACAGTTAAATAAGACTTATTTTTGGACATGTTGTAAAAGGCCGCCATCTTTTCCTAACTTGCTTATTGACTAAACAAGTCAGTTATAGACTACTTTACTGTTAACTTACTCACATGAATATCCCCATGACTGGTATGCTATTATCTATAACAGCATTCATTGATGCATCAAAACACAAGCAGCACTTTTGTGTTTGGCTCCCATGCTGGTGTTTACAGGTTGACCAGAAACTGGTTAGAGCTTCTTAACATACAGTTTGGTACTTTAACCCAGTGGTTTTCGTGGTGGGGGCCAGGCTTTGAGGAGGGCACAAAATAAATCTAAAGGGTCATGAAAAGATTAAAAGGTGATTGGTGTAGGAATCCTGTTAGTTAGTTTAGTTTTTGGGAATTTCAATTTGAAATCTTAATTTGAGAAGCAGGCAGGACTAATAATAACAGTGGAGTTTAGTGAAATAAATAGAATAAATATGAATACCTAGCCATTCGAAATACCAATTAAATACAGTTCTGGAGTACTCAGTAATAGTATTTCCACCATTGTTGATCAGATGACGTTAATCTGTTGCTCTGAGGCTCATCTCTTGCAAATCCCAGTGTGTAATCTTTGGCTTAACCCATATGTTCCAGATTTATCTGTATGTATGTGTTATTTTGGCAAAACAGATGAGCGAGCATCTAAAACGTATTTGTTAGAGTTTATTGACCTGCACCCTGAGACAATGCGAGATAATGTCATCATCTGCAGTGACAAGATTAGTAAGAAGCAGTTTCTTTGATCCTCTTTGGAAAACCACTTATTCGCAGCAGTATCTGATAAGACGCTCACAGTTGTGTGTGTGTGTGTGTGTGTGTGTGTGTGTGTGTGTGTGTGTGTGTGTGTGTGTGATATAGTGCAATGACCCAGTCTGAGGAGCTGAGAGGACCTAATTATCAGATGTTTTCAGTGTGGTGATCGTAGCCACTGAAATGTCAATTCCTTAATGAAAAATGGAAATTGTATTTAACCCTAATTAATTTTTAAATTTGTATTATTATTATTGGCTATGCCAGCAAATTCAGTCAGTTTTCATCCCGCCTTGCTAACCCTGGCATTGTCATTTTCAGCCCTTACCATACTGATGTTAGCCTTTGCTGCATCGCTGTAATCTCCTGTTTCCAGTTTGCTTAGTGGCTGAGAGACACATCAGATACACATTGTTACATTAGTCCTAGAAACATGTAAACACACGAGTTCATACGGAGGCAGTGTGATCTCAAAAGCAACACATAATACGTGTGTTTCCTGTGTGTTGTGACTCAGAGTTTGATGACTAATACTGTTTGATAAGCAGAAAATCTCATGGGCTGCAATCTAAATCTCGTAGCATATGTGATATATGTTTAACCATGCGAACGAAGTCCCTCAGTACATTCTTTGGTTTCTAAACTAAAATTAAGAGGTCACATTTTTTCCTTCTTAGTTTTGTTGTTGCCTCAGGAGCAGGGTGATGAATTGTGGTGCCCTTCTATCCCTTTTACTTGCACTGAGTTTACATCTGTTTCTACAGACGCAGACTTGTTTTCCCACGCAAACAGAGGGAAAAAGAAGGAATCCCCAGTTAAAGGACCGTGTATAATGCCATAGGTCACAGGTCACAGTAGCTGTATCCCGTTTCCACCAACACAGCAGAGTGAAGATGACAGCCGGCCTGAACCTCAGGCTACTGAAGATGCTCTCAGAAAACACAAAGCATATAGTCCTATAAACTGCATGAAAACCAGCCATTCAGAAGCCATGCAAGGATTGTGTTTTGAAATTATGGCAGAAGGGGGAGCAAACTATGTAAAGAATTTCCTGTGGGAAAAAATTGCATAGTTGCTTGCATTCTTGTTCCTGCAGTGTACCGTGTATTTTCTGGACAGGTTTCAATGCTGTTCTGTTGTGTTTTCATTCATTTTATTATTTATTCAATAGCTCAACGTGTGCTGTATTCCTATGGGCAATTTAAAAGTGGAAAAGGTTTAACACATTTAGTCCAGATTGAATTAATTCACATTTTTGCTCCTTGGGGACTTATTAAAGTGTATATCTCCATTATATGTAGCTAGGATTATTTATTGCCATTCATTTGGCAGGAGATTCAAACACACTCATCCCTCCTGTGCCCACCATCTGTTTCAGTCTCAGCTCAGCCAGCCCCGCTCACTCCCCCAAAGAGGAGTATGTTATCACCCAGTCCGACGCCCCTAAAGAAGAAGACACAGTCCATGATCAGTCTAAGGACCAGGGGGAACCTGGAGATGACAAATCTGAGCTGACAGAGAAGAGATCAGTCACAGGTTGGTTGGCTGCACATCAACTCATGTAGAGCAACATACAGAGCAGTGAATCCAGACAGAGGAAAGATTCCTTGCCTCATTTCCTCTGCACCCTCTTTTTGTTTCAGAAGAGGTGCCTCTCTGTGGATTGTGTCCCTCCCTCGGGCAAGATGTACAGGAGGAAGGGAAGACCTGGGAGGATCAACTGGACGCCCACCAGGAGCAGCTGGAGAAGGAGATGCAGGAGGCCAGGAGGATGGTGTTTCGCCTACAGGTACTTTCTTGGTGATGGCGCCAAGACACAAACTGCATAAAAGTGTTGTGTAGCATGCAGTGACAATTTACAGGCACAATTTATTCCTTCTATTGAACTATTGTTAGTGCTGCAGCTGAAACAATTCAAGTCATTGTACAGTACTTAAAAATAGATGTGTGATGTACAGAAATAGCTATCCCTGCCTATCACGCACAAAAAAAGTGCTATGTTCAAACTGAGCGTGATGTTTGTGTTAAAATTGACTGGTCTGGTCTTTTTGCTTTTCTAGCATCCAAATCAGAGTTTGTAGCCTGGTAGCAGTCAATGCATCAGTCAAATCTTTGGTTATTTTGGCAATTCAGAGTTGGTTGAATGTGTGTGTGTTGTTGGGTGTAGGTAAATTATGCAGGTGTATGTTGGAGTAGGTGGTAACATGTACACTCTACATCTGTAAGCTTTTCAATTAGAATTAGATTTGATTAAGTTCAGTTCACTGCCTTGTTTAGCTGACATGCAGAACCTGTTACTGTGCAGCCAAGTATAAAAATAGAGAACAGCTGTATTTACAAATTCAAATACAGAAATATATCATGTATAATTAATTATGCTTACAGCTTGTGCGTGTGCCTTTGTCCTCAGGCTTTGCTGCTCCATGGCTCCCTCCCCACGGAGGACCAGGATGGATCTGTGAGCTTCGGAGATAACCGGGCTAACGCGGAACAGCAGCTGGTACAGTGCCGTCTCTCTGCTAACTTGAGAAAACTACGCTTGCTTGCCACTCTGTGTGAAGTGTCAGTGTCAGCCATTCTGTTGTGATGATGTTTGCAGCCATCACTCCTCCCTAGAGTGGTTGCCGTGGAGCGCAAACGGATCTCTCTGATCTGCTGTCCTGCTGTCATGCAGGCCCACTGCCTCCTCATACATTCTGACATTTTTCCATTCTCTAATTATGCTGCTCATACCCTCTCCCTTTGAAGGTTCTAATCCGCAGTCGTCTGGACCAAAGCATGGAGGAAGCCCTTGATCTCAAGGTACAGTAAGTAAATGTAATTAGCTTTAATATAGACGAGCTGCTTCATGAGCAGAGGGTCCCTTTCTCTAATGTCTCTGTTCCACTGTGTGTGTGGTTCTTAGAGGGAACTCCTGAGACACAAACAGGAGGCGCGACACATTCAGGCCATCAAGGTAAAGTTGGAAAACTTTTGTCCTTTGTGTGTGAATTAAAATAGATGAAAGGATGTAATTCAATCTTCACTCTTGGACACTCCCAGGCTGATTGATTCTGCTGTTTTTCTCACACACAACACACACACACACACACACACACACACACACACATATATACATATATAAACATCTAATATGTATGCGGCCAATAAGCAGGTGAAGGCACTGTGCTCATTTTTGGGTCGTCTCAGGACGTTTCTTTGATCCCCCCTCTCTCTCATTAGGATGCTCTGCAGCAGCGCCTGGCAGTGCAAGAGGACGCCGTGCTGCAGCTGAAGCAGGAGCTACTGAGGTGCAACATGGCCAGAGATCAGCTGGAAGCGGAAAATGTGAGACAAGTGATGATTTCCGTTCAACAATATAAAATATTTGTCTTGCTTGACCTGCGGATGCAAGTTTCTGTTAAAGCAATGTATCACTCTTATATCATGCTCTTGTATCTGTGTGCAGGCAGACCTCAAACAGAAGCTGAGTGAAAGGAACAAATTACTCAGTGAATATGAGGTGAATATACGTCTTTTATTATTTATGCTCCAATGCATTTGTTACAAACATACATACAAATAAAAACTTGTCATCCATCTCTCTTGTCACAATAGCAGCAACTCGGGAGAAAGGACAGAATACTGCAGCAACAGCAGCAGAAGCTCGATGAAGCTCAGCATAAAGCACACGAAGGCAGCCTCGGACAGGTAGGAATGACAAGTCGACCAAAAAGACAAAATCTAAGACAAAATTAAAGCAGTTTTTAACAGATGAACTTGATCCCCGTGAAATAGGTAGAACCAGTTATATAAGCAGTAATAAAAAAGAGATAGAGACAGTTCAAGGAAATGATTAAACTTGAAACCTCTTTATTAAAAGTACAAGTTTTAATAAGACAGTCTTCTGCACAGTATTTGCATTCCTGCCTCACAAAGCCTTATTCACATATGTTCATGTTTTATGATCCATTCTGCAGTCATTCAGGAGTGAAAGTGGTGGTTACAGTAACTCGGTGGCTTCAACATCTCCTCCAGCGTTCCAGCACAGTGCACCAGTAGGTACCTTTTTTTATGTGTTTAATGTGTTGGATTTGATGTCATGTTGTAAATAACCTTTCAGGATACAAGAGAAATAAAGTGTTGTCAAACATTATCATTAAACAGCACATTGGCTGCAGTCGGATTCTCTTTTTGATTATGACACAGAAACGTATGTCGGTGTGTTCCACTAGAACGACAAAGGAGTTTGCGTTGTTCAAATGATATTATGCTTCTGAAGGGGAAGCGTGAAAAAAAAAATACTGTATATAGTACACGGGGAAGTATTTGTCCAATAACTCCTGACACGAGAGTGTGCATGATAATAGTGGAGCAGTTGTTCTCGCTGATCAAACACAACAGGCGAGTTGGGATTATGATTATTATTCCTAATTGTGATGGGAGCTCTTTAATAGTCTTGATTATTGTTTGCGAGGCACCAATTTTTCCAGGTTAAGGAGACAAAAGCAAAGGGTGAATTAAATTAGGAGGTTGTGGTGTGTGTCTACATGAGTTGCTGTGTTGTTGTCTGAGCCTGATCTTCTATTCTGATAAGTACTATATTGCTAATGTCACAGATTTAACAGTGGATGTAGCATTTATAGATTTAATCAAGCAGAATCATACCTGCAGTGTGACCACAGGGATGGTCCAGGGGTGGGGGCACAGGCCGCCCCCAAAATCTGACTTCCCACTCCTGCCAGTGTCAGACAGTGGTAGGTATTTTGCTCATGATTAAAAATGAATGTGAAACCTTCAGCACAACCCCATTTGAGGACTGAATAAATCACTATCATTATAAAAAATTTTAAAAAAAACAATAATTATTATTTCAGGTCATTTAACATTTACTCATATATTTTTGTCACAGTAGAATTTTGTAGCAGCAGGCAGATTATCTCTGCAAGGGATGAATTTTCTTTTGTTTCTATTGTGTCTATATGGAGTTAACATTTGTAGAACATCTCTTAACTCACTTTTGAACTGTGCTACCCTTTACGAGCATGTGCCCCCTCCTGGACATCCTGTTAAAAGCATAATTGAGCCCTCATAATAAACATGATGTTAAAAAATAAACAATATTTCACTATTATGAAAAATGAATCATATTGTAGATGAAGTGTACTGGTTTAGGGACAGTAGGATAAAGGAAACAACACCTGTACAAAACTCACATGAGTTCCAAAGTTTGGATTTGCTATCTTGCAGGTTTTAACTTACTGCTTACTTTTACTTATTCAAGTCTATTGTAATTTTAAATATAAAAATAGAAGCTGTATGATTATGGAGAAGCTGCTTGTCACAGGGTGAAGAGCTGCAGCTGGTCAGGGAGGCACTGCGAAGTTTGAGGGACAGTTTCTCTGGCCATGACCCCCAGCACCACACTCTGGACACCTTGGAGCAGGGTGTGTCCAGCCTCATGGATCGATTACACTCCTTGGACACCCAGCGCAGGCAGGACAGAGGGGTACACACTCTGACACAGACACACACCAGAGTAAATATACAAAGCAGCAACACATCTGTCACCTGATGAATGATGAGTCAACAACAAATGACATGTGACTGTTGAATGCGAGTAATTGGTTCTTCTTCCAGGAGGAATTTAAATCACCGGGACGTAGAGCCAACTCAACAGACCGTGACTCCTGGCCGCAGAGCTCAAGTGAGATAAACAAAATCCTTGTGTTCTTTTGGATTTGTCATCCTCTCCAACATCTCATCTCTGGCTTTTGAATCAAATTGTGCTGTTCAGTTCCACTGCAGTGTAGAGAGGACACTGTTGACTGTGAGCCTAGAGCCATTTTAGAGTCTGGTTGTGAAAAGCCTGTTTTTTTAATTGTTTCCAGAAATGGCACACTCACACAGCAGCCCGGGACTGGACACCGCCATCTCCACTAAAGTGCTCTACTTCACTGATCGTTCACTCACTCCGTTTCTGATTAACATCCCAAAAAGGTGATTTGAAAAAAGAAAACACTTTGTGCTGGCTTTATATAATGGTGCTTGTTTGTTCCCTCACTGTAGCGTGTATGATTCCTAAGCAAATTACTGTCTGGGTAAGAGCTGTATTTTTACACAACCAGACTGGGCTGTAAGTGTAGATGCTTCAGTGGCTGTGCTAGTTAAATGTTTATCCTAGACAGGCTTAATGCTTCTGTGGTTCTATGTTGTTTACACATGACATGACTGACAGTGTGTGTGTTTGTTTGTGTGTGTGCATGCACTTACAGGCTGGGTGAGGTGACACTGCGAGACTTTAAGGCCGCTGTAGACAGACAAGGCAGTTTCAGATACCACTTCAAGGCCCTTGACCCAGAGTTTGGCACAGTGAAAGAGGAGGTGGGTGTGGGAGTATAATTATACAGCACCGACGTCTTTTCACACCAGCTTTAGCATGCAAATGTAAAAAGCTACTTATAGAGTAAGATATACTAATAATAGGCATGCCTGCTCTGCATTTATGGGATGACTGTTTTCCATCCCAGAACATTTGATAACGCGGAGCAGTCATTTGCAGTTTCTGTCTGGACCTTTGTACATTATAGATGTGAGTCTCTCTTCAGTATGTAAATGCTGGACGTTGGTTATTCAGGTGTTCCAGGATGGAGCAGTCGTGCCTGGCTGGGAGGGAAAGATTGTGGCGTGGGTGGAGGAGGACCACGGAGAGAGGAGGTAGAGCCAGAGACCAGAGATCACCACTACAAACCTCAGTTGTTCCCACTGGACCAGGATTCCACAGATAATACTTGTGATGCCATAACAGAAAAGATGATATAAAATACACTTAACTGGGACCAATGGTTCTAACACCATCTCACTACCACGTTTTAAAAAGTGAATGTTTCATATGAAGATTTTAAGTTAACCTTTAGGTGGCACTTTTTTTGAAAGGATGCATATTAGATATTGTTTGCAGTGCATAAATGAGTATGTGGGACTACCAATTAATGGTCAGTAATGATACTTGAAACTCAAAGTTAATGTGATTTGTAATGAATAGCGTGATGAGCTGTGCTCTGAAAGCTGTAGTCAATGCATAGTATGCAAACCTTAAGATAAAAGTGTTTACTGACATTTTTCACATGTTCCAGATTGCCAAATAGTGATGTTGTTGTTCTGCATCAATTTTGATGTTTTAATAAACATGATTTATTGCATGGATTTATTATTTTTTGGTCAATTATTACCGTACGGAGGCGACAAGCACATAGTCATTATACACCTCCGCTTAAACACCCACACATTAATAAACAAAACACACATATTGTCATTAAAGTCCATTATATTTTTGGGTTGAGAATAAAATTTCGCTGCTGCACATCAACCCACACATGACACATTTGGTCCAAAAAACATTTGGGCAATGGAAGTGGTTAATTTTTCAGGAAGCTGCTTATTGTCTGTTGGCTTGACTTTTAATAGTTTACAGTGCGATGTGGTGTTTTTAGATTAAACAGCAGGAATTTAGTTTGTTTTGGTTATTTACTTTGAGGTATTCTCTGTCTCAGTTTCCTCGGCCCACCTCCAGCATCCTGTCTCTATAGATGTGCTTCTCCACTATGGCAAATGGTCACAAAACATCCACTCGCAAAGTCAGCCTTCGTTTCTTCTTGTTAAAGACGGCTGATGCAGTGTCTTCATTTACAGTTTTTGGAAACTCCAGAAGCAAATAGTAAAAATCCTCAGCCGCCAGTAATACGTCCTTCTGCGGAAAATGAAAGAAATGAGCACACTGTAACTCACAACAGCAGAAACAGGCCAATTATGTATTTTTTATGACATCCAACTATGCGATGACACACACTGGATTCTAAGGGGTTCATTATAACTTGGTTCAAGGGATTGTGTAACTGCTAACCTTAGAGATACTCAGCTGGCACTCTGACATGGAGCAAACTTTTGGCAGCTCCACTGTCAGCTCCATGCTGAGAGGAATTCCTGCTGTGTCAGTCTTCACTTCTAGTTGGTACTCTGGCTTCTGAGGCTGCACAAAAGTGCTGGAGATGACCTGAATCAAATCTTTCTTTTTGTGCTCTGCAGGTCTGCACATCATTTGGGCTTCTGGCTCCTTGTCTTGTTTCTCTGAACGCAGACAGGAGATCTGCTGTAAGAGGGTAGCAGGGCTCTGACTGGCTGTAAAAAGGAGAGCTATAGGTTATTAGGAACTGTGGTAGGAGGTGAAAGATGGTGCAAAATAAAGGACTTCTAACAGAAAGAGGTTTGTAGCTTATCAGGGTTCAAGACTTATTACTCTACCTGTGTCAGATTGTTTGAAGATGTTGGGCTGGAACCCAAGCCGGCGATGCAGGTCATCTGGGCTACTTTTTGGGCTACTGCTGACAACAGTGTACTCCTGAGATAATTTCATCCCATGCTGTTGCTGGACAAAGCTCAGAGCCAGCATATAGACATGACTAATCTCTTTTTTGTCCTTCTTACTTTCCTGTAACACTACAGGGTTTATCGCCACATCTAGCACAGTGTACAAGCCTGCAGAATGAAGACACACACAATTTACTGGTTTTCTTGTTTATATCATGTGACACAAAGGCCAGTTCTGTGGCTCGAAATGCAGCACAGCTCAGTCTTTTACCTTGATCTTTTTTTGTGTCTGTTTCCAGTTTTCCTGCACATAACGGTAATGGCTTGCTGGGATCCTGAGGTGCAGGCACACGTTTCCAGCTGCATATGTTGACATAGAGCAACCCCTTCTTGGGTTCCTGTTGAGGACACAGATGCACTCTCTGTAAAAACCCTGTCAAAAGATAACCTATCTATACAGGTGCGGTGTTTAGTAAAAGCCCACTCACAAATAAAAAATTTAAATGTAATTTTAAAGTACATAGGAAGTTGTATGTCTGCAGCACTTAATCAATTAATTGAACTAATTTAATTAAAATCATTTGATAGTTGTTATGTTGTGTTTAAATTTGGTCCCAAATTTGGTTTTTGATGTGATCTGTTGGACTCTGTTATGCTACAGGATTTATTATTTAAAAAAAGATGGTTGAACAGATGCTCCATGTATTACAGTTCTGTCACTTTGTGTATATCTGCACACCTGCCAACATAATGCCAAAAGCATTTTCAGCTCATTTACATAACATGTGGCCAAAAACAGTCAAAAAGTCAAAAATCTGAATTCAAACTGTGTGTACCTGTGAATAAAAACTGAACTGATTACAGAAGCTCAATATAAACCATCACAGCAAAAAGGTTTAAGAGAGTTAACTCGGAAAGTAAGTATTACCTTGAAAATAATTATTGATTACTACTGGAGAGTCGGCAACTAAAATGTAGAAATGTTTCTATATATATTTGATTGTGTTTTAAGAAACAGCTTTAATTGTTTCTGTGTATGCCAAGTGATTAATGAACACCTTAGACAAAACGGGCTACAACAGCTCTGTGAGGCGACAACACACAAACACCGGAGGTGACCGGAAGCTCCAGTCAGCAGGTTACTGAGCTGACTGGATCGGAGCCGGCGTTGATGAGACTCACCTGTGCTTCGCCAGCTTTGACCAAAATGTTGATGTTGATGTGGAGTCGCTGTCAAGACGTCCGAGCTACAACAAAGCTAACAAATAAGCTGTTACCTGTATTTCAGTGCGCAGACACGAGTCGAGCTGAGGTGGTGAAGTGAGCTCAGCTCCTTCTTTCATCTGTCTCTGGATGAACGTGCTGTAGGCTTCAGGGTCAGTTTCACAAAGATCATCCAGCATGGACCAAAACTGGCTGACTTGCTGCAAAACATCCTCTGTGCTGCCAGCGAAGGACATCTTAAGGTGACTGTTTTGGAGTTGGCAAATTCTTAGTTAAAGTTAACTTGGTAGCTAACCTAGCTAGCTGTTAGCCACTAACAAAACAACTAGCTTAGCGTCAACTAAGACAAACGGTGCAGTTTGTGAGTTTAATTATAGCAAGTTTGTCTATAGTGTTACAAACCAATGCTGCTGCCGAAATAGGCTCTCTATCTTAGAGGATATAGAACAGCTGTAATAAAATAGCTAGCTTTAATTTTAAATACTGTCAACTTAAAATAACACCTGACATTAGTTTAGCTAGTGTTGTCAGTTGCTATAGAAACTAGATGTGAGGAAACGCGTAGGCCACCTGGTGGTTAAACGTAGAACTGCAGCTTAATAATCACACCGGACACAGTTTTATAAGAAGCATAATTTATATTTAGTACATGAAAAATATAACGTAAAAATGCATTTGGATGTCTCCAGTCTGTCTTTATGTTAACATTATATAACGGACATTTAAAGTGAAAATATTAACTAAAAATATGATCTTTTTCAAATATGTCAAATAGTAATATCTGCAGCATCCTTTGCTTGATGTGTGAGTCTTCATGAGTAATTCTGCAAAGAGCAAAAACAATTATTAGCAATCAGTGTAAAAAAAAAAAAACATCATTATATTCCATTGTGTTCCTTCCTTGCAGATAATTGAAAAAGACCTATTGTAATTCAAGATCGTATCCATAATAACCTGTGTTTTGACAGCTGACCATATGTTTTGTATGTAATTTGGTTGCGTCTTTTCACAGGATTTCTAAAATATCTGTCTACCTCAATCATGTCATAGATCCAGCCTAAGAATTCAGCCACTTTGGTGTAAACTCCAGGGTGGTTGGGCTCTGCACAGCCTGTCCCCCAGCTGACGACCCCTAGGAGCCTCCACACATTTTCATCCTGGCAAACCAGGGGACCCCCACTGTCCCCCTGAAGAGGTAAACATAAACACTGTTCATTACAGACTGGCCCAGCTCTCACTAAGGTGCCATATCACCATAAACAAATGGCAGATAAGAGGTTGAACCTTTAACACGCCTCTGCATGGTACTGTTCAAAACATACATCTGACCTGACAAGCATCCACCTTTCCCTCTGTGTATCCAGCACAAAGCATCCGTGGCGTGATCTCTCCATTGTACATGCAGGAGCTGTTACACTTTTTTGTGCTTATTAGGGGAACTGGCGCCTCTTTCAGGGTGTCAGGTGAGTGAACTGAAAGCAAAAACACATATTTAAAGCTCATGTGTCAGTACATCAAGCACACCCAGACATCATGTTTGAACAGACATGCAGTGGATGCAAATTAGTTTCAGAGCATTATTTTGTCTTACCACCATCAGGCTGTGTATACCCCCATCCAGAAATCCAGCATTGTGTACCTCCTGGAAGATCATAGTCATACTGAGGCAAGCAGACAGGTCTGATTGTATCTAGGTAAAGGGATAAAGGAACTTTTTCAGGTTGAAATATGATCATTTATAATTCACAATCATCTAGTTATTAGGGCTTCTCTTCTGCACTCTGTGAGAGACATACAGCTACATTTGCAGGATGTACTCTCAAAATGATTGGGTTTTCAAATCATTGCTAATCTGTCCCCTTCCTCTCATATGTGTGCTGCTTACTGCTACCTCACTCAGTTGTTTGACCTTTACTGTGCACACTGGTGTATGTGCAGAGTTTGACACTAGAAGTTGATTTCATGTTCATGTTGTAAGAGAGGCCTCAATCTCTCAGCTTAGAAAATTTACAAACTAGAATAATTTTGACATGCCGATTCTGCTCCAGTATGCAACTTACAGAACCTTAACTTCAAACATGTGCACATATACTGTACTGTGAATGGACATGACAGTAAAGTAGTTTTGTCTCAGGCACAAACTATTACTTAAAACAGTGTCATTTCACAAAACAGGATTGGAGGGTATCTTTAGCCTTGGTGAGGTTGTAAGCTTATGTTTGAACTGTATGTTCTGTAAGATGTCGTGGGGCTGAGGGGGGAGTTTCAGTTATGGTGCAACATATGTATATATTGTTGTTTATTCATGTTAGAGAAGTTAGTGCTCCCCAAACACAAGGCAGGGTTTTTCATTCTTTAAAAAAGGATAATGCAGCCACTTTTGTGGTGGTCTGATGGCTTGTTTGCTGAAATATATGATAGCTGAAGAAAATAAAATGGTTACCTGAGGCCCTAATATTGAACTATATAGTTGTTCTGAACTGCTGCTATCTGAGCTTCTACAGTAGATTGTGTGTAAAACCTGACAAGAGGCTCCCAGACAGACCTGAGAAATTAAATGGTGTCCGCAGTTTTATCAAGGCTATATCGCTATCATGGCTCCTGTGGTTGTAGTTCTTGTTGTAGATGATCTTCTCCACAGCATATCCTGTGTGCTGAGCCATTTTAGCTGAGCTGCGGGTGACGATACCAGCGTAGACAACCCAGCTGGACACCTGAGGCAGCCTGTAGCTGACATTTGATGAATGAGGGGAGAAGTTAGATACACATACACTAAGAGAGGACTATCATGTGTCCAGCGTGAATTTAGTGCTCATAAGGTTGGCAGTTTTACTTGTGCACACAGTGGGCAGCTGTGACTACCCATTGACTTGTGATGATGGAGCCTCCGCAGGTGTGACGGTTGCTGTAGTAGAGACTGACTTGCCAGGGCCACCTGCCCAGTGGGGCCTCAACTCCACCGATTATCCTGGGCAACTTTGCTCGTGTCCCACACTCTACAAAGAGATCCATTCATTAAATAGGAGTTGAATTGGTTTGTCAGAAAGTGCTGCAGCAAGTGGCATCATCCACTCTTTGTGCCTCTGACATAAAGCCTCTTCTAACAATTATAACTTCAGGGCTTTGAGTTTCGTGCAAAGTCAAACAAAAAGTTAAGTTTAATTTGCTCACCAAAACACTGCAAAGCAATAACCTTCCCTGTGAGACAGCTCCCCCTAAATGAAAATAAATTGGTTAAGTAATGATGCATAATTAATTTGTTAGTGGCCACAATTTTCTCTGCATCGTTATGATTATAAAAGTATGTATGACAAATTGCTTTACTTGAATTGCCACATATTTTCCAGAGTGCTCTTCTGTTCTGAGGTAATTTGTATGAAGCCATCAGCGTAGTTTGGCCCGATATCCGTTAGATTCACTCCCTTATGCTTGGTCAGTCTGGTAAGAGAGCGTATGCAAAATTGGCGGAAGTGAGCAATAAGATAATTTCAAATTCATAGGATGTGAAGAAGGATTGAAAATTGGGTATTAGCAGATTATAAATAAGCTCAGCCTTCACCCCTGGCAAAGCTGGCTATAAGTCAGTAAGCGGGTGTCCAGCTTTCATCAGTGTTAAGGGCTAAGGTGGTGTGTGTGGTCCTGGTAGGATTGCAAACCTGAGATAACCCAGCTGTCTGCAAACCAGTGTTCCCAGTGAAGAGTTCCACCGCTCATAGCACACCGGCAGCCAGGTGGGAAGCTTCCCCAACTGGATCTCGAGTATGGAGTTCTCCGGGCTGATTCTGTAAAACACTGTATCTGATTGATTGAAAATCCCTCCAGAGACAAGCTCTCAGTCAACAGTAATGAACAAGCCTTATTTACATTTGGCTGATGCTTTTAACCAGAGGGACTTACAAGGTTCGAGGCAAAGGCAGGGTTAGTTTAGGGGGGTCTTGCCTAAGGACCCCTACTGAAGGTAGGTAGAGTAGGGTAGGGTAGGCTACAGCTGGGATTCGAACCCCACATGAAGGACAATGATCTGACCACTACACTATCCAGCCTCTTCTGTGAGTGGCAGATAATTAAGAAATACACAAGCATCTATGCTAATGTAGTCAATGCAAACAGATCATTATGTGTGATGTTTTTATGTCAGTCAATAGGCATCTCTCAAGAGTGAGCAAAAGACAAGAAGCTGTCATTGAATGATAAGTTTTCTTCTGTTCAACTAAAAATCACTTCACATGCAAACCATGACCCTGTATAATAAATAGCATGTCAGTAAGATAAATAACTAAACAACGGTGCACTCTTTGTTAATTCAGAAAAACAATACCAAATAAAGCAGTAAACGCAGACCTTTCCTGGGATCAGAGTTCGAAATATCTTCCGTCACATTGCAGAAAGATGTCTCCTTTGTGTCCCCAAGTCCCACTGGACTTTGGGAGGAGGAAGGCCTCAGCAGAAGTTTGACTGTATGTGGTAAAGATATAGTTGGCTCATTTAATCACAAACGATGGCGTGCTCTTTGTTTTCGGAGGTACAGATAATCAGCATTAGTACACATAGCACAGCAGACGAAGCCACTATTGTAAAGCATTAAAAATATTACAATGCAAAAGAGAAAAGAGGAAACTAATAAAATGTTTTCATTGCTGGCAGTGCTGCAGATTAGGGGAAAAAAGGCCAACATTATTATTATTTTTCACCAGCTCTAAAATCTTCCCTGAAGGTCCTATGAGAGGCAATTAAAATCACAAAAATGACTCTGACTTTTACTCCTTAATATTGGTCATGCCCCAGAAACACTGGATCTTACAAGTCAATTTCCTCCTAACAGTGACTTGAATTTGTAAAATTGATGAAGTGCCTTTTTAATGTATTCCCCCAATTCGAAGTGGTCTTTGAATATTTTGATGAGTCCAAGTAATTAATTGATTCATTTCAGAAAATGAACACCAGATTAATCAGTAATAAAAATAATTGTTGGTTGCTAATTTTTAAACTTTTAAATGCTCGTACTGGATTGGTCTCAGAAATCCAGCACAGACAAAGCCACTTCAGTAGAGCAATGAATATTACGATGCAGAAGAGAAAAGAGCAAAGTATTGAACATTTTTCATCACACACGGTGCTGTGGACAAAAAAAGCAACATTATTATTATTTTCTTTCTGGTTGAAGGTGCTCTGAGAGGCAATTAAAAACACAAACATTACACTGACTTTTAGTCCTTAATATTGGCCAAGCTCCAGAACCACTGGATCTTACAAGTCAATGTCAAACACTGACGGGAATTGTGCCTCTTTCCCAATTTTTAGCCATTATCCAGATATTAAGGTTCTTTATTATTAAAACCATACCTCCCAAAATATTGGTCATGTATAAACCTCATGTTATGGTACTGTATGTTATTGCCTGATTAATTATTAACCATTTTAGTTATTTAAAACGCCTTACATTCAGTGGTTCCAGATTTTCAAATAAGTAAATCTGCTACAGTATGTTTCAGAGCTTTTAAATGCTAATACTGGATTTCTGAGGCCAATACAATATCAGTCAGGCTCCACTGTACAAAGCAGCCCTAAAGAAAATGCACAGAACCTCGAGTAGATAAAACTAGACATTTGCACATTGATTTTCAGTTCCTGGTTACTGTTAAGCTCATTAAGTGATTCTTTCTCAGACACTGTGACTCACCTAGAAACCAGACACCTACAGCTAAGCCTCCCAGGAGTCCAACTGCACACACTGCTGCCAGCACCCTCACAAGCCTGTGAGCTAAAGCAACAGTTAAGACTGGAGTTAATGCCTTCTGATCCCAGAAATGAGCTCACAAGAATTATTAAATGTCAGCTGTTACATATATATAGCACAGTGACACACAGCACTGAGGCTGAGGCAGAAATTAATAAGCCATATCCTGTAAAGCATGAAACGAAAGAGTTAAAAAGCAAATCTACATAGTGGCGTTTTTATAAGAAAGTGCTTTACTGCACTTATCACTACACTGCAGAGGATTTGATTTAGTCTTAATTAGACTTGTTTTTTACATTTGTAGCACCTTTTCAACAGGTCTGTTGTTTACTGCATTAATGAAGCAGGACTGTTGCTGTAGCCTAATGTGAGATGCTCATCAGGTGGTGCACTGCGGGAGCTTACCGTAAGTCGTCGAATGGATCCCTTTTAACCAGCCCTGCACTGCCTTGGTCTCTGCAGCTCCAGCTGTTTTCCCTGAGTGAATCGCAGGACTGACAGCCGCTGGGTTCTCAATCACTGATAACGTGTCTCCATCAGGACTCTACAAGAATTACAGAAGTCACGTCAGGCCTCATTTACACCTCGTTCCTATCTGATAAAGTTTTGGCCAGTTTGTGCCAAAAACTTCCTGCTGACAGTCTGATCCTCGACAGTGCACCTGTCACACTCAGTCAAACTTAATTAGGAGCACTGTAATCCTCGATCGTAGCCACCACTGACCAGTCCAGATGTACAGAGTCAGAGCTACACGTGTGTACAGGTGTGTGCGTCATATCTCCTCAGTGAGTGAGTTATAATGAGCAACCTGAAGCCTGATCATGTCTGTTTTGTGTCTTGTGTTACACATTTTGATTTGAGGTTAAAACACATTTTCTGTTCCTGTCAGTTTTCAGTGTTTTTTTTTTTCCTCAATCTGCAGGTGTGTGTGTGTGTGTGTTTATACTATCCGAGGAGCAGCTGTTTCTATAAGCAACATATTGAGAGTAATTATAATAAAGCCCTACATAGATGTGAAATGCAGACTTGGTATTATACAATTACAGAAGGAATCTACCCATCTTTTCTATACCATCTGCTCTTTTGTATTACTGTAGCACTTCAGTGAAGCTAAACATGTAGCTACAGTGTAATTTTAGCATCAGGAATTTGCATGAGTTGTATATAGTGCAGGAGCAGTTTAGAAGTTTACTACAGCTGTACAAACTGGGTCACATGATGGATATGGATTATAAAAAAGTAATCCATAAGGAAATAAAAAATGCTAGAAACAAGTGTAATACAACGTAGAACTAAGTAGTACATGTGTAAACACCAGCTGTTACTGTATTTGGTGAAGGTGACAGTGTGAAAGAGATGTTGTTGCTTATATTAGACAGATGGACTAATGTGTAGTGAGTATTTAGTCTCCCTGCTCTTACCATGTTTCCCTTGTGTACAGTCCGGAGGAAAAAACAGCGGTGTCCGTGTTCATCTGTAGGCCAGTGCTGGACGCAGACAGGTCTGTCCCGCTCGCAGTTGATGCACCTTTTGCCATTTAACAGAATGCAACTCTGGATTTTCCCTTCACAAAGAGACAATGAGGTCAGCAGTGGTGCAGAGAATGAGGCTGTTGTTTGTCCACCGGGTCATGGGGCCTGTGGAAGCAAACTGAACCAGGTCTTTGTATGAGGGAGCATCTCCAGAGATACCTCCGAGCCGACTATTGATAGGACACTGGGGGGTTGCTAGGTAACACTTTGTACCTGTGCCAAAAGATTGTCCATTTTCACCTGAGACATGTTATTACCTGACAGTTTGTAGGTTCTGAGAGAAGGTCATTATTGCAGATTGTTGAAAAGTCTCATGTCATATCAATCCCCGTCATTTGGAATCCAAAGCTATCATCTCTCAACACTCAAGAACAAAATGAAGTCTGTTCTGTGAGACTGCTGACAGATGAGACTTTCTCTTCTGTCTTCGCTCTTTTAACCAGCTCACAGTTGGACTGATTTGTTTGACAATATTGTTTTTCTGCATTTGAAATAACTTCTTTGTTTCAGGTGCAGTAGAAGGAAAAAATCATTAACTCTGAAAATAGTGAAAACAATTAATAACTGAAAGTGAGAAAATCTAATGATAGTGTTAATTTGAAGATGGTGAGAAAATAGCTTGAACTCTGACACATACGAGATCAAAGCCTGTCTTCTCTTTGTTTCCTGAAAGATCTACTGACATCATATTGAAAAGAAATAAGAACTAGCTAAAGGAAGGACACATACAGGTTATTTATGCGTTTCCCATATGCAGTGTGTAGGTCCAGGTAAAGAGAACGACTACCAGCATGAAGATTCCTCCTCACCTGTCTGCACAGGCCAAATCCAAGAAATGACAGATCAGTTTGACTCATCTATCTGGTGTCATATGGAATAATTTGGAAATCAAACACAAAGTAATTAAGTACCATTGCAGCAGTAGCATGAATTGCATGTGATGAACCAGCAGCTGAAATTCATATTACCAGGGTTGTAAGGTTAATAATGTTTGATAAATTAGGATTGTGCTGAATAGATCTGTAGATGCAAACAGGAGAGCAAGGAGAACATTGCTGTTGTCATTTTCACGGGGATTTGATGTCTCCCTCTTCTGGTGAAATCTGTTATCTCAAACAGTTTAGTAAACAGTTATTTACATATTTGCCAATCACTTTGTGAAGATGAATAAAGTTATATTTATTCATGAAGTGTGTGTGTGTGTGTATCAGATTAGTGTTTCATCTGTGTACTGTATCCCCTATATATCATATTAAAGATTCGTCTTAACCATAACAGTTTATATGTTTGTATAGTCTGTTTTTTATTTATTGTGTTGATTTATTGTTGATTGTACAGTGTCCTTGAGTATTATTATTATTATTATTATTATTATTATTATTATTATTATTATTATTATATTTTATGCAGTCTAGTGGTCAGAGTTTTAATGCCTTTTTGTATTGAGCTCTTTTATAGAGATGTTTATTCAACTTAATAGTAATTTTGGATGCATGGTTTCTTGTGATGTTTAGATGTGTTTTATATGTAGCACTGAAGTGAATAATTAGTTGGAAAGAAAGTGAACAATTCTGATGAATAGTCATTTTAAAGGACACATTTTCAGATCGGTCTTAAAAGGATGTACAGGTGCCTTTATGAACATTGAAAATGGCATAAATAAGAGGACAGAAGACTAATAATACTATAGGATCTCTGAATAGAAACAATGAAAACACTCAGACTGATTTTAGACGTATCAGTAGAGAGGCAACATGTGAATATCAATCTCTTTCATAATGTAGGGCAGACAATAGTAAATGCTCGACCACCTTTTGATTTTTAACTGGGAGTGTGGAGAGGAAAGCAGGATTTCATCAGCACATCTGTGGAGGAAGGAACTTTTACAAACCTTGCAATGCTTTGAAAAACAAAGAAATTGTTTAAATCAATTCTGCACTTCACTTGTAACTGGTGAAGAGAGGATAGTCCTTGGTTTTAGTGAGCAGTCTGGCTGCAGCTGCAGGTGAGATTAGGCTGACTGACTGATCCCTACTGTACACAATTGGTGCTTAGCAGCATGAACGATAATCTCCAGATGTTTGATTTGCAACCTAACTCAAATAATGCAGTTCAATTTACAAGAGGTTGAAGATTGTTGACATGGAGGGTAACTAAAAGATCTGACCGCACAGGTTTGTCGCGACATCAGGGTTTATTTTCAAAGCCTATATACCATGTACTTAATGTACTGCTAAAATGGATGGGGGGAGTGGGGGGGCCAGTAAAGAATTTGGCTGATCATATGAAGTCTGAAAACTGTTGAGAAATCTCACTTTTAACAAAAATCGCTCTAAATGTATAATAGGTCAAAAGGCAGAGCACAACTGTGAATGTCCCCGTCGCTAATAATTCTACTGCTACGGATGTCTGAGCGTTATGTATACAAAAGTATACCAAATTCTGAAATTTACCAGAAATGCTTCAAAAATAATAGTGAAACTCAGTGAGTTGAACAGTTTGATAAAATCCTAGAAACACACTTCTGTCAGTAAAACACAGTACAGCTCAACCACACCATAAACTACAACCTGCAAAATGATCATAAAGGTAAATCAACACCTCTTGGAAAACAATAAAAACTTAACAACGTGAGCTTATAAGGTAGATTTTATAGCAGAAGCTCTTGTAAAAGACTGCCTAGTAAGTAGTAAATTCACTTTTCACAGTCGTACATTTAATGTGAATTTATTCCAAATGTATGTATTTTTAGAAATGGTCTGTTATTTATTAAAAATGAAAAACTGAAGCCTCTTAGTCACAGATGACCCAGTGTGAACCAGAGTCTGTGGCTCCACTATGAAGAGGCTGGCTGTGGCCCAGTTTGGAGCAGTATCTGTCTCTCTGTGCTCTGAGGGGGAAGCAGGCTCCCTGTGTGGTGTAGTGAGATTTGATCAGCTCCACTCTTGTCTCAGCTATTAGTATCCAAACCTTGAGCATCAGATGGGGCCTCACAGTCTCTGCTCTGAAATTGGACAGAAGAAGGGGAGGCTTCTCTTCAGGGTTTAGATGTTTAGCCTGACAGCTGTTTGCCAAAGACCAGTCCAGCAAGTCATTTAAAACTGATTCGTGTATGTGTGGGCTGTCATGTAAGTCGTGCTCGATGCAGTTAGTTGTTTAACACTATATGGAAGTGGATAGAGTTACAGTCATATATAGTAATAAGATGTTACCAGAATTATCTGTACAGGTCTTGTTAGCCAGTTTTCTTGCTCGTATGAAATTGTGTTTATTTGGTGTGAATCCACTTTGATCAATGACTGCCTAAAGTCTGAACACATGGTCATTTTCAGATGATGGGTGTGCTGGGCCCTTACTGCAGCTGCGTTCCGTGCCTGCTTGCTATAATACTCAGTCTGGATGCAGGCCTTAAATAGACCTAACTGTATGTATGTGTGAAATGAGTATTTTTTTCTATTATGTGAATCTATGTGCATCAGATTTATATGGTCAAAAGTTACTAATTGGATCCTTAACTTTTCTAAAGCATAAATGCCATGCACGCTTGCACCGTCAGGAGATAGTCGTGCCCACTGAAAGCTGTCCAGGTCATGATGCAGCACAGGGTAAGGGCAGAAACCAGTGATCTATGCCCCTTCTATTTCAACAGACACACTCGCACACACTGATTGCCTGGCTCTCTCTCTCTTTGTACTTCAGTAATTGTATTGCTCTGCTGGCTGCCAGCGATCTCTGTCTTCTGTGGAGCAGTAAATCCTTTGTTCTTGAGCCATTGCAACAGTCTGAGCTGCATGTCAGCTGCGGTAGCATACTGCCCTCATGTGGTACACTTTAGCACCTTCATTTAGGGTCTGCTGAGGAAATAAAAGCTGTAATCATTTTGTGTAATTATTCGTGTGCATCCCAAACCCCAAAGTTTAAAACGTTTCTTATCTTATTAAATGCTCATAAAGACTTTTCTCTTCTTGAAAATGTTGAATGCATTGGTCTACACTGATGACAAGAGGAGGAGAGAAGTTCAGTCGCAGTTTTCTAGAGCATCTCTGTTGGACCATTTTTGTTTTTTAGGAATAAAAAGTAATAACTATTTTAATTTAGGTGTTTAATTGTGCAGCATATTGTAATTACAGGACAACATTTGAGTGCTCAAAGCACGAGTGTTGTCTCACCATAGCTGCTAAATGGTATGCAGTTGTGTCTGGATTGAAAGTGGCAGGATGAATAAATAGCTGTCATGTATGTGTTTGTGTCTTGTCTTGTAGAGGCTAATGATAGGGAGGGTGGGTAAGAGCAGAGCTGCTCCCCACCAGATGGTGGCTAATGTGGTTTGCTTTAGCTGCCCACCACGCTCACTCTCATTAAACAGAAGAGATTACATTAACACTGACTCCCACTCAATCTGCTCCTCAGCTGAGCGCAGCTTTGGACTGTAGACAAGGTTCATATTGGTGGTGGTGGGGGGGGGTTACAGAGGTGATTGTCGTTTTTCACAGAGTCAAAATTACATATTTGCTCTAAAACTAAATTAATTTTCTCATTAAGGAAATGAAAGTTGGAGAGAAAATTACAAAGAAATGCTTAAGACCAGGGATCAACTACAAACATTTCAAAGCTTGTTTTCTTATTTTTTTTAAACTGTAGTTGACTCTCTTGTTGCTCTCAAGAAGCTCAACTCTCATGTGCTCTGGTTATGAGTTCAGTGTTTAACATATCACAGTGAATCTACCATGAATCTGTCAGGTTATGACAAAAAAAAATAAAAAATACAAAAAAAATAAAAATAAAGAAACAATGAACAATAAAGTCAATTATAAATTAAGATAATTATGTATTTATGAATTCATATTAAAATGAATCTGCCCATTGGAATGGATGAAGTTGATGATGTTAACAGGGTTTCTCCTCTGAACTTGCAGTTCAAGATATTTTATGTGTTGTCTCTTCTCAGAATCTACACAAGTCCTTCAGGCTCCTATTATTGTCATATTGTTGTTCAAATATATTTGAATCATGCCTTGTGCATTTGCCCTCCTACAATCTGAGGAGTTTAAGTTTGACATCCTCCCTTTGTAAAACACAGCAAATCAACTTGCAGCCCCCTCAACAGTCAAATATCTGTAAATTGTGACCTCTACAGGCACAAAGTGATTCTTTCCTGGTTGTTCACTTTGAAGACACATTTTTAGACCATGGGCCTGCACCACATCATACTAACTTTGGGCTCAGTTTGGGTTTTCCGTAACACGAAACTGGCTCAGTCTTAATTGGGCCAGATCACTGTGGCACCGTATGCTGCAGGGCTAACATGCACCGTAGCAGATTAACTGAGTCGCCGTTCAAACAAGATCGAATAGGCTAAATCAGTCAGATTGATTTGTTTCAGACTTTCTTTGGTCACTGTGGTTTTATCATTAAATAACTACATAATGATATTTATGTAGTTTATGTAGAAATTAGTATTTCATATCTGGTTCTAATGATTTTCTTGTTAATAATGTTACTAACACCTTATGTTACACTGCTGTGAAGGATAATGTGTTTAAGGCCTGCTAGATGACCTGATCAGTTCACACAACCTCCTTTTGGGCATCAGTGGTGTGAAATATTTTTCTTCTAATAACATTTAAACACACACACACACCATGTATTCAGTGTTTTTACTGTTGTTCAACAGAAACAATGTAGGCTTGGTGGAAAGTAAGTGAATGGAGTCAAATACTGTCGCTGAAATAAAATGTAAATCATCCTTGTGAAAACTGAGTGAGCTGGAAAAACTCAAAGCACTAGAAAATAAGAGAGCATAATCATTGTAGAGAGAAACTGTAAACACTGCAGGCTGGAATTTAGCTGACGGGGTTGAAGTCATATAGCTAGGAAATAGATTACACAATAAAACATCCACAGCGTACGCAGAGACGGCTTTATGGGAAAATGAAGATAGAGAAGGAAACCAAAGGAAAACATGCAGTGGTCCAATAACCTGTTAAATCACCAAGGCATTAAGCAAACATTAAACAAAAAGCCTAGCATCACAAAACGTACAGTATGCTGTCAGCACTTGTAATTAAGAGGTCTCACTTTTACTGTGCTGTGCAGGGAGCAATGGCAGACCTCATAAAGTGATTCTTAGCTCCTTTCACATATGGGATAAAACAAGCCAGCTGTGGCTCTGGCAGCGTGCCATCAGAGGTCACCACCGAGTCTGGAGTCACTCCAGATGTTTTCAAGTAGCCCAGATGACACATAAACTCTATAAACAGCTTGAGGCTATGAAGGTTTGTGGCAGGAGCCAATAAACTGTTAAGAGGGATCACCAGCACGGCCTTTGTCCAGATGATGACCAGAGCTACAGCAGCACTGCAAAAGTGAAATGTCCAGGCTGAATTAGGACCCCAGGGTGTGGAGAGAGAGAGAGCAGAGTTAGACCAGATATGTGCATACGGCACGTCAGTGGTTGGCAGGATGGATGGATATAATGTATTGGACAAATGAATGAGATGGTTGATTGATTACATCATAAATACACTAATTCAGTACTCAAGTCAAAGTACTTTCTGAAGAAATATTAAAGATAAAGATATTTTAAGCAATGCTGAATTCCATGCTGTAACATGCAGTAAATGTCTAGTTCAGATTAGTTTGACAAACTTTGAAAGGTGAAAATTATGGAAAAGAAATGTTTAGTATTTAATAAAAAAAAACAAGTCTAGAGATCTGGGTTATCTAATAACTTCAAATCAACACGATGGTAAAGGTGGAGCTGATCTTAACCAGTTTATGTACTGACAGGTGGTTATTCATAATAATCCAGAATTTATTAGTGGATTCGATTTTATAAGATAAAACAACCAACAACCAAAGAAAGTGTAGTAAAAATTACAGAACTGCAGTAGAGATGGAAATACTCGAGGTACTTTAAAACACAATATACAAATACGTACAGTACTTGACTAAATGTACTTTGTCACGACCACAGGTAAAAATTATGAAAGTTAAAGTAGTGAATACACAGTAATGTAATATTGGTCTTGACCAGATACTTTATGTGTGTTTGTATTATTAACTGTTGAACTCAGCGACGTACAGCTCGTCAGACAGAAAGAGGCTGAGCGTCATTACTGAATCCAGGAAGCTGAAACAGCAGGCAAATGACACAGGATGCATAAAATAGTAAATGGTTTTATTCTTTTTTTAACCATGCCACCGAACACTGACGCATACAGAGTTGTGCCTGAATCCACACTGAGAAAACACTTTCACACACTATGTTACAAAGCTGTAATGAAGAGGGGGGAGGGGGTTTACTGCACACATGGCAAGAAGAGCAACCCTGATTGGACACCAGGTCGAGCTTTGATCTGGCCCTGAGGTAGACAGACATTGACATAATCTAAACAATGCTAATCACATCCTTCTAGGACACATCAAATAAAAGGACATCTGCATTATCACAACATAGAAAGATCAAAGAAAAAACCCTTTTCAAACAAAAGTGCTCTATTTCTTTTGGTCCACCGAGGAAAACCATTTATAGTGCATGTCCATGTAGAATAGATACAGTGAATGTGTTTTCATGGCACTGAGTGTTGTTGGCTACTTAAGAAGGCATTGGTAATGCCCACAGACGCCAAGATTCGCTATACACACGGTTTTCTTCTAAAGATTTCAGTCCACTGTCACTTTGAAGGGAACAATTTGAGACAAGCGTGTACTTTTACATCAAAATTGCTTGGAACTTGCATCAGAGTACCAGCCACTATCACAGTATGTTGCTTCCAGTTGCAATGTTGAGACAAAGTGGATCTACATGGCAGTCTATCTTTAATTAAGTAACAATAAACAAACACCCAGAAACGACTACCAATAGCACAGACCCATGTAGTCAAGCACATCGATGCTCTACTTATAAAAGAGGCACGAGGGAGGGATCTTAACCAAATCAGACTTATAAAACACACACGTTTAGATGTTTCTCAAATCATACCAAATGTAAACAGATAGCAAATTACTGGAATACAAAAATACAACATGTTTAAATCTATAAGGCCCGTGTTAGGCTCACATAAGGGAATAACATATCAAGACGGTTTGTACATTACAGCTACTCTACAACTGACAATAACCTGCTCATAGTGATTCAATGTCAGAATTTTCTTCTTGTGTTTTGTAAAAAAAACAAAAAAAACAACAAAACACCTTTTTGTTTTCTTCAATTTTCTCCTAGAAAATTCTGATTCAGTGATTTTTATAAGACATCTATATATAGTAATGATAAAAAACTACACATAAAAGCCATGTCGAGGCTCTTCGCATTTTTTTTTTTTACACAGTTTGACCATGTACATTATGATGTATTTGTTAGAAAACGCAAACTACAGATGGATGAATAATTTGCAGTGGGTTTAAAACTAAATGAGGAGAGGTAGAGCTCGCTCTACTCGAAATCATCCCAGGAGACGCAGACTGTGTGATGAAAACCAGCACATATTTGGTAACAAATAAACAACATATAAATAGCAAAACCTATTGCATTGCAAGAGAAACTCAAATTGTGAGCCAGCTACCTCAAAACAATAACACCCCCGCCGCAAGAAAAGACAAGGCAATTAAAGAGATCAAGCTTATGAGGTCAAAACGTGGCAGCCATTCAAGTAAAACATGCAGAAAATAAACAACTCCAAAACAAAAATCCAACAGCAGAAAGAAGGGGTGTGTGTGTGTGTGTGTGTGTGTGAGTGAGAGTGGGGGTGGAACTGAAAACTGAAGTCACAGAAAATTAGGAAATTAGAAGAGAAACTGTTGCAAAGTTCAGCCAATCAAACCTTTGTGGAATCATTTTCAACATCTACTGCAAAATCCTAGAATTTGACACAGGTTGCCTGATGGTTTGGCAAACGATCAGAAAGCTGCTACACACACGGGTCAGCAGCCGCAGCCACTGTGGCATCGATTTGAACCACAGACGAGCCAATAGAGATACATTACTTATCAAAACTGTGTGTGTGTGTGTGTGTGTGTGTGTGTGTGTGTGTGTGTGTGTGTGTGTGTGTGTGCGTGTGTGTGTGTGTGTGTGCACTAGGGCTCAAACCATATATGGAACTGTTCACAATTTTGATGATCAATTACTGTCTTAGTCATTTTTTGCATGGAACGATGGTGTGTTTACTGCCTCTGGAAATGTGAAACTCTGCTGCTTTTCTGTGTTTTAAATATTTGAAACTGATTCTCTTCAAACTCGACGGTTGCTCGGACAAAATAAGTTTCTTTAAAGGTGTCACCTTGGCTACATTCACATGACAGGACTTAATGCTCACTTCCATTTCATGATTCATGTTTGCAAGCTCCAGATTGATCCTAAACTGCCACACAGATGCAGATTTAACAAAAATGTTTTTATCCCAAACTGTAATTTTCTTCCAGTTTGGCTTGAATGGAAGTTTCTCCATTAACATGGAGCATATCTGAAACTTCCTCATCTCTCTGTTCTCCTGTGTGTCTGTTGTTGCTCTCCTCTGTGTTTGCTTCTACTAGAGTGTGAGGTCCTGACACCGACTGGTGACAACAGGAAATATGTGCATGTGACGCTAAGAAAAAAAAATCACATTAATTTCAATCTGACCATTCAGACAGCTGTCGCATTTTCATGGAGCGCATATGAACCAGATCCAGGACCAAAAATAAAAGTGGCCCAGATATGATTTGAAAAAATCTGGTTTGGTTTGTTTACACTTCTGTAAAAGAAAAATCTGATCTGAATCACTGGCAGGCAAAAGATTTGATTTATGCCACTTGTCACCAAAGTGTGATTTTCTTTTATTTTTTTCTTTTATTCTTTCTTCTTATTGAAAAGAATCAAATTTCTAATGAAACTATGAATTAGTTGAATCAGTTGAAGCCCTAGTGCGTACATGAGCATGTATTGATGTTTCTGTTGTCAGGTAAAAACCTTTTATCTCCCACAATGCTTTTCAGTTTATTCAGAAAGAGAGAACAATGATTTCAGTGTGTAGAAATGTGTTAACTTTTAACAACACTGGAGTTATTAGGTTTTCACCTAACGCTGACTGTGTGTGCGCGTGTGTGTATTTGTCAGACTGTGCATGGGGTCCAAGTCCTGCTCAGACATAACACACATACAGATAAGTCTTTTCTATCCTCCAGTCTGCCGGCACCTCCTCGGGCTTGTGGCCCTTCATGTGCTTCTGCATGGCGGCCAGGCTCGGGCAGAAGTCCTGGCAGATGGTGCACTGGTATGGAGACGCACCGTTGTGAGTGCGCAGGTGCTTGATCATAGCAGAGTAGTCTCTGGACCGTTGGTGACACAGCTTACACTCGAATGGCTTCTCACCTGAAAAATTCAACAATACAGCATTAACCTTGTAGACCTGCAGGCAGAGGCCTGCCAGATGAAACAGGATTCACCTCGAGTTCAGTCCACTGTATTTGTTGTGGTGTGTGTTATCTATGGTTAGACCTGTATCACTTTGCCTCTCGTTTGATATAAGATATTGGTCGGCCTGTGTCATCCACCACAAATTCGGTTTCTCTCTGACTTCAGTGACAAACTGTATCGAATAGCAGACAGTAAAATGGAGGCTGAAAACAAATTTCCTTTGTTGCACAATTAAATGATTTGAGGTAATTGCTTAATAGCGTTTCTCTGATTTAAAGGCAGATTCCCCCAAACATTGGCTTCAGTTGTTGCTAAACCATCAACTGACTAGATTTTCAATACAATCCTGATGTGCTGTAATAAAAATACTTTATATTGTTACACTAGAAATAAAACAGGACATTTTTGCAGGTTACATTTTTTTTTTGATTAAAAGAATCGCTTAAAAATGCAGCTGTTCTATTAGGTTCTGAATAGTTTTATGAAAAAACCAGAACCATAAATGGATTAATTTTCTCCTGTCCTGTGAGCAGCACTTAGAAAGCTCGTTCAATCCAACTGAACAAATAAGAACATAGCGATTTCTAAAACGTAGACTTTTTTCATCTGTGTACTAATACACATTTAGTGACTGTTGGCGGTCTTTTCATGTGATCAGTGAAATAAAAAGTTTACAGCAGCATTATCACTACAATTATTTTAATTACAAATTATTAAAATGATGAATTAATCAGATAATGAACAAAATCCCCAGTACCCAGTTGACCCTGTGTGCTCTCTTCAGACTCTCACCTGTATGTACCCGGTAGTGTGTCTCTAGCTGGTGTTTGAGGCTGAACCTCTTCCCGCAGCCGTTGCATTCATAAGGCTTCTCTCCTGTGTGGATGCGTTTATGGCCCCTCAGCGTGCCGTCATCTCTGAAACAGCTCCCACAGAATTCACACTCGAACGGGTGATCGCCTGAAAACACAGTCGTGTCACGACAGCAAACGCATCCAGTTATCGTGAGACGCATTAAAGTCTAACTTTATCCTTGGCACAACATGGTATGGTGCATATGTAGCTGCATAGGTCAAATAGTCACACAGGCCATTTCTGCACATGCATATCAAGCAGGGAAATAATGTGCTTTCAGACGTTGCTAATGTTATGACACGAGGACACTCCTCCTGGCTGTCTGCTAATAGCTAATAAAAGTCCTCCAGGCATGTGCTGCTCTGTTCTCTATACTGTAGTTAATCTATTTCTCTCCTAGGCTGAGGGTTTGACTCATCTCCAATGACCTATGTGCCTCATTATCTCAGTGTCCACAGCAACAGCCAAGTCAGAGGATACATTGCTCTCCTCATTACAGGCCGATTCTCCCCAATCCCCCACCCCACTGTGGAGCAGATGACATTTACAAAATGTTACTTCCAAGCAGAATGGCATACAAACAAGATACGCTGCCATGGCCAAAACTCCCTTCACTTCTGTCTCTTCACATCAATTATGTATTTCTCCTGTCTAGACATCAAGTCGTCCTGACAGCTGGGAGTGTTATTTAAGGTAAAAGAAGAAAGGGGGACATCTTTTCAGTAAATATCTCTCCGTCTCCTGCGGCACTAAGACTCACCCTCGGTAGAACACACAGACAAGTCATTTCCATTTGCTTTTCCTTCAATATTTATTTGGGTTTCCTCTATCATTTTGGGTGAACCACACTAGAACTGACAGCCGTGAATTGCAGAAGCCCAAAGGCTGTATAAAAACCCAAAATGTAAACAGGATGAAATTGCCCAAAATATGCACCGGCCATAACGGTACAGTGCTGTCATCAGAGAGGTGAGTCATCGGGTAAAGATGGAAAAAGGAGGAGAGGATGCATGCAAATTGACTAAAACCTTACAGCCAATAACCCGAGGAAATTAACCCATATACAAAAATAAACACAGCCGTCTTTGTCTCTTTCTTAACATATGCATGCTTTTGACACCTAATGTTTGTTTCATGACAGGAGATAACACTGTAGACAGTGGTGATTGTGCAAACGATCGGTCCATTACCCGTGTGCGAGCGCAAGTGTCTTTTGAGGGTAGTGTGGCTGGGGAAGGGGCGCTCGCAGTGGCTACAGATGTAGCTGTGCATGCCTGCGTGGATCTCCATGTGCTGCTGCAGGGCCTTCTGGGTCTGGAAGCGCTTTGCACACAGCAGACAGAACACCGCCATGTCAGTCCCTGGAGAACGCACAAGACACAGACGCACAGTTATTTCAGTACCATACAGGGTCTTATAAGTGGGGAAACTGGGTCACTTCAACTTTGTGTGAGTCCTCTGAGGGAAAAGCTTCTTTCAAAGAGCAAGTGCCTCTACCTAAACTAACTCCCCTAAAAGCCCAGAGGCACTTTCAACTGTGAGTCTTTATGCATTCTATTTTAAACCATTAAAGTCATTGTTTTCTTTAAGAATTTCCCACACAATGCACAGCATGCCAATCACACAATCAATGGCTCCTTCCTGGTGTGTTAGATGTGTAATTATTCTCTTCATTCCCCATCAGGAGTCAGCTCCAGCCTGTGAAGTCCTCTGTCTCTGTGCTCAAAGAGTGGCTGATAGTAGCTCCACCCTAAATGATGCCTACACTATGCGCTCTGTGCAGAATGTTAAGTAGTGATATCAAGCCATTAAAGACAGGACTGCAGGAAAAAACACAATCCAGTTTAATCCTTTGTATGTGACCTGGCATCTCTTTGGGGCTGCTTTCCTGTTGCACAGTGTGTGGAGAGGAATACAGATAGGGAGTCGCTGGCAGGGTAGTTTAAGTCAAAATGGCTATGCGAAGAAGATCCATTGGCTGTCATACAGTCAACACTTGATCTGCAGGCTGTGGACGCCAGCACTCAAATCCATTCTGGCATTCACAGGGATGCAAATTCATATGTGCTGTAATACTGAGGGACTGGTTAATCAGCTGCATTGGACATAATGTGCATGTCCTGGAGAGTGAGGCTTTAATGTGAGATTATGAGGTCCTTATTTCTCTGTCTGCTCAGGTTGCAGATCATTTACAATGCTAGCAGGTCCCATTGCTCCTGACTCAGATTCAATCAGACATCTCCAGCGGAGGATCATTAGTAAACAGAGGACTGTGCCAGCACTTCATTGGAATTCAAGTGGGGTTGCTGTGTCGCATTTAAAATGCAGTCTGATGAGGTCCACTAAATCAAATCATTTGTTACTGTTATTGAAGTGCCTTGAGGCAACTGGCAATTAAATTGGAATTAACGCAGGGAAAGGGATACAGCACACTCATACTAAGAGGGAAGATTGTCAGACACTTGCTTTAGGTTCAATCAAGTTAACAGACAAGCCTGTACAAAGTAGAAAGAAAAAGAAACAAATCAAGCAAATTCACATTTTCAGGGATAAATCAGAAACATTCCCCATGCATTGTTTACTAATCCACACGTCACACTTTGCTCCAACAATGAAAGACTTTCTTTTTTTACACTTACAGATTGACAAAGCCTTCTCTTTGAAATGATGGGACTTCTAGTTTTGAAATGTTCTCACCCAAATCAGCACTAATGGAGCTGATCATTCGTAATCATTAACAGAAAGAAGACAGGATGAAAGACATTCCCTGATGTTAACAATCCTGCAGGGCGCGATCTGGTGGAATGAACTGCACCTGTTCAGAGGCTTTAGTGTGTGGACTTTTGCACAAAAGGACACACAATGAGGTCCAGGCCCTCATTGACCAAGCCCATTAGTTATAGGCTCCTCACGCAACTCCTACAATCCCTGTCTTTATGCTGTCACCTAATGACCAAAGCCTTTCTCACCCACGGATCACAATATTTTAGCTGAAGACAAAAGACCCTCCATTCCCCACGCCTCTGCACCCTCCCCTCTCCCCTTTATCCGCTGACCATACAGGAAATCCTTTCACTGTGTGACCAGCTTCACTTTCTGCCTGAGTCATACCTAACTAATGCCAGGTCACTGTGCGCTGTGCAGCACTGGAGTCTGGATAATGATCTATCTAAAAATGGCTGAAGACGTTTAAGAAGCAAAGAAACCCGGTCTCTACATGACCTGTGATGTGGCGCCCTGATCCACTTTAACCAGTTTGTCTGGTAATATTTGCTGCGGCCAGCAGGGGGAGTGATTTCTGTTTCAATGTGTCCAGGTTAGTTTAGCTGCAGGCAAATCAGAGCAGAGCCTTCAACCAAGTGAATAACATAATATCCACCTTGTAGATACTTCAAAGCTCATTTTAATTATTCTCGCTCCACTCTTTCTTTATAAATATAAACTATCATAAATATATATATATATATATATATATATATTTATATACATATATAGTAAATGCTTTTTTTCCACCATGCAGCCTGCATACTTTGTTCTGTCTGCTCTAAAAGTTGAACACCCTGGTTTCTTTGTGGAGGTAAACCGTTACTCTGTGACACACTCGCAGACACTCACAGATGTATATCCTGATCCTTCTGTCACCGGCAATACTGAAACTTGAGTTAAGAAACATGACAAATATTCTGTCACAGGAATCTCACTCTTGATCTCAGGTTGACACACGGTGACAACAGCTCAGCAGTCGTTTTCGATTTTTATTCTGCGCAACCGACGCCAAAAATAAAAATAACAAATAATATCTTGAAGTGTAAACAAAAAACCTTCGGAGCCAAGGAAGTGTTTGTGTGCGTTAGTGATGGCATTTCGCCTCGCTGTGCTCTGTTAACTTTTCAAACAAAAAGGATTTGCAGTTGTGGAGTTTTCCAGTAAGCTTGGGTAATAAGTGTAGAGGAGCTTCTTTATGAGAGAATAAGCCCCAAAGTTGGCTGACATTGCCCCCTGCTTTCTCACCCTTAACCACACAATGGGGCGGGGATTTAGGTTTTAAGGCAGAGGATGACCCCCTGACCCTTGGCCCTCAATGGGGCAAATACCATGTAATCAATGGTATTCCTAAAAGACTGGAGAGTTGACTGAGCATTGTGTTTAGTGGGAGGGAACCTTAACAGTGGGAATAATGATTTACTTTCAGGCGCTTCTGCTTCGAGGCAGAAAACTTAAACATTTACTGTGCATTATATTACGTAGCTGCTTGTCTAATGCACGGTTGGGTTTGGATTTCAGGACAGTCTGAGGTTGTTCTGCTATTCCGGCATAACTCTACAAAGATGATGTGTACACTCATGTGATTTAACATGGTCTGCCTTCATACATCTGCCACTTATTCAGTCCAACTGAGGTGGGAGCCAGCCAGGCTCTCACGCTGCCTAAGAAACAAAACCATGTGTCTAGGCAACCAGATAGGATCATGGTCCTTGTTGGGGTGAAGTGTTCAAGCTAATCCCTTCATTCACAAATAAGCGCAGCCTGTTTCTTTTCAAGCGGCAAACAAAAGTTTTCCCACCCTGAGAATCTGGGAGTAAACCCACTGCAAATTGAACAAGAGATTGTATTCAGTGATGACAGCAGATCCGGATGATTCCTTCTGTATTAATCTGAACTTCAGTGTCCGCTGCCCATCAACTACACCCGGTGATTTGTATGTTTTGCCTTTATATTGAATGAATGTGTAGAAAAAACACGGACAAACATGTAACTTCTGCATGTAACACACTGTAATTTAGAAATCATTAACCCTATGTTAAGTATTTGATTTGTTGAGCTATTTGTTTCAGTAAATTGTAAATGACAGCTAAGTCAAAGCTAAACAAATCCCCTGCTGCTATCAAAAGGCCAACGAATTTAGCACAGATTTCACAATTTACAACATGACATCACGGCTGATCGTGTCCACTCGCTACAGTGCAAAGTGAAGACACTATAAAGTATGTCATGAGGCCGTGCCCGGTGTGTATATAGTGTGCTCGGCTCACTGATATCACGCTGTTAAACATACACAGTCATGCAGGCTACATTACGTGCTAGACATCACATGACCCTGTGCATCCAAACGACTTTATGTGCTCGTGCAGGCGGCTCAAGAAGCACATACACAAAAGCTACAGTACCTTAAACAACCCCGGGCACTCATCAGTAGCCTGCTAATCTACCCGAGTGAGGAACAACCGACTCAATAATTAATGCAACAAGAGATACGTTGCTCGTGTTTAACCACCATTCCACGGACCGGTTCATTGAGGTCACACAACATTTCGTTCGCATGGATTCCCTGAATGTTTACAGTATTTTCTGTGCCTACTGTATGTTGCTTTGCGTGAAGTGACTGTTTATCCCGGGACTTTGTGTCTATCATGACACTCAGTGCAAATAAATGCTGAGGGCACAATGACCAAACAGACCACAGTTCAATTCAGTTTAGTTTTTGTATGAGGTAAACGGGGTATTAACAGGAGGGAGCAGCCTGATGACGGACAGCCAGTTAGGTGAGCTAAAAGCTCTGTACTAAGAGGACTGCATTATAAAGCCTGGGTTGCATCTGAATGGACTACACGACTGTTTAATTAGGGCTTGGACAGAAGGTAATATTATTCACTTGATGAAGCAGCCTGTAATGTGTGGAAACAGTGCAGCTGCTGTGAGTACACAAAGGCAGCACTCGTATGGCCTCTGCCTCGAAGGCGAGGTGGTAAAATGGTCAGCCAGTATGGTCGGAAGCATATACATTCAGTTTCTGTGCGTGCTGTAGATAAGCTACAGTCCTTCCGAATTTGAAAGCTCGATGCCCCAGAGCCTTGACTTGCTCTGATGAAACAAACCTCTTTGTTGTGAGAGCAATTCGGAGACAGATCCATTCTTTTATTTTGGGCACTGACAAGTAGGTCAGAGGAGACTATGACAGTGCTGTGGTGAGGAGTAAACAGCAGCACATGATGTTGTTTTCCTCTCAGTCCTGGCATCAACACCAGCCGCAATCCTCTTGCCCGCAGGAAGTCCTCACATACCCCCTACCCTCTTCTCTTCCCACAGTTCACTCCACCCCCGACACCTCCCCCACCCCTCCTTTGATCTCTAACTTCAGCAACCCACGGCCATTCACCTCTGACATATCAAAATGGCTAAAGGGACTTTCACTGTAAACTAGTCCTGCAGCCAGTGTTCCCAAATTGCTTCAGACTAAGGTCTCCCAAAAGTAGTATTATTTCCCCTCCAGAGGAGGTGGACAGCAGTGTTGCAGCTGCTGAGGTCTGACAAGTGTTAATCTGCTAAGAGGAAACTCATTTGGCTCACTGGTTATGCCACATGGCAAATTAAAGCTGTGGCTGCACCGTGGGCACTGAACACTAAGAGATCCCGTGTGTTTAGGGAGAAACAACGTTCAGGTGATTTATTAAACGTTCAGAATTTCATTCGGTTGGAGTAATGTCACCGTTTCTCCACATAATCTATAAAACGCAGTTGATTAAATTACCTGTCGCTCGTGTCGTAGGCTGTAAGAGCTACAGTAAGAGTCGGTAGAAGGGTCATGCGTCACAGCAGACCAAGCTGAGAGGATGACAAAATGAGAGAGTAATGCCCTCCTGTACCCTGCTCTGGATACACTGCCAAGCTGAAACCGAGCTCTGGATGTTTACAACTTGGGGAGATGAGGGTAGAAACTTCTGGGCATCGTTAACACCCCTCCATGTCCAGATCCATTAACTATTCATATTGTGTGTGCCACCTGGAGTTACAGTTACATGCCAATGCTCCTGAGAGGGTTATCACCTTTCTCTGACAGTAGCAGAAAAGGTGTGGATTCAGAGACTGTCGGCCATATGTACCATCTGAAAACAATACCACTGTTTTCACAGTGAGAGAAGTTTGAGAAAACAAGTTTTTCTCACTTGCAGCCAACAAGAGTAAAGAAACATGTACAGCGTACCTACAGTGGGAAGGCTTTCACTGGTTGTTAGTAATTCAGTGGTAATGAACTAGTTCAGTGCCTTAAACACCAGTATTATGCTGGTTATAAGGTGAGAGGTGATAAACCACCTGATCAAGTGTCTTAAATTATTATAAACTGGAAAAATTGAGTCGTAAGCTTTTTGTCCACCAACAATGAGAGAGAGAGAGAGAGAGAGAGACCTCTGTATGTCCGAGCTCAAACAAGTCATGAGAAGATTTCTCATAAATTTAGATTAATTTAAATTTAAATAAGGTCTTAGGATACACAGTAAGTCTTGTCTTGCCCTTATTTCTTTCTTGTTAATGGATTATTCCTAAAGCATTACGTGTTGGTTGAAGAGAGCTTATGTTGTGAGTTTTCAGCATTTCAGCACATATTTCAATATGTTGACAGTATCTTCTAAGTGGAAGTTGATTTCAGCTGCCTACAAAACTAGTTCCTGTCAAAGTATAAGATATTTATCAACCATCAATAAAGTCATCACTGATAACTGGTAGAAAGCCTTGATAAGACTCTACATGTGCTCAGAGCCCCTGAGTTATTTTTATTGTTTCCTTTTCTATGTTCTGTTTTGAAAAGTGCAACACAGCTCAGCTCCTGCATGCTACTATTAAAACGGAGCACTGAAGGATTTAAGAATTGCTTTAAAAGATGCTAAAGATTTCAGCTTCTCAGGCAGGTTGTTCCAAACTCTAAGAGCCCAGATTGCAAATCACAAGTCCCCATCCAGGTTTGCACAGTTGCTCTGCCAAAAAAGCGCAACTTTTAGAAGAAAAAAAAAGATATTTTGACTCATCCTAATGCCAACTGTTAATGCCAGAAATTCAGTGGACATGACAGGTTGTACTCGTATAAACAGTTTTCTTAATTTGAGATTCCTGAAAAAGACAAAAGGTGTTCGTCTGTGCGAGTGTAAGGTAAATAATTCCACAGGCGCTCTGAGGCAGAAGGTGCATATAGTATATCTGTGAAACTGTAATGCTGGCGCTGTAGCAAAGTGGCATGCAGTGGGTCTGGGTGCCAGGAGATATTAGCGGGTGATATGTGAGAGGCCCTCCCACCTCCCTGTTGATAAATTATGGAGCATCATGACAGGAACAGTTTAACCCAGCCAGCATGACAAGCAAGTTTAGACCCATGATCACAAGTCCCGCAGTCACGGCTTACTCAACAGCCCAATGCATGAAGTCCAGGGTAAATATAATATCTGTGTGTGTGTGTGTGTGTGTGTGCAGAGTGCTGATGCATGGACACATCTGTGAAGTACCTGTGTGCGTTTGTCTGTGGGCTTCCAGAGCATCGTCTGAGGAGAACGTTGCACCACACTGATCACACACCAGCGCCTCTGCAGGAGCTGTAGATAAAGATCAAATGTATAGGAAGGTATCAGACATGAACGCAAACGTGTGTGTGTGTGTGTGTGTGTGTGTGTGTGTGTGTGTGTGTTACAGTAATTGTGGAGGAAGTTAATCTAGCATTTAAAGAGAACAGTGGAAAAAGCAACAAGACAAGAACAAAGATGGCCCCAAAGAGCCTCGCTTGTCACACACTTGTGCTTTTCAGGTGTTAACACAAGGAAGCAAACGCACAGAGTACAATGGAGGAAAGGAAAAGCACCATAAAAAAACACAACACAGGACAAACAAAAGCACCAGACAGGGTGCAATGGCCCTTCTTCTTGACAAAAAAAAAAAAAAAAAGCCAAGCTGAAGAGTTTTATTTACCGTGCACTGTTATCAGTCTCTGAACAGTGAGCAGACTGTCTGCCTGAGAGGCCACAGAAGGACTGGGTGTTCTCTCTACAGCAGACGCTTCCCGCCTGCGGCACATCCCTTTATCAAAAAAACACTTCAGAGTCAACACCCCGAATCCCACTGCAGACACTGTAACTACAGTTCCCAGTTCACCTTTGGAATGCCCTTGTCTATTCTGATGAAGACATGAAAGAGACAAGTATGCACACCGCTTGCAGAAACATACACTCCTTGTTCTGCTCTCACCTCACACCTGCACAGACACACACATAGGACAGATATGTACACACACACACTGTCACACACACACACACACACACACACACACACACACACACACACACACACACACACACAGCTGTTTGGATGTGGGTTGGCTCTCACAGAGATGTAAATCGGTTGCAGATCCATACTGGCCCAGGGCTCATTCACTGATCTATTTTCTGCTCAGCTGGCTTTAAATGAAGTTAAAATGACTCATTAAAACACCCACAAGCTTTGGGAACTCTGAGCGCTACAGCCTAAATGTGGTCCTCTTTCAACTCTTACGATGCCTCTGTATACAGACACTGTGCCACTGTTCCCAGTGCTGCACACAAATAACAAAAAGCCCCAATCTGTTCATTTCTAAAAACAACAGTTTTTGAAAACAAACTGTTACTGTTTTGGAGCGGTGCGTTTTGTTGCACGGCTCAAAAATAAAACTTGGTTCAGGGTAGTCGTACATAGTAGTAACACTGGGGCAGTGTTGGAGATCCTGATGTTGTGTGACGCTGTCCAGTGTGGTGTGTTGTGTTGTGCGAGATTGTGTGATAAGGGAAGAAGAGAACATAGTGCATTGTCTTGTGCAGTCAAAGGCACGGAGTGTGCTCTCATCCATAAACCATCAAACTGTCTCCAGACGCGGCTGCAATCGTCCTCCATCAAAACACTTTGTCTGGCATACCAAAATAAGAGCCAGCATCGAGCTGAATACCAAATCAGCCCATTAGAGCAGTGGAGCACTCGCTCCTTAGCAACCAGCAGGATCTAAGGCTGCTATACCGAAATACACAGTGACAAAGAAATAAGATCCACATTTTTTATTTTTTTTTGTCGTATTATGGGTTGACACATTAGGACGGGGGGAGTTTATGAAAAAATTCAAATTAGGTTAAAGGTGCTGCTGTTGTGGATGTCACTGGGAATCAAAAATCAGAGTGGGTTGTAGAGGTTTGAGACAATAATACGAGACAATATGTATGCTCAGAGGTATGTAGAGTAGAGGGGGGGTGGGTGGGGGGGGGGGGAAGGGACAAGTCAGGTGAAGTTTAAAGAAGCACATTCTCTCTCATCTGTCAGCAGTATGTCATTTCCGAACAAGGGACATCACCTTGTCTATACACATATTCCAACTGAGGTTTCTGTTTTAGTTTCATTTTTAGTCCCTGATCCCCCACCACACACACACACACACACACACACACACACACACACACACACACACACACACACACACACACACACACACACACACACACACACCCCACCCTCTGCTCCTCTTTCTCTATTTTGGATAAAGTAGCTGGGAGAGCAGTCAGGTCTGATTAAGTCTGCATTTGGGTACAGTGTGTTCCTGGACACACATCTGCGAGCGAGCCATCACACACGCTTCAGAACACTGGCAGAACACCCAGGCCTGCCGGCAGCTGATGATGTCATCACTCAGAAGGGGCAGAGCTGGCGAGCTGCCAGAGTCTCCGAAAAACACAGAAACGATTCAAACGGAGAGAGGGAGAGGAGAGGAGAGGAGAAGAGAGGAGCACAGACCTAATCATGGAAAAGAAAGCATGATCCAAGTATTCGGAGCAGCACTAACTGGTAGGAGGAGGGGGGGGGGGGACGCTGTAGTATGAACAGGTGCATTTTAAAGGCCACACTATCAAGAGGCTTCTGAATACTTTGAGATGAGATCGAGAGAGTTACTAAGTACCTGTGTGAGACAGCATGTGCATCCTCAGCCGCATGCTGTCCTGGAAGTGTTTGCCACAGTATTCGCAGCCGTGGCCCTTTTCCTCGTTGTGCAGTCTCCTGTGGAAAGACAAACACTAATGTGAGCACATTAACAGAGACGGGAGCAAAGCGACGAACACACTCCGCCATAATAAAAGTATCTCGTTTCTGCGCCTTTTTTCTGTAAGGTCTCCAGAACCCAGAAGCATCACTGTCCTCGTAACAATAGGAGCATGTTTTAATTCCGGCAAGAATCCCTCACTGAAAGCAACATCATTAGTGCAAGAGGCCCTTGGAGTTGTGAATCACAATGCATGAATGCTAAAAGAACACAGACAATAGGATATCTGGCTAATTTCAGAGTGCAGACATACGTGTGCCTCCACCCGCCAGCACTGCAAGACAGTGGGCACACAAACAATTACACACTCGCACACGCTACACGCACACAAAACTCTCACATCCCAAACAACGCGCACACATCCACATTTCCTGTAACTGCAATGAAAAGGAGAAAAGGAGATGATTCGCTGAAGCTCTGCCGGCAGCTAAACCTATCATATCATATCACACACATCCAAGCATGCGAGGCATGTGTACTGTTATCCTTACATCACCCCGCTAACAGCAGAGCAAATGGCCTAAAAAAAAAACCACACACACACACACACACACACGCGCGCGCGCTGTGGTCAAAATAAATGAATCCTGAGATCTAATTTAGCACACATGAAATAAACATGACTGGAACCAGACTCAGTTCGGAGCTCTGACAGATTAAATTCTTTTTCTCTTGTAAGTTTGAAGATTTGATTGACTTCTACTGATGATTTTAATGATCCACCTGAGCATTCATGCGAGATTCGAAGAAGCCTTTATTGTGGTTATTCTGATGTTCCGGCAGTCTGAGGTGTGACTGTGATGCATATATTTCATGTTTTTCTCTCCGTTGTTAGTTATTTAATAAAAAGGGGGAACATATGCAGTGTCCTGTTGGCCTGGGGCTTTAAGATGCTGACCATGTAATCACAACATTCCCAGTTCAGTCCAGCAGGAGACATTTAATGCATTTCATTCCCATCCTCTCGCCCTTCATTTCCTGTTTTCTCTCTACTATGAAACATATAAAAAGCCTTTTTATATATTTAAAAAGGGTCAAATATAATGAGAGGTGGACAACATTACAATAATAGGATATATTGACAAGAATTAATTTAAAGTTAATAATTTAAGGATACTAGAAACATGATGCTTGAACACTGTAGCTGTAATTGTTGTGATGCCATTAAAGGCATCACTTGAAGAAATTAATGTCTAATTTGAATTGTGGAATCACATTTCTGTTTGTTTGTCGTTAGGAACAAAAGATCACATCTGTTAAAGTGCTGTAGTGTTTCATACTACAACTGTGCTGCGAGAGGCGTCTTTAAATAAACTACAAAATGTCAATCTGCACACCAGGTGTCTGCTCAGTGACCTGGTTACAGACCTACAGCAACTTCATTACGTCCTCGAGCACTGCCACCAATGCAACTCCTTCAACCTGCGGACATCCGCCTGTCTCCACGAGTAAGCAATACGCATCACTAAATATCCCACAGGATGCTCCGTTTCATCGGGCACTTTCAGTGCAACTCTCAACAAGCGGTACGAGGCTGAAATGTCAGCGACGGGCGCGGACGGGGAGAAGCTGTGGTCCTAATGACGGCTTAGCTGCATATTAGGACTTTGGGCTCGCAGATTGTCTTGTTTGGAATGATTAGTGATGAGTCAAACACTGCCAAGCACGCACAATTATCTCCTCTGAAAACATCTGCAATCAAGTTAATGAGAATTGTCACTGAGCTAGTTGGTAGGTTTTTGTTTGCAATGACAAAATACAAACTGACAGGCTCATAAATAAAGGAGAAATAAAAAAAGAACAAGCAGAGAAACAGAAGTTATCATGGAGCTGAAGCGTCCAGCCTGGTCCCCGCTGAGAGCTTCCTCTCTGCTGATGCAAAGGAATGCATATCAAATAGCCTGGGAGACAGCCTGTTGTGCGAGGAACACTTCTGCGCAAATAATCAAACAGAATTTAGAAAATAAGGCCTTGTAAATAACAGCGTTCTGCGACACCAAGGCCTCTTTATATCAAATCCCTCACAAAGAGCCGATTCAAAACTTCCCGACGCGTCTCACTGTTAAGACAGGAGTGCAGGTGTCCCTGAGAATAAATTAACATATTTGCTGTTGCTCCTTCCAGCTTTTAACTGTCGTAGTATTTTAACATGTTGAGGGGGGGGGGAGGAAAAAAAAACTCCCGGAGACCAAGAAACGGCTCAATTCAAGAGACACGTGTCTAATGCTTCTCGTAACAGCATAATCAACTACTTAGCTTACATCCGTCATACTGCAGGAGCACACCTGCACCTGCGAATCTTTTATTAGACACGCGTATCAGAGGAGATGATGAGCAGCGAGTGGAGCAGCATTGTTTCAGCTAAATGTCCCTGAGACTAAAACTATGACCTCTTTCAACAAGTGATTATTCTAAAATAGATGAAAACCGACTGGAACGATGCGGGAAAGTGGGTAAAAAAAACCAAAACAGCGTTGTACGTGGATGTTTTGTGTGTGTTACCTGTGCTGCTCCATGGCCTGCCTGCTGTGTAGCTGAAGCCCACACTCGCCACAGCACTGCTGGCCTTGAGTCTGGCTCTCGTGCCTCATCCCCGCTGCGAACTGGCCCAGCCTGCTGAGGAGCTCCCTGTGCAGCAAGCCTTGGTGCAGCAGGCCGCTGTAGGCTCTCGGGTCCAGCGGCACACCCAGGGACGGGGCCACCGAAACGGACACCGGCAAAATCCCCTCCCCCGTGTGGTTGGAGGGCACAGAGTATATGGAGGCCAGATGTTTCTCAGCTATCCCGGGGAAGCAGTCGAGAGAGTTCCCCACCACTTGCCCTCCGTCTTCAGGGCTCGTGTGCAGCTCTCGAGCGCTGGTGATCACGCTGCCTCTCAGGGGCGTCCCCGGGCCGTCGTCTCTGGGCTGCTCTGAGGTGCAGCTCCCCTCTCCAGCGCTGGAGGACCTTCTCTCACAGCTGTTGGCTTCATCCACCTGCATGCTTTCTGATTTAATGCTTCTGACGGGGTTCAGAGATAAGCCCTGGGATAGCTCTGCACTGTGGTGCTGAGGCTGCTGGGATCCCTCCATGTCAACCTCCGTGTCCAGCTTGGGGTTCGAATCGGGAGCTGCCTCAGGCTCTGGACCAGGAGAGCTCCTCTCTGACATGTGGTACAGTGCCAAGTGGTGTAGGGCAGTGGGAGTAGTGTGGTTGGGCCCGTCCTGCGTGGAGTCCTTCTTGGACATCAACATGTGCCTCCAGTGCCTGGCCCGGCCGTGCTCACTGTGGTCTCCGGAGCTGTGATTCCTCACGGCCACCTCCTCGCTCTCCTCCGCCTGGATGGTCTCCAGCACCTTGAGGCACTGCTCCTCCAGGTACTCGATCTCCAGGATCTCCGCGGCGTACAGCAGGTCATCCAGGTCCTCAGCTGTGGCCTGGAGGGACGCCGTGTAGGCGTACTCCAGGATCTGCTGGAAGGTCTTCGGGGACAGGAAGTCCAGAGCGTAGCGCAAGCTGCTGCGGTGGAACAGGATCTCGAACATTTTGCTGGTGCAGGCCAGGACGGTGCGATGCGCTGGGAACTCCTGGCCGTCCACTGTGATGATGACATCACACAAGGTGCCGGTCAGGCGCATCTGATTGGCCCGCTGCAGGAGCGTGCTGGGGTGAGTGGGATTGTGGAGCTGGAGCACACCCATGTTTTTCAGACCCGTATCCAGTGGGACCTTTACTGAGCCCACACATGAGGTGTGGCTGTGCTGCCTGCTGCACTGGTCTTCAGCTGGTCGTAGGTCTGTGGGTGGGTTGGAGGGTGGGGGGTGGGGGGTAGAAGATTATTAGGGCCTGATTACAATGTGATGTAAAAGACAATGAATTATTCTCCAGCACTCAGTTTGAACCAATATTTTCAAAATAAAAAGAAAAGAAAAAGCAAATCTATCATGAAATATAAACGTTCACATGATCTCTTCAGTGATTGTATTCCATGCTCCTACATGCTTCTTTATTTATTTCCTTATTTATTTATTTAGATAAAGAACCAGACAAAGGCAGACAACCGGTCGATGAGCACAAAGCAACAGTTTCCATTGCAGGTGATTAGTCTGAGGTCTCGTTGAGAAGCGGTCACGTCGCTGTAATAACGTCTGCATACTGAGAGGTGACGGTCCAATTTATCAAGCTGCTCACACACACACACACACACACACGCACGCACACACACACACGCCCTCAACAGGTAGGCTCGCTTTTATCAAACGCCTTGAAGCGCTGATTAGTTCATTTAGTCTGCGCACGTTCGTGGTTTGATGTGTTCAAAGATCATTTAAAAAAGAAAAAGAAAGAAAGCAAGAAAAAGCAAAAACTACAGAAGTTATCAAACTATTTAATTGATGAAAGCCTGGAAATGTTTTTCTTGCCTGCACCGAAACGTGTGAACGACTGTGCGCCGCCGTCGTCCTCAACTATCCGCTATTCGGAGCGCATCAGGTGCACACGCTGCTCTCCACCTTATTATCGGGACACGTCGCGACAAACGAGCCCTCACTGCGCCTCCACGAGCCTCAGCTGCCCGAACAGCCGACGGATCCGATCCAGTCCTGTTCTGATCGGAGCCGCATCAAGTTTGTCACAGCCTGGATCTAGCTGCGCGCAAACTTGTGCCCGTTTCCACATGTCTGCTGTGAAGCGCAGCGAGGAGAACCCGTCCCAGAACCGGCGTTTAAACAAGAAATGGGAATCATTCAAACGAGTGTGAGCGAGAAAAGTAGTTCAGGGGAGCGGACCGGCCTCAGGAGCAGTGTGTGCGCGCTCCCAGCTGCTCTTACCTCCGTCTCCTAACGCGCTCCGCGGATTATCCAGGCAGCATCATGGTTACACATTTCACAGTACCCGCTCCAAACTCAGTCCTGCTCCAAGTAAGCAAATCATCACCCAGCCGCGACGCGTCAAACCAGCGGGGGCCTAACGCCACTTCCCGGGAGAGCCTTCACAATAAAAGCCCCACCCCCCCCATGAGAATAAGGTGTTGCGAGAGGAAAAGGGGGCGCGACATCATTGCATGGAGATGTCCGCAAGAAAAACCCCATTAAACTACCAGATTGAGTAAAGACATCCAGTTGATAAATAACGATGTAGGTTTTAAAGTTGGGGTAAAGTGTTGGTGAGTCTGTGGACGGATTGAATGGATCAGTATCAGAGTATTTTTAAATGAAAAGATTACTACCGAGTTTCTTTACAGTAAGTGTCCAAACACCTTTCCACCCCTCCACTACTCTGCCAGCTGCGTGTGTCGGGGAACCTCTCGTCTTCCACTTCACCTTTTTACTTTGAAGGGCTCGTCACTGGCTTCCTGTTTGGTCGTGGCTGCCTGCTGCTACCTTGACTGGCTGCTGCTCGTCAGGAGGAGACGTCACAGTGAGTGATCGCCCTCCGCTCCTCCACTCTGCCATCAAGGCTGCGATCAGAAACATGAACAGGGCATCTGAACGACGGACTGACTGACGGCCCGAGCAGGAGCTCGTATCAAACGCGAGAGGAAAATGAAAATAGGAAGGACGCGGGAGTGGGTCAGGGTGGTGACCGACAACAGGTTGCCAGGTCGGGTCAGCGCGGGCCGCGGAGCTTGTTGACAGTCCGGTGACACAGTCAGTTTGCGGCTTCGTGTCACATTAGAGGGACTGAGAGGAGGAATGGCACAGCTGAACAGATCAAGCTCACTGCTGCAGTGTTTTGACATCCTAGACGGGAAGTGATAACTTTCCTCCTGCACAAACACGCATTATGCAACACGTGTTTATTTGCTCCCGATCTTTCTGAACAAGTAGCCTGAGGAATTTCCAGCCCCGATATAACCTGTTGGCACCGTCACCTTTCTGGAAACAGTCCTGTGTGTCCATGACATGGCGAAAACAAAAGCAGACCCCCCCCCCCCCAAAACAGGCTTTTACTGCCACCTAGTGTTGTCCGTGCGTCAGTGCACGCTCTGAATCTGAGGCAGGACACGGCTTTAAAACAGGCAGAGTAATTGAAACTAATGACAAAATGGGCCAAGACAAAATTAGATTCAGAAACCATTTTTATTTTGTAAATGGGTTAGCACTCAGACTGTACACAACAGATATTTTCTGAGTTTGACCCAGTAGAACCAAAAGGAACGCCTGGAGACGGGGGAGCAAGGTGGTCCTGTAAAGCTTGGAGGTTTGTTTAGTTCTTATATAGCTCAGCTCTCCTGACATTACATCTGTTATCTAAAGCATTTAAAATAAAAAAGTTGGATCTTCTGTCTCAGTTTCCGGTGGACCACCCTGCTTCCTGTCACCGGTGTCCTGAAGTCATCAAGCAGTCGCTTTTGGTGAGTGGTTTTTGTACAAAAAGACGAAAACTTTAAAGGATAAAAAAAAAAAGAAAGAAAGAAAGAAATCCAAAGACCACATTACAGAACACTTGAATAACAACTAGGGGAGAGAAATAAAAACAAAGTGTAGTTATGCCAGAACAAGCCCCAAAGGTAACACTCATTAAATCAGTATGAGAAGTGTTCGCCCTAAACAAACATGGGCACGTCTATCTGCCTCGTAGGTATACGTTATGAAGTACTGACTGAGTTCATGCCAAGGCTCAAAACACCTGCCTTCACTACAGCTGGCAATATATAGTGCTGTGACAGTTTGATACACTACACGTGTTATAATGACCACATTAGTCCACTTATCATACTTTTCTTCTATTAATACAATATTAAATAAAAGAATATGCTAAATCTCTCACGACAAAGCTATGCAGATTATCATAGAAACTGATGACAAGACAGTCTACTGACACACAGGCACAGTGCACAAGCTTGCAGGCAGGAAATGGAAAAGAAATCTTTGTAGTTTTAAATAGTACAAAAATGCTTTTTTTATATTTATTTTTTGCTCCAAAAGCAGAACTCAAAGTATGAAGCCAGACCCTTGATCTGATTTAATGTGAGGGGGAAAAACAACAATGGTATTCGTAGCCGGGGTTGCCCCCACCCCTAACCAATATGTGGCATATATTTAGCTTGATATCATAAAATTCACAGTTCTTTAACCCTTGGCTGAGAATCAGCAGTTCTGCTAACACGTTTTGTCTTTCTGTGCCAGTTTGCGTTCAGTGACTTCTTTAATCAAATACATGTTAATTGAGATTTTTACTAACAACTGTGGTAAGGCAGTGACAGACTGAATACATGTGATCCTGAAATAGGCCAAATCTGATCTGATCATGCACACTGTCGATGTGCTGTGGGATCCTCTGTCTCCTTTCCCCCTGCAGCTGGTTGTGGGTTAATCCTGTATTTTTATAACCATAACAAATATGGTTATAATCCACACATTGAACTGGAGCCTATGTTTAATCAATGCCAGTGCATCTGTAGAGATGAAACATCCCTGTAACAGACAAAGTGAACCTTGGTAAACGCAAGTTAACAACCGCTTCAGGTCAGACATGCAGAACGAGCTATTAATGAGACTAGCTCACAAATTAACAGTCAAACAAAAATAATGCAAACAGTTTTACATTTGAACAGCAGATCACGAAAATAAGAAAAATAATTTCTATATATAGATTTTTTGTTTTTACATTTCCCATAATAATCAAATACTTGTGTGCAATCGCAATTCAAACTATAAGCACAATAGAAAGTCTAATTTCATATATTTACCAAGTAATCATTACAATAAGAGATTGTTCTTAATTGTCTGACTGGTTAAATAAAGTAATAATAAAAAAATAAAATAAATCTTTTATGACCTAAATAAACTCCCAGATAAATTCCTCGGGTGCAATAAACATTTCATGAATGAACCCAGAAATAACAGCACGATCAAAGTGTGCTCTAACCAATCGACAGGTGTGTTGTTATGAATATGTAGATAAGGGCACTGGAAATCAAAACTCCTGCGGTGTTTCTCACTCGCTGCCGCTGCTGCAAAATGTTTTAGATTGGGTCAGGATTTTCCCAGGCCCATCATGCTTTGCTCTCAGGGATTTTTGTCTGTATGACACTGTTGTGTTCTGGAGTGATCTCCGTCAGGGCGTTTGGTAACTCTGCCTCCTCCAGTTTGACATTATCATCAGAAAAAATCTTCCTGCAATGGAAAAAGGACAAAGTTCAAAATTAGCACTCTGGTCGCCTCTGGCAAGAAAACAAAACATTTCTCAGCAAACACACACAATTCTGACCATTTATTCTCAATGACATCTTCACTTAATATGTAAGAAGACGCTGAATGTGTGTTTGGAGGTCTTCTTACATATTTCTTCACCACCTTGACAACAGTCAGATAAATTTAAACAGATAATGACAGAGCCATATAAATCCTCCAGTATCGACTAGCATTTCTAAACTAAAACAAGCGGTGATCGGTAAATACGATCTGTAGTTTAGTTATCAGTAAATGAGCCATGGACTTGCAGTATGTGATATCCATGTTCAGTGTTAAAGCAGTGAAGCACAGTTTCTAGATCAGGCCTGCAGCTCCTCTCGGATCTTCTGCAGTTCAGAGCAAGGAATCACCAGCATGTAGGCTCTGTTGTCTTTAGTAAAGCTGCAGAGTTGGTTAAGATTAAAGAAACACTCTGAGGCCTCTTGTTACTGCCTGAGGTGTCATTATTATAAAGCCCATTTCAGACACGGCTGAGCCTGCTGTACGTAAGACAGCTGTTTTCCTTTCTGTATCAATGTGATGGCTTTTATAGTCATTTACATTGTTGGCTACCATAGGTGCCATTACAACTTCTTTTTAGACCTGAAAGCACTTTTATACAGAGAGCCACAACACTTCTGTGCAGATGTGGCATCTGGTGCATGAGAGGGAACCGTGGCAGTGCTGAATCAGAATTCTTTACTGACTGAATTTAAAACGTATTCTCCTGTTAAAGCCTTAATTAATGACCATGAGGCACAAGAGGGTAACCATTACTTCCATTATCCACTAAATCTGCTAATTATGTTCTGGATTAATTGTTCAGTGTCTGTCAGAAAACACTGAAAAATGGCCAAAACAAGCAAGAGGACACACCCAAGGCAAACTTGGTAATTTCTCCCTCACGTTTGAGCATTTTACTTCATAAACGACAGAATGATTTAATAATTACAAACATGCTGCAGCTGTAGATTATTATGTCAGACTGGAGACCGAGGACTTCATAGTGTTTCCTCATTTATTAGCTAGATGACAAGTGTTTTCTTATTCTAGACACAGTGATGGTTGAGTGTTGCTGCGACTTGTGTAAAAGTGATTCAGGAGATTAACATGTAAAGTTACCATCGCATTTACATAACAAGCTGCATGTCTGAAAGGGGCTCAACTGTGGTTAATGTTGCAAAAGTAGGGACCCACTATGGAGAACCGTCACACACAAGTATAAAAAAACCAAACCATCATATGACTGTCAACCACAACATCTACCTAATAGTTATCGCAGTGTCATTACCACAGTTTACCATTACAATATATCATATTGTGTGGTCAATGGCAAGATGTGGTGGTGAATGAATGGGCATACAAGTTACACACACACACTCACACACACACACAGATAAACCTCTAGAGGGAGCCGTACTCATCGTTGACAGGAGGAGCTTTCTTGGCCAGAGTCTCTGATGCCTCCAGGTCTGGGCCTGAGGGGGGGAGGTCTGCTCCATCTCCATTAGGCAGAGAGGGGGCAGAGGGCGGACTGTCTAAGCTAATGAGGTCTGTAGGGGGCAGTGAAGGTCTCTCAGTTCCATTTTTCAGCTCTAACTCTAAATCTGCACTTGTGGGCGCCATGTCGGGGGTCAGTAAGTCATACCTGCCTGTGGGCATTGTGGGGAGATCATTTGAGACCGGCGCCTCAAAACTGACGGGGGCAGAAGTAAAAGAAATAGCAGTAACAGGTAGAGGAGAGGGGACGTTTGCAACTAGAGGAGCAGTTTCTTCAGCATCCTGGACTGTAAGAGCACTGTGGATCAGTGAAGGTGAGCTAGTTGCAGCATTTCTGGCAGTGGGTGTGCTATTACCAGCAGTTTGGTCAGCAGGTTTGTTTGTGTCAAAGGCAGTAAGGCTACACTCACTTTGATCTGGGGCGTTTATTTTGGAATCAGGGTCTGCTTTTGAAGGGGCAGTGGTTGCTAGAGTGGAGATAGTTTGTACTGGTGTCTCTGTATCTAAGGATGTGAGGTCTGGCTGCGCGGGAGGCTTGGTGACCGGTGGGCTCGGAGCGGGTTTCTTGATGTCTGGAGTGGGAGGGGACGATGAGGAAGATGCAGCAAGTGGAGACACAGGGGGGCTACCTTTAGCATTCAGAGCTGCAAGTTTAGGAGAGTGTCTACGTTTCGGTGGTATTGGCGTCCCAGATTTCTGAACTTTAATCTGTTCGGGGGTAATGGGAGGAGTGGTATTTTTCTGCGGTTCTTCTGGGGCGTTACATCCCCTTTGTTCTACTAACGGGGCCATTTTAGCTTCAACAGCAGACGTGGAGAGGACAGGAGTTGGTGGGGCTGTGTTCGACTCTGGAGTAGGGGCCGGCGCCAGGACAGGGGTGGGTGAGGGTTCGTTGGCCGGGGTAGACAGGCTACAAGTGAGGGTGGTGGTCTCACTAGAGGGGCTGTCCTGAGCGGGATCAATTGTTGCAGTGGCTGTGTCAGAGGAGGAGAGGGTGTCCAGTGCCAGAGCAGCAGTGTTAGCCGCCAGCCTGAGAGAGCAGGGAGAGAACAGAGACACACAGACTAGACACCAGGGTGACTGTGACAGAGGAAGGGTGGCCCGGACGAGAGCATGCAGAGGGATTAGTTGGCTTTAGAAATTCACACAAACATTGACAGAGCAACTAAAAAACAGCAATTATTAAGCCTAGTGAGAAAAAGAACCAAAGAAAAAAAAGGGCGTCATGCTGTGAGTGGACATTAAAGGATACATCCCATACACACACCAACATGGAGTACACTGACTAAGAAAAACTATGTACTAAAAAAAAAAAAGCACCAGTCTTCCTGCAGAAAACTACAGCACCACGCAGAACCACCTATAAGGGTTAAACAGTACCAGTGAAAATCTCATACTGTGTAATCTCTTTTTTCCATACTGCTGATAATGAAAGATGCTGAGGTTGTCAAATGGCTTTTTATGACTTGACCACACTTGAGGACAAAAGCCTTTCTCTGTCTTTAACTGGTATTGCTTCAACCTTGATTTAATGACACAAAAAATTCTAAAGGCTGGAGAAAATACACAAAGTGCAGAAATCCCTCTGAAAGGGGATAAGAACAGAAAAGCAACACAGTTCAGTGGACTCCACTCAAGAACAACTTTGCAAAAAATCTCTAGGGTCAAATTTTGTCCTGTTGAGTAATGTAATGATTCTTTGAAGTGGAGTGCAATGTACAGCACAACAGCTAAATAAAGACTTGAGCAGTAAAAGGCTGTGTGCTGCATGTTGTCCTTTACTCACTCTGGCTCTGTCAGAGGCGTTGTTTCATTGGGTTCCGTCGGTCCGGCTGCGTTATGATTGGCTGTGCACTCGTCCTCTGTTCTGACTTCTACTATTGGTTCTTTGGACTCATCTTTCCTGTATGACAGAGAGACAAATAGCTTTTGATAATTATTATTTTATCTCCTATCAAATCAGTCCCCACTATTGCCACAATAAGCAGTAACAACAAGTGATACAGGATCACACTGCGTCTACAGACTGAACAGATTCTCTGTGTCACTTTATCACAGTCTGAATATTTAAGTTTGCTAACTCATGAGAAAAAATCCCTGTGGCTGTGTTTTAGTGAAACTGGCACCATGAAATGTAGAACAAATCAATACACAATGCTACTTCCCACTGACATTGATTTGAAACTGCTTTATTGTGTACAAGAGAGCATTAGCTCAATGCTTCACTTAAACCCAGCATCCTTCATATTTTCACTTAAGGGGAAATCAACTCTAAATACTGAACTATTGCTTTATCAACCTAAATTATAAAACTTTCAGCTAAAATTCTGAATCATTTCAGTGTCAGTTCTTGAAAGGGTTTCAAGAAATTAAAACAGCACAGGAGCTAAGGTAGACTTTAACATTTAAGATGATTATTTATTAAAAAGAAATATCATTATTATTATTATTATTATGCCATTAAAGGGGAGCACAACAAGCAGTAATATTGAACCATTGTCTAAACCATTTATCCTGTTAAGGTCACAGGGGTGCTGGGTCCGCTCCCAACTGCCCATAGTTTCCCATTAAAGTTATGTCTAACGTATTAGCAAACAGTTTCCAGCAGACACTTAGCATCTATGCTTGAGCTGCTTCTAGCCTCACAGTGAATCTAAATCCTAGGCCCTGTTCCCTATTTGGTATCAGTGCTTCATTCATTATCTGGATAACAACATTCGATCCACAGGCCTTTGCACTTACACTTGGTATTAATAAGTGTTCTTGTTACCTCGACTATATTATAGCCGGATTTCAGTATGCTGTACGTTCTCTGGCTGGCTTAAGAATGGAAACTCTCTACAGATTGCAATTACAGCTGCCTTACTGTAGATACTGCTGCTGTAGTATTCTGATAAATATACTCTGCATGCATTTACAGTACTTTTTTTATTTTTATACGCTGAAACTGTACAATATCCAGTTTGCATGTTTAATTCTTGGTGTAAACTGAGTAAACTTTCACTTTCCTAAAGAGCTGCCTTAGTCCCCACCAACTCCTGAGGTAAAATGTGTGACTCTTTAAAGCAGAGATTCATACTTTTCAACTCTCTAAAAAAACATATCATATGTTATATGAACATTGAACCAGTTTTGCTTGCTGTAGTTATTGCTTCTGCTCCTACTGCCTAATGATAGATTCCTTCTGAAAGAGTTTTAGTGGAAATGGCGAGGGGCAAAATCCACAGAGCTCTAAGATATCCTCTTGATTTGTTTAACTCAAAAAGCTCCAAAATAGCTTCAGATAATGTTTGGAATACATTTATGCATGGAAGGACTGAATTTTGACGCCCCATATTTTACAGGTCGATGAGGGAACCTGGCTCTTCTTTTAACACATGTGAACCTACGGTACCCCTTGGCTGCCAAATGATTAACTGTGTTCTCCAGCTAGTTGCTAACTTGTTACTTGCCATTTGGTGCTGGTCACATCAGTTAGAATGTGTTATTAGAGAAACCACACTGACAACAGTTAAAACAGTAAAATTATGGGACAAAAATATATACAAAAATATAAACATGAAACTGAATAGAGCCATGTTAAAAAACCTGTAGGCTGCTAGTTTTATAAAGAAAATGAAGTCCTACAGTGTAACTGAATTTAAATTTGGCCAAGGGTCGCTGTTGAACAGCTTATCATTGTTGTCTCTGACACTCACATGAATGCTGCTTTGCCCTCTTCCAAGTTGTGTCCTTTGGTTCCTGTGCCTGATTTGCCACAAAGGCACATGATGAGCCCGCATTTGTTGACAAAGTAACAGGTGACATCCACAGCCAGCAGCAGGAGTACAAATGCCACAACAAGGATCCCTGCCCAGAGCATGATGCCCATGGAGAGCGCTGTCTCACCACCCAAATCTGCCAAACAAGACGAGAGAGAGAAAGAGGGGGGTGAGCAACTGTAGCCTGACACAGGATTTTACACAAACAGCCATGAACAGCTAAATAAAATGCTGCTATGCTACTGTAACCACAAATAGTTCCATAAAACAGAAACAACTCACCTGCTATGAGCACCGATACGATCTGGTTGTCTCAGCATGAATTTAAATGCATAGGGGTGTCTTTGGAGACTGTGCTGTTTGGCTTGTGTTCAATTATTCAAATAACTACATTTTAAATATGTGGCATGTTGTGGAATTTCAATTCAAATGCCTGTCTTTACGAACAAAAAGTCAGCACATTTATTTGGTATTAGAAGAAGAGTTTACACTGTGATGCTAGTAACCCAAATATGCAGGATAGTGTGTGGACAAAATGAGCATGAGGATTTTTCCAGATATCGCAAAAAGTCAATTTTAATATAATGCAGAATGTCCACTCTCTAAAATATCCTGTTTATAGACAGATTTAACTCTGTGGATTTCAAGAATTAACAGGTAAACAAGGCCTGCTAGATAATAAAATGCAGCTGAGTAAAGCACCCTCCAATTATAAATGTATAAAAGCAGGCATTTCTTAATATTTTATACATGCATAAGAAACATCATGGACATTTGTCTTAGTAATAATCACAAAAATAACACTTATGATTTATCATGTGTACAGCGTGCCAAACTGTGCCAATAGTAGTATTACAAATAATTCTCTGTTTAGTGTTTCTGTCTTCAATATTGTAAACATTAATGTTACACAGCTTTACAGGATATATGCATCATTTTGTAAGTGATTTAGGAATATAATGATATTTATGTAAACACACAAGTTGAGGCCTTCACTACCTCCTAAGTGTTTTTTAAATAACCTAATTTCAACTCCACCATTGTTAAACACTGTAAACTGGCAATCCTCTCTGTTGTCTAGTAGTGATGACTAACTCTGCTAATGCTGAGCAAAGTGGATCTGTGGGAGTTGGAGGACTTCCACTGCCTTTGGTTCAGCACATCTGTCTTATCTGTCCTGAAGCTACACAGCACCCTTTCTCAGCCACAACAGAGATGTGTCTGTCAAGGAAAAAGTCTGTTTTAGGGGTAAAAGTGTCCAGAGACAGTCAGGCCAGAGAAAAGGCAAACTCTCCTTGACAGTTATGGTGAGCCCCCATGAAAACTACGAAAACAGGAGTACAGTGGTGATGGACAAGATGAGTGATACCAAAGTGTATGTCACAGGTGAACAGCCCTGAGTGGCTGAGGGGAAGGGGCAGCACAAATCCGAGCACACCAAAATGTACAGAGTTCGGGACGAAAATGTTCACGCGGTCCGCCACAGCAATGTCCAGGACCAGGCAAGAGAGCAGGAACATTGAGAGAGGGGGAGAAAGAGAGAAAGGGAAATACAATAAAGGATGAAAGGGAGGGGGATGAAGGGAAACAAAGAAGGGGGAAAAAAGAGAAGGGTGGGGAAAACAGAGGAAGAGAGAAAGTGAAAATGTGTCAGGTCTGAAAACCAAAAGTGAGGAAAAATAACTGATTTCTTGGAAAAAAAAAACAAAACACAGCAACACAAGCAAAAGCAGAGCACAAAGGGGAAAACTACACCATGTTGACTAGATGGTGACTCAGTGGTAGGGTGAGAGGGAAATGCTTCAGATTGGAAAATGAATTAGGAAAGAAGTGAGAGGAAGACATAATGATCTGCTGCAATGTTTGAGCAAGACACTCAGCAGTCTGTAGCAGCTAAAGGGAATCTGAAAGTGCGGTGTTTGCACGGTTAGTATTAAATTCTTTTAGGTCCAGTTAAAGGTACAAGTTAATCAGGGGTTATCAAGGGTCAGTCTGAAGGCTGCTTCTAAACAGGGAGGAACTATCCACTCTAGCTGTTATTTTAACAGTAAACAAAGCTAAAGAAAACCACAGTCATTCAGAGGAAATCATTTCATCCTCTGTGGAAAGTGGCTGTCCCAGTTCTTCAAGCGCAGGCTCAAGCTCATTTAGCTGGGGCTGTCAAAACTTTAAAGTGAGTAAATTCAGCCGGAAAATCATTTCTGGCTCACCGCTGTCCAGGAAATCAATTTCTTTCTGTAGATTTATTTAGATGTCACTCACCTTTCAGAGCTAGACAGTAAAAATAGAACGCTGAGTTCTGGTTTTGAGCTTTGAGTTTGGCTCTTCAGTTTTCTGGCTGTTTAGTTCCAGTTTAGTGTGAGTGTCCTGAGAGATAGAGAGTACCTGGAATTGCTTCAGGCTCTGCAGACGTCCTGAAAGACATGGTTGCTGGCTGGGACTTGCCCTTCTGATTCTCAGCCACCACATAGACATTGTACTCTGTGTCCCACTCTAGCCCGTAGAGAACCACGTGCTCACTGCTACTGGGTAGCCGGATCTCTGGTTTCCACTCTGATGATTGTATCTAACAATACAAAAAGGTAGATGTACAGTACATTCAAAATATTTCTATATCGAACAATCATTTTCAATTAATTTACAGTTTCTTTTCTTGAGTCATCCTATACTTGGTAAACAAAAAAATAAAAGGTAATAAAAAGTAAAACAATTATTTAAAAAACCACAAACTATTTAGTTACCTAAGAGGTTTCTAATCAAATGCTAAAAATTCAAGCAAATATTTATATTAGAAAGGCCAGAACCAGAACATGACTAATGACTAATTAGAAAAGTAACTGCCTTAGTTAAGTACACTGGTTCATTATTAATAAAGCTAGATCTTGATTAATAATTTGTCCCTCGTTTACACTTAATTTTAATATTCATTTTGGTGATCCAAACACAAGTGAACAGCTGTTCACACTTCTCTATATACAAGGTGTCCAGCAGCACTTGTGCTCACATTCTTGCTGCGTCACTTTTAAAAGCTGTTTCCTTATAAATGACCTGGTTAAGGAACTAGTCATCAAGTTTCCTGTGGACAGCATTATATATATTCAACCATGCACATCTGTGTTATTTTGTCTTGTCCAACTGTGATCCTATTGCCTAGGATTCATTTTACAATCAAGTGTAAACAAAGTGTCTAACACATTCTCCAGGCCTTTCAGAAGAACATTCACGTCCCTGTTAAGATTTATAATTTTTATTATTCATTAAGGATTTGGAACTCAGATATTCAGTGCACATATGTAGTGTCATATGTATGATGATAAAAAGATAAAAAATGTGAAACTGGAGTTTCACATTTCAGAAGCTTGAACCAATAAATGGGACTTTACAGTATGCTTAAAGAATAAAAAAACAAATAAAATTTTAAATTTATTTTAATCAAAATAGTTGATCAAGTGAGTAATTGATTTATTGACTTATCGTAGCTGATCACCATACTTACTGGCTTATAGCGGACGAGATAATGTAAGATAGGCGAGCCGCCGTCGTCCTGCTTGATCCAGCTGACTTTGAGGGAGTTGCCTTTAAACTGATGTACCCCTTCAAGCTTGGGAGGATTGGGATTCCCTACAGGCACACAATATCAAGAGGATACAGAGGTTGTATAAGAGCTTGTTTTAAGATAAGACCAAAACACAAACAACAAAACTAACAAACAAAAAAAAGCAAAAAAAAAAAAAAAAACTCCAAAGTTTGAAACCGCCTGATTTCTTTGTTGTTGTCCTTTCAGGTCACTTCCTTAATTGCTTGCCTCAAGATGGTATGTCTCAAGTCCGACTAATTACCAAATGACACAGCCACATGCTTATCTGATTCAGAGTTGCTGAATGACGTTCAGTTGGCATAAAAATTACTGACTGACTTTCACCATTGTCATACAAAGCTTCAAGGCAAAGGGATATTTCTCATTAAAT